>NC_136061.1:491429014-492047229 GCF_964261635.1 Lissotriton helveticus | reverse complement strand
CAGCTGCCAGCTTACCGCTAGGCCGTGAGGGGTCCCAGAGGACCTTGTCCATAGTAATCCGGAGGAAGGCTACCCCTCTTTCTGGGAACAAGTGCGCACCGCGAGGCTCAGGGGACCCTAGGCGCGAACGTGCCCGACTTCCTGGAGCCCTGGCTGGGATCTGGGGGGCGAATGGCACCTCATCGGGACTTCCAGGGAAAGCATTGCGGGCGACCAGATGGCCGAGGGGAGAGGGTCGACCAGATGCCCGGGACCGAAAGGACTCCCCATCTGCCCGTCCCGAGGCCTTCCCTTGCGGTCGGGCTCCTGCCTGCCCACGCAGGGCTCCAGGCCACAGCCCATCTGGTCCCCGGCAGGGGACCGCAGCCCTGGGAGGGTATCTGGGCATACCCTTTCCCCTAGTAATCCAGAGAAAAACAACCATCGGCAAGGGCCCGAGAGGCAGAAGCGTCCCCGGGCCCCTGGGGGCCCCTGGCGGCCGGGGCCCCAGGACGCCTTCCCCCTCTCAGCATGGCCGGACCTCACGGAGGTCTGTGCCTGATCAAACTCGGAGAAAAAGGACCATCAGAAAAGGGGCTGAGAGGCAGGAGCATCCCCGGGCCCCTGGGGGCCCCTGGCAGTCGGGCCCCGGGATGCCTTCCCCCTCTCAGCATGGCCGGACCTCACGGAGGTCTGTGCCTGATCAAACTCGGAGAAAAAGGACCATAAGCAAAGGGGCTGAGAGGCAGGAGCATTCCCGGGCCCCTGGGGGCCCCTGGCGGTCGGGCCCCGGGATGCCTTCCCCCTCTCAGCATGGCCAGACCTTTAGAAGTCTGCCTGATCAAACTCTTAGAAAAACGACCATCGAACTCGGAGAAAAACAACCATCGGCAAGGGGCCGAGAGGCAGAAGCGTCCCCGGGCCCCTGGGGGCCCCTGGCGGGCGGGCCCCGGGACGCCTTCCCCCTCTCAGCATGGCCGGACCTCACGGAGGTCTGTGCCTGATCAAACTCGGAGGTCTGTGCCTGATCAAACTCGGAGAAAAAGGACCATCAGCAAGGGGCTGAGAGGCAGGAGCATCCCCAGGCCCCTGGGGGCCCCTGGCGGTCGGGCCCTGGGATGCCTTTCCCCTCTCAGCATGGCCAGACCTTATGGAAGTCTGCCTGATCAAACTCGGAGAAAAACGACCATCGAACTCGGAGAAAAACAACCATCGGCAAGGGGCCGAGAGGCAGAAGCGTCCCCGGGCCCCTGGGGGCCCCTGGCGGGCGGGCCCAGGGACACCTTCCCCCTCTCAGCATGGCCGGACCTCACGGAGGTCTGTGCCTGATCAAACTCGGAGAAAAAGGACCATCAGCAAGGGGCTGAGAGGCAGGAGCATCCCCGGGCCCCTGGGGGCCCCTGGCGGGCGGGCCCCGGGACGCCTTCCCCCTCTCAGCATGGCCGGACCTCACGGAGGTCTGTGCCTGATCAAACTCGGAGGTCTGTGCCTGATCAAACTCGGAGAAAAAGGACCATCAGCAAGGGGCTGAGAGGCAGGAGCATCCCCGGGCCCCTGGGGGCCCCTGGCGGTCGGGCCCCGGGATGCCTTCCTCCTCTCAGCATGGCCAGACCGTATGGAAGTCTGCCTGATCAAACTCGGAGAAAAACGACCATCAAACTCGGAGAAAAACAACCATCGGCAAGGGGCCGAGAGGCAGAAGCGTCCCCGGGCCCCTGGGGGCCCCTGGCGGGCGGGCCCAGGGACACCTTCCCCCTCTCAGCATGGCCGGACCTCACGGAGGTCTGTGCCTGATCAAACTCGGAGAAAAAGGACCATCAGCAAGGGGCTGAGAGGCAGGAGCATCCCCGGGCCCCTGGGGGCCCCTGGCGGGCGGGCCCCGGGACGCCTTCCCCCTCTCAGCATGGCCGGACCTCACGGAGGTCTGTGCCTGATCAAACTCGGAGGTCTGTGCCTAATCAAACTCGGAGAAAAAGGACCATCAGCAAGGGGCTGAGAGGCAGGAGCATCCCCGGGCCCCTGGGGGCCCCTGGCGGTCGGGCCCCGGGATGCCTTCCCCCTCTCAGCATGGCCAGACCTTATGGAAGTCTGCCTGATCAAACTCGGAGAAAAACGACCATCAAACTCGGAGAAAAACAACCATCGGCAAGGGGCCGAGAGGCAGAAGCGTCCCCGGGCCCCTGGGGGCCCCTGGCGGTCGGGCCCCGGGATGCCTTCCCCCTCTCAGCATGGCCAAACCTTATGGAAGTCTGCCTGATCAAACTCGGAGAAAAACGACCATCGAACTCGGAGAAAAACAACCATCGGCAAGGGGCCGAGAGGCAGAAGCGCCCCCCCCCCCCCCCCCCCCCGGCCCCTGGGGGCCCCTGGCGGGCGAGCCCCGGGATGCCTTCCCCCTCTCAGCATGGCCGGACCTCACGGAGGTCTGTGCCTGATCAAACTCGGAGGTCTGTGCCTGATCAAACTCGGAGAAAAAAGGACCATCAGCAAGGGGCTGAGAGGCAGGAGCATCCCCAGGCCCCTGGGGGCCCCTGGCGGTCAGGCCCCTGGATGCCTTCCCCCTCTCAGCATGGCCAGACCTTATGGAAGTCTGCCTGATCAAACTCTGAGAAAAACGACCATCGAACTCGGAGAAAAACAACCATCGGCAAGGGGCTGAGAGGCAGAAGCGTCCCCGGGCCCCTGGGGGCCCCTGGCGGGCGGGCCCCGGGACGCCTTCCCCCTCTCAGCATGGCCGGACCTCACGGAGGTCTGTGCCTAATCAAACTCTGAGAAAAAGGACCATCAGCAAGGGGCTGAGAGGCAGGAGCATCCCCGGGCCCCTGGGGGCCCCTGGCGGTCGGGCCCCGGGATGCCTTCCCCCTCTCAGCATGGCCAGACCTTATGGAAGTCTGCCTGATCAAACTCGGAGAAAAACGACCATCAAACTCGGAGAAAAACAACCATCAGCAAGGGGCTGAGAGGCAGGAGCATCCCCGGGCCCCTGGGGGCCCCTGGCGGGCGGGCCCCGGGACGCCTTCCCCCTCTCAGCATGGCCGGACCTCACGGAGGTCTGTGCCTGATCAAACTCGGAGGTCTGTGCCTGATCAAACTCGGAGAAAAAAGGACCATCAGCAAGGGGCTGAGAGGCAGGAGCATCCCCAGGCCCCTGGGGGCCCCTGGCGGTCAGGCCCCGGGATGCCTTCCCCCTCTCAGCATGGCCAGACCTTATGGAAGTCTGCCTGATCAAACTCTGAGAAAAACGACCATCGAACTCGGAGAAAAACAACCATCGGCAAGGGGCTGAGAGGCAGAAGCGTCCCCGGGCCCCTGGGGGCCCCTGGCGGGCGGGCCCCGGGACGCCTTCCCCCTCTCAGCATGGCCCGACCTCATGGAGGTCTGTGCCTGATCAAACTCGGAGGTCTGTGCCTGATCAAACTCGGAGAAAAAGGACCATCAGCAAGGGGCTGAGAGGCAGGAGCGTCCCCGGGCCCCTGGGGGCCACTGGCAGGCGGACCCCGGGACACCATCCCCCTCAAACTCGGAGGAAAAGGACCATCGGCAAGGGGCTGAAAGGCAGGAGTGTCCCCAGGACCCTGGGGGCCCCAGCGGGCAGGCCCCGGGACGCCTTCCCCCTCTCAGCATGGCCGGACCTCACGGAGGTCTGTGCCTGATCAAACTCGGAGGTCTGTGCCTGATCAAACTCGGAGAAAAAAGGACCATCAGCAAGGGGCTGAGAGGCAGGAGCATCCCCAGGCCCCTGGGGGCCCCTGGCGGTCAGGCCCCGGGATGCCTTCCCCCTCTCAGCATGGCCAGACCTTATGGAAGTCTGCCTGATCAAACTCTGAGAAAAACGACCATCGAACTCGGAGAAAAACAACCATCGGCAAGGGGCTGAGAGGCAGAAGCGTCCCCGGGCCCCTGGGGGCCCCTGGCGGGCGGGCCCCGGGACGCCTTCCCCCTCTCAGCATGGCCCGACCTCATGGAGGTCTGTGCCTGATCAAACTCGGAGGTCTGTGCCTGATCAAACTCGGAGAAAAAGGACCATCAGCAAGGGGCTGAGAGGCAGGAGCGTCCCCGGGCCCCTGGGGGCCACTGGCAGGCGGACCCCGGGACACCATCCCCCTCAAACTCGGAGGAAAAGGACCATCGGCAAGGGGCTGAAAGGCAGGAGTGTCCCCAGGACCCTGGGGGCCCCAGCGGGCAGGCCCCAGGGCTGCCTTCCCCTGATTCAGAATCTCTGGAGGGCTGACTGACCCTCTCCCTAGTAATCCGGAGGAACATTACCCCCCTTTCTTGTAATCCGTGCACCCGAGGGGACATAGGGGACCCAAGGCACAAACGAGCCCGACCTCCTGGAGCCCTGGCTGGGATCCGGGAGGCGAATGGCACCTCATCGGGACTTCCAGGGAAGTTCGGTCATCTGGTCGCCCTATAGGAAAGCATAGCAGGCGACCAGATGGCCGAGGGGATCCGATGGCCGGGCACGAAAGAGGACACCCTGTGCCCCAACGAAGGAGTCAGCGTGCTCCGCGGCATGGCCGACCGGAGGCCCAGGGCCCCAGCTGGGCCCCAGCCATGGAGGCTCCCAGGGGCCCCGACAGGCCCTCCCACCCGGGCCCCCAGGCACTTTGACAAGCAGGGGAGGCCTGCCTGGGCACAACGGAACCCCGACCCGGGCCCGGGCCCTTGGCAGTGCAGCAGGCCGGGGGACAGGGCCCAGGGCCCGAGCACCCGACTCGGGGCCCGCCGTGGCCCTTGGATCCAGCCGGGGCTCCCAGGCCTGGAGGCGCAGGGGAAGCCTTCCCCGGGCCTGCCGGACACCGTCCCGGGCACCCTGCCGCGCGGCAGGACTCAGGACAGAGCCCCGGGTGGGGAGGCCACAGTCCCCGGGGCCCTCAAGGGCCCCGGACGGAGCTCCTGAACCCGGTCAAGCACGGGGAGGCTCCCCGGGCACCACGGAACCCCGTCCCGGGCTTTTGGCAGTGTGGCAGGCCGGGGGACAGGGCCAAGGGCCCTAGCACCCGACCAGGGGCCCGGCGCGGCCACTGGACCCAGCTGTGGCTCCCAGGGCCCGGGGCGCAGGGGAAGCCTTCCCCGGGCCCTCTGCACCCCGTCCCAGGCACCCGGGCCACGCTGCAGTCCCAGGGACGGACCCAGGTCTGGGGCGGCATCCTGGCCCGCCTATCTGCCGGCTGATGACCGCTAGCCCGACAAGGGTCCCAGAGGACCTTGTCCCTAGTAATCCGGAGGAAGGCTACTCCTCTTTCTGGGAACAAGTGCGCACCGCAAGGCTCGGGGGACCCTAGGCGCGAACGTGCCCGACCTCCTGGAGCCCTGGCTGGGATCTGGGAGGCGAAAGGCACCTCATCGGGACTTCCAGGGGAACCCGTCCATCTGGTCGCCCCATAGGAAAGCATTGGGCGAGACCAGATGGCCGAGGCGAGAGGGGCAACCAGATGACCGGGACCGAAATGACACCAGTCTGCCTGCCTGCCCCGAGCCTCCGCGGGAGGGTTCCCGTCTGCCCTTCCAGGGCTGCAGGGCACCAGGGCTCCAGGGCTCCAGGGCTCCAGGGCTGCAGGGCTCCAGGGCTCCAGGGCTGCAGGGCTCCAGGGCTCCAGGGCTGCAGGGCACCAGGACTTCAGGGCTCGGGAGCTGCGGGGCTCCGGGGTTGCAGGGTTGCTGGGCCCAGCACCCATGGAGCCCTTCCCGGGTACTTTCCCACGCCGCTGGCCGGAGGAGGGAGCCCTGGACGCCTGGGAGGTGTTGCCCGGGAACACAGCCCATCTGGTCCCCGGCAGGGATCCGCCAGCCCAAGAGGGGTCACAGAGTACCTTGTCCCTAGTAATCCGGAGGAAGGCTACCCCTCTTTCTGGGAACAAGTGCGCACCGCAAGGCTCGAGGGACCCTAGGCGCGAACGTGCCCGACCTCCTGGAGCCCTGGCTGGGATCTGGGAGGCGAATGGCACCTCATCGGGACTTCCAGGGAAGCCCGGCCATCTGGTTGCCCCGTAGGAAAGCATGGCGGACGACCAGATGGCCGAGGGGAGAGGGGCAACCAGATGACCGGGACCGAAATGACACCAGTCTGCCTGCCTGCCCCGAGCCTCCGCGGGAGGGTTCCCGTCTGCCCTTCCAGGGCTGCAGGGCTGCAGGGCTCCAGGGCTCCAGGGCTCCAGGGCTCCAGGGCTCCAGGGCTCCAGGGCTCCAGGGCTCCAGGGCTCCAGGGCTCCAGGGCTCCAGGGCTCCAGGGCTGCAGGGCTGCAGGGCTGCAGGGCTGCAGGGCTCCAGGGCTCCAGGGCTCCAGGGCACCAGGACTTCAGGGCTCGGGAGCTGCGGGGCTCCGGGGTTGCAGGGTTGCTGGGCCCAGTACCCATGGAGCCCTTCCCGGGTACTTTCCCACGCCGCTGGCCGGAGGAGGGAGCCCTGGACGCCTGGGAGGTGTTGCCCGGGAACACAGCCCATCTGGTCCCCGGCAGGGATCCGCCAGCCCAAGAGGGGTCACAGAGTACCTTGTCCCTAGTAATCCGGAGGAAGGCTACCCCTCTTTCTGGGAACAAGTGCGCACTGCAAGGCTCGAGGGACCCTAGGCGCGAACGTGCCCGACCTCCTGGAGCCCTGGCTGGGATCTGGGAGGCGAATGGCACCTCATCGGGACTTCCAGGGAAGCCCGGCCATCTGGTTGCCCCGTAGGAAAGCATGGCGGACGACCAGATGGCCGAGGGGAGAGGGGGGACCAAAATGATGCCAATCTGCCTGCCCCGAGCCTCCGCGGGAGGGCTCCGGGGGCTGCAGGGCTCCAGGGCTCCAGGGCTCCAGGGAACCAGGGAACCAGGGCTCGGGGCTCGGGGGCTGCAGGACTCCAGGGCTCGGGGGCTCGGGGGCTGCAGGGCTCCGGGGTTGCAGGGCCCAGGACCCATGGAGCCCTTCCGGGGTACTTTCCCACGCCGCGGGCCGGAGGAGGGAGCCCCGGACGCCTGGGAGGTGTTGCCCGGGAACACAGCCCATCTGGTCCCTGGCAGTGCACCGCTATCCTGGGAGGGTGTCCGGGCATACCATTGTCCCTAGTAATCCGGAGGAAAATTACCCCCCTTTCTTGTAATCTGTGCACTAAAGGTGACAGAGGGGACCCAGGGCGCAAACGTGCCCTACCTCCTGGAGCCCTGCCTGGGATCCGGGAGGCAAATGGCACCTCATCGGGACTTCCAGGGAAGCCCGGCCATCTGGTCGCCCTATAGGAAAGCATTGGTCGCGACCAGATGGCCGAGGCGAGAGGGGCGACCAGATGGCCGGGACCGAAATGACGCCAATCTGCCGGCTCCGAGCCTCTGCGGGGGGCTCCAGCCTGCCCTTGCAGGGCTCCGGGCATGCGGGGCTCCGGGACTGCAGGGCTCCGGGGCTGCAGGGCTGCAGGGCTCTGGGGCTCCGGGGCTCCGGGGCTCCAGGGCTCGGGGACTGCAGGGCTCGGGCTGCAGGGCTCCGGGGCTCCGGGGCTCTGGGGCTCCGGGGCTCCAGGGCTCGGGGACTGCAGGGCTCGGGCTGCAGGGCTGCAGGGCTCCGTGGCTGCAGGGCTCCCGGGCTCCAACCAGGCCGGGGAGATCAGGGAGTCTGCCCAGGCACGAGGGACCCCTGTCCAGGGCACACGGACCCCCAGGACGCGCCCCCGTTTTCCACATTTTTTTTTTTTTTCACTACGCGTAGTGTGCGTAGTGGCACTACGCCCAGCCCTACTCTAAACAGTATCAAAATTGCGTGTCATGTGCAAAGCAGAGCAGGAAAGCAAAAATGGCGTTTAAGCTTCTAATGAACCCATGCTCACTTAACACGGTGTGAGTGCAAGGCTGAGCCCACGACACCCTCCCTCGATAGAACCACGTGATATAAACGTGGGCGAACTAGGAACGCAGAGTCCAAGCCTGAAAAGCAGAGTCAAGTTCAAATTTGCATAAAAAATTATTCTCTGTTTGATACAAAACAGTAACTAAATAATGAAGAATAGGTAGAAAAATCAAAGAGTCTTAATCCAACAGCGTATAAGCACAGTATGTAGCAACAGCCTCCAAGAGGCAGTCATTGTTCTCATCTGAAAACATTTCAGCCATCCAATTCAATAGTGAGAATGAACATACATGTTCCTCAACGACCGGAGCCTCTATCACAATCGGAGGAAAACTCGGGTCATCTACAATGTAACTGCGTGCCAAGAAGTCATGCGCCGCTACAAAAATATTCCAACGTCCCATTATTCCATGTATCGCTGCTAAAGCCATAATCCCGCCGCCAGAACAGAGCAAGTCATGAACCACTAAGGGGCTCATCAGCTGGTCATAATCCGCGTTGGGAGACACCGTACTGCAGAGACACAAATCCAGGGCCCAGTCAAAATTGCAGCTCAGGCAATGGAAGACAGGCTGAATGCATGTGAAAAAGGAGAATCGAAACGATAATCCATAAACTGCAATCAATGTAGCCAGAGGCAGCGCTCCATAATAACTAAGCATTCGGTTCCGCAGCAGCAACAGCCGGGACATATTGTCGGGTGCTGGAGGATGTGCATCCATATTTAAATAAACAAATTAATAGAAGCACACCGGCAACTAATGCGACTATTAAGGGGAATCCACCAAAGATGCTGGAAAACATCGAATGAAAAAACGCCAAAAAGACACCAATTATAGTTTGAAAAGAACTCACAAGACCACTGATTCTAACTTTAAAAAAGTAAGAACCCTGTAGTCAAGGATGCATTAAAGATACTCTGAATTAACTCCCCAAAATACAAAGGCACGTCTGTATTTAATAAATTATACACTTCTGTGCGGGTGTTTACTACATGAAGGACAAATGTTTCTCTAGCAGATGTAACAGCGACCTCTGTTTGAGACAATAGCGCTCTTATACGGCTCACTTGGTTGACTCTGCTTTCAATGTCGGAATCGACGGCCAGATGGAAACATCCAGCTTCCCATGCAGAGGAGTAAACACAACTTTTTTTTTAGCAATCCACACGCTCAGTTACCGTAATCATGTAACCGATGCCTGGTAACATTTCACAACAATCTGCATTATTTCAAATTAAATAACTCAAGTTTCCAGTAAACTGAACGTTGGTACGATAGCAGGCGTCGCAGTGCCTTTGAAAACTCACACCAAATTAGGCGCATCTTGATTACAAGAGCCATGCAATTGTATGTGTCTACAAATTAAGGAGTGATCTGGTGCTATTGTGCAATCCTCGCCATTCACATAGACTTCTTTTCCCTCCCTCAGACACCTATATATAAATGATAATAACCAAGCTTAATGGAGATAAGCGCTGCCTAAACATCCATATCTGCCTATACCATAGTATTACATGCAAACCTCAAACTTAAACAGGTTAAAAAGTAACGTTATGATACCGTGGATAAGCCACACACTGGATCGGATTCCAATGAGTGACCACTTTTAACCATTTTCATAGTGCGCCCTGTGCTCTGATTTGACAGTGAGAGAGTGATCGCACCATAGTTTGTACTCCTAATCATTCTCACCACACGCTACGAATACGCTTTCACGTTACGCGTCGCATCAAAGCTTCCCTGTGACGTCATGTACGGCGCCCCGTACGCAAAGGCGCAAATGTTTTTAATTGTTTAAAAACATATATTTATGTATTTATTGAACATACTAACAGAACACATTATCTGGGATAATTATGAAATTTTTTTTAATAATCGTACATTACTTTTAAAAGCAATTACACCAGTTGCAATGAAAAGTCATGCGTACTCGCATCCTAAGAAAACCGTAATAACAGCGTAACCGTACACAAAGCCATGTGACTTTAAAAGAAGAAATTTCATTGGTTCATAACACTTCCTATTACAACTGTTGAAACTTCCGTCCCATTTTAAAAATTCTACTTTGACTTTCTAAAAAGAAACATCTCTTCTGAGAATCTTGTCAAATAGAACAAAGTTTATCATATTACCAGCAATGGACTCATCTTCCAGCCATTCTTCAGAAGAATATTTCATTCCTAAAGAAACTCCAAAGAAGAGGAAAGAAGATCTAATTTGGCAGTTTTTTACTTTTCCAGAAGTGCAAAAAAAGGTTAATGTTCCAAAAGTAACCTGTAAAATTTTCCAAACTCTTTCAAGGGGTGATCCATCTAAAAAATACTCCTTTAGCACAGCAAATATGGAGCGACATGTAAACAACTTTGTTCGAGCTACAAGACGGAGGTTGCAGGACAACCCACCTGCTACTGCACCAAGAACATCAACTGCTGCACCAGCATTTTCAGCAAACAGTCCACGCACACAAATCCATCCTGATTTTGCTCAAGTTAAAATTCTATACATTTATTGCAATAAACTTTTGTGTTATGGGAAACAGTCTAATGACCTGATAAAACGCAGGAAGCAGTAGCATCACTGTCCTCGACATTACTTATTTTTTTCATTCTTTTCTTCCTGTTGGACACTACCAAGCCCCCCATTATAGAAAAAATTTGCCCCCGGGATTTCCCCCCCCCCCCCGGAAGCTAATTAGGGATAAAAAGAAAGTCGTTTTTTTTCCTTTTCCACAGCGTACGAGTACAATACGCGTACAATGCGATTTTTTCATTAAAAATTATAATAATTTGCGCCTAAACATCCATGTGAGACCCCCTGAGCAGGCCTAGAGGATCAACATGTTTCTACCCTACCCCCTTTCCTTATTTTTCAACTTTGTTTTACTGTTTTCTTGTGACTCGGTGCTACCGAGGCACAAGATGGCTGCCAACACGTCCGGGTTTGGAGTGTTGACAGACAGTTGACATCCAATCAGCATGCACCTCGTGTTCGTAATTGTACAGATTTCCGTATGCGCGTCTCTAGATATCGCTATGAATTTACTTTTGATTTTCTCAGGAACTACTGAACGAATTTACACCATTTAACAAAAAGCACAATCTGCGATCCGAACTCTACCTCTCTGCCAAAGTTGGTGTAATTCCGTTCAGCCGTTCGGGCTGTAGCCCTGGCTAAGGGTCCCTATGGAAAATTGCATGGGGAAAACACCTTTTGGGACCCCCCTTTTTTCTCGGCCCCCGCTTGACGAATCACCCCAAAACTTTCCGGGAAGGAGCAGAGCGGAGCAGGCCATTTTCTTGGAGAAATTCGCGAAGATTCAACCACCAGCGCCAAAGTTATTCCAAATAGAATGTTGTGGATTTCCTATGGAAACTAGGTCCGAACTATAACTAGCTACTGGCGACCACCAGTAGGTAATAAATATATATATATATATATATACACACATACACACACACAAACATATATATCCAAATTGATTGACTGAAAAAAAAAGATTTTGGGAGGGGGGGTTCTCTGAAGCACCCTTTGCCATATAGTTCCTGACACTGCTGAAGATTACTTCTCTGTGTGCAGATGTGCCCATGTGAAAGAGCAGAATGCCATCATTCACTATAAAGTTAGTCAATGACTGAAGTGAACTGTCTGAATGCCCCGTGTAGTATGATTTAGTGGGTGGAAAAATGTAAATGAGACAAAAGCAGAGTAATGAATAAAGAGGAACTGAAAGCCCCTATAAGTAAATTAAATACAGAATTGTAGTACAACTAAAACGTATTGGCTAACGCCAGACTAAATAAACGGTAATAACACTCAGTATTCATGGTAAACCCTTAATCCCCTTCGCTGTGCTTTTTTGTTCTCAGTGACATGCCGCACAAAGATAAAAAAAGTGTAATAATTCGATAATAACGAAGGATAATATCAAAAAATAACTCAGTTCCTCCACCTAGCGGTTACACTTTAGAATGCTTTGCAAATTAGTGACAGTGGCTCATGCCTGGCAATAGGTTGGAAGAGCAAGGTTTTAAGGGTACTGGATTACTGTCTTTGCACTGACAGACCATAACTGTATATTACACATAGTTCATACTCTATGCAACGCTCACGCAGTGAATGGGCCTGCGTGTTCCAGGGGTGACTTGGAAAGCGTCGCCAGAGAACAGCACCACATTCTACCTTTAGACTCCTGCAAATGCTACCGGGCACCAAAGTGAAAACATTCTAAAGAGCTCATGCATATGCTTCAATGTCGTCTGTTATGACGTCATGCACTTCTCCGTACTAAAGACGAGTGCGGACTGCTGTCCCCCAGCGTCGGATTTGTAACACGGGCATTCGGGCAATGCCAGAGGGGCCGGTGTCCGAGTTCTGTTGTGGGCTGCTTTTTTTGAGCAGTCTGGGGGCCATTTGGGCGCTGTGTCTATTGTTCGAATACAGGCTCAGCCAGCGGCCCAGTGGGTGTCCAAGTGGCCTTTTTAGAGACAGATGGGCGTCATTTCCTCCGTTTTGCAACAGGCAGAGGTGTCACTCCCTTTCTCTCTCTGGCCGGCCCATTAATGTGTGAACATACTGAGCGGGGGCAGGGGGCCTGAGTCGAAGTGGCCTCACTTGTTTCACGAGTGTAAACTAACGCATGCATTTTTTTTAGCCCCCTCCTATAGTTTTTTTATAAGATTACGCCAAAGCAGTGATTTGAGGAGTGATTATGCAAATGTGGGCCGATTTATTTTTGGGCGTTCCCGGGCCGATTTTCAATCCCAATCCAACCATGCTGTCCCCCATACACTGAAAAGTGATCACTTGCCCGCGCGGTGACAATCTGCCTACCTTGATGTCTTCAGTTTTACATAGTGCACTCAGCCCGTTTATTATCCTTTTTATTTAGACTTTAGCTGTCCATGCGTAAATGAAGCACCCTGTATTTAGAACATCACTTGTCATGCAGGCGCCACTGCATGCTATTTATGAAACCAGGCTCATTCTGCAGTGGCAAACCCACAAACTACTTCCTAGAGCACAGATCTGTTCCTAATGCTGTGCACAGCATCAGCTTCAATCACTCTCAAACAGACCCTCCAGGATTTAGCGATTTTCCTCGAAATCGGCACTTTTGTAAAAATGCCTCGATTTTTACAAAAGTGCCAGCGAAATCAGCACTTTTGTAAAAATGGCGCGATTTTACAAAAGTACATTTTTTTTTAGTGGACCAGGTTTGATCGGTAAATAAAAAAGGGGAAAAGTATTTGAGAGTGCTTTTGCAGGCTGAAGCACTTAATACATGGCCCATTTTTGGAACCAGCAGAGTAATTTTAAATGGCTGAATAAGAGAATATAAAGTAGTAATGAAGGAGCAGTAGGGCCAGAATACTCAATAGTATATGTTATGATGCCACAGGAAGGCCTCATCACACACACAGAGTTGTCATGTATGCTGAGGCAATAAGCAACACAAACTCAGCATGTAGAATTTGCAGAAAGGGTGACTGTTAGACCTGTCTGACTTTTTGCGTAGTCCCTCCAAATTATTATTTATTTTGTCCCCTTTTTGCCCCTCATACCTTTATTAATGTTTGTGTCCACTAGCTTTTTCAAGGTGTTGCTCAAGGGGATAGGCGCTCTTTCACCCTCATAGTTTTTCACCTCAGGCCTAGAGGCCTTTTCTGACAAGAATATAGTTGGAGTCACAAAATGGTGGCTACCAACTGTCCCATCTGACAAACCTAGAATCTGTCCCATAGGATAGAGTAGGGCATTCCAGAACCTTCTGGTCCCTTCTGGACCTCTGAGGGTCAGCCTATAAAAGGCGGAATGCTGGGCAACCATTTTGTCTTGTTAGTGAGGAGCAGCTGGAGTATAGGCGAAGGGTCTGGTAGAGGGTAGAATCTTCACTGGGAAGCTTGCCTTTTAAGGGTTGCCCCTTTTATGATTCCCCCCTTTTTCCCTCTTTAAGTCTGACCCAGTTAGCCCCCTCCTGCTGACCCTGGACAGGGGGACTCCAGCCTAGGAGGGTGTGAGGTGTATAACCAAACCTCGACCCACTCTTGTCCAGTAGAGGGGAATTGAGAAATTGGCAGGAGCTAGAGGACTGGTGCTTTGATGCGTGGAACTTCAACCTTGATTAGCTCCTCCTCGGTGTAACACCAGGACCCCATTGTCAGTGAGAGTGAGCGCAGACAGTGTCACCTCCTCTCACCTGTGGACCCTAAGGCGGAAGATCCGGCGCTGCCATGAAGTCCATGTGAAGAGGAAGTATAGCGCTAGTTGTTTTGGGCGGCGCACTTCTGCACAGACTCTCGGCGGTGATCACTGTGTGGCGCTGACCGAATTTGGGCGACGCGCCTCTGCGCAGACTCTTGGCGGGGACCACTGTTCTGACAGGAGGGGCCTAGGACCGAGCAGGCCCAGAGGTGAGCCACTACCCGCGCTGACAAGGGGAGTAGCCGCCGGTCGGAGCCGCATCTCCCTCGCGCGTGCGCTGGAGCGCTGCCAGCAAGGGAATCCACGGAGAGCGGGCTCCTCACAGAGCGCGAGTTAGCGCGACCTCCTCACGGGGCTGGCGGGTGCAATCTGGAGCCCAGCCCTGTGATTCACGTTGGGAGAGATCGACTGAGGCCCCAGAGAGAAAGTGTGGGCTGAAGAGTGAGGCCGACTTTCATCACAAGTAAGGGGAGTGGGGGAAAAGCGCGAGGTGCTTAGACTTCCCCCCTTATTTCAGTCTTCAGGGTGTCTGGAAGCACTAAAGTGCGGAGTGAGGGGTCGATTCTGATAACTTGAAGGATTTCCCTCACAGAGATTCGAAAGAGACAGAGTAAGTAGGAGTTTCAGAGCTGAGGAAGGTTAACTACAGAACACTGTACAATTTACAAGGGAGCAGCCTGGGTAGAATGCCTGTGGTACTCTAAAGGATTGCCAAAACGTTCTTGTTTCACTGAAGGCTCACTCAGTAGATATGGTGTTCACCTGCTAAAAACTCAGCTTTGGGAAGGAGGGGTTGCTATGATATCTGAAAGAGTTGGCTTTGTTAAACTGGAGATCCTATAACTAGGGTATCTGGGGGCTGAACAGGAAAGTAATCTCTATTAATGTTTCTGTGCTTAAATTTGAGACACTGCTCCCTGGAGACCAATGTGATGTATTAGTAAGTTGGGAAAATGAAAAGTGTAATATTTTAATAACTTTGAAAATCTTAATAATTCCATGAGTAAATGTAATGTACTGAACTGAGATTTCTAAAGTCAAGAGAGCAAATATTATTTTTATAAACAAGCTCGTATTTTTCCAAACATTGGTGTAGCGTCATTTTTGAGTGAAATTGCGTTGATTTACTGTTGGGTGGTTCTGCAACCTTTACACATGTGCCTTTAGTGATTGTGTCTTACCCTAGGCCAGGCTACCCTAGGTGACCTGTCATCTCAGGTTCCAACAAGTTGGTGTCTAGCGGTGGGATCCTGACTGTGGTTGCAACTACTCAGTAGTAATTGAGCGTAATTCACTAGACTACACCAGGAGTTTTCTCCTAGCGGCCCTCCTAATTTGTGCTTTTGTTTTTCCAAATTTGTTCCTGGTGGTGGGGTGGAGGTAGCTTCAGGTTGCCCTTGCAACTCAAATTTCCTTGTGTGTATAACTTGGTATTGCCTATTGTAAAATGGAGTTTGCACTAGAAAACCTAGACACCTATTCTGTGGCTCAGCTGAAAGATTTCTGCCAGAAAATGGGGGTATTTTTTAAGCATGGTGCCAAGAAGGGGGAACTCCAGACCAGTCTAAGGGCTTGGGTGGAGGCACACAAAGAAGGGAAAGAGGAGGATGAAGGGACAGACCGGGACACGGTTGTGGAGATAGAAGGATTATTCCACTCTGAGGGGGAAAACCTACTCCCAGGACCAGTGTCCTACTCCAGGAAGGGCAGTAGCGCCTCTGGGGGAAGCTTAACTGAAGCAGAGCTCGCTGACAGGAGGGAAAAGAGGCAATTAAAATGGGAGTTGGCTAAGCTGGAGCAGGAGAAGGAAGAGAGGAGGATGGCTCACGAGTTCAGGTTGAAAGAGTTGGAACTCCAGGCCCTACAACGGGGGCCCTCTCCTGTAATGAATGGTGGCAGCGAATCTAAAGAGACAGCCAGGGAGTCCAGACCCTATTTACCAAAAGATCTCATTGCTAGCTTTAGTCAGGGAGATGACATAGCCAAGTGGTTGGCTGCCTATGAGGTCTCCTTAAGAGCCCATGGGGTGCAGGAGAAGCACTGGGGGGTGGTTTGTATAGGTACATGCCTCCCGCTGGTCGGGACACCTTGCTGGCCCTGGAACCAGAGGAGCAAACCAACTACCCCATCATGAAGCTAGCATTGGTAAGGAAGTTTGGGCTTACCCCAGAAAGGTACCGTCAGAAGTTCAGGGGGAGCCACTAGTTGAGCACCCAGAACTGGGTGGACTTCCTTGATTACGCAAGAAAGGCGTTAGAGGGCTGGGTCAAGGGCAGTGAGGTGAAGGATTATGAGGGGTTGTATGATCTATTTTTGAAAGAGCACCTTCTCGAGAAATGTTTTCCCGAGCTGCGCCAACACCTTGTGGACAGCAAGCTGACCAATCCCCGGAAGCTTGCAGAGGAGGCGGACATCTGGGCAAGTACCCGGGTGTCCTCAAAGAGGACTGGAGGGGATTCCCAAAAGGCTGGACAGGGCGCCCCCCAGAAGAAGGAAGTGGGAGACAAAAAGAGGGAGTTCTCTAAAGGTCCCCAAAACAATTTCCAAGGAAAGGGAACAGGTTCCACCCCTAAGGCAAACCCGCCCAGAAACCCTAATCCTGGCCAAAGCCAGCAGCCAAGGGTTCTCCACTGTTTTGAGTGTGGTGGTGTTGGACATTATAAGGGAGATGTCAGATGCCCAAAGAGACCACCCCCTCCCACCGGAGGAAAACCACCGGGAGTAGCTAGTGTAGCGCTCGGGGAGGAGTTGCCCTTAGATAAGGGAGGTGAGTGGGCGGGTGTCACCTTAGTGTCCCTGGGAGAACGGGAGATGGTTCCTAAGATCCAGGTGCCCCCAAATACTGTTAAGTATGGGCAATGGATCACCATCAATGGCCAAAGAGGGGAGGCTCTGAGAGATACAGGAGCCAGTATGACTATGATGAGAAGTCGACTGGTGTCTCCAGAGCAGGTGATTCCCAATGTACTCCACCCCGCCGCGATGGCTGACGGCAGAATGGGCCACTATCCAGTGGCTGAGGTTCCCTTTGAGTGGGAAGGGGTTGCAGGTTCACTTTGAGTTGCCGTAAGCCCTGCCGTGCCAGTTGATTGTCTGCTGGGGAATGACATGGAGCACAACACTTGGAGAGAGGTGGAATACCGGACGCACTCTGCGATGCTGGGTACACCTGACTGGGCCTGTGTGAGCACAAGGTCTGCGACTGCCCGGAGAGGGAGTTCGCCTGGGTTGGAGCCTGGAACAATGGCCCAACCCGCTGCCAAAAAGGGACAGACCCGAAGACAGGAAGAGCCTGCTTCGGCTTCCACACCCCATGTGACAGATCGGCCACCTGCGGTGGTGGACCAGGAGTCCGTGGAGGGGGAAGTAGACTCTCTGGAGGATTTACCCATCCCTGCTGAGTGGCATGTGGAGGGAGGACCTACCAGAGAGGAATTCTGTAAGGGGCAGAGGGAGTGCCCTACCCTTGAGGGACTGAGGCGACAGGCTGAAGCCCAGGCAGCAGGTGATGCTACGGGACACTACCATATTTACTGGGAGGATGGACTCCTCTACAGTGAACCCAAGGTACCCTTACCTGGTTCATCAAGGGCCTTGGTAGTCCCGCAGCAATACCGAGCCTTTCTGCTGGAATTGGCTCATGCTATACCCTTGGCAGGACACTTAGGTCAGGACAAGACCTTTGCTCGGCTTGTCCTCCACTTTTACTGGCCTCAGATGAAAGTGGCGTCCAACACTTACTGTCGGACGTGTGTATCCTGCCAGGCCAGTGGGAAAACAGGGGTGAAGCTGAAGGCTCCCCTGGAACCACTTCCAGTCGTTAGCACCCCCTTTGAAAGGGTGGGCATCGACATTGTAGGTCCTTTAGATCCACCAACAACAGCTGGTCACAGGTTCATCCTGGTTCTGGTGAATCATGCCACACGGTACCCAGAGGCAATTCCTCTGAGGACAGTCACTGCACCTGTGGTGGCTAGAGCCCTAATGGGGATCTTTACCCGAGTGGGTTTCCCCAAAGAAGTTGTGTCTGACAGGGGGACCAACTTTATGTCAGCTTACATGCGGGCAATGTGGAAGGAGTGTGGAGTGACCTACCGGTTCACCACTCCTTATCACCCCCAGTCAAATGGACTGGTTGAGAGGTTCAACAAAACCTTGAATGGCATGATCAGAAGTCTGCCCGAAAGCCTGCGGAGGAAATGGGACGTCCTCCTACCCTGTTTGCTATTCTCTTACAGGGAAGTGCCACAGAAGGGAGTGGGCTTCAGCCCCTTTGAACTTCTGTATGGGCACCCTGTACGCGGACCTCTCAGCCTGGTGAAGGATGGTTGGGAGAAGTCTCCCAGGAAACCCCCCCAGGATGTAGTGAGCTACATGCTGGCCTTCAGGAGCCAAATGGCGAAGTTGTGGAAGCAAGCTTCTGACAACTTGGAGGCCAGCCAGGCAGTCATGAAAGAGTGGTATGACCACAATGCTCACCAGGTGGAATTGGAGCCTGGCCAGAAAGTGTGGGTGATGGAGCCTGGAGAGCTTAGTGCCCTCCAGGATCGCTGGACAGGCCCCTTTGAGGTGTTGGAGAAGAAGGGTAAGGCCACCTACCTGGTGGACCTTAAGACCCCACGACAGCCCCTACGGGTGCTTCATGCCAACCGACTCAAACCCCACCATGAGAGGCCCGAGGTCATTTTAATGATGGTGACTGATGGGGAAGAGGAAGCGGAAAGCGAACCTCTTCCAGACTTGTTCTCGTCTCAAGAGAAGGATGGGTCAGTGGAGGGAGTGATTCTCTCTCCCACTCTAACTCCTGAACAGCGGGAGGACTGCCGCCAGATACTGGAGCAGTACTCTACGTTGTTCTCCCTTGTCCCGGGAAGGACTCACCTGTGTACCCATGATGTGGACACAGGGGACAGCCCACCAGTGAAGTCGAAGACCTACCGGCTGTCTGACAAGGTGAAGGCTAGCATCCATGGAGAGGTTGCCAAGATGCTAGAGCTGGGAGTTATAGAACCTTCCAACAGCCCTTGGTCCAGTCCGGTGGTGCTAGGGCCAAAAGCCGCTCCACCAGGCACCACGCCAGAACTGAGGTTCTGTGTGGATTACCGGGGACTGAACTAAGTTACAAAGACTGATGCTCATCTGATCCCTAGGGCGGATGAATTGATTGACCGGCTAGGAGCTGCCCAATATCTAAGTACCTTTGACCTCACTTCAGGGTACTGGCAGATCTCCTTGACAGATGGAGCAAAGGAAAGGTCAGCCTTCTCCACGCCTGAGGGACACTTCCAATTTTGTGTAATGCCCTTTGGGCTCAAAAATGCCCCTGCCACATTTCAGCGGCTGGTGAATCAGGTCCTCTCTGGAATGGAGAGTTTCTCTGCTGCTTACCTGGATGACATTGCTGTCTTCAGTAGCAGTTGGGAGGACCATTTGCAACATTTGCAAGCAGTTCTCCAGGCCCTGAAACAAGCTGGATTGACAATCAAGGCCAGCAAATGCCAGATTGGGCAGGGGTCGGTTGTGTACCTTGGACACTTGGTGGGTAGGGGGACAGTGCAGCCCCTGCAGGCAAAGATTGAGGCAATCATGGCCTGGGAACCCTCCAAGACACAGACTGAGGTCCGAGCTTTCCTGGGCCTCACAGGCTACTACCGTCGCTTTGTGAAGGGGTATGGCACTATTGTAGCGCCCCTCACAGAGCTCACCTCTAAGAAACAACCTCGACGGGTAGTTTGGACGAACGCTTGTCAGCAAGCTTTTGAGAAACTGAAGCAGGCAATGTGTGCAGCACCGGTCCTGAGGGCCCCAGACTTCTCCAAGGAGTTCATTGTCCAGACAGATGCATCAGAACATGGCATTGGGGCAGTGTTATCGCAACTGAATGAAGAGGGCCTGGATCAGCCTGTGGTCTTCTTATCCAGGAGACTGCTTCCCCGGGAACAGAAGTGGAGTGCAATTGAGAGGGAAGCTTTTGCGGTGGTGTGGGCTCTGAAGAAGCTGCGGCCATACCTGTTTGGCTCGCACTTCCTGGTTCAGACTGACCACCGACCCCTTCGTTGGCTGATGCAAATGAAGGGGGAGAATCCCAAGCTGTTGAGGTGGTCCATCTCCCTACAGGGAATGGACTTCCGGGTGGAACATCGGTCTGGAGTGGACCACGCCAATGCAGACGGTCTCTCCAGGTATTTCCGCCTTAGTGATGAGGACTCCCAAGGGGTTGGGTAGCTCTCCCCACTTTCAGCTGGGGGGGACGCGTGTTAGACCTGTCTGACTTTTTGCGTAGTCCCTCCAAATTATTATTTATTTTGTCCCCTTTTTGCCCCTCATACCTTTATTAATTTTTGTGTCCACTAGCTTTTTCAAGGTGTTGGTCAAGGGGATAGGCGCTCTTTCACCCTCATAGTTTTTCACCTCAGGCCTAGAGGCCTTTTCTGACAAGAATATAGTTGGAGTCACAAAATGGTGGCTACCAACTGTCCCATCTGACAAACCTAGAATCTGTCCCATAGGATAGAGTAGGGCATTCCAGAACCTTCTGGACCTCTGAGGGTCAGCCTATAAAAGGCGGAATGCTGGGCAACCATTTTGTCTTGTTAGTGAGGAGCAGCTGGAGTATAGGCGAAGGGTCTGGTAGAGGGTAGAATCTTCACTGGGAAGCTTGCCTTTTAAGGGTTGCCCCTTTTATGATTCCCCCCTTTTTCCCTCTTTAAGTCTGACCCAGTTAGCCCCCTCCTGCTGACCCTGGACAGGGGGACTCCAGCCTAGGAGGGTGTGAGGTGTATAACCAAACTTCGACCCACTCTTGTCCAGTAGAGGGGAATTGAGAAATTGGCAGGAGCTAGAGGACTGGTGCTTTGGAGCGTGGGACTTCAACCTTGATTAGCTCCTCCTCGGTGTAACACCAGGACCCCATTGTCAGTGAGAGTGAGCGCAGACAGAGTCACCTCCTCTCACCTGTGGACCCTAAGGCGGAAGATCCGGCGCTGCCATGAAGTCCATGTGAAGCGGAAGTGTAGCGCTAGTTGTTTTGGGCGGCGCACTTCTGCACGGACTCGCGGCGGTGATCACTGTGTGGCGCTGACCGAATTTGGGCGACGCGCCTCTGCGCAGACTCTTGGCGGGGACCACTGTTCTGACAGGAGGGGCCTAGGACCGAGCAGGCCCAGAGGTGAGCCACTACCTGCGCTGACTAGGGGAGTAGCCGCCGGTCGGAGCCGCATCTCCCTCGCGCGTGCGCTGGAGCGCTGCCAGCAAGGGAATCCACGGAGAGCGGGCTCCTCACAGAGCGCGAGTTAGCGCGACCTCCTCACGGGGCTGGCGGGTGCAATCTGGAGCCCAGCCCTGTGATTCACGTTGGGAGAGATCGACTGAGGCCCCAGAGAGAAAGTGTGGGCTGAAGAGTGAGGCCGACTTTCATCACAAGTAAGGGGAGTGGGGGAAAAGCGCGAGGTGCTTAGACTTCCCCCCTTATTTCAGTCTTCAGGGTGTCTGGAAGCACTAAAGTGCGGAGTGAGGGGTCGATTCTGATAACTTGAAGGATTTCCCTCACAGAGATTCGAAAGAGACAGAGTAAGTAGGAGTTTCAGAGCTGAGGAAGGTTAACTACAGAACACTGTACAATTTACAAGGGAGCAGCCTGGGTAGAATGCCTGTGGTACTCTAAAGGATTGCCAAAACGTTCTTGTTTCACTGAAGGCTCACTCAGTAGATATGGTGTTCACCTGCTAAAAACTCAGCTTTGGGAAGGAGGGGTTGCTATGATATCTGAAAGAGTTGGCTTTGTTAAACTGGAGATCCTATAACTAGGGTATCTGGGGGCTGAACAGGAAAGTAATCTCTATTAATGTTTCTGTGCTTAAATTTGAGACACTGCTCCCTGGAGACCAATATGATGTATTAGTAAGTTGGGAAAATGAAAAGTGTAATATTTTAATAACTTTGAAAATCTTAATAATTCCATGAGTAAATGTAATGTACTGAACTGAGATTTCTAAAGTCAAGAGAGCAAATATTATTTTTATAAACAAGCTCGTATTTTTCCAAACATTGGTGTAGCGTCATTTTTGAGTGAAATTGCGTTGATTTACTGTTGGGTGGTTCTGCAACCTTTACACATGTGCCTTTAGTGATTGTGTCTTACCCTAGGCCAGGCTACCCTAGGTGACCTGTCATCTCAGGTTCCAACAGTGACTCTCCCTGGAGCCATGAAGGAGACCTTGTCATTTCCAACACATCTACATTGCCGTAGTTCTTTCTCTTTCCTTTGTATTGGTCTTATATTTCCTCTTTCTTTCCTTTTGCACTGTCATCAGTTTACTTTTTTCGTATACATTGTTCTCACTTTTCCTTTTCCTCTTATCCTCTTTCTTCCTCATCCTCATGCACTGTCCTTGCTCTTTGTATTGTCTCATATGTTTCCCTTTGCCATGCATTGTTCTCACTTTTCCTCTTACCTATACTTTGCCATTGCTTTCCTCTTCCTTGTGCATTGCCCACAACTTCCCTTTTCCTATAGAATGCCTTCAATTTCTATGGATTGCCTCGGTCTTCCTCTTCCCTTTGTACTATGTTTACTCTGCCTCTTCACTACATATTGCCCTGATTCCGACCCTTCTCTCTGTACTGGCCTGAATCTTCCTCAGCTCTGCCTTGCTCTCCCCTTTCCTATTACTCACACGTTATCCTCACTCTTCCGCTTTCCCGTACAGTGGCTCCACTTCCCTTCCTTATACCATCTCTTATACTTGACAACAGAATGTGAGCTGGGTATTCTGCTCAAAACCACATGCAAATCAGATAAAAGAGCTTTGTGGACTGATTAGTTCTCCTACTATTCAGTTTTATGCAACTTGCAGGTCACTGGTTGTAAACCGCGCTCACCGCTGCATTCTCTCCTCTTTTTGTGGTGGGAACATTGAGTGCCACTGATTTGTGATAAGCTATAACATATTTAATAAAGACCTAAAATGTAATTCAGTCCAGTGTGTAGGTTATTTAGGCAGTCATATTCAGTATAGAGTTGTTTAATCCCCAGAGGGTAATGCAGAGAAGGCAGGTAGCCAGTAGGGAATGTGTAACTTATGGTTAAAGGATAAAAAGTACCTTTGCACCCTCAGAATGTGGTATGTTAGGGACTGTGCACCTTATGGTGCTTGTACATACTGAAGTATAAGCCATCACCAATGGAACAGTATTGTGCTAAGTCTCCTTTCAACCTGTGCGGTTTGGGACACAGAAAGGGTAAAGTTGGCTCACTGTGGCACAGTCCTTTAATGTCCCCTTCACAAGTTCAACCTTCTGGATGCACAGATGCCCGTTCGGTCCCAGCTATATTGGCTGGAAGGTGCTCTTTGCTCAAAGTGGCTCATTGCTGGTGATGTCCTCCATGCAGGTCTTCCGCCTGCGGGATATGGCGGTTTCCTTTACCTTGTCAGAGCATCTTGCACCACCGTTCACTCCAAGGAATCACCGGTAGTAAGTAAAATAAAGTGCAGCAAAAATGCCGCTAAATTTCCATATTTGTGCAGCTAAATTTCCATTTTTGTGCCGCTAAATTTGCTAATCCATGCCGCAAAATCCTGGGGGGTCTGAGTCAAAGGAGCTCTAGTAACAAATTTGAAGAAAAAAAACCCTATACATTCTCGCGCGACGCATGTTTTTATTTAAGCTCTTCTTTCTCCCTTTACTCCCCCACGTGCCTGAGGCTTTTACGTCGGCACGTGGTGGACCCGGAAAGTTCATTAAAGTGTGAGCTAAGGTGTCTGCTCTCACAAAAGTAATGGCAAGGGGAAGGGTCAGGTTAATGCACCGTCTGCACTGCACACCCAGACACCAAAAGTAATCTTATCCCAGCACCCATCCCCTCGTTAGTTTAGTTTTCCCTGTACACCAGCTCTCCAGGAATCCTTACCACGTCTTGGCATGGCGGGAAAGGATACCATCATAGTAGGTTTAGATTCATCTGTAGAGAAATTCGCAGCAGAAAGGTCGGAAACAGGGCATGGCTCTTGGCGAGGGTGAACTGGGCCCAGGCCCAGGCGCCGTTTTAGGTCTCGCTGAAGCAATGAGTAAGCATTGTTCGGCGAGATTCTAATAAGGCTTACGAAAAGTCTCCCTAAACTGAGGATTAGACACAGTTCATGTGAGCCAGGCACGTGCACATCACCAGCCATATCGCACTCCATACACCATCTGTCTGCGACTTCAAAGCAAGCCGCTCCGCCGCACCCCCCCTCAGACTTCAAAGGAATGCGCTCCCCCACCCCCTTCCGCGCAATGCCAGAACTTGTTTTGTAAAGCTCTCCAGTGTTACTCCCAGGCCCCCGGCTCCCACCTCCCTCCAGGCGTCTTATCTGAATACCCTCTCTACATGTCTGTTCTGCAGCTAAATCATCTACTCTGCAGGTCGCATCACTGTCGCAGTACACTGTCAAATTTTCTCCTCAAAACATTCAGCGTTAAAGCATTACTGTTTCTTGTTCCTGAAGAGAGTCTTGTAACCTTTCCTCAGCCCTGAGAGTCCAACAGTCTGTCCTTTGTTCTGAGAAAATATCGCATAATTTGCGCTGTTTTAACAGAAATGCACGTTAAACCCAGTATGGGAGAGGCCGCTGCATTTCCCTCATGCTGGGAGAAACCTAGATCCTTCCTTCTGGTTTGAGAACCCTGCAATCTTTGCTCTGGGTGTGGCATGCTTTGTGGTAGTCTTGTTTTTGCTGTGCTTCGTCTGGGTTGCTTCTGTCGTGCTGTGTTAATTCTGTTTAATTTCCAACTTACCCCTGGCATCATTCCCTGAAATCCTATCTTCGCACAGGCCTGGCTCGAAGGGTTTCAATCTATCTTGTTATTAGGAACGGGGAGATTTGCACAGAATCACAGAATGTTGAGTTGAGCCTCCTGGCCGAGACTCAAACCCGTTTCTCGAGCTCGACCGCTCTAGCCATTCGGCCGCATCCTCCCCCAAATGTTTGTTTGATTTATTATTTATGTATTCATGTATTTAGATATTTTCTAAACCATCCTCTTTCATTTACATAAAGGCAATGTTTGAGGCACGCCTAAGATCGCAGAGTTTGTATGTACATTTTTTCTACTAGCAAAGGAATCCGCTCCCCCACCCCCTGCATCAGACTTCAAAGGAGTCCGCTGCCCTGCCGCTTTCTCCCCCTTCCCCCACGCAATGCCGAGAGCTTGTTTCCCACCATTGCTCCACTGATCCTTTTCTCAGCTCAGGGGCTGAAGCCCTTCTGACTCGCCTTACTAGCTTCTCCCCAGCACTGCCCTCACGGCTCGCTTTCCTCTCCACCAGTCCCCGTTCCTCTGAGCCAGGCCATGTCCTGCAGCAGCTGGCGCTGGTGGCAGGCCCTGGCCTGGTTGCACTACCATGGCACCTTGTTTAGTGTGTTGGCACTTCCTGACGCTTTCTGCCCGTCCTTGCAGATCAGCTCACGCCTTGCGATGCTCTACCCACACCATAACTTCCTATTACTGCTTGCATTACTTCTGAAGTCACTTCTCTACAGCCGCCTGCTAAGTAAAACAGGTAACCGGCTACCACACGTTCATATTTTTTTTCTCCATTTCAGCCGTGTGTCTTTTTGTTTTATATAGCGCATACTCGACCCGAGTGTATCAGAGTGCTTTACAGACACACAATCACTTTTTACTAGGCACGGGGAGATTTGCACAGAATCACAGGATGTTGAGTTGAGCGTCCCTGCCGAGACTCAAACCCGTTTCCGAGCTCAACCGCTCTAGCCGTTAGGCCGCATCCTCGCACAAATGTTTGTTTTATTTATGTATTCATTTATTTAGCCATTTTCTAAACCATCCTCTTTCATTTACATAAAAGCAGTGTTTGAGGCACGCCTAAGATCGCGGAGTTTGTATATGCAATTTTTCTACTGGGTGGTTACTTTTCATCTGATTATATAGCGCATACTCGACCCGAAGGTATCAGAGCGCTTTACAGACACACAATCATTTTTTATTAGGAATGGGGAGATTTGCACAGAATCACAGGATGTTGAGTTGAGCGTCCCTGCCGAGACTAAAACCCGTTTCCCGAGCTCGACCGCTCTAGCCGTTCGGCCGCATCCTCGCCCAAATCTTTGTTTTATTTATTATTTATGTATTCATGTATTTAGATATTTTCTAAACCATCCTTTTTCATTTACATGAAGGCAGTGTTTGGGGCACGCTTAAGATCGCAGAGTTTGTATGTACATTTTTAGGTCTCGCCGAAGCAATGCATAAGCATTGTTCGGCGAGATTATAGTAAGAGGCTTTCAAAAGTCTACCAACTGCGGATTAGGTGCAGTTCATGTGAGCCAGGCGCGTGCACATCACCAGCCACATCGCACACCATACACCATTTGTCTGAGCCTCGGCATTAGACTTCAAAGGAATGCGCCCCCCCGCCACAGCAATGTCGAGAGCTTGTTTTCTTTGTAATTTAATGACATAGTTGAGAGCATTACAGCGAGGCGCATCTGGTAGAAATTATCCCGATCGCAACTGCACAATGTTCTGTATTGGGGTACTTCCTCTCTTTACAGTACCTCTCATGTCTCGTATCTCGGAAGCAGGTTTCTATCTAAAGTTACGATTTCCTCTGAGTCATAATTGTTACTTGTGAACCATCTCCAGCTTGTGCTTCTTTTTCCATTTAATTTTTTAGTCACTCATTACCCTCTTCCAGGTTTTATTCGCGGTTTCTTGCGCTTATCTTTAAAGGAGAACTGGGAGCTCGGAAGATTTGTACTCTTCTTTTAGCAGTCTGTCTTTTATTTTTAGTTACCGCTGAACAGCCATTGTAGCCCATACCGCTTGTGAATACATATCTGTCTTTAAGTCTTTATAGTATTATGTCACCCGATCCGCTACCCACTAGGATCATTTGTGCAAGGCTCGTATTTTTAGGGAGTGGTATTCTGCTAGTATTTACATCTTCTATACACCCAATATGGCATCGGACCTGTTCCAGGTATAATAGGAAGGAAGAACTGTATACGCTGACGAGTCAGAGACCCCTACAGGTGTTCTCTATTCAGCTCCTTATTTATTACCGGGTTTTTGTTGGCATTCTGTGGACCCCTCTGGACACGGATAGACCCCTTGATGCATATTCGCCAGAAGGACTTAACAGGTATGCTTTCTGTTTTCGAGAATTCGACTCTTGAATCTACAGTTTTTTCCGTCTATACTTACCTTTGGTCTCTCTTCTTTTTTTTTCTTCTTAGCCTTGAAATGTATTTACATGAAGTGCCTCTGATATAAACGGCCCGTGTTTCACTCTCGTGCACACACACAACCCAACCACACACACCCACACACCCACACACAACCCCCCACACACAACCCCCCCACACACACACCACACACAACCCCCCACACACAACACCACACATACAACCCCACAGACACCCCCCCACACACACAACCACACACACACACACACACACAACACCCCACACACACACAACACCCCACCCACACACAACACCCCCCCCCACACAACACCCCCCCACACACACACACCACCCCACACACACACACACACACACAACACCCTCACACAATCCCACACACAACCACACACACACAACCACACCCACACACACACACAACCACACACACCCACACACACAACCACACACACCCACACAACCACACACACGGCCCCACACACACAACCACACACACAACCACACACACACAACCACACACACAACCAGACCCACAACCACAGACACAACCACATCCACACACAACCAAATACACAACCACAAACACAACACACACACAACCACAAACACAACACACAACCATACACAACACACACACACACAACCACACACAACACACAGACAACCACACGCAGCCAACCACACACAGCCACAACCACACAGCCACAACCACACACAGCCACACACAACCATACACACACAACCACACACAACCACACACACAACCACACCCAACTACACACCCAACTACACACACAACCACACACACAACCACACCCAACCACACACATACAACCACACACACACACAACCACACACACACAACCACACACATCTACCTATCGCCCTCACTGTATCTATCGCCCTCACTCTATCTATCTGTCGCCCTCACTCTGTCGCCTTCACTCTATCTATCTATCTATCGCCCTCACTCTACCTATCTATCTATCGCCCTCACTTTATCTATCTATCGATCTATCTATCTATCTATCGCCATCACTCTATATATATATATATATATATACAGGTATGCTTTCTGTTTTCGAGAATTTGACTCTTGAATCTACAGTTTTTTCCGTCTATACTTACCTTTGGTCTCTCTTCTTTTTTTTCCTTCTTAGCCTTGAAATGTATTTACATGAAGTGCCTCTGATATAAACGGCCCGTGTTTCACTCTCTTGCACACACACAACCCAACCACACACACCCACACACCCACACACAACCCCCCCCACACACACAACTCCACACACACAACCCCCCACACACACAACCTCCCCCCACACACAACACAACCCCCCACACACAACACCACACATACAACCCCCCCACACACACAACCACACTCACACACACACACACACACCCCACACACAACACCCCACACACACAAATCAGCCCACCCACACACAACACCCCCCCACACACACAACCCCCCACACACACACACACCACCCCCCACACACACACACACAACACCCTCACACATTCCCACACAACCACACACACACAACCACACCCAACCACACCCACACACACACACAACCACACACACACACACACAACCACACACACGGCCCCACACACACAACCACACACACAACCACACACACACAACCACACACACAACCAGACCCACAACCACAGACACAACCACATCCACACACAACCAAATACACAACCACAAACACAACACACACACAACCACAAACACAACACACAACCATACACAACACACAGACAACCACACACAACACACAGACAACCACACACAACACACAGACAACCACACACAGCCAACCACACACAGCCACAACCACACACAGCCACATACACAACCACACACACAGCCACACACAACCATACACACACAACCACACCCAACCACACACAACCACACCCAACCACACACACAACCACACCCAACTACACACACAACTACACACCCAAATACACACACAACCACACACACAACCACACACACAACCACACCCAACCACACACACATACAACCACACACACACACAACCACACACACACAACCACACACATCACTCTGTCGCCCTCACTCTATCTATCTATCGCCCTCACTCTATCGCCCTCACTCTACCTATCTACCTATCGCCCTCACCTTATCTATCTATCGATCTATCTATCTATCTATCGCCATCACTCTATATATCTATCGCCCTCTATCTGTCACCCTCACTCTATCTATCGCCCTCACTCTATCTATCGCCCTCACTCTATCTATCGTCCTCACTCTATCTATCTATCTATCGCCCTCACTCTATCTATCTATCTATCGCCCTCACTCTATCTATCTATCTATCGCCCTCACTCTATCGCCCTCACTCTATCTGTTTATCGCCCTCACTCTATCTGTCTATCGCACACGCTCTAGCTATCGCCATCACTCTATCTATCTATCTATCTATCGCTCGCCCTCACTCTATCTATCTATCGCCCTCACTCTATTTGTCTATCTGTCTATTGCCCTCACTCTATCTATCGCCCTCCCTCTATCTATCTATCGCCCTCACTCTATCTATCTATCACACCACCACAGCATCACTCAGGGGCACCACAGCATCACTCAGGGGCACCACATCATCACTATGCGCTACCACAGCATCACTGAATGCCACAGCATCACTCATCGCCACCACAACATCACTCAGCACCACTACAGCATCAATCTGTGCAACCATTCAACAACAACTTGTTCAAATATGTTCTCTCAATGCTTCAAGCTTTATTACAAATGTCACAAAAAGATGTTAATATTTCACTTCTGTTCTTGGATTTTCGTCACAATAAAATACACTGAACATAATCTTCACAAAAGTTATTTACAAAAGTTTAAGCTATTGCCATTATAAATTACAATAACTTTTATTTAAGTATTAATTATTTTAAAAAATTAAAAGCCATTGTTATTTGTAATATCAATACATCTAAGTCACGTTACAAAACATGTTGCATTACAAATGCTATAGGTGTCATATTTGCAAAAGTTAAAAGTATTGGCATTGTAAATGACAAAGCTATTAATTTCGCTATTTTCAAAACCAACACATAAATAAAAAAAATTCATTTACAAGACCAATAGCTCAAACTTTCCTAATGTGAGACCAATTGCATTGCAAATGCTTGTTTTATAAGGGCACAAGACGCTGTCTGCATTAAAGTCCTACTGAGAGCAGCGCTCCTCTTACTTGACTCCAATGATTCAGACTAATCTGCTTTTATTAATATTTTTGCTTGCCTCGTGCGCCGTGCGACACTCGATTAATCCCCTTCTTTCCCTTACATTTAATTTACACCCCCTGCCGACACACACCAACACTGCCATTCGCACCATCAACAACTCGGCACTAGTGTAATCTAGTTATGCTGTGAACTAATTGGTGGAAGTGCCGAGAGGTTTGTCCTTTGAAGCCAGTTACTGGTTTGATGCAATAATGTCCTGTATGCACAAAACGGACCCCTGCTACCTTTTTATTCACCAGCTGCAGAGCGGGTGCCAAATGTATTTCTGCCCATGGCACTATCTGAGCAAAGGCCAGCTCTTGTTAGAAATGTATTTGAATACATTGGTTTGATTTGGGAACCAGGAATGAAGAATACATACTCACTGACCAGGGGAATTCAGCTGGGCTGTCTGGGTCCATGGAGGGGCATTTCGGAGCCAGCTAACATGCTCAGAGGATCATGCTGAATATTCACAACGTTCCCTTGAAAAATGTCTTAAGCTCTCCTTACCCTGGGAGACTGAATTAAACTGTAGATGATTCTGATTGAATGACCCCATTCATAAAGATGTTGCTTTTACTCACACCTGTCTTTCTACTGGCTTACTCTAAATTTCCAAGAACAAGCCAGGAGTATCCATGGTATTTCAAGAGTAAGCCAGTAGTACTACAAAAGTAAGCCAGGCTTGCTCATAGCAAACTCTTTACAAATTGGACCCCATGCGTTTTTAAACAATAAAAGTGTTGGTGCCCATTTTTTCATCCATTCGTTCTTTTGTGGACTTATTAGTAGCTAGATATGGCCTCTCCCTAACCAGATTCGGTTGTATAAGGAAGAAATGTTTGACACTGGCTGACCCTCCATCCCATCTAACTTGGAAAAACAGATAAATACGCTCTTTTTGTGACTGCTGCCTAAAGGCCAAATCATTTCTCATTGCCGTGTGTCTCTTTAACTCGCTCCTATATTCCGCACCCAGTGCTTTCCCCTCCGGTGCTGGCATCTGAGCCCCCCATTAAATAAGAGAATCTAATTTCCCTTCCTGTCAGACACGTATCTAGATGTCAATTACATGCAGCCTACCGACTCTCATTAGCTTCTCATCGAACGGCCTCTCTAGAGGGACGTGATGTAAACAATGTTATTTCCGCCTCAAGCTCCAGTGGCCCATTTCCAAAGACTAAAAGCATATTTACAGCAAACATAACTTTCCACAATTTCCCACTACTGATCTTAAGCACTCCCAATAGCAGAGGCACAGGCATGCTTTCAACACTCAAGGGAAACCCTTGCTCCTATCAACAAGTATTTGCAATGCAATAGGTCTCACAGTTGTGAGAGTTTGAGCTATTGGCATTGTTAATGCCAATGCCTTTTATTTACGTGTTGGTTTTTAAAACATAAAAAAGGCATTGTCATTTATAATGCAAATAGATTAAACTCTCGCAAATGCGAGACCTATTGCATTGCAAATGCTTGTTCTTCTTGATCATGTTTGGGGAAGCCTTGAAATTGTGCTTGTCTGTACTAAAAATTCATAACACAATTGGGATATATGGCAGCTGACTTGCACCTTAGTTCACTAATGGTAATATCAAGAGGACGGGACGGTGGCTGGAAGATTTTTAAGTTACTATTTAAGTACTATCACCTTTATTAAATACTTCTCAGTGCAATCATATAACCTGAAGTGCTAAGAAGAAATACTTCTGCATGTTAAAGAAATAAAAAAAAATTCAATGGTAAATAGACCTTATAGTATTTTTACATGATGGTTAATGCATGATTTACATGCTACATTTTTCAGGGCTCACCTCGTGCATGGGCTCTTACAGCCAAGCACGGCCCTAGGCTCGGTCTCACTTGACTGTCCTTGGTAATTTGTTGGCTCCCACACCTCTATGCGTGTGACACGATAATCAGAAGGAGGCACGAGAATATGTCATGAGTAACAATATGTTACCGGTGATGCACCTGTGAACACACATTTCCATCACAACCTAGTACTATGCAGTGCTTAATTTGTAAACAAATAAGTGCCAGGGCTCCCATCAGGACACCACTGCAGTTTGCATCACACATTGCCCCTGTCATGTTGCCAACGATAGTAACAACACAACTACTAACAATCACACTCCTACAAATGTGACAATTCAGACTATTCCAGGTTGCTAAAGCTTTGAAAATGCTAGGATGACAGGTGAAAGTCATTTTTAATGTATGTTAAATTAATAATTGACTGTTGTTGTAATTACCTCTAAATTAGCCAGATAGTGCCACCTTGTGGCAGACAATCACAAGCTGAGCTGTAGACAATTAAGTGCTAGTGCAGAGCATTTTAAACCACTGTCTCAAATTAAGTACTGTTATTAAGATTTCCACATGCTTTGTTTAAAGGTAAGAGATGCAGCCGACACATTGTGTCTTTGTTGTTCGAAAGCAAAACACGAAGTTCAGAATTTCTCATGGTTAGGAACAGATTCTTCTTCTCGAGTAACAATTATTTCTGATCTTTGTTGATCAGTACGTATTCGAGCATCTTGGTTAGTTAATATGACATGGTCAAGTAGATGTTATGAGAAGATAAAAAGCTACATGCTTCTTCTGCAATCCGTTAGTTGTTTACACCATTTCAGGTGTCTCCTATTGCTCGCTTGGAGAGAGGGTTAGAGCCTCCTAACTTTATGCACAAACTCCAAATTCCGCCAGATGCTTGTCCACCTGGTCAAACACAAATACTATTCCGGTGCAGGTCCAGCGCTGAGAGTAAGAGCCATCTGAGTATTAGTTCCTGATTTATGAGGGGATTGGCTTGCTGTACACTACTGCATTTGCCCCGGATGGCATTTGAAACATTGTTCTTCTAAAAAAGGTGCTTTCTTTCAACCATCATTCACAATCCATGGGCTTTAGAACTCCTATCGGTAAGTGTTAGACCTAGCATCTTTGGCGTGGTTTCCCCCTATCTTTTTGCCTCTACCTCCTGTATTTTTGATGCTGTGCTGGATTTCGTTTTTGCTGGTTTAGATGCTTTTGACACTCTGCCACTGCTGATCAGTGCCAGAGTGTAAGTGCTCCCTATGTAAATTGTTATTCTGATTGGATATACATGTTTGGCATATTTGTAAGTCCCTAGTAAAGTGCACTGGGTGTGCCAGGGCTGGTGATGACAAATGCTACTAGTGGGCCTGCAGCACTGATTGTGCCACCCACAGGAGTAGCTCTAAAATAGTGTCTACGGCCTGCCACTGCAGTGCCTGTGTGCAGTTTAGAAACTGCCATGTCCTCCTGGTCAGTGTCCCCACTGATTAGGCCTAACCCTTCCCTTTTTGTGCGCATCAGTCACCCCTATGGAAGGCCCAAGGTACCCCCCTGGGCAGGGTGCAGTGTATGTAAAAGGTAGAGCATGTACTAGTGCAGGTGTCATGCTCGGATAGTGAATGGCAGCCATTTTCGTTTTCACTATTGTAAGGCTATCTTGCTCCATAGATTAACATGGGGGATGTTGGCTACAGTGGTTAACAGCATTTCTTCCCATAGGAACAAGATAGAACATAAGTATCTAGTATCCCTGAACTCAGAATTTAATAACACATCTTTTAGGAAAGGTTGTTTTTAAATCCTGTGTTTGAGAACAGCACTTTTAGAAAGTTGCTGTTCTCTTGTCTGACCATTCTGTGTGCCTGGGCCTGTTTGTGTATTGACTGTCTGGTTTGAGAGTGACAGGGGCTGGGGATTCCCCAGGAGGCTGGCTGAGTCAGCCCTAGGCTGAATGACTGCATTTGCAACTGGAGTGGTGGGAGGAGTTAGCACCTGGGCCTGAATAGGGCTGTGCCTGCCTACCACAATCCTGGCTCCACCTCCTGCTGGGCGGCTGACGACCCTGCCCCTCACTCTGAAAGGAAAGAAGAAGCCAGCAAAACAAAGTACTCAGGAAACACCCAGAACTGGTTCAGACCGGGCTCAGGGCCCACATGCACAGGGAGAAAAAAGACTTTAGGGGTATAAGTACAGGACCCCTAACAACAGAAAATGAGATCATCCTGGAATCAAGAAGGAACCTCTGCCAAGGAGAAAACTGAAACTGAAGAAGGAAGACTGTCCTGCTCTTGCTCTGCTGGACTGACCTGTTGCTTTTCTGCCAAGGAGAGGGGAAGGACTTTGCTGATGTGATGTGTCCCCTGTCTTGAAGGAATCTCCAAGGGCCTGAGAAGAGCTGGCTCCCTGTTCTGAAGTCCCAGGAACAAAGGGACTTCACCCCCAGCTTCCCTGAACTCTGCTGAGAGAATTCTGTCCTTCCTAGAGTGCCTGATCCAGTTGTGGGGCCTCTGGAAGTTGTACCTGTGCTGGGAAGCTTGAAACTAAGCTTGAGAGACTTTTGCAATTGAAAAGTGTCGCATCGCTCGCTTGCGGAGCGCATCCCCGACAGTGCGAGAAGATTCCCGCCGCTACGAAGGCCGAGATCGTCGCAGCGCCTGATGCCGCTGCCAGAGCTGTTGCATCCTTCGTTTGCGGGACGCACCAGACCAGTGCGGGAAACTCGAACATCGCTGTGAGTGTCGTCGCAGAGCCTGTCGTCGCTGGGTGAAATCACCGCACCGCTTGCTTGCGACCGCATCACGTCGCTGCAAGCATCGTCGCAGAGCCATCGCATTGAGGAGCTGCGAGAGAGAGGATCACCGCTGGATCGTGCATCGTCGCCCCGGAGAACGTCGCAGCCCCTACGAGATTGTTGCCTCGTGCCTTTGCGAGAACAAACTTCCTACCGAACCTACACACCGGAATCCATACAAGTGGCCTTCCTCCCCATACAGACCGGATTCGTCGCAACACGCCCGCTGCTGCAGCGGGGCTGTCGCAAACGCCTCCCCAGGGTCTCAGGAGCAACGCATCGCTTGTTTTCCACCGCACCAGCTTCTGCTTTTGGAACTTTGTTGCAACTAAAAGGTACTGTGAGTAAACGTGACAACTGTGAACTTTTCACGCATCTGTAGAGAATTCTATCGCAACCTAGAGAATTCTATCGCAACCCTTAAGAACTCTTTTGAAACCATATTCTTGAACTGTGTATGTTGGATTTTTGTCGTTTTGGTTTTGTGCAGTTTAGATTAAATACCTTTATTTTTCTAAACAGTTGTGGAGTCAGTTTGTGGTGTTTTCACTGTGTTTCTGTGAGTGTTGGTACAAATACTTTACACATTGCCTCTGGTTAGCCTAGACTGCTCGTGCCAAGCTACCTAGAGGGTGAGCAGGGGTTATCTCAGAGGGTTTCCTCCTTACCCTGACTAGAAGCAAGGGTCCCTATTTGGACAGTGGTACCTACCCCTGCCAACTAGAGACCCCCAGTTCTAACAGTAAGAAATCGGATTATAAACTGAAAAAGATGTGAATCCACAACTTTCTCCTTGGTGATAACTAAGTACACCTATTTGGTTCTCTCAAGGTAGGGAAGCAGAGCAGGCTAAAACCAACTCAGGGGAAGTAGTGTAGGCTAGCACCCCCAGCTCATTGTCCAGTCAGTGCTTTTTCTTATGAAACATTACTAAATAGTACAAATTAACCCCAAATGTATCAATCAGGTAGCTGGAAATTCCTTTGGTGACAACACGCTCAGGACAGTTCACACCCCAAACAAGCCCTGAACCTATAATCACATTCCCTTCACTTTTACTAGATACAATATCACAATATATAAAGGGGTTTCAATCAAGCATGCCTACTGGCTTTGTCAGAGTGCCACCACAAGCCTTCTAAGCCGACAAAGTTGATGAAAAAAAGTCTTGATACTGAGTATGCACCGGCCTTCCTGAGACTAACAGCCCCTGCAGACTTTGATACTCTCCTCAGTACCTAGATGTGCCTGACATGAAACCAAATATATAAATCATCTCTCAGAATATGTATTCAGTTTCTCACCACACATTAGATCCTCTACACACTTCTACAAGTTCCCTCTCTCTTTGGACCTGATATAAATGGTTTGTTCTTGATCGTACACTCATGGCAGAATGGTAAAAGGCCGGAATGTGCTTAACTAATGTAAATTGAGCGACTTGATCATAATCTTTCCGAAATGTACCTGCACTAAACTTATAAAATAACTGTAAAATCTGTCTCCAAATTGCAGTATTTGTGTTACTCTATGGATCTCCGTATTATGTTTAGCTTCCATTTAGTGCACTGATGCGCTCATTGGCCTAGTCCAAACAATATTTAATAGTATTCTGACAGATGCGAAGTGTTACTCAGGGATGCATCTGGAATAGACTATGCATGGCCTGAAAACAGATTTAAGAGGCAAACACTGCATTACCTAGAAATGCAGATGGAGAGATTTTATTTGTTTTGTATAAATGTCAACTGTAATCCGGCCAATTGTCAAACAATTTATTCAACAAGATTTGACCTTATCAAGAGCGCTCCTAACATCTATTGAATTATAAAAGGCGCATGTTGTAGCTCTTTAGAAAAACCTTTAAATACCATAACTCCATGTTGGTTAATCATATTGGGCAATATTGAAAACCATTTGGAAAGATGCAGTATTGCACACATCTGTTTTGTATTAAATTAGAATGCAAACTAATTAAGCTCAGCTTTCAAAATGAGAATTTGGCTTACTGGAGTGGAAAATCGTTTCACTTCATTGTGTATTTAGTAATGCAACATAATTTAATATTTTTTTATGGATTCATATGGCTCGGAAAAGTTACAGATCATAATAACGTACAATGCACAAGAAGGTTTGTGCATCTCTGCTGAAGTAACTTGAAAATGTGCCCTTGCATACACGCCACGCTGTTAAACATGCGAAAGCTTCACTTTAAAATGATTATCGTAAGAGACGATTATTTGTCAACCCTCTAACTGCAATCATCTAGTCTCAGCTGACTCAGCAGTTCAGGAGTCGATCTGCTTACTTTAGGTATGATCAGACAATCTTAAGACTACATCTAGTAAGCATTAACAGGTGGCCTGCTGACAGACAGAGCAAGAAGAATGTAAACAACAAATCTAAGATGGCCGCCTCAGAGAGGCAAGAACAGTGTTCAGCAAAACAAATGAGGAGTAAGACTGCCAGAAAAGGAAACGCGGTTCAAAAGTATCTCGTTCACAAATTTAATTTAGCATTGGCGTTTTTAAGTGTGTTTTCAGCACACTTAATCACCAGGCACAAATCTGATCTTAGGGTTTCAACAATGTAGCTCATCTGCGGTTTACTTCAAATCTGCTTAGCGTGATCTATCTGGACATCTGCAAAGCAATACCCAGACTGCACTTGGCAGTGATCCGGCGTTGTTAGAAATCTTAGCGCGTGGACTGTCTGCGTGAAGTGCATGCAAATAATACAGAAATACTGATTGTGTTTCAGGTGGCCTTGCAGAACAATCAGCAGGGAAAATAAAATGGCAGGTACACAATTCGCTTTCGCTGAGCAGCTCATGAATATAACATAATTCATAGTTCATCACCACCCCCTTTTCTGAATCGTTTTTGGCCACTACAGGTGTGGCAGGGTATACTCAGACATGAGTCCCTTTCTCACTGCTCCATCAGGATTCAAGCAAGCCGGGCCGAAGAGGCTGAAATGCCAGAAACCGGTCCCCGGTAGCTTGTCTCCTTTCTGGTGAAGAATTGGCTTGGTAGTTTGGTCTGCCATGTTCCCATGATGCACTGGGCCAGGGACAGACTAATTTGCATATAGCCAGGTTCTGAGCTGGGATGGGGCAGTGAGATAAATAACGGTGATGGATCAAGCCCTGATCTTTGGACTGGGTAAGAGTGGTCTGCTTAATTCAGACACTCTGTTCATCACCACCCCCTTTTCTGAATCGTTGCAGAACAATCAGCAGGGAAAATAAAATGGCAGGTACACAATTCGCTTTCGCTGAGCAGCTCATGAATATAACATAATTTGCTTAATATAAAGTGGGCAGCAGTTGCAGCCCTTGACAGATGCAACAAGGGCACAGACTGAAAGCAGGTACTTACTTTTCACAGTATTGTCGTGTTGCAGCAATGCATTCCGACAGGTGGCTCTCAATGAGGAAAATGCTAAACATTTCAAGGTGAATGGAGTATACTTGGCGCTTAGCAAGCATGAGCTGTTCTACTATCAATAGGATTCTTTGCAATGCATTTCAAGATGTGAAATTATGCTTCAAACTTGCAAACTAATTTTCAAATTTAATGCAGTTTGAACCAACCTGCAGACAGCATACACTTCCACCCAGTTCTCCACTTCAACCCCCTAATGTGGTCTTCATGAACCGGGAAGCAGCTTGATGTTGCAGTAGCGCTTTAAGCATAGATGAGGCTTAAAGACGTCAAAGTTGGAAAGGAATACTTCTTCCCTTCAGTGAGGCCTTTTCTGTAGGTTCTGGGCCTACCAGGTGTTAATGGACAATACTGTTGTATACCAATGTTGCGTCATGGTCTTGACTACTATTGCTAAACAAAGAGTGGTCACTGAAAAATATATCCCATATCACACAAGTTATTAAATGCACAGGAAGCGGCTTTGAGTAGTTAACAGTAGCTGACAATTCAAGCATTCCACCTATCACTTTTTGTATATATGTCGCCCTAAGGGGGACAGGTATGAGACATTTGTCTCGAGCACACTGTGTCACTGGAACCAAGCAATACCTGGTTGATGAGCCCTAACTAGGACAAATCCGGTCCTGGGTTGTTTGTGTTGTGGTTCAGAGAGGACCTGGTGTGGCAATTCGGGCTGCACTGTTCCCTCTGGAGCAGGGTCAAGAATGATTTGCATATGGCTGGGTACAAACTGAAGTGGTATGGTGTGAAGATAACAATGGACTGGGATGCGGCCCTGAGTGAATACTAGTGGCTGAAATTAATTCAAGTATTCCATCCATCAATTTTTTGTTTTCTTGAAGAAGAGTACATTCAAATCATGGTTGTGATGGGGTGATTACAAGACACTGTTTCTCAATCACCTTGGAAAAAAAAGTGTCCAGTAAGGTGCAAATTCTCCAAGTCCATTTGTCTTGTACATCCCTTTGTATCTTTCCATGCCATGGCACGACCTTATATTCTCTTCTGCCTACCTGCAGACAATAAGGTTGAGTTAGGAGTGCATCCTTGTGGTCTACTGACCTCTAGTCTATCGTAAGGATGCGTCTGCTTATAGAGGAATTTTTCCCAAACCACCTCTTTTCAGGCAACCCCTATTCACCCACATTGGTCCTGGTGCTAAATGACTGTCCCTCTTTATGAGGAGAGTGAAGACTATTGGTTGCAATAGGGGAAGGCACACCTTAGGTTAGCGTCTTACTGGGTGGCGAACAAGGAGGCATGATGATGATCCATAATAGAACAAATCATCTGGTTGTTGGAACCCAGTGTTTTTGGCTTAAGAGTCCTTACCCCCTACACTGACAGCCTGTCCCATCCAAGGAGTAATTTTCTATCTCATAATGGTTTTAACTTTGTGGTATAGGAGGGATGGTAACCGTTGTGTTGCCAGACAATTCTCTAACCTTCAAAGAGCACACTACCTTCCCACCCACGAAAGTCAGCTTCTCTGTGTGTCTCCTTAATGGTAAGGGTTAGGAACCCATAGTTAACAGCAGTGTAAGTCCAGAACAGGGGGGTCATGCCGATTGTTGTGATGCATTAAATGTGTCACCCCCACCCCTCACAAGGCTTCTTCCCAAATGACTAAAGAAAAAGGTCAGATTATGTTAATCATTAAAAAGCACATCTAGGCCGAAACACCCTTGTTAACTACAGACCAGTCGCAAACCTTCTGTGGCCTGGCAAAGCCATTTTGCATGTGGAAACAACTTACCAAATTAGTCAATGACAAGCAACACCTAGCCTCCTACCAGTCCAAGGTAAAGAACAAGGCTCAGGATAGAGAAGGCGACCATGAAGGTAATTGATGATATCTACCATATCATCTATGAAGGAGTTTTCGTTTTTGTTACATATTTGGCGTGGTTTCCCCTGACTTTTTGCCTCTACCTCCTGTATTTGTATGCTATGATGGATTTTTTTTTTGCTGGCTTAGATGCGTTGGGCACTTTGCCACTGCTGATCAGTGTCAAAGTGCAAGTGCTACCTGTGTAAACTGTTATTCTGATTGATTATCCCTGATTGGAATATTGATTTACTGGTAACCCCCTAGTAAAGTGCACTGAGTTTGCTAGGGCCTGTAAATAAAATGCTACTAGTGGGCCTGCTGCACTGATTGTGCCCCCCACATGAGTAGCTCTGTGAAGGTATCTCAGACCTGCCATTGCAGTGTCTGAGGACAGTTTTAGGAAAACGAAAACTGGTAACCAAGCAAGAAAGGGCGCTCAAGTAATCTTCAGGAAATTACACTAAAAACATAAGTCACTGGTGCAGCTAGGTGGGAAAAGGGTGGTTACCAGACTACCCTCAAGTCACACATATGTGTGAGAATAAGATTAGAAATGGGGGATCCCACCTGCGCTCCTTAGTATCTAGAAACCTAATTCACCAAGTATATACTAATCAAAGTAATCATAATATAGAAAAAACAATCATGCTGTGTTAAACAATCATAATATTCGTGTCGTGACCAAATAGTCACTGGTCACTAGGTACAGTGTACATTCCTCTGGTCCTGGTATGGGATTTCCAGTAGTACAACAAAAGACACCAAAATTAATGTCCACAAAGTAATTTCCACAAAGTAGTATCGGAACGTAGAGTACTTCTTTTATTCTTGAATTTTGTTCAAACGATGTCAATAACTCCAATTCACAGCCAACACGTGTTTCGTCTGGCTTATCAAATCAGCCAATGACTTCATCAGGGCTTAATGTAAACTGAATCCTATCATAGAAGACTATCTCATCCTCTTGACGTTTAATGGTATATCCGTTATCTCAGGCTCCCAAACTAGTCATAGGTGCCCCATTTTCCGTGTGTAAACAATCTCTCCATCCGTTCTACGTATAGTCTCGTCCGTATCAAATTCCGGCGTTTACTTTGTGGACATTAATTTTGGTGTCTTTTGTTGTACTACTGGAAATCCCATACCAGGACCAGAGGAATGTACACTGTACCTAGTGGCCAGTGACTATTTGGTCACGACGCGAATATTATGATTGTTTAACACAGCATGATTGTTTTTCCTATATTATGAGGACAGTTTTAAACTGCCATGTCACCTTCCCTTTTCTTACATCGAAGGCAGTGAAGGTAAAAGGTAGGACATGTGCCGGTGTGATTTACATGTCCTGATAGTGAACTACTGCCAATTTCGTTTTTCACTAGTGAAAGGTTATCCGTCCCGTGGGCTAACATCTTACGATTATAACTTTCCATTGGGACAAGATAGAGAAATGGAGTTTTGGCTTTCTGAACTCAAAATTTGATAACACATCTTTTTAGGGAGATGGCTTTTAAATTGTGTGTTTAAAAATGCCACTTTTAGAAAGTAGTCATTTTATTATTTAATCATTCTGTGTGTCTTTGCTATTTTGTCTATTGACTATCAGGTTTTGGAGTGACAGGAGCTGGGGATGTGCATTCACTGTAGACAGCCACAAGCGGGGTTGAGGTGTGTCCTGCCTTTCCTGGGTGACTCATAGCTGAATATTATTACTATTATAATTATTAAGCTTATAAAGCGCCTGGTTACTCAAACGCTAGGACATCACCGTTTAAGACCAAAAGCTCTACCACCCCCCCTTCAAAGGCCCACAGGCCGTAAGATGCGTGAAGGCCTACCAACCGAACTAACACCAATCCCAAGGGAGAGATTAAAAGAGCCAGATTTTCAGTATTTTATGGAACATTTTTTCTGATGGATATGTCCTCAGTTCCATAGGCAGGTTATTCCAAGGCCTTATCTGCGAGAAAACCAAAGGATCTACCTCCTGACCGTACCTTACAAACCTTAGGCACTATCAACTTAGCAGTGCCCAAAGACCTCAGATTCCAGGTAGTTCTATAAGCAGTGAGTAGTGTGCGCAGGTACCTCAGCCCTTTCTCGTTGAGAATCCTGTGGCAGAAACACAAAGTCTTAAAGGTGACTCTAGCCTGTATAGGAAGCCAGTGTGGTTCCCTCAAGGTGGCCCCCACTGATGCCCGCCTAGGGATATTCAATATCACCTGGGCAGCTGCATTTTGGACCTTCTGTAAGATGTTCAGATTTCTTTGGTCACCCCCAGATAGAGGACGTTGCAGTAATACAGATGGGATGTGACAAGGGCCTGCACGATGGTCCTTTTGGCATCTAAAGACGGTATATCCAGGATTTTGCGCAGCATTCTTAGAATGCCAAAGCATGTTCTGGTCACAGCTGATATCTGCTCTGTAAACGATAGGGTATTATCGAACCAGACTCCCAGATTTTTAACCTCAGCATTGGGGGTCGGAGCTGGTTCCAATTTCTCCGGCCCTACCAATCTGACCATATGGAGGGCTGTTTACCCATGACCATCACCTCCGTCTTTTCTGTATTTCATTGCAAGCAGATGAACTTCATCCAGTTCGCAAGATCACTCAAGCAGGCTTTGAAATTAGGTGCCGCTTCTGCCTCCTTTTGCTCCAATGTGACAAACAACTGAGTGTCATCAGCAAATGACACCAGTTTCACCCCATGTTTCAGCACAATGTATGCCAGCAGGCGCATGTGTCACCCCTTGAGACCAAGGACATAACTTGGACTTAATGGATGTTGTAAAACCTGGAAGGATCTATTCTGCAAGAAGTGCTTGATCCATTCCCATGTGCTGCCTCTGATCCCGGCCTCCCACAGACGTTCCAACAGAAGGCTGTGGGAGACCGTATCAAACGCCGCACTCAGATCCAGTAAAATCAATGCTGTTGTCCTTCCCTCATCAGCTGCATTTTTTAAGGCCTCAGAAGCCAAAAGTGAGGTTGATTCAGTGCTGTGAAGCAGCCTGAAACCAGACTGGGTTTCATGGATAACCTGTTTTTCTTCCATGAACGTAGACAGTTGAATATTCAGATGATTCTCCACAATTTTAGAAAAATAAGGAAGCACAGATACAGGTCTCAGATTTTCCGGAAGCGCTGGATCTAGAGATGGTTTCTTTAGCAGTGGCACCACCATAGCGTGTTTCCAATTGCTAGGAACCTGCCCTGAGCTAAAGGACATCTTCAGCAGTTTGGTAAGAACCGGTGCAATGGCTTCTTTCCCTTGCAGTAATAATCTCGGGGGATCAAATCCAACGGGAGACCCAGATTTAACTACTTCCATAAGTTTTCGAATGTCACTTCCTTCTGCAGGATGAAAAAGAAACCTATCCGCGACCGAGAATCCTTTTCAGCTGGAGCAAAGATATCATTCCTGCTACTATCAGGGAAGGGAGTATATATTTTTTTCTATCTTTCCCGAGAAAAAAACAGCTACTTTATTGCTGTCATGTTCTAAGGAAGTCAGTTGTTTGAAAACAAAAAATGTTCTTAGAGGAATTTTTACCTGATTTGATTTGCTCAATATAGAACACCCTTCGTGCTCTTTTAATTTGTTGATGACAGGACTTGAGTACTTCTAAGTATTTCAGCTTATTTTTGTTCACATAGTTTACCCTCCAGCGGCGTTTGAAGCGTTTGCATTCGGTTCTCAATAATGTAAGTTCCTCTGAGAAACATTTCGCTGATGGGGTTAGACTGACACTCGTACAGGGTTTCAGGGGTATTACGGAGTCTACTACATCCTTAATCCATAGAGAGACTTTATTCTCTGCTATCTGGGTTTCAGCCCTTGATCTGGAGCATTAAAGCCAAGTTATCCCTGAAAATATTGTGGTAAGTGAAACCCAGGTCATTATGGGCTCAGGTCGCTTTTCCAGATTGCGAGGGACTTTTCCCGTATTCACAATCCTAAATGGAACAATCGAGTGGTCAGACCAGACTACACGCACAGGTAATAACCCTTCTACTTGTGTACTGTTAGAGAAAATCTTGTCTAAAATATGGCCCCTAATATGCGGGGAGGTGTGGACTAACTGTTCTAAGCCCATGGCTTGAAGTCCCCTTGTCATCTCACTCATTTCTGGATTCTCTATATCGTCCATATGTAAATTCAGATCCCGGAAGATTATAAATTTGGGGTAGCGGATAGTGTAAGGGGGCACTATCAGCCAATGCATCAATAAATGTTCTTGCTGAGCCTTGGGGTCTGTAGATAAGGAGACCCACAACTGACCTTTTGCTATTAAGGGAGATGTTAAAAATGGCCGCTTCGCAGCCAATCAGCAGGAGTGTGGACATCTTTAACTGGAATTCTTTTTTGAGAATCACTGCCGGCCCGACCCCCCCCCCCTGCCCAGATCTGTCAACCCTCGGAATAGCATAACCTTTGGGCAATGCTTCCAGAATATCCAGCGCAGATTGATCATGGAGCCATGTCTCTACTAAAAATAGCCCTACTGGCTTTTGGTCCTCTAATAAATTATAGACTTCCAGGCTAGGTTTACTGAGAGATCTGCAGTTCAGAGACAGGCAGAGTAAGGAGTTTTTCACTGATTTCAATGCCTCTCCCTTCTTCCTTACTTATGTAACTGATGTTAGCAGAAAGTTACAATTCCTACAGACCTTCATTCCTGAGCATAGTGTAAGCAGTCATTCTCCACTGTGTTTCTGAGAGCTAGAATCTCTGCTGAGGAGTAGCAGCCTGCGTACCTTGTGAAAGAACATGGGGTCCTGGCCCCTGGCACGTCCAGGCTCAGACGTGCGCAGATGGGCATACCTTTGGCGCGCCTTCGGTGCGCCGACGGCGTGTCCGCTGCGTGCGCCCACAGCACACCCACTTTAGCATGGGATTAAATAGTGTGTGTGCTGGGAGCACTAGACTGCTCCACCATCACCACACACTCTGTAGCCGGAAGTGGGTGGGTTGTGGGCAAGAACCGAGCGCCCACAACCAAGCACACATTAAGTGCCCCCCCTTAGCCCAACACCCCCCCAACGCCATAAAACACAGTCACAGTCGGTATGCTCACAAGGCTAGGTGAGCTAAGCAACAACAGTTTGAGTACCTCCTAGAATTATTTCCAAGCAGCATAAATAGTTAAAACCAGTAACGAAAGCGCCAAGGACTAACTAATGTCCGCTGCATGCCTGCTTTAGCATGGGATTAAATAGTGTGTGTGCTGGGAGCAGTAGACCGCTCTACCAGCACCACACACTCTGTAGCCGGAAGTTGGGCAGCCGGAAATGAAACCGGAGAGCCGAGGGTACGAAGCAACACCCTCCGTGCAAACAGCACCAGCTACGGCAGACCAGGGCGAGAGTACCCTCAGGCAAGAACCGAGCACCCACAACCAAGCACACAGTAAATGTTCACTCCCCCCTTAGCCCAACACTCCCCAAGGTCATAAAGCACAGTCACAGTTGGTACGCTCGCAAGGCTAGGCGAGGTAAGCAACAACAGTTTTAGTACCTTCTGAATAGACCCTCGAAGCATTTAGAGTGGTGGGAGGAGTTTCACTTACACCTGAATTGGCAGTGTCTCCTTTGCTCAATGCTGTCTCCACCACCTGTGGTCATGCTGCACCAGAGAGGACCAAACTGGTTTGGACTGGGCTCAGAGACCCTTGCCACAAAGAGAACGACGACAAAATGAGTTATAAGTATTGAACCTTAAACCCTAGAGATTGGATCACTTCTGGACTCAAGAGGAACCTTTGCCAATGAGAAGAGCTGGAGATCTGTGAGAAGGAGTACTGCCCCTTTGCTGTGTACTTTGCTGGGCTGGCCTGCAGTTGCTGCTTCTGCCAAGGAAAGGACAAAGACTGGAACTTTGCTGTGAACCTGCTTGAAGAAGAATATCCAAGGGCTTGTGTGTGCTGGCCTCCTGTTCTGATGTCTAAGGGACACAAAGACTTCTCTTACACTGACCAGCACCGTCCCGGCTTTTGTTGTTCCTCCCTCTCTTCTTGAATCGTCAGTATGTGCGTCTGGACTCATGGAGGGCAGGAGTGAACCAGCTGGCTTTCTTGGAGTGTTGCTTGCCTGGTGTCTTCTTGAGCGGTGCCAGAGTGTCCGCGCAGTTGGAGATCCATTGGTGAAGGTTGAAAGCTTGAGTGTTGGCAGTGTGGTCGTACTGAGGAAGCCGACAAGATGTTCTTCTGTGTCCTTGTTCCAGCTGTGACGGGGCAATCAGGGTGGTGGTGTAGATCTCTAGACACTTCTCCCATGTAAAAGGAGGCACCTGGCATAAACATTGGACCTCAGACACCAACTCTTTCGTACGCTTCTGGACCTATGGAAAATGCTAGGAAAAAGGACTGCTTTGCTGCTGAAAGGACTTCCATTCTGCTGGACTGCTGCCCTGCTGGACTACTGCCTTTCTGGACTGCTGACTTGCTGCCCTTCTGCCTGAGTTAGAGTGACTGGACCTGCATCTTTACCCGTTACTCCCAGAGTGACTTCAAGGGCAAGTCTGCTGGCCTCCTGTTCAGATTCACAGGGACATAGGCTCCCAACCAGTTGAACCAGCACCCAGGTTCAGCTGAAGTAAGCCCTTATTTATTTATTTATTTTGGACATTTTTAAAGCGCACTGTTACCCGGAGGTGTCCTGGCGCTGAATGATCACTAGCGGGCGTGGGAATGAGAGTTAGTGTGAGAAAAGCCAGGTTTTAAGGGCTCTTCTGAATGTGAGCAAGTCAGGGATCTGTCTGAGGTGGGAAGGCAGCGAGTTCCATGCCTTGGCGGCTCCCAGGGAAAGACTTCTGCCTCCCCAACGAGCTTTCCTTACTCTGGGGACTTCTGCCAGGCCCTGTTCGGCAGATCTTAAAGCTCGGACTGGTTTGTACCACTGGAAGAGAGGGGTCATACATTGGGGGCCCCGGCCATGCAGAGCCTTAAAAATCACGCAGAGTGACTTAAAAGCGATTCTTTTCCGAACAGGCAGCCAGTGTAATTTTACAAGGTCCCGGGCTACTGAGGTGAACTTGGGGGTGCCTGTGATCAGGCGTGCTGCTGCATTCTGCAGGATTTGAAGTTTGTTTAAGAGTCCCTGCTGGGCATTCAGCAGCAGACCATTGCAGTAGTCCACCAGGGACATCACCAGACCGGTCACTACTGTCTTCTTGTGTTCCACCGGGAGAAATGGCAGGACTTTCCGTATAGTTTTAAGAGCGTAGTGGTTGGCCGAGGACAGTGCCTTGATATGTGGCCTGAAGGACAGAGAGTCGTCCATCAGGACCCCCAAATTTTTTACTTTCGAGACTGGAGAAGGGGGAGCCCCCATTTCTTTTGGCCACCAGCGAGGGGACCAGAAGTTCTCACATGAACCAAATAGCAGCACTTCTGTTTTTGCAGAATTAAGCTTCAGGCAGTTTCCTGACATCCACTTGCTCACCTCCCGCATGGTGCATCTGAACCTGTCTGCTGTACTATCCAATTCTCCCTGACGCAGTGACACCACAATCTGAGTGTCGTCCGCGTAGGATGTGAGATTGAATCCGAAGGATCTGATCACTGGCGCCAAGGTCGAGACATAAGCATTAAAAAGAGTCGGGCTCAGGGAAGACCCCTGGGGGACTCCGCAGGGGAGCACAAATGGCTCGGATTCGAAGTCCCCCAAGGCCACCGACTGAGTCCTGCCGGATAGAAAGGCCTGCAGGATGTCAAGAGCCTTTCCCCGAATCCCACTGGCCCTCAGACGGTCCACCAGTATTTTATGGTGGACCGTATCGAAGGCCGCGGATAAGTCCAGCAGGATCAGGGCGGCTCTACCCACCATGTCCGGCACCCTTCTTATGCTTCGGCTGATTTGATCAGAGCGATTCTGTGCTGTGTCCCGCCCTGAATCCATGTTGTGAAGAGTCCAGTCTCTCTCCTGATCTCAGGAAGGAACTAAGCTATCTATTTAGTATGCCCTCCATGATTTTGGCTGGGAGGGGTAGTCTGGCGATAGGACGAAAGTTATTTAAATCTGTGGGGTCCAAATTGTCTTTTTTTTAGAAGGGGTAGGATGGAAGCCTGTTTCCAGCGTAGGGGAAATTCTCCCTTGTCCAGCATGATATTGAACAGGGGGGTAAGACCCGAGGCGATGGTAGAGGGAACTAGTTTGGCAATTGCAGTAGGGCAGGGGTCGTGCGGGGAGCCTGATTTTATCCTCATAAGTACTTTGGATACCTCTTCCTCACTGATGAGTGAGAAGTTCTCTAATATGTCAGATTTCCTATTAAACTCCTGATGCGTATCAGGAGTGAGTGAGTTTGAGGCATTAATCCTACTTTCATTGTTCAAGGGATGAAAGATCTTCTCTACTTTATTTAAGAAGAATTTGGCTAGATCTTCGCATAGTTGGCGACTAGGTGGTATTTCTACTGATGTGGGGGCTGCCAGGGAGGAAATTGTGTTGAATAGTTCCTTAGGGGAATTATTTGCTTCCTTAATCCGTTTGGAAAAAAACTCACATTTAGCCAAGCGGATTGTCTCCTTGTATGCTCTCAGCTCTGTGTTAAGCAGTTTTTTATCCTCTTCCTTATCATTTTTCCGCCATAGTGTTTCTAATTTTTTGCAGCGAGTTTTATGGTCTCTGATTTGTTCTGAGAACCAAGGGGCAGAGGGGCTTGTCCGAGTGGAATGTTGGATAGTCGGGGGGGAAAGTTGCATACAGGCAGCCTCCAGCCAACTCGTGTAGTCTGTGGCTGCTTCCTCTACGTCTTTTGTAGGGGGCCTTATAGAAGATTTCAAAAGACCCTCCAATGTCTTGCCTCCTATATTTTTCCATTTCCTCATCTTTTTAGGGGCAGATTTAGCCTTGCTTGATCTGGGAAGGGGGGGAGGGGTTAGGCTGATGTTAAGTGACCATCAAGTGGTGTCCCTCCTGTCCTGAACCCTTGGTGCGGCCTCAATGGAACTGAAATTAAGGTTTTCAGCCTCTTCGCAACCGTGAACAGGCCCGTTGCAGCACAAACCTTGATGCTCGCACTACCTGCCAACGCAAAGTTTTGTCAACCCGATCCGTCGTGCTGCAGCATCGACCGCTAGTGGGGAGTAACATCGCAAAGCTCAGGCCCAACTGCCCGCGACGACAGATATCTTCGCGCTTCAACAACGACCATCTACAACGTCCAGCGTGATCTTCCTGCGGCAACGCTGAATGTTCGAGTCGCTTCCCCGCTCCTCGTGGCCCCCTCCACAGTGAACCTGAATACTTGAGCTGGTCTGAGAAGTTATCTTTTCAGCAAGACTAACCTGGTCCCTGTACCTGACCCATGCTCCATCACGGTCAGCCTGAACTTGTGACTTTCTCACGGTCTCATGGTGCTTTGGGCTTTTGGACACTAATCTCACTTAGATGTTTAAAATTGCATAACTCTGGTTCTACTGATTGAATTTCTGCTGATTGTATCTTGTTTTTTTTATTTTGCTCTATTTTTCTAAATTGGCATGGGATTTTTTCTTATATTGTGTTTTTACTAGATTACTGTTTGAAGTGCTGCATTAATACTTTACATATTGCATTCAAATTAAATCTGTCTGATCTAAACAAAGCTACCAAAGGATTATAAGCAGCCTTGCCAAGTTCCACGTATCAGGCATCAGACTAACGCATTTCAGTGTGGTGGTCTGCAGCACCGTGCTGAAATGCATAATCACTCGTAGTGCCTCTCACAGCTGCCAAGCTGGAGCGCCTATAATGAAAGCTTTGGAAGCACACGGTACGGGATGCTCCCTGGCATGCATAGGGGCTGGCTCATCTGTGCTCGCGCTAGCACCTTTGCTACAATGTAAAAACTCGACACCACAGCAGCATGATAACTGTGACATCAGGAGTTTCTAGGCGGAGTTCGGCATAGACAAAAAACTCCACCGTGCTACACGGAGTTCCACGAGCTGTGGAAAGTGCTTGGTAAAGACTGTTGGTGTTGATTTTCAGCGCTGGGGGTTTGTCCTGTGCTGGAAAATCAACACAAACTGCATCATGCGCAGCGCAAAAGGGTGCTGCTTTTTTTTTTTCTGCCGCTGGAGTAGATTTTCAATGTGAACAGAAGGTTTCTCAACACGAGTGGTCACGACTGCCCGCATTGACAAATCCAACCGTCCGCTTTGAGAAAGCTCACTGTGAGGTGGATTTTCCTCGCTTGAGACCGCCAACTTAGCGTTGGGGATCGTGAGCGAGCAAAAACCTCACCAGGAGGTGGATTTTCCTTGCTCGCGCTCGCCAACCTGATGTTGGGGAGTGCGAGCGAGGAAAAAAACTCTGCTATGCAGAACAGAGTTTTTCTGAACTGTGCTTGCTCTGCGGAGCGCGGCAAACTCAGCAAACTCTGCAAGCGGAGCAGAGTTCACCGCCCGGGATTAGGACTCATTGTGAGTGCGCTCAATGGTGACTGTGGAGACAGTGTGTGACTTTCTCACAGTTGTCAGGTTCATGTTAATAGGCGTATCGTCCTGCTGCCCGCAGCGCACGCGGAACAGGCACCATTTCATGTTAATCAGGATGCTCAGCTCAGTGTGGGTAATGGCAGCGCCGCTGAGCACCTTGCTGGTACCTCCGCGGCATCCATCCAGTACTAAAACCCATCTAGGGTGTGGTCTCACCTGTTTCCAACAGGGTAATCGACAGTGATCAAAGCCCGAGACTTGTGGTGAATGGGGTGAACCAAATACAGGTCAGATGGATCTATCTATACACACCCCCATGACCAGGCAAGATACCGCTTGAAGTGAAAATGCCACATTGACTGCCAAAGTTGATCAAATCCAGGCACATCTTGACGCCAACCTGTCTGTTCTGCCTCGGTGTCATTGATTACTTTAAGTGCCCAAGGAGTAGTTCATTTACGACCAGCCATCCCTGAAAGGTCCTTTCCGTGGAAATCAGGCTTAATCGTTAAATTTTAGAAAATATTTTTCATTTACTCACACTGTTGAGTATTCTTGAAAAACGACATGGAATTATTTCTACAGCATGGTAAAAAGCTGGGATACATTAGCTATACTGAAAGAAAGCAAGGGATTAGAACTGAATATTTTTACATTTACGTAATCCTGCAGAATAGAGGACGCTTAGCACAGTTGATAAAAATAGAGATGTTTCAAGGTCAGGGCAGAGTTTTGAATGAACTCATTGCCAAAGCGCTATCTGTAACTGCTGATAAAGGATGAAAAACAAGAAAACACAATTGTATCTAGTTTCATGAACAAGGCTGCCTGTACTGTGCTTAGAATATTGTTGCAGAAGAGCTTCCCACACGCATGTGGAACTGAAGGTCTGCGAGGTACAGGGGCAAATCACTCCATGTCCCAGGCAGTCCTCGTGGCCCAAAGACCTTGTCTGCGCTGATACACTTCCATATTGCAGATATTTCCTAAAGGAAGGACACCTGTTAACGTGCTTTGAAACAAAATAGATTACATGTATATATTGTACGTAAACAGAAAACGTTGACAAGCAGGTATGTCATCCATAGAGAACAGCGATGCTCAAGCTCCACCCACCCACAGGCCCGAGGATTCATGGAATTGCACCTTACGTTGTTTGCCTTGAAGTACCCGCACTTCGGTTTTACAGAAAGAGCCGCGACATCAACCGACCGGCAGGTAATATTCAGGGTTGGATTGGGATTAAAAATCGGCCTGCGCACGCAAAAACAAAAGTGGCCCACATTAGCATATCCCCTTTCTGCAAAACACTGCTTCGGCGAAGTTTTAGAACAAGAAGGGGGCGGGGGGTTCTCTGACAGAGGCATGGTTCCTTAACTTTACTGAGATAAAAAAAAAATGCACAGATTAGTTCATACTGGTGGAACACACCTGAAAACAAGTGAGGCCACTTCTGCTCAGGCCCCCCTGCCCCGGCTCCATATGCATACATTAATAGGCCGGTCCAGCGAGAGAAAGGGAGTGACAACTCTGTCCGTTGATAAAAGGGAGCTAATGGATGCCCGTCTGCCGCCAGAAAGGCTACTATGCAAAAACAACAGTTGATGGACAGAATGCAGAACAATGTCATACATTCACCCCAGTACAGAGATCTGGGCCTAAATCCATCGTTTTTTTGCTCACCACACCACCCCAGTTCAGACATGGCCATATGCAAATCAGCCTAGACCCTGTGCCTCATGGGAACAGTCCAGCCCGAACTGCCAAGCCATGTCTTCCCTGGACCGGAAAGGCTACCTTGGGATCCCACCGGGCAGTTGGTGGCATCCGAACAACACAGACACCGCCAAATTCGCCTCCCAGCCCCCAGGCTGCCCAAAAAAGCAGCCTACACATGGAAAACGGATACCGGCCCCTTGGCAGTTACCCGAGTGCCCGCCTTACCAATCGGACCCTGAGTCCCAGGACTTTAAGTGGGCCAGGTCTGTCTTGTGCATGCTCATTTTGCTTACTTCTGTGTAGTGGAGGTGACAGCATGACGTCATGCCAGGTGAGCGTTGTAGGGGGAAGGGAAATCCTCTAAATAGAGCCATTTTCTCTCCTTGATTTCCCTTCTCTTTTTTGAAGCGCAGGAGCAACATCGTCGCCATGGTACACCAAAACTAAAGTATAACTTAATGCTCTCTTCACATGTAAATATCATTGATGTTATTTTTTACCTTAATGTACATGAATTGTGTACTAAATTGGAAAGTGGTTGGCAGCTGATTATTATTCGATAGTGTGAAGTTGAGGCAAGGATTTCCTACACGGACTCTTGCATTTCTCCATCCTCTTTCTGCAAGCAAGTTCTTCCAATGGCTGTAATCAAACACTCTAACCAGGAGCCTGGAGAGGCAGAGGCTGACGCCCTAATCAAAATCTGATCGATTTGGTAATCAATCAAATAAGTTCACTCTAGTTTTTCATCGTTAACCAGAATTTTTCTTTTTTGCGCTCTTCATCTGCTTCGTTTTTAATGCTCACCTAAGAAAAAAAACTGATGAGGTGGAGGAAAGAGCCAAATATAAACTTGGCAAATGAAGAGGTTCAGTGTTAGAAAAAAAACATAATGGTTTGCTACAATGCCCTTTGGTATGCGGTCTTTTATTGGACCTTTGCAAATTCACTGGGCCCAGGGGATGGAGGAGGTTTGGAAGAGGGAGTGATGCTGATCTTCCTCTGAGAAGGGTCAAAGCAAGCTCATAGTTTTCAAAGAAGGGTACATTCTACGTAAAAGCGTAGGAAAGGGAGGTCAGATAAGAAAGCAAACGAACTCATCCAAAATAAATCCACTTTTATATAATTCCCTGAAAGTAATAGCTTTATTGACAGTCTTCTTCTAGCACAAAGAGGGAGCTGTGAAAGAGACAGGATCACTGAGAAGCACATACTTTACCACTGGGTCTAAAATAACATTAATAATGTCTCTCTCTGTGGAGATTTAAGAACCAGATCAAAGCAAAGGATACATGGCCACAAAGCATTGCTTCTATTCTTGGTTTACTCTACCTTAACTTAGACCTGCCAAAATATTTTCACAGTGCGAGAGGAGGCGAGACCTTAAAGGAGGCAATGCTTTGAGCCAGTCACTGACTTAGCAGCAACTGAGGGGTGTCTTAGTGGGTGGGACCAGGAGACTTGGCGGTCATAGAGACAGTACTACTTGAACCAGCACTCCTCCAAAAATTCTAAGGGTTCTCGGTCTGCCACCTGTTTCCCAGGGAGGTTGCAAAACACCTGATGGTTCTCAGCTAAGCAAAGCCTCCACACACAGTGGGGCTTGTATCTTGCTAACCCCTTCGCTGCGGGGTGTTTCCCCCCCCGCCTCGCTGTGCGGGGGGGGGGGGGGGAAGCCACGCGCGGCGCCGTCGTGCTGGTGACGAGCTCAGCTCGTCATGAGGCGCAGCGGAGCTACCCTCATGACGAGCTCAGCTCGTCATGGCCACACCCGTTTTTAGAACGTTCAGCACAGCGGGGAAATTAGCCTCGCGTGCGAACGTTCCAACGGCCGTGAGGAGCTCAGCTCGTCATGAGGGCAGCTCCGCTGCGCATCATGACGAGCTGAGCTCATCAGCAGCACCCATGTGGTTAAAGGCTCATGGAAATTGAAAGGAACCTCTTGATTCAGAACACGCCCCTACTTGGATAGACCACACCCCTTTAAAAGGTTTGCCACGCCCCTTTTAGATCATCCCCAGTTTTTTCCCACTTAAAGCCCTGCCTGGTATCATTAACGGTAAGACAAAAAAAACAAAAAGAGTAGTGGAGGGTCCGAGGGGAAAATGTATTTATAGACCAAATAGTACCTAGTCCCCCAACTTAACAATGAAACACACGATACCAAATAACATACATGGTGGATAGCAATTCCTTGCATGCTATCACTATACTGCTTTTAATCATACCACATTGATGGGCAGACCTAATAAAGTTTCTTATGACATCAAAGTAGGTATTTTTAAATCACGTGGATCATCTTCCTTCTTCTTTTTTCTTCTTTTGAGCACTGCAACTTCTGCCCCTTCCGCTCACACACTGCCATCTGTTGGTTGAATGTTTGATCATTGGGTCCAAAATTAGGCAACCTCGGGAACTCTTCTTGGGGAGGAGCCTACAGGACACCATTCTCTAACACAAACAAACCCAGATGACGAGATTCCACTTTTGAGTGGGCTGATGGGTACTTTTTTCTAGCTCCTCAGACTTTGTATCTTCTCCTTCTCATGTGGGATAACAATGTTATGTCTCTAGATCAACTTTGTGGTCTTAGCATAAAGTGGGACACTATTAGGTTCCAGTAAATTCATTGGATTCAGACTGTTAGTACCTCTCGTGTGTTTCATCATTAACGGTATCCCATATTCAGAAGGGGTTTTCCCCAGTTTGTAGAACATAATACCTCTCAGCCAACCCGGACTGGAAATCAAACTCAACACTGGAAAAAACATCAAACCTGTTCAGAGGTGCAGATGAAACAACCTCGAGCCTACAGGCCGCTGGGAAATGCCAGAGTAGAATAAAAAGGCTAGCGCGCTCATGCGATAAGGAAATCAGTGCTATTAGTGTAGAGGTTCCAGGTCCTACTATCTTTCAATGCTTTCTCTCTCTTGCTCTGGGTCAACATTTAAAAGTGAAAAATAAGTTCATACCTTAAAAATGGTTTCCATATCTGCCATCACCGGCACAAATTAAGCACAATACAATGCAGATTTCACGGAGGTCTGCCCTGTGTTAACCCCTCCCAATAGGATAACAATGACGAGTCTTCAGGCCCTCCAGAGGGATGTCCTGATGCCCAGCCAGCGAGCAAGGACAATGGCAGCTGATCTGGTGCTGCTCTAGACAATGTCCAAGCCTGCCCATAGTACATAAGAATATAGGTGGGTGTAGTCGTGGACCTCAAACTCTTAAGGGGGAGGATGGATTAGGGGAACGGGACTTTTAACACTCACAGAAAGCTCCCTACACACTAACTGTATCACATGGATAAAAAAACACTCTCCAAGCTGCAGAGCTCCTGCTAGTGTGAACCACAGTGTAGCTTGAGTAGAAGGCGTTATGGTATTCCATCACAGCTAACTGCACTTGAACACAGTAGGCTCTTTAAGTGAAATGGTTTGAGGTAGAGGACACCTGGATAATCTCTAGCCCTTAATATGGCCCTGTACCACACCACGGATGGTAACCGTCATCCCGGAAAGAGTGAAGCAGCAGGCCAAACTGGAAATGGATTGAGGCCACGGGTACCACACTGCAGTTTCTAGTTCTACTAGTAAGATAACCCTTAGTCTAGAAGGCAAGAGGACATTATTACTAACTTTAAATCCTATTTGGTTACTGTGTTGGATCAGCTAATCTAGCTTTCCCCTCTAAGGAGTGTTAGAAACAGCCTTCTCCATATAAAAGAGCCTCCAGTTTCACAGAAGAAATCAGTGTTCAGGGGACCACTGCAGCTGATGTGACCAGGCCACCACACCAGCCAGCTTCTCTTTTATTTACTTCATATTTTTTTGTGCTGGTTTTGCTCCCGCTGTTTTTCCCGCTGTCTCCCACTGTACCACAAAGAACCGCGCTGACAGAGCCACCCACAAAACAGCCATCAGCATCCATTACTGGAACATTACGTTAAACAGTGATCATGAGCGTTGCGCAGATATTTGGTTACCCAAAGCAGCTACCGGATGGACACGCTTTTTTTCTGATCATGTAAATCATTTGACTGGATATTTGCCAAGACTCCAACCGATGGGTGGAAGTCGTTAAAAGAATATTATTAAGGCTACAACCGGCTGGTGGAGTATTAGGAGGCCTTACAATTCAGCCCCACTTGGAATAGAACCTATTGAGACCTGCAGACACATTAAAGGATCTGCACTTTGGCTGCCTACAACCCCCTCCTGTCCTGAGGAAGATTCACTCTGACACACCTTACTTTTGCGCTACCTACCAGGGTTGAAACGTCGACGCACCACATATGTCTGCGCAACGCTTATGATCACAGTTTAACTTACTAATGGATCCTGTAGCATATGTGCTAAAATCATAACGACATACTGAAATTCTTCTCCCCCTCCTGAATGCACGTTTATTTATCTTGTATATAGTGCACAGTCAACGTCACCAATCACCATATGTCACCTTTTCACCAAAGTCACTTATTCCCTAATGCAACTGACTTTGTAAATTGCGACAGCCATGAAGGTTTGATACCTATTTCTGAATATATTATTGAATACTAACCTTGGTGTGTGTTATGCTGTTTTTTCTTTGTTTTTCTCAAATCATTGGTTTGTGTTACAATTAAGCCATTGCTACTATTGTATTCTAAGCAATTGAAAAATACCCTGACAGAACCAATTGTTTTATTTAATACGTACACCCAGGTTCTGAGTGACACTGGGTCGCCCCATTACTTTTTTCAGTTCACCAAAACGCAACATGGCCACATCACATTTTTCAAGTGAAAATTGACCCTTTTTTGCAAGGTGCCTAGCTGCGGATTTCGAACCCCAGCTCTAGAGGCACCCAGAAAAACTTAGCAATCCAATACATTTTTTAACACTAGACACCCAGGAGATCCAGGTTAGGGTGACTTGTGTGGCTCTCACCAGGTTCTGTTACCCAGACTCCCTTGCAAACCTCAAACTTTGTAAAAAAAAAAAAAACTCACATTTCTATGATGGAAAGTTTTGCGATCTGCGTGTACCCACAAACTTCCACCACCCGCATTCTCCAAAGTCTCCCGATAAAAATGGTACCTCACTTCTGTGGGTAGGGCTAGTACCTGTGACAGGAAACGACCCAAAACGCAACGAGGACACTACATTTTTCCAGTGAAAACTGACCCTTTTTTTTGCAATGTGCCTAGCTGTGGATTTTGAACCCGAACACAGTCGGAACCTAGGGAAACCTAGCAAACCTGTTAGAACAGGCTATTTCTGGTAGGCTAAGGCTGACGCCAAAGCCAGGCAGAAACCACCATTCTAGTCAGGGCAAGGGAGTCACACGCCAAGATAACCCCTGCTCACCCCCTTGGTAGCTTGGCACGAGCAGTAAGACTAAACTCGGAGGCAATGTGTAAAGCATTTGCGCCAGCACACAACAGCAACAACATCCTAGGCACACCACAAAAGGAACTCCACACAAGGTTATATTAAAATACTTTTGTATTGTCAAAACACATCAGATAGAAGTCACACATGTACATTGTGCCAACTGGCACGGGCAATATTCACAAGGGATTATTTACAAGACAGGGCCACATGGGCCACTGCCAGAATCAGCACTTTTAGAACTTAGAATAAGTATAGCACAAGATAACAATTATAGATCACATCCAGTAACTACTGGGAACAGGTAAGTACCACCTACGCAACCCTAAACACCTTAGGAGAATGTCACGCAGGGAACCAGGACCTCACTAGGACCACCTGTATTGGAATGAACAACTGCCTAAGTATAAAATACATCTAGGGGTATAAGCAAGAACACATTACACATGATGCATCACCACATTCAGAGGTGTAAGGAAAGAAAACACATGATGCATAAAAACACATTCAGCGGTGTAAGGAAAGAAGACACATGATGCCTAAAACATTCAGAGGTGTAGGGAAGGAAGAACACATGATGCATAAACCAATACATTCAGAGGTGTAAAATCCAGGAAGACACATGATGCATAAAAACATTCAGAGGTGCCAGAACATAACTCAATAGCGCAAAAACACATAATGCATAAAAACATTCAGAGGTGTAAGATCAAGGTGCGTAATCATGTTAAATGCATTACATTTCCTAGCACCACATCACATTGCGCAAAACTCACATTAGGCAAATACCATCACATAGATAATCACATTGCGCCTAAATAAAAGTCACATACCAGCCCCCATCTAATAAAGGGACTAAAGAGCCCTGTGTCCAGAATGTCAGGGCGCGCTGCCATGCAGGGCCAGTCAGCGGTGCGCCACTGGCGCAAAACATAAACGTTGCAGGTGCCCACTACTTACTGGGCACCTGGGAACACTCACAAGACCTAAACGGTGCAGCTGCCCACTAATTGCTGGGCAGCTGTGACATCAGCAGAACTGCGACAGGGCCCTCACTGACACTAGACAGAACTGCACCAACTGCTGGAGCCACACGGGGCTCTGTACATAAAGATGTCCCCCAGCACAGAAGCATCCCAGGGGGGGGGGGGGGGACACAAGCCTCTCTGGGGGCTCCCTGAAGCAACTAGGCCCTTCTAATCAATAAAGGCATGGGCCTCTCGAGGCCCCCTAAATCATAAGGTGCCCCCTTGTTGGAGCCCTCGCGGCTCTTAAACAAATTTGTGCCCACGTTGGAGTCCCGCTCGGGGGGACTCAAGAGATAATGACCCCCAGAGCCTTCGGGGCTCTACATGCAAATGGGGCCTCGCGGGGGCCTCTCAGCGCCCCCCGCAAGGACTCGGCACCACTGGAGGGGGAGCGGGCACCGGCAATGTGCCCCGAAGCCCCCCTCCTTCTGAACACACTCACCGGCTCTCTGGGCAGCGGGGCTCTTCCGGACACATGGGAGCCTCGCTGCTCTCGCGCCGGACTTCTCTCTCTCCCTGGGGCTCTCCCTTCACTCGGGAGCCCCGGGGAACCCGGCAAACAGCTTCCTTTCCTCCTCTCGCCCTCTGGCCGGGGTACTGGCCAATCAGTGCGCGGCGGCGGGGACTTCCTCCGAAAACCGGAAGTCCCGCCCGCGTCAGGCCCTGCGATGCCTGGCTTCCCAATGGCGGCACGAGAGGGCCGCGGCGGTGACAAACAAGGGCCAAAATGAGGAGTGGGCACCCTCGGCACCACAAATAAGAGTAGAAACGGGGTGAGCACCCGCTAGGCAACAAAACAAATGGGGTGGCACCCGTAAATAAAAATACAACGATATCGGGCACAAAGCAGGGCGGCACCTGCAATTCCCCACGCAAAATGCGGGGCGGAGAAACGCTCCCACAAAGCAAAAAGCGCTCCCAAGCGCTAGGAAAGACAAATCAAGCGCTCCCAAGCGCCACAGCAAAGAAAAAGCACTTCCAGGTGAGCAGAAAGTCCAGCAACAAAGTCCCTTCAGGGGTCCAGGGGCTAGGCAGGGCAAAGCAAAGTCTCCCATCACCCCAGGCAAGGCAGAGGGGTCCCAGGAAGTCCCTCAGCAGTCCAGTCATCCAGGAAAGTCCATCAGGTGTCCAGGGGCTGGGCAGGGCCCAGGGATTCCCCTGGGCCCAAGCAGCAGCACGTCCCTGGCAGATTCGAGTTAGAAAACAAGAACACTTTGGAAGGGGACACAGCCCCTTTTTATACAGAAAAAAGTCTTTGAAGTCAAAAGGGTGCAGGCAGTGTGAGAACCAGCTAGCACTGGTTATAGGGAATTCCTTTCAGTATCAGGGACAGAGGTGACAGTCGCCCAAGCGGGGAGGTGGAGCCAGCATTGCGGCAGGCAGGCACAGCCTCACTCACTTCCAGGTGCTATCTCCTCCCACTTCCCTGGCAGCAGATGCAGCCTTCCATCCACGGGCTGACTCAGACAACCTCCTGGGGGCTCCCCAGCCCCTGTCATCCTCAAACCAGACAGTCAATCCACAAGCAGGCCCAGGCACTCCTGGGCCAGGCTCACCAGCCAATCACACGCCAGCCACAGACTACACAAATATGCCAACTTCTAAAAGTGGCACTTCTAGACTAGACACAATCATGCCGCATACACCATTACGCAGCATTCAATCTCACGAGTTCGCACATACCACACTCGACCCTGCACTCCCCACACATCAGGAACTACCATGGGCATACCTATTCCCCATTCATTCCTATGGGAGGGCAGGTCACTCACCACACATACACAGAGAGCTCACGCACTTTACACTGTACCACAGTGAAAAAGTGCGCAAAGGCCTAAAATCACCAACACCAGGTCACAGAAACAGGCTAGGAAAAACCAAAAATTTTCGGGGTGAACCTGCCAAAAAGGGCCAGGTCCAACACAACCCGCTTCCAGCCAAAACGCAGGGTAGACCAATCACTCCACTGATGGGCTTCACTGCTTTGGGCGACAAAACACGGACACGGGCCCGCAAGGCAGGGACACCCTCCGGATTTTCGCCACTCTGAACCCACATAGATTTCTCTCAACAAAAGCTCTCTGGCACAACTAGAATACCCCACTGGTACTCTCTAGTCATCCACGGCCAGGACCAGGCCCTAGGCCATCCAAATATCACAGGTCCTAACCAATCCACAGAGTGTGGGGCAGTAACCCCTGGCACACAATAGCCACTCTCCACTCTCCCTCTCAGGGTAGCTACAACTATCACTGATCCAACAACCTAGGGACCACACCCTCAGGCTGACCAGAGGTCACGGGCAAGAATGCCCCACCCTACCTCTACTTCTGGGTTTCCGCACCCTCACAGGGAAGCACTCACCAGAACACAACTCTCCTACCAGATCAGGACCTCACTCCATCACTGGTCTATCACCTGGAAACTATTTCACTTCTGAGGTACAAAGCATACAGCACAGTTCTTCTTCAAGCAGGTGGGGGGACACAGCACACAGCAAAATCCCCTTTCCTCTACCTTAGTGGAAATAACAAACTGCAGGTGAGCCCCAGATCACACAGCAAGGGCAGCCTCCTCAGTCTCTTCAGCTGATCTACCTTGGCAGAGATTCCTTCTTGACCTAGAAGTTTCCTAATCTGCCAACCTAGGATCTAAACTCTCAGGTTGCACCGGGGTCAGAAGTACACCGTCCCTCTGCACCCCCTTCCAGAGTTCTGCACCCTCCACTTAGGAGCGGTACTACCCAACACCAAGACCGCCGGAGTTCTGGTTACAGACACTCCCCGTCCTCTAGACACAGGAAGATCCTTCTCCAATGACCTGTAAGTACAGCCTAGGCCCCTGACCTGGCGCTCCCTTAGGGAACCCTCCAGGCCCTGAGACAGGGCTTCGGGCCAACGTGGGACACACCGTCCCACACTCACTCCGCCTCCACTGAGACAGGGCGTGAGCCCCTACAACCCTACCATCCTAAGGGGACCTAGCTGGGCTACACATGAACCTCTTCACCTACACAGGATCATCAGATACACAAGCCACTACTTTTAGAATCACTCCCTAATGCCTCTGCAAGACATCTAGCACACTGCCAGAAATCCACCTTCTTATCCAGTGCCTCTGCAGGACCTCCTGCACACCACCAGAGGTACACCTCACGTGCAAGCTCCTTAAAAAAACTCACACCAACTCCTCCAGTTCAACACTCCACTCATCCGCACACTCCCCCTCCAGACTGGTGAGACAGTTCCTCACTGCCCCCGACTAGCACCAGGCACCGTACTCTGGGAACTGGGAATGGGACTTCACGCACTGGACACATTTAAGCTGCCACCACTGGATCCTACCATACTGGGGAATCCAGACACACACACACACTACACTCAGGGGATAACCACCCTCCCAAGCAAGCCATTTCTCCTCCACACTCCCTCTCTTCCATCTACCCACACAGGAACAGGAACAGGGATTGGACACTGGACCCAGCAAGGGATTCCTAATCTATGTGAACCTCCCCCTCTACTGGCGTCCCGCCCTGTTTTTTCTCTCATCTGCCACTAAACATAAAGCGCAGGAACACAATTTGAAAATGACACTCTTGAGGAAAAACAAAATCACAACAATAATCCCAAACATGTGACTATCTGAAAAATGCAGAGTTTTGTAATGTAGCCAGCTGTCGCTGTGGCACTGCGCAAACACAAGTCCAATCCGCATCGCTGACCAACAATGTTAGAACTGGCTATTTCTGGTAGGCTAAGGCTGACGCCAAAACCAGGCAGAAACCACCATTCTAGTCAGGGCAAGGGAGTCACACGCCAAGATAACCCCTGCTCACCCCCTTGGTAGCTTGGCACGAGCAGTAAGGCTAAACTCGGAGGCAATGTGTAAAGCATTTGCGCCAGCACACAACAGCAACAACATCCTAGGCACACCACAAAAGGAACTCCACACAAGGTTATATTAAAATACTTTTGTATTGTCAAAACACATCAGATAGAAGTCACACATGTACATTGTGCCAACTGGCACGGGCAATATTCACAAGGGATTATTTACAAGACAGGGCCACATGGGCCACTGTCAGAATCAGCACTTTTAGAACTTAGAATAAGTATAGCACAAGATAACAATTATAGATCACATCCAGTAACTACTGGGAACAGGTAAGTACCACCTACGCAACTCTAAACACCTTAGGAGAATGTCACGCAGGGAACCAGGACCTCACTAGGACCACCTGTATTGGAATGAACAACCACCTAAGTATAAAATACATCTAGGGGTATAAGCAAGAACACATTACACATGATGCATCACCACATTCAGAGGTGTAAGGAAAGAAAACCATGATGCATAAAAACACATTCAGCGGTGGAAGGAAAGAAGACACATGATGCCTAAAACATTCAGAGGTGTAGGGAAGGAACACATGATGCATAAACCAACACATTCAGAGGTGTAAAATCCAGGAAGACACATGATGCATAAAAACATTCAGAGGTGCCAGAACATAACTCAATAGCGCAAAAACACATAATGCATAAAAACATTCAGAGGTGTAAGATCAAGGTGCGTAATCATATTAAATGCATTACATTCCCTAGCACCACATCACATTGCGCAAAACTCACATTAGGCAAATACCATCACATAGATAATCACATTGCGCCTAAATAAAAGTCACATACCAGCCCCCATCTAATAAAGGGACTAAAGAGCCCTGTGTCCAGAATGTCAGGGCGCGCTGCCACGCAGCGCCTGTCAGGGCGCGCTGCCACGCAGCGCCAGTCAGGGGTGCGCCACTGGCGCAAAACCTAAACGTTGCAGGTGCCCACTACTTGCTGGGCACCTGGGAACACTCACAAGACCTAAACGGTGCAGCTGCCCACTGATTGCTGGGCAGCTGTGACATCAGCAGAACTGCGACAGGGCCCTCACTGACCCTAGACAGAACTGCACCAACTGCTGGAGCCACACGGGGCTCTGTACATAAAGATTTCCCCCAGCATTGAAGCATCCCGGGGGGTGGGGGGGGAAGCACGAGCCTCTCTGGGGGCTCCCTGAAGCAACTAGGCCCTTCTAATCAATAAAGGCATGGGCCTCTCGGGGCCCCCTAAATCATAAGGTGCCCCCTTGTTGGAGCCCTCGAGGCTCTTAAACAAATGTGTGCCCACGTTGGAGTCCCGCTCAGGGGGACTCAAGAGATAATGACCCCCAGAGCCCTTGGGGCTCTACATGCAAATGGGGCCTCTCAGCGCCACCCGCAAGGACTCGGCACCACTGGAGGGGGGGCGGGCACCGGCAATGTGCCCCGAAGCCCCCCCTCCTTCTGAACACACTCACCGGCTCTCTGGGCAGCGGGGCTCTTCCGGACACATGGGAGCCTCGCTGCTCTCGCGCCGGACTTCTCTCTCTCCCCGGGGCTCTCCCTTCACTCGGGAGCCAAACAGCTTCCTTTCCTCCTCTCGCCCTCTGGCCGGGGGGAACTGGCCAATCAGTGCGCGGCGGCGGGGACTTCCTCCGAAAACCGGAAGTCCCACCCCCCCGTCAGGCCCTGCGATGCCTGGCTTCCCAATGGCGGCTCGAGAGGGCCGTGGCAGTGACAAACAAGGGCCAAAATGAGGGGTGGGCACCCTCGGCACCAAAAATAAGAGTAGAAATGGGGTGAGCACCCGCTAAGCAACAAAACAAATGGGGTGGCACCCGTAAATAAAAATACAACGATATCGGGCACAAAGCAGGGCGGCACCTGCAATTCCCCACGCAAAATGCGGGGCGGAGAAACGCTCCCACAAAGAAAAAAGCTCTCCCAAGCGCTAGGAAAGACAAATCAAGCGCTCCCAGGCGCCACAGCAAAGAAAAAGCACTTCCAGGTGCCCAGGGGAGCAGAAAGTCCAGCAACAAAGTCCCTTCAGGGGTCCAGGGGCTGGGCAGGGCAAAGCAAAGTCTCCCATCACCCCAGGCAAGGCAGAGGGGTCCCAGGAAGTCCCTCAGCAGTCCAGTCATCCAGGAAAGTCCATCAGGTGTCCAGGGGCTGGGCAGGGCCCAGGGATTCCCCTGGGCCCAAGCAGCAGCACGTCCCTGGCAGATTCGAGTTAGAAAACAAGAACACTTTGGAAGGGGACACAGCCCCTTTTTATACAGAAAAAAGTCTTTGAAGTCTAAAGGGTGCAGGCAGTGTGAGAACCAGCTAGCACTGGTTATAGGGAATTCCTTTCAGTATCAGGGACAGAGGTGACAGTCGCCCAGCGGGGAGGTGGAGCCAGCATTGTGGCAGGCAGGCACAGCCTCACTCACTCCCAGGTGCCATCTCCTCCCACTTCCCTGGCAGCAGATGCAGCCTTTCATCCACGGGCTGACTCAGACAACCTCCAGGGGGCTCCCCAGCCCCTGTCATCCTCAAACCAGACAGTCAATCCACAAGCAGGCCCAGGCACTCCTGGGCCAGGCTCACCAGCCAATCACACGCCAGCCACAGACTACACAAATATGCCAACTTCTAAAAGTGGCACTTCTAGACTAGACACAATCATGCCGCATACACCATTACGCAGCATTCAATCTCACGAGTTCGCACATTCCAAACTCGACCCTGCACTCCCCACACATTAGGAACTACCATGGGCATACCTATTCCCCATTCATTCCTATGGGAGGGCAGGTCACTCACCACACATACACAGAGAGCTCATGCACTTTACACTGTACCACAGTGAAAAAGTGCGCAAAGGCCTAAAATCACCAACACCAGGTCACAGAAACAGGCTAGGAAAAAGCAAAAAGTTTCGGGGTGAACCTGCCAAAAAGGGCCAGGTCCAACACAACCTATACATTTTTTTAAACTAGACACCTCGGGGAATCCAGGATGGGGTGACTGGTGTGGCTCTGACCAGGTTCTGTTTCCAGAATCCCTTGCAAACCTTAAACTTTGTACAAAAAACACATTTGTCTCACATTTCTGAGAAGCACAGATCTGGAATCTGCATGGATCCACAAACTTCACCCAACCAGCATTCCCTAAAGTCTCCTGATAAAAATGGTACCTCACTTGTGTGGGTGGGCCAAGTGCACGTGGCAGGGAAGAGCCAAAAACATTTTGTGGAGACATCAAGATTACCAATCACGGAGGCATGGCCTGCAGCCAAAGAAGATGGCCGCACACTAGGGAAGCAGAGCGGCAGATCCTGCTTTAACACCCCACATCCGACCTAATCCGATGGAATTGGCGGCACCTACCGCCTTGGGTAGCTGAAGGGAAGCGGCGGACAGCCTCCGGTCCCAGTTTCGCTCCACTTTCAGCATCCTTTGGCTGCCGTGCAGGAACGCGGCCCGGGAGCCCGACGGAGTCAAAATGGCACCCGCTGCGGCAGAGCTCCGGGCCTGAAGCCTCGCGCCGCGGGGGAGACTCGTGGAGGCGGACGCCAGACGTGGAGAGCTCGGCTTCATAGTGACTCGCCTCAACGACGCTGAGCGGGTAGCGACTCTGCTTCTAAAGAGATCCGGGCTTGTTGGTGGCGGTCGCGTGGGGTCTGGCGGCCGCCCCTTGGTCAGGGCGGAGCTACTCTGTACGGCGGGAGCCAACGAGGGGCCGCGGAGGGCCGGGAGCATAGAGGACTGGTACGCCATGGCTGGTCCCGCGCTTGTCCCAGGAACAGTGGAGGACCTGGTAGTGGTTACGCGGCAGGCCAGACGACAGCGGCACAGTGCTTCACAGCACTGGTAATTGCCTGAGTATCCTGGACAGGCGGACGGAGCCCGACGAGGCCTGCAGCGCTGGGGCACTGGCCAGTCAGGATAGATCCGGCGCCAAGTGAGAGCGTACAGTGGGCGCGAGGCCCCCACAGCGGCAGTACACTGGGGGAGTGAGGGCCCACAGAGCAGGCATTGGACAGGAGAGAGACCAGGAGTGGCAGGCTGCATTGGGCTGGTGGAGGACCGGCGGGACTGGGCAGACCGGACGCCAGTGGGCTAGAGGCGCAGCCGCACATTGGGGTTCATTCCTGCGGGCCCACCAAGATGCTCCGCACCGGAGCAGCCGCAGGCCACTGTGGAGTGCGAGGGCCCAGGACTTTCAATTGCGGCTCGACGAACGAAGGGTGCTTGTGAATTGGACCCGGGGCTCCTCCGGGGTCCTTTGCTAGAACAGTTAGAGTCCCCCCCGTACCCCCACGGGGTACAGCCAACCCCACTCTGTTGAGGGCTCCCACGAGGAGTGTGGGCCTTCAGAGCGTCACCAGCCATTGTCGTGGAGCAAACCAACAGGGGCCTTGTCGAGAGGGCCTCGGACGGGCTGGGGAGCAGCCGACAGCAGCAAGTGTCGAGGCGGACACTAGGATAATGGCCCACAATCAGCCACACACCCAGAGCCAAACAAATCAGATAGATAAGTACACGGTCAGCATGGGCAGGGAGGACGACCCGCAACGCGGACACCAGCAGGACCAAGTGTCTGGAGACGGGCCGGATCCTTCGCTCAAGGACATAATGTTGGCTACACAGGAGATGCGCGGCGCCCTAAAAGACATGACCAGTACCATGAAACCCAAGCTTGACTCCATTACCGAGGAAGTTAATCTACTATGTGCAGACTTCAGCAAAATGTCAGACAAGGTCTCGGAGGCTGAGAGCGGTATTGGCAGTCTACAATCAAAGACGAAGAGGATTGAGGAACAAGTTGCTGCACTCACGAAAAACCAAGCTAACATCACCGCCCACCTAGAGGATCAGGAGGGCCGGGCGAGGCGCACCAACATCTGGATCGTGGGGGTCCCGGAGGGAATGGAAAGGCATCTCAAGCGGAAGCGTCTCTCTAACTTCTTTTCAGTCGAACGGGCCCACCGCGCATTGGGGGAGGCCCAAACCAGGGACCGCTTCACGCACCATAATCGCGCGGATTCTAAATTATCGGGAATGCGATGCCATCCTGCAGGCGTCGAGGGTGTCCGGGGACCTATAGATAGACAATGCCACAATTCGCTTCTTCCCTGATTTCACGCTAAAGGTACAGCATCAGCGCAGGTCATTTGAAGGTGTGAAAAGAGTCCTCAGGGACCAAGGAGTAAAATACATGATGTTGTATCCCGAACGCCTGAAGGTCCTGGATGGGGTAAAGGCGTATTTCTTTGACTTGCTGGAGGAAGCTAGCGACTGGATGGAGGGATGGCGGACCGTGGGCCGCCGGAGTAGATCGCGACGTCCGACTAAAAAACCGCACGGGTTGGGGGGCCTAGAACAGCAACACTTCATCACAAGAATTCCCTCAGATCGAGCAGTCCTCGATTAAGTGACTGTGTGAGTTGTGCTGACATAGAATGATCTGGATACAGGAGGTAAGGGGGGAGGCCTGCCCCCAGGGTCCTGGCCTCTCAGTATTCAGAGTGCGCGGGGCCGAGGGACTGTGGACTACTACAAACCTGGGAGTTCCGGGCTAGTATGTGCCTTATGATGAACATCTAGAGACTCCGGCACTAGTTTGATGGACGGGAGGGAGGAAGAGTTGGGAGAGGGGGGGACGGGGACCGTTATTTAGGATCCCATCAGGGAGTGTGCACTCCGTTCTTTCAGTATAACTTCTTTTGCGGCTGCAGACTTATGTTCCCTAGTTTTGTTGCTTTTGGGATTAATGGGGCGACAGGCACTCTGCATGTTACAATGGTGAGTGGTTGGGGGCCCACTTAGCAGGGAGGCAGGGAGGAGGGTGTGGGTTGAGGGGGGTGCAGGGAGTTTCGGGGAAATGTATGTTTTGCTCACAAATTCTCATATGTACAAGCTCAAGTGTTACACAGTGGATTTAAGCAGTGGCCAGTAAAAGATTCGAGACAACTCCGGCTTCTATACTTGAATGGGTGACTAGACGCGCTTAAAGATATGGGCATGGAACGTCAATGGTTTGGGCAATAAAATTAAGTGCACGTTGGTCCTGCAATACTTGAAACGCCATTCCCCAGACGTAGTGCTCCTTCAGGAGACCCACCTACGAGGTAATAAATGCAGGGCTTGGACCGGTTTGGGTATAGGATGGTGGCTCTAGGGGGGGTGAGTATACTGCCCTACCTCTCATTGTCATGGGAACGTGGACGGAAGACTCGGGGTGCACTGCAGTGGTAGTGATCAGGTGGGAGGGGCACACGATAGTGCTTAGCTCATGCTACATTCCACACGGCCTACATGCCCAGATGTACGCAAAACTGGGGACCTATCTGACAGACCTTCCTCAGGGCACCCTGGTGCTTGGGGGTGACACCAATGCAGTCATGGATGCTGACCTAGATCACTCTGGGGAGAGGCTGGGTAATAGAGGGGAACTGGGCCTGCGGGGGTTTGCAGAAGTGATGGGACTCAGGGACATATGGCGCGCACACACAACCCCTCCCACAGACAATATACCTTCTACTTGGCGAGGTATGGGATATTTCCAGAATAGACCACCTCTTTGTGCTGGGGGATCAACTAGGTGACTTCATGGACTCCTGTATCATGGCCAGAGTTATTTCAGACGACTCACCGGTGGGTCTCTCTCTCAAGGGACCGATGACAGATAGGGTGGCTATTCCTAGGATTGACCAGTGGTGCCTCAGAGACTACTCCATCACTGACAAACTGAGGGAGGTTCCCAATTATACTTCGCAGAGAACAAGGGCTCTGTCAATTCCCAATTGACCCTGTGGGAAGCCTATAAAACAGTATTACAGGGTCAGGCTCAGGCACTGATTGGCACCCACAAAAAAGAGGAAGAGCTCCAAATTAAACAATTGGAGAGTGAAATCGAATCCATGGAGAAAGACATCAGTGTGTCTCCCTCTGTGGAGAGATGTCACGAACTAGCCCTTAAGCAGAAGGAACTCCGTGCGCTGGCGGAGGGCGAGGCGCATGCCTACTCTCTTGGCACGCAACATAGGATTATTGATGCAGGAGACAAGTGTATGAAGCTACTGGCATGACTTGAACGTCGTGACCGGGAGCGGTCCTGGGTGGCCGAAGTGAGAGACAAGTCCAGGATCTTGGCATCCACTAGTGTGGCCATAGCAGAGGTCTTTGTATCATATTACGAGGGGGTCTACACCCCGGTATGCACTAGGACGGAGTCGGACTGCAATGAGTTTCTGCGGGACTTTGCCTTGCCCACCCTGTCCAGCGAGCAAGCCGACATTCTGGAGGCTGAACTCACGAGGTTGGAACTGGGAGAAGCCCTTAATTCCCTTCAGGCCAGGAAAGCTCAAGGACCTAACAGGCTACTGGTCGAAATCTATAAGAGGCAAGCTAACACTGTAATAGACCCCATGTGACAGATGTTCCTCGAAGCGCGGAGTTTGGGAAAGCTCCCGCTTGATCATTGGGAAGCCACCATTGTGGTCATCCACAAAGCCGGGAAGCCGCCTGACCAATACTCGTCATATCGGCCTATTTCGCTCCTCAACGTGAAGGCCAAGGTCCTAGCCAAAGCCCTGGCAACGAGATTACTTGCGGTGCTGCCTGACTTGGTGCATGTCGACCATTTGGGGTTCATGCTGCCCAGGAGCACTAGACTAAACCTGCGGCGACTCTATGGGGTTCGATACATGACAGAGGGGGAGGACGATACTCAAACGGCATTAATGGCGCTGGACACCTCAATGGCCTTTGATAGCATTGAATGGCCTTATTTGTTCAAAGTTCTACAGCGCCTTGGCTTCGGGCCGGTGTTTTGCAGCTGGGTCCACCTCTTGTACGAACAGCCAGTTGCGAGAGTGAGGGTGAACGGAGCGACGTCCCGGGCGTTCCCTTTACGCAGATGCACCAGGCAAGGGTGTCCACTGTCCCCTCTCCTTTTTTCTCTAGCCTTGGAGCCGTTGGCTCACTGGATTAGACGGGACAGGTCGTTTTGGGGTCTGTCGCTCACAGATGAGTGGGAGGAGCGTATATCACTATACGCAGATGAAATTGTCCTCTACATGGGTAGTCCATACCATTCGATGGCACAGGCGCTCCATCTTTTTGAACTTTTTGGCAGCTACTCAGGGTAAACGATTAATTGGACCAAATCGTTGATCTACCCCTTCTCTGCCCCCCATCCCCCTCGAGGATCCTGTCACGATGCCCGGCCTCAATCTTTACCGTGGGGTTTACATACTTGGGCGTTTATGTTACAAGGGACAGAGCGGAGTTCTCTAACAGGAATCTTGAGCCCCACCTGACGCGATTGGCCTCGGATGTCACCCACTGGTGCTCCTTGCCTCTATACCTGATGGGGCGCGCTGCACTTCTCAAGATGATGGCACTGCCCCGCCTGCTTTATATCCTGCAAAACTCGCCCTATCCGATCCCCGGAGGGGTGTTCAAACGCATCTCCCTGTCCCTGCGGACGCTGCTCTGGGAAGGGGGAACCCGACAATAGCATTGCGAAAGCTCACTAGGGGGTGTACGATAGGGGGGGCTGGCCCTCTCAGACGTTCAACTGTACTATTGGGCCTCACAGTTGCAGGTGGTTAATGACTGGGACTATACAGCGAGGTCGTAGCCGGCCTACAGGGTAGATAGGCATGTCATGGCGCGGGGCAGTTGTGAGCCTCTCTTGTACAAACGTAAGCAATGTAGAGATCTTCCGTCACATACAGTTGTGGTGTTGCAGTGTTGGAGGGAGGCTAACAAATTCTTGGTTTGGGCGGGCACTCTAACGGGTAGAACGCCACTCTGCATTGGGGACCAGTTAGCCAAAGTGTCCAGACTAACTGGCTTCAAGGGCTTGAGGCTCATCGGGATTGACTACCTGGGCGATGTGTGGAAGGTGAACGCTCCCAGATCCTTTGTCTACCTCCAAAAAGAATACCAACTGCACGACTCCCAACACTACCACTATCTGCGCCTTACCCATGCCCTGCGTACATACATACACACGGACGCATCGCTCCCAGAATATTCTCCTCTAGAGGACAAACTCCTTCTTGACCCTATCCCAGAAAAGTCCATATCTACCATCTACCGCAAGCTCATTAACAACATGCCTGACCCCCTGACGACCCTGCGGGAGAGATGGGAGGGTGACATCGGAGGCCTTGAAGAGGTAGACTGGCAGGATGCATTGCAAAGTCCCTGCGAAATACCAATTAGGATATGGTTCCGCCTTGTGCAATTGAAAATACTGCACCGGGTTTATTACCCACGTACCCACTTGTTCTCTTGGGGGAGGTGCCTGTCTCCTTTGTGTGCGAGGGGCTGCCAGGAGGGGACCTTTTTCCACATAGTGCCCTTTTGGACCAAAGTTGCACAAATGATGGAGTCAGTAGTGGGATCGCCGGTGCCAGTGGATCCGAGGTGGTTACTACTAATGATTAACGGGGCTACCGACTGGCCCTGATATAACGTGTTTTAGTTAGCAACAGCTGCGGGGGTGGCGAAATGAAATATAGCCAGCTACTGGGGGGCACGGGTGCCCCCTCAATGGGATCAATGGACGAGGGACCTGGACTGGTGTCAGAGGGAAGAGGAGACTATCTATAAATCCAGAGGATGAGTGAAGAAATGGAAAAAGGTGTGGTGCCCCTGGCATAGATACCCGGCTGAGAGGGTGGGGGGGGGGGATAATGCTGATTGTATTAATTGTCAATTCCGCTATCAGTGTGACCGTTCAAGTAAAACGTACTGCTGATTTTCTGTATGTCTTCTGATCACTGCTGTGTATTGTATGAGACCTTGAGCACAATCAATAAAAAGACTTTAAAAAAAAATTAAAAAAAGATTACCAATCACAAAACGACCTGGTTTTGCAAGGGGGGTCTCCTGGGTTTTTGGCCCCAGGCTCAGCGGCCATCTCGGGAAACCTACCAAACCCAGAAATTTCGGAAAACTAGACACCAGGGGGAGTCCATGTAGGTATGGCTTGCATGGATCCCCCAAAGTTTTCCTATCCAGATTCCCCTGCATACCTCAAACGTAGTATTTTTCTCAAGTTTCTCTGTAGGAAAGTTGTGGAAACAACGGGCTGACACAAATTTCCCATCACCCAGAGTTCCCCCAGGTCTCTTGATAAAAATAATACCTCACATGTGTGGGTGGGCCAAGTACCCGCGTCAGGGAAGGGCCCAATACTTACTATGGAGACATCAAAATTACCAATCAGAAAATGACCTGTTTTGCAAGGGGTGGTCACTGAGTTTTTGGCCCAAGGCTCGGCGGCCATCTAGGGAAACTGTTTGAAATATAGTTGAGGACAAACAACGGTCCAGAAATAACAAGAAACGGTATTGTGATTTTGCTTCTGCTTATTTGTTCTTCGTCGTTCATTACAGCATCTGTATAAATGTCAGGTCCACAGATGAATGTCTCAACGACATCCCAAACACTCATATGCATGTATGCATCAGAAACCTACCAAACACACACATTTCTGAAAACCAGACACTTGAGGAGTCCAGGGATGCGTGGCTTACGTGGATCCCCCAATGTTTTCCTACCCAGAATACCCTGCAAAGCTCAAATTTAGCTGAAAAAAATCACATTTCTGTCCGGGATCACTGTGCTAGCACAAATGTCCTACCACTCAGCGTTTCCCTCAGCCTCCAGAGTATAATGATCTCTCACTTGTGTGGGTGGGCCAAGGGCCTGAGATTGGGAAGGGCCAAAAACATAGGGATTGAGGGGATCGCAGAGCAAACTCTAAGCGCTATATTATTTTTTAAATACATTTTTAGGCGATTCTGCATTGGACACCCACACAAGTGAGGTATCATTTTTATTTGGGAGACCAAGTGTAACCCTATGTGGTAGGACATGTGTGCCGGCACGGTGATCCCACACAAAAATGTGAGGAAAATGTGATTTTGTTCAACTAAATCTTAGGTTTGCAGGGGATTCTGGGTAGAAAAACTTTGGGGGGCCCACACAAGCCACACATTCCTGAACTCTACTGGGTATCTAGTTTTCAGAAATGTCTGGGTTTGGTAGGTTTCCCTATATGGTCGCTGAGCTCGGGACCAAAAAAGCAGGTGACCCTCTTGAAAAACTAGGTTGTTTTGTGATAGATAGGTGGGCACCTGTTTTTTTGGTCCCAGGCTTGCAGACATCTAGGGGAACCTAAAAAAACTCAGACATTTTTTTAAAACAAGACACCTGTGGGAGTCCAGGGAGGTGTGGCTTACATTGATCCCCCCAAATTTTCCTCCTTCCCAGAATCCGCTGCAAACCTCAAATTTAGCTAAAAAGTCACATTTTCCTCTATTATCTGTGTGGGAAAGTTGTGGGATCTCGTCACGGCACATTTCCTACTGCTCAGCGTTCCCCTCAGTACACGTTCACCACCATCCACGCACACAACCAGCCAAGCGCCATACACGTACACCGCCATCCAATCGCTATCCACACACACCGCCAGCCAAGCGCCATCCATGCACACCACCAGCTAAGCGCCATCCACGTACACCGCCAGCCAAATGCCATCCATGCACACAGTCAGCCAAACACTATCCACGCACACTGCCAGCCAAGCACCACCCACGCACTCTGCCAGCCAAGCGCCATCCCCGCACGCACACCACCAGCCAAGCAGGGGCAGACTGGGAACAGCAACCAGCCCTGGCAGATTGCTGCTCGACCGGCCCTGGGAAGAGGGGGTGCTCGTAAAAAGCACAACTACTGCTTTTGTTACTGGGGGCCGATATAGCAGCACTGCTTCAAAACCGGCCCCAGTGGCAAAACTGCCACCAATGGCCAGAAAACCGGCCCCCACCCCTCTGGCCCACCGGCAAAACACCCAGTGCCGGCTACGGCCAGTCCGGCCCTGCGGCCAAGCACCATCCATGCACACCGTCAGCCAAGCTCCAGTCCACATACACCACCAGCCAAGCACCACTCCAAGGACACCACCAGGCAAGGGCCAATCTACATACACTGCCATCAAGCGCCGGGTACACACACCGAAAGCAAAATGCCAGCCAAAGGTCAGTACACAGACAGTCAGCGAAACTCCAGTTTACAATCACACAAACTCTCCTTGGTTTCTAGTGGTGTTCTACACTAAAAATATCACTGAAACAGCCAAAATGAATGCCTAAAAAAAAGGGGAGCGACCCTTGCCTATGTGGTTTCTCCTTAACATGCCCATAAACATATCCCTGGTGCCGAGTGGACTTTCTGCTATTGCCCCATCTGCCTCTGGGAGGGGCAGAAAGACAGTGGCAATTTGTTTGGGGGGGTGCATTGGCATGCCCATTCTGAGCACCCCCCACTCCTAAGTATAAAAAAAGCAAAGACCCTGGTGCAGGCAGATATGGGACTATTGCCCCGATCTGCCTACCGGGAGGGGGGGCAGTAAGACTGGATTTTTTTTGGGGTGGTGGGCATTGGCATGCTCATTTAGGGAAGTCCCACCCCTAAATACAATAAATTATCCCTGGTACCTAGTGTGCTGTCTGCCCGCCGGGGGCAGAAAGACTGTTCCAAATTATATTTGGGTGGGGCATGGTCTTGCCCTTTGTGGACTGCTCTAGTGGGCTTTCTGCCCCCCGAGACAAATTGGGGACAATACCCCTTATTTGCCCTCTGGGGGAGGGCAGAAAGTCTGTGGAGGTTTTTTTGGTGGGTGGGGACATTGGCATGCCCATTTAGGGAAGCACCTAACACAAAATACAATTAAAAAATAATAATCTGTGGTATCTAGTGTGATTTCTGCCCTCCCTGGGGGGGTGGGGGGGGGGGGCAACAGATTGAGGGCTACTGCCAGAAAGTCTGACTTTTCCCAAATTATTTTGGGGGGAGTGAAGCCCCCCTCCCTGGTTTCTAGTGGTGGATCCCCGCTTGGGGATCACCCTCCTAAGGTGATCCCCAAGCAGGGATCTACTAGGGATGGGTACTATTGGAAAGGGGAGATTCCCCCCTTTCCAATGATACCTCTCTAGTCTGTCTCATGCTCAGGGGGCTGAGATAGGCTGACGAGCATGTAGAAAGTTGATTGGCTCATTTCAGTTTTGGTTTCACTGAAAAGACGTCAGCACAACGTGCGCGCTGATCGTCATTTCAGTGAAACAAACTAAATAGCCTCGGGAGCTGGTTAAGCTCTTCCCCAGCTTCCGAGGCTGTTTAGGGTGAAAAGAAATCCCTCTGGTGACCGCAGTGGAGGGATTTCCTGCGCCACGTCGTCAGACGCACGGGAGCTGTCCGACAAACATGAGCCGTTCGACAAACGTAAGCACTTTTGCGTCAGATGGCTCCTGCGTGTCCGATGCATGCAAGTGGTTAATTTTATCTATTTTTTCTCGGATCTGGGTAGACCCTTCCCAAGAGCTGGATACAGAGTAGATGGGAAGATGGAGCTACTCCATAAAAGCCACTGTAAGAATAAGACTGTCCTAATGACCACAAGGGTTGGGACTTGGTAATTTAAAAATGTTTTTAGGGAGAGAGGTAGTGGTAATTTCTTTACCAAGTCTTGGACAGGTTAGGTCATTACCACGGGTTATCCAGCTTCACGGGATTGTGATTATTTGTTTCTAGGAATTTGAACTGTGGGTACTTTTTAGTCTCCCTTGGGGGGGGAAGGGCATAAGTTGGTATACACTAGGGGTCTCCAATAGGCTGATCTCGAGCTGCCAGTAGCTCTCAAGTTTCTACTGAGCAGCTCGCACAAGATAATTGTCAGCTGGATTAATAAATGCCGCTTCCCAAATGGTAAGGCAGCACTATAAACCACATTGCACAGTTTGGGAAGCTGCAAATGCAAGACCATGGCACCCACAACTTCTCAAAAATTCTTTGTTTCTTTTCTTTCTCTTTTTTTTATTTTCTTCCTTGCTCTACATCTTTGTTTCCTTGTTTTACTGCTTTGTTTTTTTTCTGTCCATATTTCCTGTTTCATTCCTTCTTCTGCTTGCTTTCGCTCTCCTTTCTCCATTTTTTGTACGTTACTTCCTACTTTACCTCATTTTTCCCTTCTGTCTTCTTTCATTCTCGTCTTTATCAACTTCTCTTCTGTCTTTCTTTTTCCTTCCTGTCTTTTCTTTCACTTTTCTGGTTTTTTTGTTTATCCTTTCTTCTACTTCTCTTCCTTTCCTATCTTTTCTTTCATTATTACTTTCTTCCCCAAATTTATACCACATTCATCCTCTCCTTTCCTATTTTTCTCTTTCGCTTTGTTTTTTCTTTCTTGCTCTACTTTTTTCTACCTGTCTTTCATTCTCGACTTGTAATACACTGGCATTCCTTTACTCTTTCCTTAGCTTTCTTTTTTCTTTCGGAGTTGCTATTTCCTTGTTTTCATCTTTTTCTACCTTTATTTCTCTTCTAATCCTTTCACTTTTCCCTTTTTTTCAATTGAACTCCCTTTTCTTTTTTATTTCTTCTTTCTCCTTGTTTAGCTTATGTTCTTTGTTCTTAATTTCTTTTTTATTTCTTAATTTTCATTTTTTTTTGTTGTTCTGCTTTCGCTCATGTCTGCCGGTTTCTGTTGTCCTCATTTTTCCTCTCCATTTTTTCTCTTTCATTTCCTTCTCTCATTCCCTCTCTAATGCTCTCTCACCATCTCTTTCACTCATTCACTCCTTTTCTTACTGCTCCTCTCTTTTGGTATCCTTTTGTCTTTCTCTTTCATTGGCTTTGTCAGTATCTTGCTTTTTTTCCTTCTACCTCATTTATTTCCTCCTCTCCTTACTTTCTTTCATTCTCTTGCCTTTTTCTTTTTCCTCTCCTCCTTTTTCTTTTTTGCAGTACCTTTTCTTTCTCCCTCTACTTCCTTTTTAGGTATCGACTAGCATTGCAGGGCACATGCGCTGCTCGCGCTGTGAGGCATATTGTAGTAGGGTAGGTTTTAGAAGTGGTGTGGAAGCCCCGCCCGTCTTTGTCATTGGCTGGAGTCGTCGTCCATGGTAAATGCTGGCTTCCGATTCATAATGAGGCTTCTTAGTCCCTCCTTATTACCTCCCTGTCCCCTTTTGGGACCGCCCATCAGGACAGGATCATTTACGTGCGGCTTTAAATTGTCTCCTTCAATTAGTTGGTAAGCACTTTCTTTTCACATGTTGTGCGAGCGCATAGCAATAGCAGCAACTTCTTTTATATCCAGCATCCACCCCTCCCTCTCCCTTGGAGTTTACATAATCATGTTTTTACACTGATTATTTTAGTTTTCAGTGTGCCATTGGGCGCTTTCACTTTTACAAAATGGCGGGTGACAAAGCTTCCTCATTTTCCCTCCCACAGCATCAGCCACCCTCTGGAAGAGCCAGAGAAACAGCAGCCTGGCATGAATGTGAAGCATGCAAACCTTATCTTTTAAATTATACCCTTTCTCACACAACAGCCTTGGTTGTATGATACTGGCTGAAGACAGAGAGCAGCTGTCTAGCGTCTCCTCTAAAACACAACAAAACCTTGCAAAACCTTGGTTACTTCATCTCCGTTTGTCCTTTTTTACACTGCCCTTAAAACCGAAACTGTTGTGAGAGGAAGAAAGGGCATAAAAGAGAAAAAAATAACCCGACTGTAAATGAGGAAAGGGAAAGAGAATGAGACAGACAGAAAAAAAACAATTCATGCTCAGGGCTTTCCAAACGCCTCCAGGGCAAAGGATTAGGCTACAATTAGGTCAGCCCTTTCACTGGCTTTCATGTAATATTTCCCCAGTCGTATTTGACTAGGCATAGTTTCAGTTTCTAAATAACTTACACAGGGCGTGTTTCTCGTTTAGCTCCACACTCTGTTAGACAATTTGAGCAGCACTCTTAAACTTGTTGATAAAATGGATTGCATTTGAAAACAATGGGAGGCTTCCAGTATTCATTATTTTTTTCTGGAGGTGGGTAGAATTTTGACTTTATTATGTTTGTAATTCCTCAAGCTCTCCTACCACCCCAACCTGACCAGACAGCACTCTCTCCTCCGCACGACTCTCTCTCCCACTACACACTTGAGGGACCCCGCCTCCCTCCCAACCCAGACAAAATGCCACCGGCCACGCCAATGGCTGCCACCCCTCGAACACCAAACTGCCTGATACCCCATGGGCCGAACTAATTCGCAATCACTTTCCCACCCCAACCTCTCTAGCAAAGCGAAGAGACACTTCAAACACTGACTGATCAGACAATACCCCGAAACACTATTCATAGACACTTACCACTGCTCCTCTAGAGGGCAGATAAAAATGGACCTCATCTTCCATACTGAAAGACCCGACAACTGGGTCATCATCCTCAACACACATCTCCTCATCTCCAAAACTACCATCACACCCCATAGCCGCAAACTGACGACCTCTCTCCTGAACCAGATGCTGAGCGGTAATATCTCCATAACCATCTACGAGAATGGCCCCGTCCTGATACAGGTCAAGAGCGAGAACCTCGAGGTCTTTGACTCCATCTTCCTCTCCCTAAAAAAGGCACCCTTGCACACCACATGACCCGGCCTGACCTCTCCCATCCCCTCCCCCATTGACCCTTCCACAGCAGTGGAGGTACTGGACCCCTCTCGAGTCCTCTTCGAGATCCCCCTCCCCGTCCTCCTGAGACACTTTCTGCAACTCTGCACCTCAGAATAACGATCCCACCCCCTCTGGCAGACATCCAGCCCACCCTTGCCCCCCCCTTCCCTTCCCATCCCATCCAGCCATCCAGAAATGAGCATTATCTCCAAGCTCAACCTCCTCACAACCCCACCTGAGCCAGTACTCCTCCTGCCCATGAGCCCTCCCAGAAACAAAATCGGGCAGCTCCTCGCCCAATAACCAGCAGGACTGGGACCCGCCCCCTCCCTCTCGGGCAATGCTGCCCTAGACACCCTCCATCCCACCTTGGATAACATGACGCAACGCCTCAACCTCCTGGAAACTCAGCTTGAAATCCTGATCTGAGGCCAGAACGAAACTCTATCCAACCTGGCCACGATCCAAAAGCCCACTCAACACCCCACCGCTCTGCCAATTCTCGCCCAACCCAGGCGTGGCAAGGCACCGCCGCCAGCGGGCCCCATGTCCCGACCCACGACCAACAGAATGGGGAATGAGAATCGCTCAGAAAGACCCAGAAGAGCAAAAACCACGCTTTCCTCTCAGGAAGCGGCACTCCTAGCCTCAACCTATGACCCCCGCCTTCGAAATCTCCCCCAAATCCACGATCCAATCAATTATGGAAGTTGTAAGAGAACACCCCCCACCTAGAGACCCTAGACCCCCAGCTCACCTAACCTCCCTACCTATAGCCCAATCTACCAAGAACAGAAGCAAAGAAGGCCCCACCATTAACTGCATGCTCCTAAACTCCAGATCTACCTCTAAACATGCAGCAGAACTAGCAGAAGCCATCCTCTCCCATGATCTAGACATAGCTTTCATCAAGGAGACCTGGCTCAACAATCTCTCTGACCCAAGCATGGACATGCTGGTGCCCCCCGGATTCACTATGATCAACAAAGACAGACAAGTGCAAAGGGGTGGGGGCATAGCAATCATCCACAAGAACAACATCTCCATCACAGAAATTACCTCCTGTCTGTATAGCTCTTTTGAGTATCTCAGTCAACATCAAGCGATAACAGACCATTACTTTGCCAACTCCTGTACCACCCCAGGCAACTCCTCCGAATTCGGGGATCACCTCTCTTACTTGATTGCCCATTGCGCACTCTGTAACTCTACCAACATAATTCTCGGCGACCTCAATCTAAGATGGAATGAAACAAAAAATCCACTCATTCAAACCCTAAACAACCTCCTACTAGAAATCAATCTGACCCAACATTGCTCAGAAGAAACACACCATAGAGGAGCAATCCTCAATGCAATTATTACCGAAGCAACGCAATTACCATCGACCACATCCTCCCCATAGACTGGTCCGACCACCACATCATTCTTTTCCACATCAACCACACGGTCCTAACCCAACACCCCAAGCAGGACCCCTCCCAAATGGGTCAGGAACACAGCTCAGATACCTCGAGCTGACCTAGAAGAAAGAATAAGCGCGCTCTTCCCCAACGCTACTGATCACCTCTCAACTACCGAACTCACCTCTCTCTACAACTCCAATATGACGCTCACCCTGGATCACCTTGCCCCCCCCCTTAAACTAAAAAAATCCAGGAGCATTCCTTCCAGATCATGGTTCACCACTGACATCAATGAAGAAAGAAGACATCTAAGAGCCTCAGAAAGAATCTGGAGGAACAATCCCTCCGCCCTCCATCGCGATCAACTCCATGCAGCCCGCAGGAACCACAAAAAGCACATTAAGAACAAAAAAAAGACAGCTTTCTTCTGCTCTGCGCTAGACTCTGCAAAAGCCGACCCAAAGAGCTCTTCAATATCATCAGGAATCAAACATCTAAGCCATGGGTACTCACAAACTTTCTCTCGGGGCCAAATTTAAAGTGTGGTTTGTGTCCGAGGGCCGCACCGGTGAGGGCGGAGTCAGTGGAGGAGGGGCAGGGCTAGAGCAACAAAAAAAACTGTGACCATGAGGTTGAACACAGGTCCCTGCAGCGGACGCCTTTGTCCACTGAGCCACCAGACCCGGCATACACACATCTCTCTCTCTCCCTCTATCTTCCTCTCTCAACCTCTCTCTCCCTATTTCTCCCTCTGTCTCACTCAGACTATCTCACTCCCTCTCACTCCCTCTCTCTCCCTCTCTCTCTCTCCCTGACTCCCTATGTCTCACTCACTCGGAGTGTCTCACTCCCTCTCTCCCTCTCTGTCTCCCTCTCTCTCCTTCCCTCTTCCTCTCTGTCTCCCTCTCTCTCCTTCCCTCTCCCTCTCTGTCTCCCTCTCTCTCCTTCCCTCTCCGTCTCCCTCTCTCTCTTTCCCTCTCCCTCTCTGTCTCCCTCTCTCTCCTTCCCTCTCCCACTCTGTCGCCCTCCTCACTCCCTCTGTCTGACACCCTCCCCCTCCCTCATCCCTCCCTCTGTCTGTCACCGTCCTCCCTCTGTCTGTCACCCTCCTCCCTCCCTCTGTCACCCTCCTCCCTCCCTCTGTCTGCCATCCTCCTCCCTCCTCCCTCTGTCTGTCACCCTCCTCCCCCTCCTCCCTCCCTCTGTCTGTCACCCTCCCTCTCCCTTTCTCTGTATCCCTCCCTCTCCCTCTCCTTGTCTCCCTCCCTCTCCCTTTCTCTGTCTCCCTCCCTCTCCCTCTCTTTGTCTCCCTCTGTCTGTCTCCCTTACTTTGTTTCCCTCTCTTTGTCTCCCTCTGTCTGTCTCCCTTTCTTTGTTTCCCTCTCTTTGTCTCCCTCCTCTGTATTCCTCCTCCCGCTGCCTCCCTCCTCCCTCTGGCTCTCGCCCTCTCTCTGTCTCCCTCTCCCTCCCTCTGTCTGTCGCACTCTCTCTGTCTCCCTCCCTCTGTTTGTCTCCATCTGTCTGTCTCTCTCCCTGTCTCCCTCTGTCACCCTCTCCCTCCCTCTGTCTGTATCCCTCCCTGTCTCCCTCTGTCACCCTCTCCCTCCCTCTGTCTGTCTCCCTCCGTCTGTCTCCCTCCCTCTGTCTCCCTCCCTCTGTCTCCCTCCCTCTGTCTGTCTCCCTCCCTCTGTCTGTCTCCCTCCCTCCGTCTGTCTCCCTCCCTGTCTCCCTCTTTCACCCTATCCATCCCTCTGTCTGTCTCCCTCCCTCTGTCTGTCTCCTTCCCTCTGTCTGTCTCCCTCCGTCTGTCTCCCTCCGTCTGTCTCCCTCCCTCTGTCTCCCTCCCTCTGTCTGTCTCCCTCCCTCTGACCGTCTCTTGTCTGTCTCCCTCCCTCTGTCTGTCTCCGTCTGTCTCCCTCTGTCTCCCTCCCTCTCCTTTTCTCTGTCTCTCTCTCTGCCTCCCTTTCCCTCCCTCTGTCTGTCTCCCTTTCCCTCCCTCCCTCGCTCTCCCTCGCTCTCCCTCCTTTTGTTGTAGTTCTATCTAGGACCCTAAATTCGATAGTCCTGATTTATGCCCTTATGTGGTTATAATAAATAATATCCGTAAAAAGGCATAAGAATCATATCCATATTTAGTCATAGCCCATGCTGCCCAAATTAAGCAAGGCTACTTCCCCAGGCTCCTAGAAAGTACAACAAGTTCTGTAAACAAACCAAACCTCCAGCAACCTGGGAATTCCCCATTGCTTCTGTTTTGATTTCGTCCTAGAACTCCTGTGAGCACTCTAAGAACGGCCAGTTCTTAGTGACATCTTCATTGACGTCTTATGACCAACCTTACGTCAAAACCCGGCACCTTTCAGGTATAAATATACCAACGTTGCCTTAAGCAAACACACGGTGGTGGTTTTGGAGCAGAGCGGCTATCTACTTGCCCGAGAGCCCAGCTGATGCGAGAGCCCACGGACGCCGTCCCTCCTCTTTGACGCACTGAGAGAGATGCTGTCTTTTCTCCTGCTGAGAAATCCAGCTCCGGTGTTTCCAGATACCCTCGCGGGTTACTGGGATATCAAGTCCTGAGAGAGAGATACCAAACCTCCTGCTTTCTAATACCCAGGTACGGAGCTGACTAAACCCTTAAAGAGAATTCTTGATTCAGATTCCTTGGCAAAACCAACTTAACTTAAACTGCTACTTACTTACTCCTTCCCACGTATTAGGCTTAGGTCAGGTACACCGGGGTAGGCGTATTTAGAAGCACCAGTTGAGTACGTTAGTCAATGTATATTTGTATGTATATATTTGATCTATTTTAAAGAAACATATGGCTAAGAAACCATATCAATGCTTTTACAGTATTATTTCATAATACTCCTTTTACTGTACTCACTTTATTTTACTCTAAGTATTGCAATTGTGGCAATTCATTTCTCTTGTATGAGAAAGAAGACTGCTCAATAAATAACACCTTTTATTGAAAACGCCCGTCTCTCTTTTCTCTGCACTCTGGTGAAACTAAGTATGCACGCTTGACTGAGTGAAATAGCTGTCTATTGTTTTCACACAACTCTAGAGATACACTCTTATTCTGAGGGAGCAAAGTTGTCATGTTTTATGGTTGTCAGAAGCTAATCCCTTCTTGTCTATCCAGGGAAGTTAAACTCCTCCTTGTTTATTCGAGAAAGTTTCTAGTGACCTCTGAGCTAGCTGGCAAACCTTAAGTCTAATATAGTCAGTAGAGACCTAGTCGACCTCAGTCCTACGTCTACACTGCTGAATATATTATTCCAATGCGCAGAGCCTATTGGGAATATAGGAACTACACTACATGGCGCCCAACGTTTGGTAAGGCGATAAATCTAACGCAAGACGTTAGAGTAACTCAGTCGTGCTTTTTCACACAGAACCTTTTTCCCGTAAATACTCCAAAAGACGTCTGGAGTGGGTAAAAGGTTAAAATCCGCCGGAACTTAGTAGGAAGAGATTCCTGTGTAAAGTTTTTGGTTAAGTCAACGTTGAAGGATACAGTGTTCCAAAATATTATGCACCTAATCTTTGTTTCCTTGAAACTGGATCTGCAACAAAAACCTTTCTGTCAGTAAAAATGGTAGAAAGTGAAGACGAAAGGGAGACAGCTAGAATAGCAGCTCAACTCCTAGCGGATGACACGAGTCTCCAAGACAATGACCCGAATATTATACTCATTCCGGTCAACATAAGAAAAACTATAACCCTTAAACTTATAGAAAATGGACTGACATCACAAGGTGGTATAGTCATATTCGTGATAGAGGCCCATGAATATCGGCAGACAGAGGTATTCTATTCATGGATAAACTTTCCAGCAGCAAACACTGTAACACACAAATTCCACTATTACAAAATAAAGGAACCTCCGAATGTATACACTCCGTTCGAGGAGATTGAAATCCCACTAAATTACCAAGAGCACCTGCTCTGGTTTAAAGGCGCCCTAAAACATAACAATCACATCACCAGGCTCGGTCCACTAGGCAGACCAGGAGCAAAGCGGCCGGTTCTAGCCAGCTACACACCACATCCAGACATCGAAAAAATGTCAGTACCAGAACTTTTAGCACAGCTAAAACAACTGATTAAAATACATAGACAATTAGTCCAATATGTAATGCGGACTACAACAGTCCAACCAGCAATTAACATTCCACAGCTGACCCCTCATCAGGGGAACACAAACAAAATAACACCACAGAACATACAATCCTGTCTTGGTAAAACACCTGCAAAACGGGAACAAATTCAATTCTGGTTAGCACAAAAAATCACTCAAATAGAGGCAGTATTTCCAGATACTACACCTACTGAGAAACACAGAATTCTGACTATCTGTCTTCCAATGGGGATCGCACCACATGTGGAGGACTGTGACACTTGGGGCACAGTCTTTGCTTCCATTTACACAAAAACACATGGTGTTCCATCCATGGCGGTAATACCAGATGTGCTAAGACAGATTCAAAATGAATACGGTCCAGAACGTGCTATAACTCTGGGTATGAAATTAATAAAAGACTTCAAGCAGGTCTCGGCTATATTATTAGCCAACATAAAAGGAGAAGCAGCATCTGTGGCGATCCGCCAGAAATTGAAAGAAACAGATATAGCAGAACAGCCATTTGAACTTGCCAGAATCATAGAAAAATCCTATGAAGAACTAGGTAGAGATAGTTTGGGTGGGAAACCAGTAAAACCCCAACTAACTGAAAATCCTGAAAAAATATATATTAAAAATAATCTAAATACTCCAAAAAAGAGTTGGGATGGAAATAAACAATCCACTCCCAAAGAAAAAAGATTCCAGTCCAGAGGAAGGTCTCCTCAACGAAGAGAAAGATCTCCTGACCGAGGAAACAAGTCTCTCCATTGGGAGCCCTCTGAGAAAAGATACAATCTTAGAAATAGGGATAATTTGAAAAAACCTGATAGATATCAAGATATTGATACACGTCCCTCTCGATCGTTTCAGACTTCCTCGCAGAAATCGGAAAGAAGAGGACGGTCAGAACACAGGGAAGAGCACGTCAAGTCCAAAGACAAGGAACTTGCTCATCTAAGTAAAAAATTACAATTTCCAAGAAAGAAGGTAGCCAGTATTAAAATAATTAAACATGCCGAGGATACTGAGGACACAACTGAACAAGCATTTACAATGCAACGGTTTCGCCTTTGCAAAAGTTAGAGCTATTGGCATTGTAAATGACAATTTTTTTTATTTATGTGTTGGATTTGAAAACAGACAAATAAATGGCATTGTCATTTACATTGCCAACAGCGTAATCTCTTGCAAATGTAAGACCTATTGTACCCTACTGGACGAGCTCAGCAGACAGCAATTACTACCACACACACACACCCTGAGCCAGCCACACACACACACCCAGAGCCACACACACACACACACACACACCCAGAGCCACACACACCCACACACCCAGAGCCACACACACCCACACACCCAGAGCCACACACACCCACACACCCAGAGCCCGTGCAAAATCAAGAGGGGTGGCTTTCCTGAACATAATACCATAAAACATGTTAGCACTGGACAGATGACTTGTACTTCAAAGGGTGACAGAGTAACACCATTACAAATTAAAGAGATTAAGACACTATCCTATTCCTGTTTGGCTTACCTCCTTTTCTCTGTTTCCTTGTGTTATTTTCCTGGCTGCCTTCCCTTTTCTTTCTGCCCAGAGTGTTTTCATGTAAATCTGCCAGGCTCACTTCTTACAGGGCAATGAAGCAGACTGTTACTAGGCGTACATCCCTGGATGACAAACAGCCCAGCAAATGGAGAAAAATAAAACGCAACTTCCATTTATACTCATTTGGTCAGTATCTCCCTTCCTTATATGGACTTCCATGGGTTTCCACTCATGAACAAACGAGTGCCTTACCGTTTACTTTGGACTAACATTATATATATATATATATATATATATATATTAAGTTTTTTAAAGGATTGTAGTGATATGGTCCAAGTGATCCTGTGCTTATTGTAATGAAATGCTTGTAACTCGGCCTCTTTACTTTAAATCTATGGGCTGGAAATCCTGAGAAAACCGACATTGAAACTGTTGAGCAGCATCCTTTTCCATAGTTTTCTATTTCACTGGACCTTATAAAAATTAATAAAAGTAAGATGAATTAGCGAGGGCGGTTCCTGACACTTGAACAGTTCCAAAAGCCAGTTAGGTTAAATCTTAGTTTCCATTGATTGTCTCATACACTCGCACCTCACCAAAGCTCGATTTGGTTGTGTCTGTTGTACTTGTTTTACCCAGTGACTCAGGCTGGTAGTGCTTCGCGTGCAAAACCATCCTGGACTGTTAAAAATATCACAGATGTACTCTGCAAGCCCCACTACTATCCCTCTCACACGTATGATGAACTGCACTTGTTCTGAGCAGGAACCACCTACCCCATTTGTATGGCTGTATTTAACACAAAAATATTATCCAATAAAATGTACAGTGTGTGTTGCAGTGACATAGCAAGGGTGACATGGAACCCAACGCAAATTAGGAAAATTGACCTTCCTTTCCCGGTTCGGTCGGAGAAATAGCTATGATCTGGATGCAGTAGTCCACTGGCACTCCGAGCCCTGTGCCACTGCACCTGTTGCACCATGGATAATTACTTTCTCGTAGTGCCTGCCTGCTCGTCTTTGCAATAGATGCTGTTGCACCTGTAGAGACGCCTTCGTCGCGAGGCGGGATGCAGTCTCGATGACGGGGGAGCTGGCAGGTGCAGTGCAAGGAGTGAGGACCCCTCCTTAGCGGCAGGACCTGTGCTACCGGTTCGGCAGGCCCGCTGAGCTGACTGGAAAGTTGGGGAACGAGTCTCCGGCGAGACCCGAGGCTGGGAGCCAACGCCGAGCGCTCAAGGTTAACCCGAGGCAAAGCGACAAAGGGGAAAAATGGCGAGGAAAACAAAGGCTCTGTTTCTTTTTTACAAGTGGGCGCCCCCGGGGGACAGTTTAGGGGTAGGGGCGAGGCTACGGGCTAACTTGGAGGCATACATAGCATTGATGGTTGTTTTAACGCATCATACATAGGCTTGCGGCTGGAAAGGGAGCTTTGTCCTCTCTCGTGTTAAAGTGCGAAGTGAAATGAGAAGCCTGCGTTGCTGGCCGTAGTTTGATTTCTGGCACCGCTACGCAGCTGGGCTTTCCTTTAAATGGATTACTTGTTACCCTGCGGCGTGGTAATTGTGTGTGGGGTCGTTATTGCCAGCTTCAAAATGAAATAAAAGTTATAGGACCATGCAGGCCTTATGTGGCTTATTAGAACAGTCTGTGTCGCGCTAAAAAAAACAAGTCAGGTCCCGGGCCGGCAGCCAATCACAGCGCGGCCCGGGGAATGACGTCACGGAGGTGTCCCGGGCCGGCAGCCAATCACAGCGCGGCCCGGGGAATGACGTCACGGGGGTGTCCCGGGCCGTCAGCCAATCACAGCGCGGCCCGGGACACATGGCAACAAGGGGCGGGACTTAAAAAAAGAGTCAGAAACGCCCACGATTCGCGTTCTGACCGGGGAAAAAGTGATTGACAACGATGTCTTCCAATGGCTAGCCTCCATTTATGGAGCTAGCCAATGGAAGAAGGGGCGGGTTCAAGTCCCCCATAGTGTTCTAACATTAGATTTCGCCTGCGCGAAACGCTGCTTGCGCAGCTTACGACAGGCGAAACCTAAAAACGGAGAGTTGGCCCAGACAATGCTAGACAGCGCAGCAGAAGTGACCATAGCTCGCAAGATCTTGATGAATCTTCTGGAGACAGTGGACACGAATGAATACATTCAGGTGGAAACTGCAGATACCAGAGTTAGCAAACCTCATAAAATATACGAAATAACACTGTGTATAGAGGGAGATAAGACTAGGAAAGTAAGAGGTCTCTTTTGGAATAATCTTTCGAAAGGCTATGACATCCTTTTAGCTGAGAAAGACTGGCCACCAGAGTTTGTCAGGGAGTGCCCTCATGGCGAAGAAATGATTATGCCTGCCTTCTCAAATCATATTCCAATTCATAGAAAATATACATATGCAAGGAAATGGGCAGTAGCCCAAGCTCCTGCATTATACAAAAATCATGTAGGATGGGATGAGGACTCTACTCCTCACAAAATCCAGTTAAAATGTCAACCCACTGCACAAAGGCAGTACCCAATTAAACAAGAAGCTAAAAAGCAAGTCAGGGAGATCTTAGATCAACTTGAATACCAAGGGGTGATTGAAACATGCACCTCTCAAATGAATATCGTCTAGTTTTGGACTACAGACACCTTAACTCATGTTGCAAAACATTTGCAGTACAAAACTCACACAGTGCAGCACTAATGAATAACATTGTGCGCAAAAAATACAAAACGACATTAGACATCTCTAATGGATTCTTTTGTCAAAACATTGCACCTGAGAGCAGGTATTTGACCGCAATCTCAATATTGGGGTCGCTAAACACTTCTGTCGACTCCCACAGGGATTCAAGAATAGCCCAGGATTATTCTCAGCAAGAGTAACAGAGTTACTACAAATATATGATGATGAGGCATTATCCTATGTCGATGACATCTATCTAACAGATGATGACCTGGATACTCACTTGAAAAGAGTAAACACCATAATACTTGGGTTTGCAGCTGAGGGTTACAAATTCAACTTTAAAAAGTCACGAATTGCCCATCTAACTGTCCTGTTTTTAGGATATGAATTATCAAGTGAAGGCAAAAGCTTAGCAGACAACTTCTTAGAGAAGTGTGCTGTACTCCAAGCACCTAAAACGCTGAAGAACTTACAATCAATTCTCGGTTTCCTGAATTTCGGAAGAACATACATGCTAAATTATGCGGAGAGGGTTAAACCTCTCTATGAATTAATAAAACCTGATTTCAAACCAATCAATTGGACTCAGAAACACACAGAAATTTTAAGATCATTGCAAGCAGACATGTTAGCTAAAACAAAATTGCAAACACGCGAAAACATACGCAACCTTGTAATCCGAGTCATCCCAGGAAGATGCGGATTCACGTACCTGGCCTCTAATGAGGGAGAGAAGGTACCAATAGCTTACAAATCACACTTGTACACACAAGCTTAAAAAACATTCAGTCTTATAGAAAACATTGTAAATGCGGTTCAAACTGCTGTAGCAAAAGAAAGAGCCCAAGCACAAGGCAAAAGGATAAGTGTTTTTAACAGCAGAATCAGCCTTTGAGGCATTAACAAGCCCACGCAATATGACTAAGGTGGCATTAGATCCAAAATGAATCGAATGGGAAAATTCTCTTGCTGCAGAAGACGTGAAATACTATTTTGACCCGGAAATGAAAAAATGTAAAGATCTAAAATATGAATTAGAATATCCCCTGCCAATCGAGTTTCTGCCTCTACAACTTTACGCCTGTGTAATATATACAGACGGATCAGCACAACCCGCAGTTGGTGGTAAGCAAGCTTACAGTGCTGCGTGCGCGGTTGTTAAATGCCGGTGGCACGGAGGTAAATTGAGACCACTGGTAACTATGTCTCAATCTGTAAAAGATAGTTCAGCTCAACGAACTGAACTACTAGCTTTAAAGATGGCGCTCGATATTGCCGATCGCGAATTCCCCACACTAATAGTGTGCGATTCGCATTACTGCGTCAAATCTTACAATAATGACTTGCAGAACTGGGTTCAAAACGATTACAAAGATGACACAGGTGCCACAATAAAGCATACAAAGCTTTGGGAACAGGTAGTTCTTTTGCAGAAGGAGCTACAAAAGACTCACGTGATACATACACTGAGTCATCAGCGTGATGGCGTTCACGCTGCAGGGAATTCATTGGCTAACACAGCCACAGCGGAAGCAACTAATCCGGCTTCCGTAACCACAAAAAAGCGTTCAGAAAAATACATAGACGGGGAAACCATTCTGGCGGTAAAAACGTCTTTACAAGGCAACTGTGCAGCATTACCTTTGAACTATCCACTCAATTATACATACATAATTGATGCAAACTCCGTTCTTTTTGCTCGAATCCCTGGAGTGGGGGATAGAGTAATTCCAAACACGAACAGGAGAGTCTTGTTAATAGCAGACGCACACATGGGTGAAGGTCTAGGGCACCGAGAGATCAAGGAATCTCTGAGAGAATTACAATCAGAATACTGGTGGCCGGGGATGAGCCTGCATAACTACAAATTTGCAATGGGCTGTCCAAACTGCAACAGAGATCGCAGTGGCGAACCGGCCGGAGTAATGCCAGGACCCTTCTTTTAGAAAGCATAAGGCTAGCTATACGCAGAAATCCAATAGGAGAAATGCGTCCCATTTACGTTTAAGACTAGATTCACTTAAAATGTAGACACCAGCGCTCGGCTGACGCCAGAACTGTTATAAAAGATTTGCGAGTCTTTATCGGCATATACGCAATTGGCATGCTACATTCTGACCAGGGTCCTGCTTTTAGCTCTCGAGCTTATAAGGAGGCCATGACCAGCATGGGCATTGCATTGCGGTATTCTTGTCCCTTCCATCCTGAGGGAAATGGGATTGTGGAAAGAAAAAACCAGGACATAAAGCAATCTATAACGGCGAGGGTATTAGGTTCGGGTGATGGGTGGGTCCAACATTTAACAAGTGTCCAACGTAGTCTTAATAATCTGCCAAGAAATTCTCTGAAAGGTTTCAGTCCGTACGAACTATTGTTCGGGACTAGAATGCATATTCAGGACCTCGATAGTCAGACTTCAGTGGTAGAAGAAAAATGCTTTGATATCAAAGATTGTTTGGCTATTTTACAGGACTTAAATGAAACAGGAAAAGGCCTGAGCAACGTAAAGTTAAAACAGCAGCCAACAGCCACTGAAGATAAACCACCTGTCCCAGCAAGGCCTGTCTGGATTCCAAAGATTGGGGAGCTGGTCAGAGAGAAGATCGCGATGAAGAAGGAATTTGGGCCTTCTTACAGAAAAGCAGTACCTGTCTTAGCTGTCAGCGGAACGAGATCAGTTGTACTGCCGCCCCTTGCTGGTAAAAAGGAGAACCGAGTTATAACCATCGACCTGGTAAAACCACAATCATGTGGCCAAAAATAAGTAGTAGGCCCAGTGGACTCCCAAGAAATAGCAGAGTACCAAAACTTGCTACAATACAAGAGGTTCAAACTGAGAGACTAATCACATTTGATAAACCTGCAGTGAATAAAAAAGGACTATGCAACAATGCCATGGAACTTGTGCCTCTTGAAACCCAAATTGCAACAGTTCGTCAAGAAACACCAGTCTACAACGATGTAACCTCAGACTATGCTAATGAAACAAAAAATGCAAAAGCAAATGAAAATCCGGAAGAATTCCAACAATTGACAGAACTGCATCTGGCTACTTCATCAATTTCGATAAATTTTCTGAAGATCTAAGCGAACCCGAAGAAACGCCAGCAACAAAAACTATTAAAGACAAAATAACAGAACTTCTACATCAACTCAAAGAAACCTATCTGATTTCTCCATGGATTGAATTTTGGATTGTGTTAGGTGTACTTTTCCTCCTGCTTTGGCTCATCGTGGTTCTTTGTTTGGGAAAATTCATTGAAGGAAAATACAGTACAATGGACACAGCAAGTCAGAACATCAACTTGGTCCTAAAGCCTCACAAGTCATCTCACATCGAGAAAAGAGAACTATCATCAGTGAATGTCACAGCCAATCCAATACCCGGATTATGAAATCTATGGCCCGGTTGAGCTCTTGAAATATCCACATCAGTTCAATATTTCATTAAGTGACTTTGTAAAACCAAGTACATTCTCTGATGATTGGGACTTTGAAAGTATTAATGATATGATGTCAGATTTAGTAATGTCAGCAAAATTTACAGAACATGATTATTTACAGGGTTCATCAAATTATGAAGAAATGTATTGTTATAATCACCTTGCACATCACTATTTGCATTAATCTGCTCAGCCTAGAAATGTTTTTAATTATAATCAATGGGAACATTGTGCAACTCCACCTCAAAGCAGTTCGAAAACATTATACGAGAAATTCCCATACTTCTCAGGGTTTAACACAAGTCATGCAGAAACATTTTATTTCAAATTGTTAAATAAGACAGGGGTAAAAACAATGCTGACTAATACTAAATTAATCTATTCGGAAACATTTTATGAAAAAACTATTACATTTGGTTTTGATTTCTGGAAAAACAACATTGAAACAAAAACCATCTGGGGTACCAAAGATTGGCAGGTCCAAGGTCTAGAAGCATTATTTAGAGCCTGCATGATCCCAGAACAAATAGTATTCTTGAATGATACCATTCAACAGACAACCTGTCTTGGCCTAGCCAAGATAAAAGACTTAAACAAACTGTCTATTCCAAAGCCAACACCTGACAGTAATAGCACTACAGATGTTGAGATAGACGTATCCCATATTTTTAACCAAAACAGAACACATCCTGATTGGAAAAAATGGTTGATCTGGCCCACAGACACAAATAACTGTCAAGATAGATTCCTGAACAAAATACAGGGGTTAAAAATGACCAGGCCAGACCCTAGATACTCCCAGAGACAACATCCAGGGATAGTTACAACATACAGTGTAGGGAAACTCGGCCTCGAATGGCTACAGAAATCCACACTGGCTGAAATTAAGCAACACTTGACTTTACTTAAAGACGGTGCTGACTTGCGTGATTTCATAATGGGACCACGCAAACAGCGTCAAAAACGTTCCATAGCGGCCGGTCTATACGCTGCGTACAACGAAGCTTGGAAAGTAATGCAAATTGAAACAGCAGAAAAAATACGAGAAATTGATCGTATTAATTTGGAAAAATCACTTTCTGTTGTGGACAATGGATTAATGACTCTGTCCTCCAGAATATATTCACTGGACAGTATTGTATCATCTGCTATTGATATAATAGAGCAGGACTTACTAATGTTACAACACGGTCAGTCCCAATTACTTTCTATTGTACAGCTTGGCTGGACGTTGCAAAATCTGCGTTCAGGCTACGTGCCCTGGCGTTTAATCAACGCAATGTCATTATTCTCTATCTTTAACCTTACTGATACACAAATCAGTTTGGCACAAAAAGGAGCAGACTATACGATTCTGAGCATTGAAAAACTTGAGAGATTACCATTGACAATGTCAGAAAGACCTGTCATTGAATGGATAATACACGGAATAATTACAATTCCGATAACAACTTTCCAATTTAAATACTGCCAAGAGTATATACCACCGGGCCAGTATGAAAGGTTGGGTAGAGGGTACATCAAGTCATCATAGAAATTACCTTATACACACACATATTACAGTGAAAAGATACAGAATGTATTTCTTAGTGGTAAAAATTGTAAACGATCGCTAAGCGGTATACTTCTATGTCATGGTATTAACCTTCATGGGGCCTGTGAGGGGACTTCAAATAACCTTTCATGTCACCAGCACGGCACACCTGCAACACAAATAGAGCCATTCTTTAGACGGCTTTCTAACGGGGGCTATGTTCTAATAGTGGACCACAGCTGTTGTGGCATGGTGCCAGGGAAAGCCTATCTCGTCAGCGTGAGTTCCATGGTCACTTGCTGTATGCAAGTATTGTATCCAAACAGCACTCCAGATACGGAGGCAACAATTTGGCCTTCTTTGAATATCTCTTCTATTCGAATTGATACTTTATGCAGAATAAAGTCTGTTCTTTTACAGACAACTGTGCCCTTAACGTCATCAAAAGAAACGTATGATCTGCAAGTTGCAAGGACAACGGCAGAGATACATAGCCTTTTATCAACAAATTGCCCCGTGCATTTCGCAGAAATGCTAAGCCAAATCCTAAATATGTCAGATACCAGTGGCATCCCACATGTATTTAAGACAACTTCAGGACTGTTAACACCCTTCAAAACAGTTCTGGGCATTTTTCCTAATTTTGTCCATTCTGTCTTTGGCGGTCTACCACTTCTTTTGGGACTCGTAGCAGGAATTTTATTTTTGATCCTTCTGCTCCGATATGGCAAGCAAAGTTACAGACAAGACTCCGGCAACAATGGAAGAAACGATCCTAGCTATACGCCATTGGGTCCGCATAACTAAAGTCCTTGGATTAGCCCGGCTACGAGATCTGAATATGACCTGGTTTCTTTCATTCAGACCCATCTGGCAGAATTGCATCTTACCTGTGCTTCGATGTATGCTATGCGGAAAAGAATGCGTGTTGGACGTCTGTCTTACACTACCATCAGCAGTACCATTGGATACAGATACTTTGCTAAGTCCTGTAACGGCTCATGCATCGTGTTGTCCCCAGCGGCTACCCATTCTGATGATGGCATTCGTTGAGACTTCACCACTACGATTAGGGGGTAGCGAAGTACGAGGTGAGAGCAGCATCACCAAGGTACGACCTTCTGTGAGCATTGCTGATCCTGACATCGATGATAGCAATCATTCTCACGACTGTACTGTTGCGGCATTTTCAAACTTAGTCGAACTTTCACCTGAAGCCGTAGACCAATTTTTTGAGAGTCTGTCTGAAATGATGTTTTCCCCTGAACAGAAAGAATAACTTTTTAAGCAACAAGCACACAGCGTTCCCTGAACTCTGAATTCGGCCTTCAGCTTTGATAAACAAAAGCTACTGAAAACTTTTGGAACTGGTTATTCCCCTGAAAGCGAAATTATTTTTTCTCACTTCCAAAAATATTCAGCCTCTAGCACATGTACAGCATTTTGTATTAATATGTGATGGAATGGTCTCGACCTTCTTTTCTGTATTAAGAGCCATTTCATGTGTAATTTTCGCAAATCATTCAGCTGATAATTATATGCAATCCTTTTTTCTGAATGATAACACTGCTTGAAAAGCGTACAGTACCAATACTCATTTTTCGTGTATTACCTTATACCATTTCAATATGCAAATTTATGTATTTTGGGGTGGGTTGGAAAAAACATGCATCATTATATGTTTATATGTTTACTATTGCTTAGTTTTAAGTAATGAGGGACATTAGATCGTGGAGTGGGTGTTGTAGTTCTATCTAGGACCCTAAATTCGATAGTCCTGATTTATGCCCTTATGTGGTTATAATAAATAATATCGGTATAAAGGCATAAGAATCATATCCATATTTAGTCATAGCCCATGCTGCCCAAATTAAGCAAGGCTACTTCCCCAGGCTCCTAGAAAGTACAAAGAGTTCTGTAAACAAACCAAACCTCCAGCAACCTGGGAATTCCCCATTGCTTCTGTTTTGATTTCGTCCTAGAACTCCTGTGAGCACTCTAAGAACGGCCAGTTCTTAGTGACATCTTCATTGACGTCTTATGTCCAACCTTACGTCAAAACCCGGCACCTTTCAGGTATAAATATACCAACGTTGCCTTAAGCAAACACACGGTGGTGGTTTTGGAGCAGAGTGGCTATCTACTTGCCCGAGAGCCCAGCTGATGCGAGAGCCCACGGACGCCGCCCCTCCTCTTTGACGCACTGAGAGAGACGCTGTCTTTTCTCCTGCCGAGAAATCCAGCTCCGGTGTTTCCAGATACCCTCGCGGGTTACTGGGATATCGAGACCTGAGAGAGAGATACCAGACCTCCTGCTTTCTAATACCCAGGTACGGAGCTGACTAAACCCTTAAAGAGAATTCTTGATTCAGATTCCTTGGCAAAACCAACTTAACTTAAACTGCTACTTACTTACTCCTTCCCACGTATTAGGCTTAGGTCAGGTACACCGGGGTAGGCGTATTTAGAAGCACCAGTTGAGTACGTTAGTCAATGTATATTTGTATGTATATATTTGATCTATTTTAAAGAAACATATGGCTAAGAAACCATATCAATGCTTTTACAGTATTATTTCATAATACTCCTTTTACTGTACGCACTTTATTTTACTCTAAGTATTGCAATTGTGGCAATTCATTTCTCTTGTATGAGAAAGAAGACTGCTCAAGAAATAACACCTTTTATTGAAAACGCCCGTCTCTCTTTTCTCTGCACTCTGGTGAAACTAAGTATGGACGCTTGACTGAGTGAAATAGCTGTCTATTGTGTTCACACGACTCTAGAGATACACTCTTATTCTGAGAGAGCAAAGTTGTCATGTTTTATGGTTGTCAGAAGCTAATCCCTTCTTGTCTATCCAGGGAAGTTAAACTCCTCCTTGTTTATTCGAGAAAGTTTCTAGTGACCTCTGAGCTAGCTGGCAAACCTTAAGTCTAATATAGTCAGTAGAGACCTAGTCGACCTCAGTCCTACGTCTACACTGCTGAATATATTATTCCAATGCGCAGAGCCTATTGGGAATATAGGAACTACACTACACTTTTCCCTCCCTCCCTTGCTCTCACTCCCTCGCCCTCTCACTGCCTCCCTTTCCCTCCCCCCTCTCCCTCTGTTTGCCTCCCTTTTCCTCCCTCCTTTTCTTCCTTCCCTCGCTCTCCCTCTGTCTGCCTCCCTTTCCCTCCCTCGCTCTCCCTCTGTCTGCCTCCATTTCTCTCCCTCACTCTCCCTCTCTCTGCCTCCCTTTCCCTCCCTCCCTCGCTCTCCCTCTGTCTGCGTCCCTTTCCCTCCCTCCCTCGCTCTCCCCCTCTCTCTGCCTCCCTTTCCCTCCCTCCCTTGCTCTCCCTCTGTCTGTCTCCTTTTACCTCCCTCCCTCGCTCTCCCTCTCTGTGCCTCCCCTCCCTCTTCCTCCTTTTACTTCCCTCCCTCGCTCTCCCTCTGTCTCCCTCGGAGTTTGAGGTGAGTTTTAGCTTTAATTTCGGAGTCTTGCATGGCCCACTCACACAGCACTCGCAACTTTCACCTGCTCAGACCTTCACATGTTGGCGTAGAGGGGCACACTTGTCCTCCCCCATCAACCCCAAACCTCCCCGCCCGTTGATGAACATCATCTGCTCATTTGTTGGAGGCTCGCGTGAGGGTGACGGGGCACACTTGTCAAGTCACGCCGGGCGGTCACCCTGCGGTCCCGCTCATGAAATTCTCTCTTTCGAGCATCTAAAAACATGAAAGAAAGGGAGTCTATTCGACCATCATTCATTCATATATTCTTATTCTGTGCCGCCTGATTATTTTGCACCCTGAGAGTTTGAACTAGCAGTTACATATTACATCACATCGGAGACCTCATGGGAAAATAGAGTTGTATTCTGTGCGTTAGCAGGCGTCATCTTTACACACCATCAAATAGTGAATAATTTATTCATGGAGCATTGTTTTATTTTTATTTTATGTTTTGTTTTCAATGAAAGGGTGCATGAAACATTTGTGTCTGACGCACTACTGAAGTCTGTTCATCATTTATAATTGAATTGAGTTCTGAGGGTTCTGCATCATCCTGATTAGGTCATAGTTTATTGTTAATTTAGGCACCAATCACTGCATTTTGTGCTTCTTCCAATGTAGTAGTTATCACTTTTCATTTTCTTTGTCCATGGAGTGCTTGGTATCAGCACAGTAAGATTCACTGCAGACGGTCACGTATTTCTTTTATTTCTTGACTCAACTTGCGGCCTCATGCTTGTAGATTAACTCCGTCGCGTGCTTAAAAGCATTGTTTCCACCTGTGTAGTTTACGAGTTTGCCAACCTTCAGTTTGCTTGGAGGATAACTTTGTTTTAGGGATGGTGTAATGGACGGCTAAGCCGCTGACATTGGTGTGAATATCCTGGATCACTGGACCTTATCTCTAAAAATGTCTCAAGTCAAGCGTTTGCTTATGTTTGGTTTTCATTGTTGCTTTTACTCAGGCCACCACTCAGCATGGGCCAAATTGATTAACAGAGCAGCTCGCTGGCACTGCTCGCACGCCCCTTTTAGCGCAAGTTAGTCCTAGTCTTTGAAATGTCACTCATAACTACACTGAAGTGATGAAAATGTCACACATGTTAATCTCAAACCTTGTCAGCTACGAGCTGCGCAGCCTGGCGAATCAATAATCAACACCACATCCGAGATATTTTTGCAGCTCATTGTCGTTGTTTTCTATCAAGGCGCCCTTACCTGTGATGATGTGATCGCGGCATGCAGGGTGATTGGCCTACTAGGCCGCAAGGCCACTCAGGAGGTGAGCGGCAGCTTTATTTTTCCTTGCGCGCCCGTCTCTCTGGTAGAGTGGCACTTGTTCTCCACTTGTGAGCTGGAGTCACAATCAGACTTGTGTTGGACAAGACAATGAGAAAGGAGGTGGCTTTTAGGTTTAATTTCGGAGCTTGCACCTCGGATGCTTGGCCTGTACCTACCCTTTCTTTGAGGAAAATGTTCTGTTCTGCTGCCCAGGCTGAGGACATTTTGCGCCTTCTGCAACCCATCTTGAGTGAGTTATATAATAAATTAGCAAGTTATTCTTTATGCTACACTTGTTCTATACAGTGGAGAAACCTGCACTGTTAAACTACCCATTGTGTGTGTGGGGAAAGCATGCACTGCTGCCACCCATGCTTTACTTTTCCTGTGTATGAGTTAAGTCGTCACTTCCGCTGTTCATGCTTTACTTGTTCCCTGTGTGGGAGTAGCTTGCCCTATGTTGTGTCCACTGGAGTACATGGTGTCTTTGTGTGTCTACATGTTTCTGCTGTTCTGCACTTGCTATATGTGTGTGAGAAACCTGGATTTCTACTGCTGCTGCCTTGTGGTTTAGCATGGGAGCATTGGACCCCAATGCAAGCACTAAAATTCAGCTTGGGTGCCCTGGTTTTGCATACCTGCAAGCAGTGGGTAAACACGCACGTTGTACTTCTAGTCCTTGTGTACAAGAAGCAAGGCTGGCAGTAGCTGCGCCTTTTTTACTGCCAACCTTGCTTCTCATACATAAGGACTATAAGTACAAAGTTAGTGTTTATGCACCGCTTGTTTTGTTATTTTCTCTGCTATGGTTTACACTGGGGACTTTTCCCTGCTTTTACCCATGTGTCAGCAGTGGCAGATACATGTTTCTCTTCAGTCTCTTCCCTTTCATTCCTTGCGTTTTTACTCCTCCCCCCATTCTGTCTTCTCCTTTCCCGTTCGATGTGCCTTTCCTCATTCCCCTTTTCTTTCTCTTCTCTCCTGTCTCTCCCTCTTTGTTCCTTGCCTCTCTCTTCCTCCTTTCCTTCTTTCTCTTCTCTGCTCTCTCCTCCTTTCTATTCCTTGTATCTTTCTACTTTCCTTCATTCTCCAGATTTCTTTTTCCTTGAGTGTTTTCTCCTACATTCCTTATTTCCATTCTCTGCTATCTCCCCTTCATTGCACCCTCCCCTCTTCCCCTCCATTCCTTCTTTCTCTGCTCTCCCTCCCTTCCTTACGTCACCCCCTCCATTACTTCTTTGTCCTCTCTGCTGTCCCCCCTTCCAATCCTTGTTTTTGGGGTGTAGTGGCTTCAGTGCTGTCAAAGATCTCCCTTTTTCTGAAGAGAAATAATGATTGATTGTCACATTAGACCAATTTATAAAACAAAAAGTGCGCATTTTGATAAGTTTTACACTGATTAGTGAAAAATAAAACACAGCAATTAGAAAATAAAATTAGGAAACTTGGAGTCGTATTCTACAGAGGGTGTAAAATGCTCTGTACAATTCAAAACGGCGTAAGAACATAATGTTTAATTTAAGGATATATGAATCTTCCTGTGCGAGTCTCATCTGCAGACGGAACGGTGTAAATAACAGGCGTTGACAAAGTTGTACCCACGTAAGTGGATCATCCCAGAGAGCAAAGTAATAATGGATTGACTGTGCCGTGCATTAAACTCGTGGCTGGCTGTATTTTGTTCGGGAGTTGCAAAGAACTTTCTTGACCACCATTCTGGAAATATGGCCCTCGCTAATAACCACTTTGGGACCGTTTAAATGCCCCTGCTCCTTACTTTTCATGCCTGGCCTCAGCTTTAAAAGACCATTTACGTGTTAACGAGGCTTCGTTGTTTTTTTCACCCCTTCATCTCCGCTCTGCCTATTGCTGGAAGCATTAGCCCCCCCAGACATCTTTAGTAGCTCCCACCCCGAAATGTGGCTCTAGTAGGCCACTGACTCAGAGTGTCCCACAAAAGGGTGTAAAGGGAACGAAAAATATCCAGTGCAGATAAGAGCCAGTAATTATTTAGGAGACTCTACAGGAACTGGTCTTGGGAAGAAGGGTCAGGGTTTAAGTTGGTGTTTCACTATGCTGAATATTTATTGCCATCACATAAGCAAAGTAAAAAAAGCATGTGCAATGCAATAGGTCTCGCATTTACACGAGTTTGAGCTGTTGGTATTATAAGTGACAATGCATTTTTATTAATGTGTCTTTTTTTAAAACATAAATAAAAGGCATTGTCATTTACAATGCAAGAGTTTAAACTATTGGCATTGTAAATGACAATGCCATTTATGTATCTGTTTTCAAAACCAACACATAGATAAAAGGTTTGTCATTTACAATGCCAATAGCTCAAACTTTTGCAAATACGAGACCTATTGCATTGCAAATGCTTGTTATTTCTCTCTATCTCCCTCTTGCCATCAAAACCATATGCCTTCGGCTGATTCGCATCTGCGAAAACGTGCCATTTCAATTATAACAGAGGGCTTAGATGGAGATTTCTGTCTTGAAGGGTTCCCAAAATCCCATGCAGACAGGCAGCTCCCCGGGAAACTTCGGGTGTGATCCTTCCCCTCCAATGGCCTCTCTCAGATTTTCTTTCTTAATACAAGAAAAAACACGAAGCCATAGCGAACAAAAAATACATTAATTTCTCAAAGAGGAAACTTTAAATAATGGTCCAAACTTTTAACAAAAGACAAAACATCTGTTTTGTTCCATGTGCAGAGAAGCGTCTTATTTCACACCACACTGATTTCACATCCTAGCTGTGTGTGTGGGTAAGTGTGTCAGATGACTTCTGTTTTCTTCACAAGGGTCTGGGCGCTTAGTGCTACAGAGACACTAGTAGCCCGTATTTTGGCCACTAAATGCTGCAAGTGTTAAAAGTGTTTCATCTTCAAAGTTTTTGTGACTATTTTTTCAGGCAGCATATCGCTCTTGTTTAAGGAGGGTCAGAGGGTTAAAACTGTTTCAGAGATTAGTTAGCTGGGAGATCTCAAGTGATAATCGGATGACTTGCTTCAGTGAGCAAAAAACTCACTGAAGACATCTGCATGTAACATGGCGTCACTTCGAATTATTGCATGTTTTAACTCAATCTTTCGTTATTTAACATTGATACAATTGTGCTCAGCTGAATAGTGATACATCCTCCATACTGAGTGTCGAAAAATGTGCTTTGTATAGTGTGCTACATATATGATTGTACATGTAATTACACACACCGATTGACGCACCTGACATTCCTTTAAACTACACATTCTTAACAATACAGATAGCTTAGGTCAAAAACACTAAGATCTCACTTTAACTTTTGGGAACTTGCGAAGTGACACCGGATTCTACCATTGTTTGTTGCAGAACCTGGATGAAAGGTTTCATCTCTGCTTCATTTGACATCCAACAGCTACTTGGACACTATTTATAAGTGATTGTCCTTTAAATGAGCCCTTTACAGCAGGGCTATGCCCACCTGAAATCTCCTGCTGAAGTGAAATCAAAGTGTATGAACCCACTAATGTGCCCATGTGTCTCCCCAGAGAATCATGTCACTTTCGGGGAGAGCCTTGGGACTAGCTCAGAAATAGCTGCCAGAATCCAGCTGGTTTCCACTCAATTCCAGCACCAGAATAAAAGGAAAATGACTACTAATAATGGGAGATATATCAACCATCATTACTCGTAAACCAACAGCACAGCATCTACTATAACTCAATCTCTCAACATGAACTCAACACTCCACCCTGCAGATATCACCTCAGCACCATCTTCATCAGAGATTGGAATCTTTCCCACATCCTAGTGTAGTCTTGTCCGAAAAGCCACATAATTCCATATCTCTGATATCCACAAGTCCTCCTCACACCGCACACCCATCTTACGCAATGGACTGCACACTTTAATCAATGGAGACAGTGCTAATAGCTTCTTCTTTGGTCCCAGTGGTAATTTCTCATTCTAAGTCCTCTAAACAGTGCTGCTAGCTGCTACTCTGGTCCCATTGGTAATTCCTCATTCTTAGCTTTCCAGGTAGTGCTGCTTGTTGCTACTCTGGTGTTGTTGGTAATTCCTCCATTCTAAGTCCTGTAGGCAGTGCTGCATCTGTATCTTTGGTCACAGTGGTAATCCCCCATTCTTAGTCTTCTAGGCAGTGTTGGAGCTGCATCTATGGTCCCAGTGATAATTACTCATTCTAGTCCTATAGACAGTACTGCAGCAGCTTCTCTCGCCCCAGTGGTAATTACTCATTGTAAGTCCTCTGGACAGTGCTGCTTCTCTGATCCAGTGGTTATTCCTAATTTTTAGTCCTCTGCGCAGTGCTACTAGCTGCTTTCTCTGGTCCCGTTGGTGATTTCTCATTCTAAGTCATCTAGACAGTGCTTCTAGCAGCTTCTCCGGTCCGGTCGGTAATTCCTCATCCTAAATCCTCTAGGCAGTGCGGTTAGCTGTTTCTCTAGTCCCAATGGTGATTCCTCATTCTAAATCCTCAAGACAGTGTCATAGCTGTTTCTCTGGTCCTGTTGGCAATTCCTCATTCTAAGTCCTCTAGGCAGTACAGCAGATGTGTCTCTGGTCACAATGGTAATTACTCATTCTTAGTCCTCTATGTCATGCTACTAGCTGATTTTCTGGTCCAGTTGGTAATTTCTCATTCTAAGTCCTCTAGGCAGTGTTGCTAGCTGCTTCTCTTGTTCCAGTGATAATTCCTTCCAGACAATGCTACCAGTTTCTACTCAGGTGTTGTAGGTAATTCCGCCATACTAAGTCCTCTAAGCAGTGCTGCAGCTGTCTCTCTGTTCCCAGTGGTAAGTGTTCATTCTTATTCCTCGAAACAGTGCTGCTAGCTGCTTCTCTGGTCCCAGTGGCAATTCCTCATTCTTAGTCCTGCAGCTGTATCTCTATTCCCAGTGTTAATTTCCCATTCTCAGCCCTCTAGCCAATGCTGCAGATGTGTCTCTGTTCCCAGTGGTAATACCTCATTCTTAGTCCTCTTGCCAGTGCTGCTAACTGCTTCTGTGGTCCCAATGGTAATTCCTCATTCTGAGTTGTCAAGACAGTGCAGCAGCTGCTTCTCTGGTCCCAATGGTAATTCTTCGTTCTTAATCCTCTAGGCAGTGCTGCTAGCGCTAGCTGCTTCTCTTGTCACGTTGGTAATTCCTCATTCTAAGTCCTGTACACAGTGCTACTAGCTGCTTCAATGGTCCTATCGGCAATTCTTCTTTTTAAGTCCTCTACACAGTGCTACTGGCTGCTTCTCTGGCCCGTCGGTAATTCCCCATTCTCAGTCCTCTAGGCAGTGCTGCTAGCTGATTCATTTGTACCAGTGGTAATTCTTCCTCCTTCTAATTTCTCTAGGCAGCACTGCAGCTGTCTCTAGTCACAGTGGTAATTCCTCATTCTTAGTCCCTAGACAGCGGTGCAGCTGCTTCTTTGGTCCAGTCGTTAACTCCTCCATTCTAAGTAAGTTAGGCAGTTCTGCAGCTGAGTATGTTCCCAATAGTAATTCCCCATTCTTAGTCCTCTAGACCATGGGTACTCACAAATATTTCCAAGGGGGCTGCAAAGAACTCTCTGGGGCATGCCTGAGGGCTGCACCGATGCCAGCAATGGGAGGGTCGGGTGATGAAAGGTGAGAGTAGGGGGACGCAAAGCATATGCATGGTGTGGACAACAAACCAAGCCTTCTTCACATGACTTCAGTCTGCCATCTATGCTCTACTCTCAAGCACCAAGAATTAAAGTTAAAGCATTAATTTCTAATGTGGCATTGTTTTCAGAATGGGGGCGGCATGAGTGTTTCCAAGATCATGTTTGAAAACTATCACTGCTAATAAATGCCTATCAATGCAGCGACAATCTGATCTATTAAGGTTAAGCACTCATGACTGTTAAAAGAATAAACTCTCTTCAAACTTCAAAAAAGTGTATCATGTTTTTACGTATTTGGTACAGGATGTCTTTAAAACTAAAGGTGTTCCTAAAGATAAGTTGTCTGGGGCACCTTCTTTTCTTCCGTATGGTTACTTTAGCTAATGTGTAAAACGTCTAAATAAAGTGTGCCTGTTTGTTTTACTTTCTGAATGTTCCTGTTCTGTCAGGTGAACAGCAGCTAAGTACGCAGGACACAACATACCACAGCTATATCCATCAGGGATCCTCCAATTATTCTTAACTCCCTGTGCACAAGCCACAAAGATCCCTATAAATATGCAGACACTGTGCTTGTGTTTGGGATGTAACCTTTTATTTGGCAGCAAAAGTAATTCACCAAAGGCCAGGGAATACACAGTAAGAGGATGGGTGTTAGTAGTTAGTACGTGTAGCAGATGCAGAAGGCCTTTTCAGTTCCTACATGAGTTTTTTTCCATGTATTTATTTATTTATTTAAAGAGTTTTATATAGCGCTGGCTAGACCCTGAGGTATCAGAGCGCTTCTTTTTTTTGGGAGCTACATATTTTTTTAGCCTCCTCTCGCGAGTCTTTTGAATGCAATCGCCAATCAAAAACTTTGCAAAGACATGCTCGTTGAAAATGATAAAGAATAGAGCGTACTTATTTTAGATTATTTAAATTTAAAAAAAAGTTGAAATGTCTGGACAGAAATGTTTTGGTCACATGTTTACACTGAAATGTTATCCTTTACATTACTTTACACATTTTATTCGACATTTTCCTAATTCTTTCCCAATAATATTCTGGGCTAGATAAACTAGATGTAGCACGTGTGGGAGAATATTTGGGTTGCAATGTATGCCAGAAATACGATCCATAGTATTATTCGCGCTATCAGAATGAAAGACTAAATATCTGACCGATATGAAAGCAATTAAAACAATAAACAATTTAACAGCGATTGGCAGCACCTACAGTAAGAAGGCCTCCAATACCTTAAAAACAAGAGATTTCAGTTGAAGTGTGAAAGAGTTTATGAGGATCAACATGGTTCAAAGTAACAGTCGTTACAACAGAGTCCCTTCGAGCCCCCAGGAAGTGACAGCAGTGCTTCTAAAGCGAGTGGCTGACCCTTCCAGCCGACAGACCACCCTCTCACGCATGCATGTAATTGTATTTGAAAGTACTGTCTTTTGTTCATTGAATTCCATTAACGACTGCTGTTTCCTAATCTCCTCTGGTGAATACCCGCTGTTGACAGATGGATGTCTGGTTATGCTCCCGTGTTCAAAGAGCTGGATTACAACTAATTAGAACACAGCCTATCTGTCAATTTCCTGGTCATAAACAATTAAGACATTTACATTCGCATGCGGCTAGTAAGAAATATCTAATCATTAATTAAAAGGCATTGACCGGGAAGGGCCATATAGAAAGTTGCCGATTCGAATTAATGTAAATACTAAATATTTAAGTTGTTTCTACAAAGCTAGACATAATATAGTTGACGCGTTCTTCGTTAATTTTTTCTGAGCCCTTTGAGACGGGGACGAGGACAGCATCAGATCAAACTTGAATATGCATCGCAGTAGAACGAAACAACTGGAACGTTATTACATTTTCATAGGCCGTCTTTGACCATCCATCGTTCAGAATGGGATGCGGGAGAAGTGAGTAAAGGTTCCACACGCGCACATCATATTGCTCGCGCTACAGCCCTGTCGCTAGGAGGGAGGGAGGGAGGTCGCTCTAACCTCGTTTCCAGGATAACTGGCAGACGAGAGAGCAAGGCGGGAAGAATGCCCGTCACTGTCTCCTCAAACCTGTAATCACTCCTCTAGGGGGTAACCGTTACCCTCTGAGTACATGTTTTAATTAAACAGCACGGGTGATCGTTATCACGTGTGTCACACTACTTTTGGGCCAGTGGTATTCTCTACTCACTAACCACTGTGTCCCTCCATCATTTCTATACTGACGAAACCCCGTAATCACGTGATGGTCGAAACACCGTCAACACGTATGTAGTGAATGAATCTAATGCTCTTATGGTTTAGTAGTAATTCTTTATTTGAATAATCCAAGTAAAGAGATGCAACAGGTGAGTGCCAGGGAAGCAGCCTGCTCTCATACAGCTCCACAGCAACTGACCATGGAACCAGAATGACACATAGCTATTCATTCCATAGCACTGGCACCACAAGCGCTTAAAGTAACACACATAATAAAATCATACATAACAACATAACAGATCCCCCCCTTATAACAAAAATACAAAAAACATAATATACATTTGACTACATAACATACTCTTTAAGCCAACCAGGTAACACTCTAGTTCTTTTTCCAAGTTCAGACCCAACCATCCTAGATCCATCATCTTCCGACAGCACCACCTTGGAACTACCACCTACAACCCTTCCCCCCTCCTCACAGGAAGAGGACACCCCAGCATGGTCACTAGACCGCCCACATGGGTCTCCCACATCGACGGCCAACTGAGTTTGCAAACAGCTATTCTCAAAATGATCCTCAATCCAGTCAAAATCATCACAATTGACAAACTCCTGAGAACCCCTAACATCATTCTGCTCAGGATTAACAGCAATGCTCTTGAGATTCCATACTTTGCCATCATCTAGTCTGACCGAGTTCCTCAAAACCTCAATCACTCGTCTAGGTGGGTCATAACGGCTTTCACCTTTAGGTACCTTAAAAGGTCTCTTAACCCGTACCCAATCACCAATCTTAACACCAACATCCTTGGTGCCATGATGTTTGTCAAAAAATGTGTTACTTTTTGCAGGAGCACAAACCAAATCATTCTTAACATCCACAGGAGACCATTGTGTGACTTTACCCTTTAACAACCAACCCGGGTTAAATTTGCACCTAGATGACCTACCTCTCATCATGATAAATGGAGATAAGCCAGTACTAGTCTGAGATGTTATACTATACGACCACACAGCTTTCTGCACATGAACTTTCCAATCTAAATGTTTATTAACCGCTGCCTGAATGATCCCCTTAATAACCCTGTTAAATCTTTCCACTGTGCCGTTGCCACTTGGGTTATATAAAGCTGTAGTTCTGTGTTTGACACCACATTTCTCAAAATACTCCTTAGCCAATTTAGACGAACTGCACGCCATTGTCAGTCAAAATACAGACAGGCAAACCTTCCATAATGAAAATTTTATCAAGGAATTTGAGAACAGTATTTGTGTCAATCTTGTCAACAAATCTAACAATGGGCCAGATAGTGAAAAGATCCATAGCTACTAACCCAAACTCCTTCGACTCACCAATAGGTCCAACAATATCCACTGCAACAGTATCCCAGGGAAGATCATGAATTAATCCACTACTCATGGCAGGTTTCAAAGTACTAAGTGTCTTATCCGCCGAGTTACATACCTCACAACCTCTCACAAAACCTTCCACCTCCTTATCAATCCCTGGCCACCAAAACATGCCCTTAACAACCATCTTGTTCCTTACAATCCCAAAATGCCCTTCATGGCACAATTGAAGGATCTTCTTCCTCAAAGAAACCGGCGGAACAATTTTATCACCTCTCAATAGTACATCCCTCTCCAAGGACAATTCCATGCGAACCTCCCAGAAAGCATTCAAATCATCCTTTATAAGGTTCTTTCTAGGCCAACCCCAACAAATACAAGTCATAACATATTTCAAAACCATATCCTTCCCCTGCTCTTTCATCCACTGAACCTTGCTAATCGCAGGTGCACCAGAATCATGTACCAATGTCACACTAAAATTCCCCCAAGGATCATCCACGCACTCTTCAAGAGGAGATGGTAATCTAGATAGACAATCCGCTATGAGGTTTTCCCTTCCTGGTAAATAGACCATTTTGTAAATATACTCCTTCATGCGCATGGACAATCTAGCTAGTTTCGCCGATGCTCCTGAAACACCATCACAAGACAAAATGTGAATCAAAGGCCGATGATCAGTACGAACAATAACCGGTTTACCCCACAAAAAAGCCTGAAAATGTTCCAAGGCCCATGCGCACGCCAAAGCCTCCCTCTCTATAATCGGATATCTTCCTTCCGCAGGAGAAAGTGCCCTTGACGCAAACAAAAGTATCCTCTTTTCCATCCACGGCTTTCTGCGATAACACCGCTCCCAAACCCTTATCGCTAGCATCAGTAGTCAACAAACACTCTCCATTGGGATCAAAAGTAGCTAACGCATTTACCTTCTGTAAGTCCGCCTTAACCATCACAAACTCCTCCTCACAAGCTCTTGTCCACTCAAATTTAGTATTTTTCCTGAGCAAACCACGGATATTGTATACCTTAGATGCAAAATTGTTGATAAATTTAGCTCAGTACTCTGCCATACCCAGAAACGCTCTCATTTCCTCTTTGTTAGTAGGTGTAGATGATTTCACAATGTTCTCAACTAGACGAACCCCTTCTTCACTAATAATATGGCCCAAATTAGACACACTTCTCTGGCCAAACTTACATTTAGACAACTCCACCGTCAATCCAGCTGATTACAACATACTCAAAACCTGACCCAACCTTGAATCATGTTCAACCTTACTTGCTGCTGCCACCAAAACGTCATCTTGGAAAAACGAAACCATGTCCATATCCCCAAATAATCTATGCATGAGACGCTGGAATATAGAAGCAGCTGACCCCAGTCCGAACGGCATACGCCTAAATTTGTAGCAACCAAATGGCGTAATAAACGCCGTAAGCTTTCTAGATTCAAATTCTAACTCCACCTGATGGTACGCGGCCGAAAGCTCAATAGTCAAGAACCATGTGGCACCCCTCAGTGAAGACACCCTCTTGTTGATTTTAGGAAGGGGAAATCTCTCAATTACGATATTATTGTTCAGGTGTCTCAAATCAATGCATAAACAAATTTTCCCATTGGGTTTCCGAGCAACCACAATGGGAGAAATCCATTCAGATGTTTCCACTTCCTCAATTACTCCTTTTGATAATAACCCCTGCAACTCTTTCTTAACCTCATCCCTGATCAACATAGGAATAGGTCTTGCTTTGTGTACCTTAGGCTTCGCATTTGCTTTCAACACAATCCTGTGTTCGAAACCCTTTAACGCTCCTAGTTCCCCACCAAACACCTTAGGAAATCTTTTACACATTACATCACTAAGTTTGCTGCATTCATCCATAATCAACACTTTCTCTACACTATTAGGGTCCAAAATTATGTTTAAGTTCTTTTGATCAAACCACCCAAGCACCGATGGCCCCACCTTTGATACATACAACTTCCCTCTAGTAGATCTACCCATGAACAAAAAGGTAAGCCATCTAAAACCAAGCATTTCAATACCCTCTCCAGTATAACCCACCGGAGAAATATTCGACACACACAGTTGATCCCCAATTCTCCCTACACATTTTTTCCTCCAAACATCCTCATTCACAATGGTGTAGGGAGAACCCGAGTCTGCGTACACATTGACCCTTACACCTTCCAAGGATATTTCACACACTGGTTTATCCTCTAAGGAATATTCTGTGATATTAATGACATAATTCCCTCTCACATTCTTGACACACTCCTCATTTTCCACTTCCTCTTCGAATTCGCCACCTTCCGCATCCCAAATACATTTTACATTCGCTCGTCTCTTACACATTTAACTAAAATGGCCCATCAACCCGCAAACCCCACATTTCTTCTTTAAAGCAGGGCAATATCTACTAAAAGCGAAATGCTCTCTACTGTCACAACAGTAGCATCTCCTTTCATTCATCTTCCTATCTTTACTCTGATACTTTGTAGGTTGAACTGTTCCTTTGCTCTGCCACTGCTGATGAAAACTCCTAGATGGCGTCTGAATTCTACATATCGCTCCTGATGTCTTGGCAGGATCTTTATCAGTCTCCTTAACAATCGTCGCACATCTGCCTGACATCTCTGATTTTCTCATTATAGCAATCACGTCATCTAATGGTGCATCCCCATTAACCCATAGCCGGTCCTGCAAAGTAGAATTGTTATTATGCATGACCAACTGGTCACGAATCAAGTCATCGTGTAATCCACCAAATTTACAGTCGATCGCCAGTTTCTTTAAATCCTCCATCCATTCATCCACTGTCACTTCCTTCGTCTGCTTCCTCTGGAAAAACTTGTGCCTTATAACCCCAATACAGACTTTTGGTGCAAAATATTTATCCATATCTCTAATAGTGTTTTCAAATACATCCAAATCCGGATCCACCTGTTTACTCATTCTTGAATGTGTTTTCAATCCAACAGGCCCTAACGAATGTAATAAAATTCTTCTCTTCTGCTCAGCCTTCATCTTTTTTGCCTCATCAATAGCTTCAATATAATTAATGAAATATTCCTTCCATTCAATCCATTTGATGGTGGGTTGTGAACCAGATGCCCAAAATGGTTCAGGAGCGCTAATAGAAAAGTTCTGTTGTGCCATGTCTTTGCCTCTATTCACAGAGCAGTCACCTTCTTCGATGCACCAAGTAAAAAAAAAATAAAGTCTTCTTCTTTTACCAACAATTCCAGATAACAAATGTACCAAGTCACAAAAAAAACAAATCAAACTTTTCCCCGACTTCCTCACCTGTTGCTTACACACTTGTAACAATGCGTCGGTCAATTACTTCTTAACCGCTGGCAAGTCGCTTAAAATAAATTATCAATAAATTCGAAGTTGATAAATAACTCAATGACTCCGTATTCAATCTTTCTGGTGCCCTCAAAATGGCCGCTGCGCAAGGTCACGCTGCGTGACCCTGCGTTCTGACGTTATTCTGCTGGAGACGTCCAAGCGCAAGCCCAATGACACCATGTATGCGTCACCAATCAGTATAGAATCCCGCCGCTGCTCAAAAAATGCAGCCAGGACAGAGATCTACACAGCCCGTGCCGAATCTCACCCCTGCTCCAAAGATGCAGCCGGGGAAAAGATACAACGGTCACCGTGCAGGCCCAAAGAATGAGGTAAAGCTTACCAATAAAGCTGCCTATGGCAAATATGTACACCAATTCTTTCCAGATGAAATTTTACGAAGCTTGTTCCTTCCGTTTCCTTTCCTTTTTTTTTCCCTTTCCTCCTTCCACGAACCACAATAACGTTGTAAAATTCTTCACATAAATCGTCTTAAATCCACTCCCTCGTCGCCAATTTGTTGTGAATGAATCCAATGCTCTTATGGTTTAGTAGTAATTCTTTATTTGAATAATCCAAGTAAAGAGATGCAACAGGTGAGTGCCAGGGAAGCAGCCTGCTCTCATACAGCTCCACAGCAACTGACCATGGAACCAGAATGACACATAGCTATTCATTCCATAGCACTGGCACCACGAGCACTTAAAGTAACACACATAATAAAATCATACATAACATCATAACAACGTATAGTAACAAACACGCTACATTGTTCTATCAGTTTACTTTGCATTGTTATTTGTTATGAACATACAAAGAGTTTTGTATCACGGCCACTTTCCTTTTGATGCTTTCGGATACGGGTTTCTTCTTTCATTGGCACACATCGCACTGATGTTAACTCATTGCTGGACACTCATCATCGTATGATAATAGTCTAGATAAAAATTCTTTTGCTTGAAATTTGAAGCCGGCTGGTCGTATACTTTACTGAGTTTTATGTCATTTGTAGAAGGCAGTATTTTTTGCCCACTCAATCTCAAGGCATTAAAGTGGAGTCTCTGGAGGATGGGATGCATAACCTGCCAGTCCCACTTGGATAGGAGGTCCTCTCTCAGAGGTAACTGGGGCAGGGAACACAGGGAGAGTTGCAAGAGATCTGCATACTGCACCCTTATTGGCCAGTCTGGGGCGAGCAGAATGATGTGGTGTTGGTGCCATATTCTTCACATTCATGGAATAAGGGTGTGGGTGGAGACGTGTACTGAATCAGAAAATTTCACATCAACTGAAACGCATCCCCTAAGGCTATCTGTGGCAGTAAATAGAGGGCACAGAACTGCAGGATGTGCAAATTCTCACAGGTGATGAATCGGTACACCTGAAGTGTGCCCCGCAGGGTAAAGAGATCTTTAACTACCTCACGATAGAGACACCACTCATGATTGTCAAGACGACACAGACTCTGGCAGTCAGCTGTCATATTCAGGCAGCCTGTCAAATGGTTAATAACCAGTCAGATCCCATGCACTTACACTCACGGCCTGAGCCTCAGTGCTTCCAGATAAAGAAGATGTAACTCCACACCTCCTAGCTTGTTCACATACCACATCACAGTCATGTTCTCTGACAAGATCTAGACAGATTGACTCTGAAGGGAAGGCTGGAAAGCTTTCAGGGCCCAAAACTTGAGCATGTTGATGTGCAAACCTTGCTCTTCCACAGACAAGAGGCATTTGCACTCCAGTTCCTCTAAGTGTGCCCCCCCAGAGGGTGAAAGTCAGATTTCTCACAGGATGGTGTGACCACAGATAGAATCATCCCTGGAGAGCCCTCACATGCCAGCGTGCATGTGTGACCAGTAGCATGCAAGAAGTCAGCAGATCTACAAGGCAGAGCACCGTCATGACTTTAACTATTCCAAAACATTTGAAGCATTTCCCAAATGTCCTGAATCTTGTGGGGAAAAGGAAACAACCCTAAAAATATTAGGCCCAGAACTAGCTAAGAGAGCTCAAGGCACGTATTGGGCAGGCTGGTGGAAAAACCCAAGACAAAAAGCAGGGATGATGTGACTTTCAAAGGGTCCAACATGAGCTGTGGCAAATCAGCCTTGAGCAGCCAATCATCCATGTATAGGAACCTTGATATCCCAAGCTGTGCAGATGGCTTTAACCACTGGCATAGTCTTGGTGAAGAGATGGGGTGCCGATTTCAGTCCAAAGTGAGAATGGCAAAGTGACAGTAGGTAGACCCTACAACAAACCACAGGTCCCTCCTGTGCGACTGCAGGATCGGAATGTGAAAATATGAGTCCTACAACACAAGGGGGCACCATCCAGTCTTCTGTTTACAGCGCCAGAAGTATCTGAGCCAAGAACTGCATGTTGGACTTCTTCCACTGTTAAAAGTTTAAGACCCTGAGGTCCAGGATCGGTTCCAAACTGCTGTCATTCTGAGGAACCAGCAAATACTGACCATAATACCCCTGCCCAATTTCCTGCTCTGGGACCAACTCCACTGCTCCTTTCTGTAGGAGGGCCACCACCTCATGCTGGAGAATTCAGATGTGATCTTTGGAGAGGAGGGACTGAGCGTGGGAACTGTGGGGGGTCTGCTGGATAGGAAGAACATAGTCCCCTTGTAATTATCTGTAGGACACTCACTGAACCATAGTAACTGCCTTCTAGGCCTGTAGAAAGGATGATTCGGTTCCTCTAACAAGCCAAGGATATTCTCTTAAGGAGGAACTAATGCAGCTCCCCAGGTGGTGTGAGGGATGATGAGGAAGAGGAGGAGTCCTGCTGGGCCTGTCTACCTTTTGCTTTATGTCAGCCTCTGCACAGCCTGGAGAACTGGTTAGGCTAATGGCGCTGGCGAATGGGTAGCCCTTTGAAAGAGCCACAACATTTCCTATACAGTCAGTGGAATTCGTGGACTGGGGATGCTATCCCAGGGATCGGGCAGTCGCCCTACCTACCTTTTCAGAATCAGCTTTGTCCCAGAACAGGGAAGAGCTGTTGAAGAACATGTCCATGAGCTTGCATTTCAGCCACTTGAAAAGCAATGTGCCTTAGCCAGGTATGCCTCCCTAGGGCCAGTGAAGCTCCACAGCCCTGGTCTTCGAATCTACTTTGTCCAGGACTTCCCCCAATAATCTGCTTTAAGGTATCATGGAATGGACACCTCCAAGAAAAATTCTTTCAAGTGGTAGGGCAGGCTTGGCACCACCATGTTTGTCATTTCCCACACTGTACGATTGCAGTTAAGCAGAAGGCACATAGCATTTATGGAATGCAGAGCTAGATCCCAGCTGAAAAATGTTGTGAGAAAAGCTCTTTGATTTGCTTGAAGCAGGAGGAATCTCGTACTACTAAGCTTTCAGAAGAAGGGTGCCAAGACAAGAAATCATGATCTCCTGGAGTTGACATAGATCCTCAGGCAATCAGTCAATTCATGGATGGGGCAGGTGTTTGCTTATTCCAAGCTGCCTTTATTGGCTCAAGAAAGGCATCAATAAATGGCAGTGGAGGTTCAGATGCCATCGAAGTGGGCTGTAATATTTTAGTCAGGATGTTCAATTTCAACTCTACTGTGGGAGTGGCAATTGGAGTCTCAGGACCACATAAAAGGAGGCTAACTCTCAGAAGTGCTAAGGCTAATGTAATTTTAGAGCACCAAGTAGACTGCAATGTATATGCTTGTAGGGGGCAGCAAATTGGCAACCTCACTGCTGTTATCATCAGGCTGAATATCTGGATGTGGTCCCAAGTATGCCATGCATCATTTGACAGTACTGCTGTTTTGGTGTAAGTCTAAGTCGTGTTTTATCCCTGTACCTGGCCTACTCAGCGAGCCTTTGTGCCTTACTCCCAGACCGCTATAGAAGGGCCTCTGTTTTGAGAGCTTGCTCTTGAGGTGAGGCTGGCGCGGGTGATGGCTCTGGTGTTGAAATCAATGGTGCTAATGAGAGGACCTCCGAGAGGTTCTTTGACATCGATGCAGCTCCAGCTGGGATTGGTGGTGTCCAGATTGGTGGTGTCCCTTGAAGAGGATCACCGGGTTTGAACGGCGCAGAGGGCAAACCCAACCTACATTAGTCCCATTGGAGCACCAAATTGAACTGGGAGACCTGCAGGCGAACCAGAGGGAACCACTGCATTCCATAAGAGCATCATCATGGTTTAAATGAACTGGGCCAGTTCAGCACGGGAATCTCTGATCAGGCTGGAGGAGGTCCTGGGAACGTCTTCAATGACAACATGAGCAGAGGAGTTGGTGTGGGAACCAGGACAGCAGCTAATAAGGGGAGCAGCACTGCCAGTGAAGGGTCCTTCGGTAGAGTTATGTCTGCCAGCTCTGGTTCCGAGGATGACTCCACCAGAGGTTAGGAATGTTGAGGTGACCCACCTTACAAAGAAATGTGTCTTCTCTTCTTCGTGTGATTTATTTTCGTCTCCTCAAAAGACAGAGAAGAGTGAAACCTCAAGCCTGACCTTGGCCGGGATCTGCCCCAACATTCTTCACATGCGCCCGCACCATAAACAGTTTCGTTTCCCGCTCTTTTATTACCTCACTGTGCATGAGGCACATTTCTCCCACAAATTGGAGTCATGCTTCTGCCTTAAGCACCACATACAGATAATGTGGGGATCGGAGATAGAAATCTGCCCATGGCAGGAAAGGCAGGGCTTAAATCCAGGGTTCTTAGGGGAGGACATCCCATAGGCACTACAAACAAGAATGAAATGTTTCATAAAGTTGTGAAAAATATCACAAAGAGCAACTCTGGATCCACAATGAAGGGCATAGAAAAAAGAGAACTGACTTTAGAGTTCCAGGGTGGCAGTATGTGGTTCCAGGAATGTCACATCTGCCCAATGGGGGCAGTAGGGGGTTCAGAGATGAAAATCTGTCCATGGTGGGAAAGGCAGGGTTAAAACACAGGATTATTATTGGGAGATGCCCCTAAAGCACTGCATTAAAAAATGAAAAGTTTCAGAAATTTGTGAAAAATATCACTAAGAGCGACTCCGCATCCACAATGAAGGGTGTGGTGAATAGGGAACCAATTTCAGGGTTCTGGTATATCTGCACAATTTCATACATCAGAATGGAGCCAGTCCCACCTACCGGCATAGGGTAGTGTTGCAAAGCCATCCTGTGCCCTGGGCACCCCCCAACTTTTTGCTGACTGATACTGGTGGTAACTGACTCTGGCTGACCCTGGGCTCTGTATAACCAGGGCCAGTGCTATGCTGAAAGAGACACATTAGAATACAGTTCAAACACCTACATACACTAGGGTACACAATGGTATGGTGGGGTACCCTTGTGATTTGCATGACCTATCATATAGGCCCTTAGTATATAATAGGGCAGGGGGATTGAAACTACCTAGAAGTCCCCAGCACCCTGGGGCATGGCAGTGTAGAGGCCAGCAGCTCTTTTTGCACTTGCATGTGTGCACAGCTGAAGCCTGAGGTCAGTTTAAAAGCAGCCCTGGGTGCCAGGACTGCTTTTAAAATGTAAATTGTACTCAAACTAGACTTTGGTTTTTGCGGCACTTAAAAAAGGATAACCTACAATGTTTTGGCATATTAGGGACCCCAGTGTCTCCCCTAGGTATCTCAGGGGTGTGGGGTCAGGGAGTTATAAGGAACACCCTTATAAAATGAGTTTTTATATGCCTGGGTAAAGTGAAATTTCACATTTCACTCCCCACATTCGACTTTGATGTTAGGAGCACTGTGGAAGGAGAATCTGCAATATTTCTACAGATTCAGAACCCCTAAAGACTCCCCTAGTTGCACATGGGGTGGGGTTTCTGTAGATATAAGGCAAGTACTTATAAAATATGTTTTGTAAGTCCTGGTGCTGGAAAAATGGTCCAAATCATTTTTCCCATTGCAAATCCCCTGTTACATATGTTAACGTGGTAGGAAGTTATTGATTAATAACTCTTGATAGGAGAGGGATAAAAATGCCATTCAAAGACTTCCTCGAATGGTATTAATAAATCCAACAATATCATATTGTTGAATTTCTCTTAAAGTGTACATACAAGAAGTTATAAGAATTTCTTGTTTGTAAGTCCAAATTCAGCCTTCCAGTGGTCTGCCCTGATTGGTCAGAGTTAAGTGGATCAGCCAAGCGGTCTTGAAGAGGTGATAAAGAGCCCCTGGGGTTATCCAGCTCTTCTGGCAGGGCAGTTTGCTATTCCATAGGAATGCCAGTACAGGGGGAGTCGTCGTAAACTATGCTCTTCAAAGGGGAGAGTAGAGACCAGTGTCATTTACAGCTCTGAACCTCTCACCTTAGGCAGGTGGTAGGATTAAGGAAGGTATGTGCAGATGCAGGGGGGATAGTCTAAGTAAATTAAACATCCTAGTGGTGTGTTTAGCCAGCTCTTACCTCCTTGCTGGAAAATAAGCCATTATAGATTTGGAAGATTTGATGCACTCTGGGACCAAATAATGCCACACTCTACAGGATGTGGTCATATATTGGAGGAGTTACCCTGCTCCCATTGGTCAGGAGTGACCTCCTGCTTGACACAGAGAACTTGGAATAAGTATCTGAGAGGGGCAGACCACTCCAGGTCAGCTGTTTGAAACTTACTGAAGCAAGAACTGCCCTGTTGAGAAGTTTTGCTGTGCAAAGATTTCTAAGGCCCGACCTCTGAAGACTGCACCATCTGAAACTACAGCCCTGTGGATTATCTTGCTGTAAAAGAACTAAAGAGTGGACTCCCTGAAAGCTACAGGTTAAAAGAGTTCATCTGGAACATCACCCACTAAATATACACCTTGGAGAACAATCAGTGGATGTGTAAGGGTTCTGTACCAGTGGATTGTGGGAACTGAAGTCCTCAACTTTCAAGGACCATCTTGGAGCTTCCAGACCCTTCGAGTGAGTTTGAGACACTTTGGGACCCCTTGAGTAACTTCAGGAAGAAGTTCAAGAAGTTTGGAGAACTTTGTACCTACTTTGAAAAAAAAGATACCTAGATGGACCAACTCAACCTGGCCAGCCAGGCCGCCTGCATTCAACCGTGAGCAGGCCAAGCCAACCAGGTTTGTCCCGCTAAAAGCTCAATCGCTCGAACTTCCAGAGATTAACTGGGACTAGAAGAGTTTGTAAGCCCCCTCGCAGAAAAGGTGACCGGGAGCAACCACGAGAGCCAAGCCGCCTGGCTACCATCGTGTGCCGGACTGGATTCCTGGGTTGCCCCACTGAAGCGATCTTGAGAAATTTTCTAAGTCCGCTCCAGGGAAGTTGACCTGGACCTCGTCACAAGTCAAGCCGGCGAACCCTCACCGAATCCAGACTGGTTGGGAGCTTCGAGGGGCCTCGAGGAGAAAAGCTCCAGAATAGTTTCTAAGTGTGATGAAGGTAGAGACCAGGACCTTCCGCACGCTATAGCCGCTCAGGGCTCCATCGCGCCGGCCTGAAAATTTGACTTTGCCCTGGTCTATCGCGAGCAGGTATCACAATATGGTGCTGTAATCTTCTAAGTGCTATATTGTATTAAATCTTTGAAAATTCATATCTCCGGTTCTCTACATTGGATTTTTGTCGTTGTGGTGTCATTTTGAAGTTACAAATATTTCCTAGTTTTATAAATTGGTGTTGGATTTTCTATTATGTGTTGTGTCTTAATTATTTACTGAAATTGTGTTTTTAAATGCTTTACATACCTGTCTTTGAAGTTAAGCCTGTCTGCTCGCAGTCACGTTACCAAGGGTTGAGCATAGGAATCATTTTCTAAGACCTATGCGGAGTCCTACCATGTGTTAGTGGCCTTTTTGACAGTGGCAGACCTACATTTGCCCCTACCAATAACTCACTTTCCAACAGGTAGCTATAGGAAAGGTCCGGATTCAGTCTGGTGTCTAGGGATATTAAATGGTGGAGTTACTGTAGGTGGAAGTAGGCATCTTTTTTTAAAGTATTATTTGCATGATCACAATGCCATATTTTTGTGATTACATAAGTGTTGGAAATGGCCCTTTCTGAAGGGTCACCCCCTAATTTTTTGCCTTCGCCCTCCACTTTTTGCTGAATACGTTTTTGTTGGCTTCAGGACTCTGTACTTTTTACCACTGCTAACCAGTGCTAAAGTGTCTGTGCTCTCTCCTTAAAATATTGTAGAATTGGCTTATCCCCAATTGGCCTTCTCAATTTACTTACAAGTCCCTGGTACAGTGTACTACATGTGCCCAGGGCCCGTAAGTTAAATGCTACTAATGGGTCTGCTGCACAGATTGTGCCACCCACTTAAGTAACCATGTAAACATGTCTCAAGCCTGCCATTGCAGAGCCTGGGTGTGCAGTTTTAAACTGCTATATCGACCTGGCAAGTTAAACCTTTTACAGCCCCAAACATTAATTTTAATACATATAAGTCACCCCTAGGGCAGGCCCTGGACAGCCCAGAGGGCAGGGTGAAATATATTTAAAAAGCGGGACATGTCATTTTTAGTTTTATATGTCCTAGTAGTGAAAAACACTTATATTTGTTTTTCACTACTGCAAGGCCTATATCTCACATAGGAAAATATTGTGAGTGCCTTATTTCATTTTATAATTGTAATTTCCAAATGGGAAGATATAACTGGATCAAGTTTGGTGTCTCTGGAATCCTAATTTAAAATAATAATTTATGATGAAGTCTGATTTTAAATTACAATTCTGAAAATGGCACTTTTAGAAAGTGGGCATTTTCTTGCCTTAGCCACTTGGAGCCTGTAGTCTGTCTCTGATCAAATGTCTGGATGTAGTTGGCAGTTGGGCTTTTTGTATTCCACTTTGACAACCACACACAATGGGAGCTTAGGTGTGACGTGATGGGCCATCCTGGCAGAATTGGAGGGAGAAGCTGGGTACAGCCTCACTGATGCCCGAATAGGCTGTGTCCTGTCCACACACAAAGGGCTGCATACCCCCTATAGTGAATCTGGTGCCAGAGTAGGAAGGGAGGGCATCTGTGCACTTCAAAGGTACATCTGGGTATAAGTACTGGGCCTCAGATACCACCACTGCAGTATACTTCTGGATATCTGGAGTCTTTGCCAGGAAGAAGGACTGCTGTGCTTTCTGAATGGACTGCCACTCTGCTGGACTGCTACTCCTGCAACGCTGTGCTGATCTGCTGCCCTCTTGTCTGGGTGAGAAGAACCGCACCTGCATCTCTTGACCTCAGAGTGACTCTAAGCACTAGTTGGCTGGCCTCCTGATCTGAAACCTTAGGGACATAACAGGCATCCAACAACCTTGCACCTGGACTCTGCAATCTATAATTCTACCCTGCCTATTGGTGCCACACAGTTCTGGACCCTTGGAAGTGGTCCTAATGTGCTCTGCCAGCGGAAACAACACATCTTCTTTGCTGAGCGGCACATCCTCGAGCTGATCCGAGGCATCTCCTCAGTTAAGCGTTACATCCTCAAGCAGATCCAACACATTGCTGCTGCTGCATGGATTGGGCCTTGCGCAGAAGGTCCACATCAACCTCACGTCTTAGGAACCCATGTTCGCCACCGTGCATCTTCAACTCAGGTCCTCGCATCTCTCGTTGACAGCAGCGTGGAGCCGATGCAGGCCTCCGCATCACAGCCTCACAGCTCCTCGGAACCAAAACCAACACCTCAGCTGACACCACATCCTCGATGCCCGTTCTTTGCATCACAAGCCCCGTCGATGGGATCCACGACGACGACGCACAAGACCTCGCACTGCAGCCTTGCCGCATCTCAGAACCAAGTCTTCGTTTCAACTGCGCGACGCTCCTTGCTTAGGATACACGCAACACTCCGCAACCAGAATTTAAGTACTTCGTTCAGCGCACCAAACCTGTTCCCTGTAGAAGGCCTGCACCACTAGCGCAGCCGGCCTGAAATTGTGGCTTTGTCCTGGTCTGGAGCGACAAGATATCCTTTGTAGGCGCTTTGTGCTTTTTGGCACCATTTTAACTTAAATCTTTAAAATTCAATATCTCTGGTTTCCCTGATTGGAGTTTTTGCCATGCTGGTCTTGTTTTATTTATTAAAATACATAATAATTTTCTAAACCTGGTGTGTGTTCTTTGTGTGTGGTGTATTCACTGTTTTACTGTTGGAAGTGTTGCACACATGCTTTACATATTGTCTTCGAGTTAAGCCTAACTGCTCTGTGCCAAGCTACCAGAGGGTGAGCACAGGTTAATTTGGGGTTTGCTTGTGACTTACCCTGACTATGATTGTGGTTACTGCTTGACCAGGGCTCACACCCAGTCAACCAGGTACCCAATTTCTAACAATTAGATTAAAGCTGTTTCTAAACAAACCTAAAAATTGGTCTGAATGCCTGTTGACTGCTCAAGACTTTTGGCTTCAAAAAGTGAAAAAAGGCTGCTGCTTTACACTGTAGGAGCACAAAGCTTTAAATAGCTGTAGATAGTACAGAAGTTCAAGAGAACTAATGGTTTCCCAACTACATTCCTATGGGTATTCCGGAGCCCCCATTAATCTAAGAATATTCGACCAACTCCATATCCTGGTGAGGCTTGCTAATAACCATAGAGTTATTCCTACGACAGAGGAAGAATTTTAATGTCTTTGTCACGGACACTGTCTTTTTTTTTTAATTTACATTTTTATTGAGTACTGCACATTATAAACACGTGTACACAGTTGATAGTATGCTTTTAGTTACATTTTCAAGATCAAGTTAACATTAATCTTACATGTGTTCTAAAGCTAAGCATATATTGAGGGAACCCACTCAGCATAATCGCAGTGTATATATACGGACTGTATACTTGCATACCGAATAATGACCCAATTATGAACGTCTGGTCACAATACTCCTTTAAACTCCCACCCAAGGTATCCCACCCATACCAACCCCCAAACTGAACAAGTAAGCCATTTGCCGCTACAGTGACAATACACTGAGCTGATGTTCATGAAACTGGTGTTTGTCAGGTCCGAGATCCTCCGGAAAGGGTGCACAAGGAGGAGGGGGGGAGTAGGAGGGGGGGGATGAAAAGAGCTCCCAGATGGGAAGAAGGCAGAGAAGGCCAGAGGGTACGGAGCAGGAGAGAATGGAAGGGAATGGGAGGCAGGAGGGTAGTGTGAGCATTGGCATCATACCCTTAGTTGTCAAACATCTGTACCATTTTCATGCACTGCAATCTGTGATTCTTCCATGTCATCCTCCCCGGCAGCCTTAAATAGTTCCACTAGGTGCGCCCAATCCAGAGAAATCGGCCTTTTCCGCAGTCCCCTGCATTCCTCGTGGTGTAAAGCCTCCCTCTCGACAATCGCCCATCTGACCACCTCCTCGCGCCAAGCGCCCGCACGTGGAACTGAAGTAGACTTCCAGCCCTGCGTAATCATATGCTTAGCTAGCATCAAAGCCAAAGCGGCATAGCAATTTCGCCTTCCTAGGGAGGGGGGGAAAGTCCCAAGAGACAGGCCTCAACCGTGTCCCATGGTGTATGCTCTGTCACCACCCCCAGACCTTGGACAACCTCCGACCAAAACCCCCGCAGCACGGGACAATACCATATCAAATGAAGAAAATCAGCTTCAGGCGCTCCACACCGTGGACATGCCGAGGGCACAGCAGGAAACATCTTTCGTATCGTTGCTGGGGCAAGGTATGCTTTATGTTATATAAATATTTGAATCGTCTTTAGGCGACAATTACGAGAGACTCACCGGGGGTGCTCTAGCATTTGAGCCCATTACCTCTACGTCCCTCGTCCTCGACCCAGTCATTACTCATGAGGTATTCCACACGACAGGAAACAAAACAGGAAACGCTTTTAGACTCCACCCACCCTCCTGTCAGGTGCTATAACACACCTCACCACCAGAAGCATATCCTGTTTTGTTTCCTGTCGGTGGTTTGCTTGATGGGAGACGCTGGGGTGAGTGCCGGGCGCTTACCTGCTTCGTTTGTCCTGTGGATCCTCCTCTGCTGGGCTCTGGGGGGCTCCCATGGACCGTCGTGGGATTTCTTGGAGTGGGGCTGCTGGGCTTCCCTTTCTCCTCCTGGACTCAGGTGACCCGTACTGCTGGGCTTTGTGGGTCTTCCTGTTTCGTTTTTCCTGCCCCAGTCACGCTGATGGTTGTGCTGTGGATCTTCCTCCTGCTGCTTGCTGCTTTCCTGCTGGATCTTCGACCATGGACCAGGTAGGGGTTTGGGGCTGTGAGCGCTGGGCTGTTTTGGGGCGCGCTCCTCCCCTTTGGATTCCCCGATGTCACCATTGCCTCCTTGCCTTGTGGGGGCCCTGGTGACGGCTCCTGCGTGTGCCTCTGGGTCGCGTTGTTCTCCCGACTGCTCTGGGACTGCCGGCTGTCTCGGCGGCGTCTTCCTGGATTTTGCGCGCATGCGCATTGCCCCCTGTTACACCCATCGGCCGTGTTCGGTGCCGGGTGCTGGTGTGGGCGGACGCCCGGGTGGGCTCCGGGCGCTCCGGTGCTTGGAGCGGAGTCGTGCCTGATCCGTGTTTGTACACGGTTGCGCGTTCTGTGCCCAGTAGGCCTTCTGGGAGGTGCACTTGGATTGTTAGCTGCGGGAGGTCGGGACGCTGTTCTGGTTCCGCGTCTGACTTCCTTGCCGCATCGGAGAGTTTCCGGCTGGGATGCCCGTCCTGATTTCTGCCTATTGGTGCTGTAATCTCCGTTTCCTGCTCGGCGGTGCAGTGTTTCCAGGGTTGTTTGCCCCGCTGGCTGCCGCTGCGGGCTCCCGGTAGCCCCGAGTCCGGACGGGACTCTGACCACTATCCGTGCCGGTGGATACTGGCTGCTTCGCCTGTTCGGTGGGACAGGTTTTCTTTGCCTCCCCATGTAGCGGCTGCTACGGGGATCTTTCTGGCTGACAATGTTTTGCCCGATGTCCGTGGGGTTTTTGTTGCTGCCTGGTTCTATGCTCTATTCACCCTAGGACGTTCTTGGTGCTACCTGTGATCTGTGGGGAGAACATGCAGGTCCGGTATGCCGTCTCTTCTGGGCTGGCCTTGTTCGCTGTACTTGCACTGTGCCGTGCCGTGTTTTTGTGTTTTGTGCTTGGGTGGCAGGCTGGCCTTCTGGAACACGCCAAGCTACGGACCAGAGACTCCTGGGGATGCCGGGGATTGAACCCGGGGCCTCATACATGCGAAGCATGCGCTCTACCACTGTGCTACATCCCCTCCACTAGCCTCTACTGTTTATGGAGCAGCTGTTTGTTTCGTTCCCCATTGCAGTGGTCTTTGCTGCGCTTCCTCTACATTTGACTTCTACGTTGCCCGGTGTTCACGTGCGCTGTGGCCTGGACGCTGGTCTTCTGCATCTTGGCGTCCTGGCTTGGCGTCTGGTGGGGGTCTGCTGACGGTAAGTGCTCGGCAGTGTTGTTCTTTCTTCGCTTTCCGTTGGAGGAGTCTGTTCCACTGCACTGCGTTCCCTCCCCTACCCTCTCCTGTTCTACTGGGGTAGTTGCACGGATGCCTGGAGCTCGGCTTGGAGCGTTGGTCGTTTGCTGCCTCCGTCGTGTGGGGTGGTGTTTCTTTTCCGGTGGGGCCTCCTCCCCTCTCCTGGGATGCCTGGAGGTGTGCTGATGCCCGGTTTGGGCGCCTTCTTCTGGACTCCTGTTGCTTGCTGTTGGGATTTCTGTTTTCTTCGGTTCTTCTTGTCCTTGTTTTCTCCTTTTTGGGATGTGGCTGACTCTTTGCCTTTCTCCGTTCCTGTGGACTCTGCGGTGGCCTGTCTTATGGATCGTCCTTCCATAGCTGCTGGTCACGTTCTGATGGACGGTGTGGGCGAGTGGGCATATTCTGCCCTGAAGATGTCTTCTGCTGCTTCTCATCTGGCTGTTCGTTCGGGCGTTTCTGGACTAGCCCGCCTGGAGGATCACATCTCTCGGTCGACGCCTTTGCTTCTGTGGGGGCTTCTGCTGTGTCCTGTAGTTCCTCTGTTGCTACCCGCCGTATCCTGTTTCTGCTGGTTTGGATGTCGGACGCGGCCCGGCGTTCCATGGCTTTGGGGCCGCCTTCCGCTGATGCCTGTCTGTTTGGTGTCTCTCTGGAGGTGTGGCTACTCAGGGTCTTCGAGGTGCTCAAGCATTCTTTGTCCTTTCGTGTTCTTCCGCCCAGAGGGGGTTCCTCCTTCTCTGGTGCCTGGACTTTCCGCCTGCCTTCTGGATTTCGCCGGTCCTCCTTTTGGGCTCAGCGTGGATCTGGCAGGTTTTTTTCCCGGAAGTTTCTGGAGGTGTCTCAGTGGGGTGCCGGGTCTGGTCCGCAGCGTCCGGACTATGCCACCCTGGGGCCCGTTCTCGCTGGTGGTCCTCCTCTGGCTGTTGGGTGTCTTCGCTGGCTCCTTCGTGCTTGGCGCCTGACGTCCTCGGGCTGATGGGTGCTGGCTGTTTTGTCAGAAGTTCAGGGGGGGTCTTCGCCCTTCGGGGTCTGCACTTGTTCGTGCTGGAGTTCCTGTTCGTGATGGTGTCTCTCCGGAAGATTTTCAGCTGATTCCAGTCCGGTTGGATGTTCTCCTCTCTGGACCTCCATGTTGCGTGCCTGCACGTCCCGGTGGCTGTGCGGTGTCTACGTTTCCTGCGCTTCTGCCTGCTGGGTCGGCGCTGGCTGTTCTGCGTCCCCCCTTTGGTCTTCGGTCCGCCCCCCCGGGTGTTCTCCGTGGTGATGGCTCCCTTGGTGGCCCTTCTCCCTCTCCTGGGGGTGTCTGTGTTCCCGTGTTTGGACGTCTGGTTGGTTCAGGATCCGTCCCTGGCGGTCGTGTCTCGCCGCCTTCACTTGTCCATGTCTTCTCTCTGGGGCCACGAGTGTTTGTTCTACTTGCCCATTTGTCTCCTGGTGCCTGCGTCCCGGAGGACCTTCGTCGGGCCAGTGTTCTCTTCTGTGTTGGGCTGGTTGTTCCTGTCGGGCGCCCGGATTCGTCTCCTGCAGTCTTTGCTGTGGTTGTTGCTGTTGCTTGTCTCGGCTCCCCTTCTTCGGTGGCTGGAGGTTCGGGCCTCTTGGCTGCTTCTGTTTTCACTGTGCCCTGGGCCTGGGTTCGTCTGCGGCCTCTGCTGTGGCTCGAGCAGAGGTGGATCCCCTCTCCTGTCCTGGACTTTGCGGTTCCTGTTCCTGTGTCTCTGGATGTTGTCTACTCTCCGGTGGTGGCTGGTCCACTCCCGCCTTTCCGTGGGGATGTTGTTTCATCTCCCTCCTCCTCTGGTTGTGGCCACGGATACCTGCGCCTCGGGCTTGGGCTACGCTCTGGCCCGTGGGGTGGTGCTGGCACACTGGCTCCCGTCGGAGTCTCGCGGGTCGTCCTCCTGGTTGGTGTTGTTTGCAGTACTACGGGGGCTTCATTATTTCCTCCTTCGTCTGGAGGGTTGCCATGTCTTGGTGCGATCGGTCTGCACGGTGACTGTGGCTTCTCTGTGTCTCCTGGGGGGGGCCCCACGGTTCGTCCCTGAGTCTGGTGGCTTGTTCCATCTCGGCTTGGGCGGTGCTTCATCTTCTGGCCCTGTCTGCTCCACCCATTGGGGGTGTGGTCAATGTGGTGGCGGACTCCCTGGGTCGGTGGTTTCCCTCGTCTCTGTGCCTGGGTTTGGAGTTCCTCTGCTGCGGGCCTGGCGATGGGGCCTCCTCCCCTCTCCTCTGTGGTCTCCGTCCCTCTTTCTGGACGTGGTCTGCCCGACCTCTTGCTTTTGGTGCTGGAGGCTTCTCGTTGGTGGTTTGCCTTGTCTTCCTATGCGGGGCACTGATCTTCTTTCTCGAGGTGGTGTTCCTCCTCTGGTTCCCTTGCTAGGCCTTCGGCTGCTGTCCGTGCCTTCCGGATCCCGGTTTCCTTTCTCCCTTCTGCTGGCTTGTTGGGTTTCTGGATTACTTTCGGGGTTGCTCTCTTCTCCTTCTGGTCGCTCTTTGGTGCCCCCATGGGGTTTCTCCTTGGTCTTGGGGAGTTTGCTGTCTTCCCCTTTTTGTCCCTTTGGGATCTGTGGGCCCGTATTTCTGGCCTGGTGGCTTTCGCACGTGCCTTGTCCTTTTCTGGGGCTCGTTCTGGGGTGTTTCGCTCTTCTGTGTCTCTCCCCGTGTCCTTTGGCTTGGCTGGTTTGGCTCCGGCTACTTCCGGGCTCTCTTTTGGGTCGCTGATTTCTGGCGGTCTTTGCTCTTGCCTTTCTTGGTGCTGGTTTGCCCTGTCCGGCGGGTGTCCTGGCGCGTTCCGCTCGGGGCGTGTCTGCCTCCTGGACTGCTTCCCTGGGTGTGTCTCTTGGTGGTTTTGCCGGGCTGGGTTCTGCGCCTCCGAAACAACTTTCGTGCGGCACTGCTGGTTGGGTTGTGCCTTTTCTGCCCGGACCGGTTTTTGGTCCTGGAGTGTTGCTGGCTGTGGGGGTTTTTTCCCTCCGCTCTGATTCTGTTCGCTTTTGCGACTTTTTCTTGCTGCACTCCTTTGTGTCTGGTCTGTGTTTTGTTGTGTGGTTGCCAAAGGCCTGTTTTGGGCGTTGCTTTGGTATGCCTCATGAGTAATGACTGGGTCGAGGACGAGGGACGTAGAGGTAATGCTACGATTACATATGGTAATCCCCATTACTCTTAGTCCTACTCGTCCTCGACCCAGTCATACGTCCCGCCCGCCCTCCCTTTCCAGGCCTTTGGTGCTTGGTACATCAGGATATGCTTCTGGTGGTGAGGTGTGTTATAGCACCTGACAGGAGGGTGGGTGGAGTCTAAAAGCGTTTCCTGTTTTGTTTCCTGTCGTGTGGAATACCTCATGAGTAATGACTGGGTCGAGGACGAGTAGGACTAAGAGTAATGGGGATTACCATATGTAATCGTAGCATTCCCTGTCCTCCAGTTCCCGCCCCAATATCAAGTCCCACTTCTGCCTAAGATGCAGTAATAGAATATGAGAATGTTCACTCAACCCTCGATAGAGCCAGCGCACCAAGTGTTGGCCGTGCCCCATAATGTATAGCGACGGACACTGTCTTAGTGATTATCTAAGTGTTTTACAAAAAGAAAACATACACTATACACAATACAAAAATGAAGGGTACAATATTCACATTCAAAATAATATATTGGCGATAGTAATCAGCAGATTTGTCAGAAGCAACACGTTGACGAATACAGAGATCAGAAAATAGATTTTAGTTTCCTTGATTGGCAAGGTGTGCTTTCAATAGTCAAGAGTTAGAAAAGAAGCACAAAAAAATGCTTAGAGGAGAGAAGGAAGAAATTAAAGTAGAGAGGGAGCTTTTAATACATACAAACAAGACAGCAGCAAATCATTAGTTTATAAGGAACATATGATATGGGTGCGTGTACGGATAACGGATGCCTTTTAAGTTTGATTTTGAAAGACAAACATGAGTCAAGTTTACACACTTTGGGATGTTATTCCATATTAATATCCATGTGAATCCTGAGAAGGTGGAGTTCAAGGTGGAGATGTTCACATATCCGACAAAAAAGAGGCAAACTATGAGCGGGAACTGCAAATATTTATATAGCTGTCTGAGGTTTTGGATTGAAACTAAAGATAATTGAGCATGTTCGATTTTAAGGTTTTAAAAATAAGACATGCTCACCTAAAAATACATCTTGGTTTAAGGGGAACACAATTTAGCTGTGGAGTACAGGGAATAGGTGTTAAAATATCCCGGTACTAAAGATCCATCTGGCTGCAGTATGTAGAACACCTTTTAAATGAGTGTTGCAAGAAGCAGGCAAGCTGTTAAAATATTCTGTAGTCTGAGCAGATGACTAGGCCTGGCACGATTTCTTAGATATCATGTACAACACAGGACCTGTTCCTATGGTGAGTATACTTCTCCTTCTCCTGATTATGGCCAACATGAAGTATACTCACCATAGGAACAGGTCCTGTGTTGTACATGGTGAGAGGGGGACGACCTGTTCCTGATCCCCTTAGCTCCTTGTTGTAATTAATACGATTTCTTAGATGCCAGCTTTAAGATTTAGGAATTAACAGATGTCAACAGTTTCAACTGGTCATACCTGCTTTTAGTAATTGCTTTGATGTGGTGCGCCTTTTGTCAGGTGTAAGGTGTGATTGTTAAGTGTTTCACTTAACGGATTGTTTCAGGGCATATTCAAAAGCTGCTAAGTTTTTCTTGCAAGGAGGCTATGGTTTCGTCTTTCTAGTCTGCGCTGGTGGTATTCTGGGTTAGTATTTGTAAAAAGAGGATATCTACAAACTAGGTCTACCGAGATAACGGATAACTACATTTACTGTGGCGTAAAACTCTCTGGTTAAGAATTTGTGGTAACCAATAATAAAGCAGAAAGGGCTAGTAGATGGTGCCAGCAGACGCTTACAACAGGATTGTAGTAAACAGGTTGTAAATAATAGTCTTAGACCGGACATCCTTGGTGCCGTTTCCCTTGTCTTTTTGCCTCTGCCTCCTGCTTTTTTGCTGTGTGCTGGATTTCGTTTTTGCTGGTCTGGATGCTTTGGGCACTTAACCACTGCTGATCAGTGCCAAAGTGCAAGTGCTCCCCCTAGGTATTGTGAATTTGGATTGGTGTTTCCATGATTGGCTTGTTTGACTTACTACTAAGTCCCTAGTACAGTGCACTGTCAACTACTGCTAGTGGGCCTGCAGCACTGATTGTGCCACCCACACAAGTAGCCTTTCAAAGGGGTCTCAGACCTGCCACTGCGGTGTCTGTGCGCAGTCTCTACTGCCATGTCGACCTCGCAAGTGCACCCACTTTCCAGGTCCTAACCTTCTCTTTTTATTTACTGCGAGTCACCCTTAAGGTAGGCCCAAGGTACCCCTGTATGTGAAAGGTAGGCTATGTACTGATGTGCGTGACATGTCCTCGTAGTGAAATACAGTGTATTTCGTATTTCACTATTGAAAGGATATCTGCCCCATAGAATAGAATGGGAGTTTATTTATAACATCTTATAAGTATCACTTCCCATTGGGACAAGATAGAAAGGCCTGAACTAAGAATATAAAAATGAACCTTTTAGTAAAGATTATTTTTAGGTTTCGCCTCGCCGAAAGCTGCGCAAGCGAAAAACTTTTGTTTACATGTATGGGGCTTCGTCCCGCCTCTCTGTCCCATTGGCTAGCTCCATAAATGGAGACTAGCCATTGGAACAGAGATGCGTCACTCATTCCCCGAGCAGACTCGTGGGCGTTCCCGCGATTTTTACTCATCCCGCCCCTTTGCACTCGTCATGCGGCGGTGGGCGGTGTTTTTTTTTTTTTTTTTTAAAGCTTTGTTTTCGCCACACTTCCAAAATGGCGTTTTCAGGGGTGGGTTGCGCGATGTCCCGCTGTCCGTTCCCGCCCCCCTCCCGCTGTCCGTGTGCCCGTTCCTGCCCCCCTCCCGCTGTCTGTGTGCCCGTTCCTGCCCCCCCTCCCGCTGTTCGTGTTCCCGCCCCCCCCTCCCGCTGTCCGTGTTCCCGCCCCCCCTCCCGCTGTCCGTGTGCCCGTAGGTGCTTGTTGAAAGTGCTGGTACGCTCCCATTCAAAGTTGTATTACATCTCTGCTGAGAAATTGAGGTACTCACCCTCTCTCTTCCCTCGCCTTCTCGGAATCTACTTTAAAATGGGTGCAATATTGTGATTTCGTTATTTTGTGTTAAATGGCTGAAACAGAAATGTCAAAACAATGGATAAATGTGTACAACAGCGCACTCCGCCAACATAGTGGCATATGTATTTTTTCGGTTTACACATTGTTATGTCTGTTGACAAGAATTTGACCGAAATTACAAAAACATACAGAGGGATTTGCATGCAGACCGCTTTCAAATTAACTCTTTCAACAGAGTGTTTATGAGTTTTTTACACATTTTGTTTAGCGTGAACTTGACCGGAATGCACTGGAGCAGTGTACAGGAGCACCAGTTACATTACACAAGGGCACATTCATGTTTTTTTTTTTTTGTCAAGCATCGTGAGTTTAAGTGATTTGCCCAGAATCGCACGATGCCGAGCTGCAGAGAATCGAACCTATCTCCCCACTTCTGAAAATCAGCACCTCTGGCCGTAACCCCACATTTTCTGGCCATTTTCTACAAACTTTTTTTTATGGCCAGTGCACTATATCAAAACATTATTCCATTTCAGCAGACTTTGCACTTATGCGGACTTTGCACTTATCCTCCCATTGTAATCAAAAACGTCATTTGCCGTCTCGGCGCTTTAAAATAAGTGGGATTAAAAACTCACTTCTACACTCTATATCAAAGGCTTCCTGCCACCATAAATGATTTTCAATAAATGTCCGACATTAGGAATACAAAGATATTGTGTCTGGCGAACAGAGGGACTTTTTTTCTCGTTTTTCTGGGTGCAAGGCGAGTGGGTGGGGGTCTCTTGTAGTGAATTGTCCCATCAGCTCCCCGCACGGATGCGCATGCCAGGCCCAGGGCAGATCACCCAGGAGCCCCCTCTGCTGCCCCTCGGAGGGCCTGGGAGTGGGTGAATAATTGGCGCAACACAGCCTGATTAGGGCCAATTGGGCACGAGCTCTTCTCTTAGGGTGCGTGTAACGAGGGCACTGTTTAGTCAACACGGGTATTAATAGAGGCCCTCCCATTCTTCCATAACAGACTGGGTGTCCCTACCGCGAGGGTGACCACTGGTCGCCCCCCTGCACCGGACAGGAGCACTGCCCCAAGGCCCCCACTGCTCCTGTCCCGGCACAGGAGCTTGAGGTGGAGTCTGTCAGACCCGCTCCACTCCAGTGGGGGATCCATCCAGATGTGCACGGCAGTTGTCCACAGCTGCAGGCCGGTGCCCTGCCCCCGGTGCCTCCTGGGGAGTGAGGCTCTGATGGGGCTGGGGCGCACTGGCAGAGGAGATATCGCGAGGCGACTTCCTGGGGGCGATGCTGCGGCTGACGATTAGGCGCTCAGGAAAAGCAAAACCGGAAGGGCACTCCTCTGTTTCGGGTTGTTTCAGATTACAGCCCGTGTTTTGTTGCTTCTATGCCTCTCCCGTACATTGCCAGTAAGGTGAGGAGAAGCCTGGAAAGATGGACAGGAAGCTCGGTGTGCGAGTGCACCTACTGCTGAGAGCTGCGGCAGACTCACCCAGCAGCTCATCATTCCAAGGTATAAAACACGGAAACAGGGCCGCGGAGCTGGGAAGCGACTCGGAAGCAAGCAGGCAGCCGACTGACAAACTTAGAAATTATGCTGAACTGCTTTAAGGCGACGAGGCTGAGCAGCTCCCGGACAGTCCTTTCTCTCTTGCCTCTTAACGAAAATTACCCTACTCGATAAACATATACTTTCAATTTCCTAACCTCAAAATTCCCCAATATAGAATACTCTCTCGTTTTTTATTTTAACACAACACAACCTTTCCACCACCTTTCTTTTAAAGTGGTCGTTTTTCAGCACACCATCTGATCAGACCTACTACAAAACGTACTAATTATTAATTTTCTTGCCATCATTAACATACAGACTGATAGTCTGCCCTCTTAAATTAGATAGGTGGTTTACTAAGGCAGACTAGATTATATCGCTCACTTTTTTAAATTATCGGACTCTGTTTGCCAAGCTCAAATTCGCTTGGAATTTAACCACAGGGAACAATCTTTCAATCAAACGGCCACACTATAAAAATTCTAGAAGTGGCTGGGCTGATGGGACAGAGCGAGGGTGCCCTGTTGCCACCTTAAAGTGACCGAAATGCTAATTGCTCAGCTACATTCTCGATTTTCATAGCACACAAAATATGCGAAGGTTAAAAAAAGTCAGACAAGATATAGGCAGCAAGATACAGGCAGACCACATTGCGTTCTGCAGGCGTAATAGCTTGTACACTATGGCAGTCTGTGGGTGTGTGTGGCTATGGGTGTGTGTGGCTGGCTCTGGGTGTGTGTGGCTGGCTCTGGGTGTGTGTGTGTGTGTGGCTCTGGGTGTGTGTGTGTGTGTGGTACTAATTGCTGTCTGCTGAGCTCGTCCGTAGGGTACAAAAGGTCTCACATTTGCGAGAGATTAAGCAAATGGCAATGTAAATGACAATGCCATTTATTTATCTGTTTTCAAAACCAACACATAAATACACATTTTGTCATTTACAATGCCAATAGCTCTAACTTTTCCAAAGGCGAAACCATTGCATTGTAAACTCTTGTTATATTGTGTATTTGAAAATACCACTTTTAGAAAGTGGGTATTTTTTTGGTTAGCCATTCTGTGCGCCTCTACTGGTTTGTGGATTTACTGTCTGGCTTTGGAGTGACCGAGCCTTCACTGTAGACAGTGTCCGGCCTTTCCTTGATGAGGCAGAGCAGGACTGAATAGACCTAGGCTGCATTAAGAGTAGTGGGAGGAGATTTCCTTGCACCTGAATGGGCCTGGTCTGCCTTACACAATGATGTCTCCACTTCCTGCTGGGACACTGGACCAGAGAGGACAGAACTGGTTTGGACTAAGGACAGGAACTATCTGACACCAGAGAACAAAGGAAAATGCTGTATAAATATTGGGGACCAGACCCCAGAACGTTAGAATAATTTTGGACTCAAGAGGAACCTCTGCCAAGGAGAAGAGCTGAGAAAGCTGAAGGAGAAGTTCTGCCCCTTTGCTGTGTGCTGTCCATGGTTGGTTTGCAGTGCCTGTTTCTGCCAAGGAGAGGACTTTGCTGTGTGCTGTGTATCCTACTTGAACGAGATCTCCAAGGGCCTGAAGTAGAGCTTACCTCCTGTTCTGAAGTCTCAGGGACACAAAGACTTCACCACCAGCTCCCCTGATTTTCCTTGCTAGGATTTCTGACCTGCCAAGAGGTACCTTTTCCTGTGTTGGACCACTGGAGGTTGTTCCTGCTGCTGGGAGGTGGGAAAGGAGACACAACTAAAGAAGTGTGACGCATCCGCACCCGTTTCTGACACAACACCGCTGTACTGCTGAAGAAACTGATGCAGCGCTTACCCGCGGCTGGAGAAATCACTGCACGTCGAATCTCATGCACCGATCTCTGAAGTCCTAGATCCCCGCACCGATTCCCATGCAGGCCCAGCTGTATGACTGCAAGAACCGATGCATCGTGGGACCGCGGCTGGAGAGATCAACACAGTGCTGTTGCTGCCACATCGAGAACCAATGCATCCCTGATTCCCCATGCATCACACCGGGGCACCAAGTCTACAACAACACCGGGGCCGCAGTAAGAAACTGACGCATCACCACCCCGCACAGTAAGAAACAGGCGCATCATCTTCTCATCAGTAAGGAACTGACGCATCACCTCCCCTGCGTGGCAGTAAGGAACCAACGCATCACCTTCCCTGGAGCGACCCTTGACCATGCTCTCAGGCAGGTCGCTCCCCACACTGCACAGCACCACCTGTGGGTCGCTGCCCCTGAGCCTGCTGCTTCCGCTTTGGCAGGTTCAAGGCTGCTGCCCTGGTGCTCGCTCTGCCTTGTGCACTGTTGCTCTGTTATTGCGCCCTTTGCCTTCTGTTTCCTCCTGGTAGACCCACCGTAATTTGTACTGCACGTTTTTACTGTTAGTGCTGTATTTGCTCGCCTTTTTCCTTCTTTTTGCACTGTCAGTTATTGTGCCCTTGCCTTCTGTTTTCCCCACCCGCTCTCCCCTCGTCTTTCCTGCCGCTGCGTCCCCTGCGGCCCCGCCCCCACTGCTCACCCATTCGTCGCCCCGCTCCCACCTCCCAGCTGCTCCTCCCTCCCACCTCCCCTTATAAGGTGGCCGTGCACAGTGGGCGCGCCGCTGGTGTGCGGAAGGTGCGCTTAAGGCGAGCCAGTCTGCGCCCGACCGTGCCTGGACTGTGCCCAGCGCCAGACCCCTGGCCCCCGCGAATGTTACAACGCCCGTCTCCGCTACGACGCCAGCACCCTCCACGCACTCAACACCGGACGATCACACACCTGCTTCCTGGCCACCCCAAAACGCACACAAGGACCCTTCTCCTGCTGGAACTGCAGTTTCACCAGCATCCGACCCGCCAATCCACCCAATGAGAAAGGATGCAACCACGTCAGATGCATTCTACTGAATACCCGCTCCGCACGCAAACACGCCGTCGAACTCTGGGACCTGCTCGACACATCCTCCCCGGACATCGCCTTCCTGATGGAGACATTGATGAATGCCTCCTCGGCACCCGACATCCCCATAGCCATCCCGGACAGCTACAAGATCACCCGCAGAGACCGCACCAACGGAGTAGGAGTAGGAATCGCCATCATCCACAGGAACGCCCTGAGAGTCTCGACCAGCACCGGAGACACCCTCAGCACCGCGAACATCTGCACTTCCAGATCCACACCGATCCCAACACCACCCTCAGAGGAACCCTTGTCTACAGACCCCAGGACCCTGGCCTCAGTTCAGCGACACCATCGCCGACCTCGTCAGCACGCAAGCCCTGGCCTCCACAGACTACATCCTCCTCGGGGATCTGAACTTCCACCTTGAGAACAACGACGTCACCAACTCCACCACTCTGATTGTCAACCTCGCCATCCTCGGACTCAGACAGATCGTCACAACGCCCACCCACTCCGCCGACAACACGCTTGACCCCATCTTCTCCACCCCCACGTCACCTTCAGCCACACCACCGAACTCCACTGGACCAACCATCGCTGCATCCACTTCACCTTCCAGAAACACATCACGCACCACCGCACTCAACAGATCCCCCGCCGCAGCTGGAGCAAAATCACCGAAGACCAGCTAAACACCACCCTCGCCCGAAGCCCACCCGCCGACCCCACTGACCCTGACACCGCCACACACAACCTCAGACGTTGGATCGACAATTGCGCCAACGCTCTCGCCCTGATCAAGAAACCCTCCAACAGACACACCAACAAGAAAGCCAACAGGTTCACCGCAGACCTCCAGGCCTCAAAGCGAACCTGCTGTACATTAGAGAAGAAATGGCACCGCGAACAGACACTGGACAACTACACAGCCCACAAGAACGCCATCTGCAGACACCATCACCTCATCAAATCCTCCAAAAGAGCCTCCTTCAAGGACTGACTCGACAACAACGCGCACAACAGCAAAGAGCTCTTCAACATCGTGAAAGAAATCTCCAACCCCAACTCCAACGATCACACCTTCGCAAGACTTGTGCGACTCCCTTGCCACCTTCTTCCATCGCAAGATCGCAGGCATCCATAACTGCTTTAACAACCTGACCGCCCCGGCAACCACCGACACCTCAGACCACGCGGCCACCACCCTCATCGATCCCCTTTTCACCTGGACCAACATAAACGACGACGAAATCATCAAAATCATGAACACCATCCAATCCGGCTCTCCGTCAGACCCATGCCCACACCACATCTTCAACAAAGCCAGCACCACCATCGCACCTCATCTCCGCAAGACTATCAACATCGCCTTCGAGACCGCAACCTTCCCTGAGAGCTGGAAGCACGCCGAAATCAGCACTCTTCTGAAGAAACCCAAGGCAGATCCGAAGGACCTCAAGAACTTGCGGCCCATCTCGCTGCTCCCGTTCCCGGTGAAGGTTATCGAGAAGACCGTCAACAGGCAGCTGACCAGCTACCTCGAAGAGATCAACATCCTGGACCCGTCCCAGTCCGAGTTCCGCAGCAACCACAGTACCGAAACTGCCCTCATCGCCGCCACCAACGACATCAGGGCCCTGCTGAACAACGGTGAAACCGCAGCTCTCATCCTCCTGGACCTATCAGCCGCCTTCGACACTGTCTGCCGCCGCACCGTACGCACACGCCTCCATAACGTAGGGATCCGAGACAAGGCTCTGGAATGGACCACCTCCTTCCTCTCCGACAGAACCCAGAGTGTCCGCCTCCTCCCTTTCCGATCCGAAGCCTCTGAGATCACCTGCGGCGTACCCTAAGGATCATCTCTCAGGCCGACATTGTTCAACATCTACATGGCACCGCTCATCCACGTCGCCCGACTGCACGACCTCAACATCATCTCCTACGCTGACAACACCCAACTGATCCTCTCCCTCACCAAGGACCCCCTCACCGCCAAAGCCAAGAAGAAATGAAAGCCATCGTCGAGTGGATGAAGAACAGCTGTCTGAAACTGAACTCGGACAAGATAGAGGTCCTCATCCTCGGCTCCACCCCCTCAGCCTGGGACGACTCCTGGTGGCCGACCGCACTGGAAGCAGCACCGACTCCCACCGACCACGCACGCAACCTCGGATTCATCCTCGACTCTACACTCTCCATGACCAATTAAGTCAACGGCGTCTCGTCCTCCTGCTTCAACACCCTCCACATGCTCTGCAAGATCTACAGGTGGATCCTCACCAAAACAAGAAGAACAGTCACCCAGGCCCTCGTCATCAGCAGACGGGACTACGGCAACGCCCTCTACGCAGGAACAACAACCAAACTCCAGAAAAGACTCCAACGCATACAGAATGCCTCCGCTCGCCTCGTCCTCGACATCCCCTGCTGCAGCCACATCACTGCCCAGGCTCCCCGTCAACAAGAGGATCACCTTCAAGCTTCTCACCGACGCACACAAAGCACTCCACAACACCGGATCAGCATACCTCAACAGACGACTTACCTTCTACACCCCGAACCGACAGCTCCGCTCCGTCAACCTCGCCCTCGCCACCGTCCCTCGCATCCTAAGAGCAACCACCGGTGGCAGATCATTCTCCCACCTCGCCGCCAAGACCTAGAACACCCTCCCCATCCTCCTACGGCAGACCCAGAACCTACCAACCTTCAGGAGACTTCTCAAGACCTGGCTATTCGAAAGTAGCAGCATCCTTCCCCCCCAGCGCCTTGAGACCCTCACGGGTGATTTGCACGCTTTACAAATGATGGATTGATTGATTGGAGCAAGGAACCGACGAATCACCTTCCCTGTGCGTAAGGAACCGGCGCATCACCTTCCCCGCCCTTTTTGTTTAGGATTCTGACGCGCCCAAAGTACTTTGTGTTGAAAGTGTCGCATCCATAGTTTGCTATAGACAGAACTGTTTTTACCTTCTAAAAGTCATATTTTGATTATTGTATTTTGGACTTTTGTCATTTTGGTCTTGTTTGGTTTAGATAAAGATTACTTATTTTTCTAAACTGGTGTGATGCCAATTTGTAGTGTTTTCACTGTATTACTGTATGTGTGGACAAATGCTTCACACACTGCCTCTGAGATAAGCCTTTCTGCTACCAAGGGGGTGAGCAAGGGTTATTTTAGAAGTGTCTTCCTTTTACCCTGACTAGGAAGAAGGGTCCCAACTTGGACAAAGGTGCAAACCATTGCCTACGAGAGACCCCCATTTCTATCAAACAGGGTTGGTAAACAGGATGTACATATCAGTGTTAGCCAAATAAGCATGTCAGGAGTTGTACTCATAAAAGTTATACTCAGGGATTTGCTTCTTGGCTTTTTGACTAGGAACACGTGTAGTGACTCAACTAATGCATGCCCTGGGCTACACTAAGGATCACTGGGAAACAGTTTTGCAACAGTCTACTGCACAGAGCCTCTCTGCAACATGCACCTTGGATCTTGGATCTCAGAGTAGGGAGATGCAAAAAGCCATCAAGGGAGCAATGACGCTTTAGTCTTAGCGCTTTTACACAATGAGAAGCTTTAACTACCTAGGGCCCGATGTAGGTAATCTCGATTTACCTACTCTTAAATACCGAATAGGCACGGGCGGATTTTGCGGATCCACGATCCGCGGATTTGCGGATCGTGGATCCGCAAAATCGGCGGATTTTGCGGATTTGGGGCGGGGCTTCCATGCAAGTGCACATGCCTCTTGTGTGTTTAAAAGGTACACACGATGAAGAGACAAACCCTCCTGGTCTCAGGAACAGCAAAGGGATGCGCTCCTGAAAGTCAAGGATGCAAAGGCCTCTGTCCAGCATCACAGCTGATTTTCGACGGTAGATTTGGGAAGAAGGCACACCTGCCCAGCCTCGATGACGAGCACGATTGTTTTTTGGGCTGATGAATGAGTCACTGCATTTGAGCTTCAACTAGTTCCAGCGACCATGTGTGTGTTACTATGCAATCGCCCCGAAGGGCGCAGGGGTCCCTTAGGTGAGCTGTCCATCATAGTGGGTCAATGGCGGGAAGACTGTGCACACCGCGAGTGTGTGGGCGGGGCTTCCATGCGAGTGCACATGCCTCTTGTGTGGGTAAAAGGTCTGAGACCGATCAGAGCAGTAGATGAAGAGACAGACCCTCCTGGTCGCAGGAACAGCAAAGGGATTGCGCTCCTGAAAGTCAAGGATGCAAAGGCCTCTGTCCAGCATCACAGCTGATTTTCGACGGTAGATTTGGGAAGAAGGCACACCTGCCCAGCCTCGATGACGAGCACGATTGTTTTTTGGGCTGATGAATGAGTCACTGCATTTGAGCTTCAACTAGTTCCAGCGACCATGTGTGTGTTACTATGTAATCGCCCCGAAGGGAGCAGGGGTCCCTTAGGTGAGCTGTCCATCATAATGGGTCAATGGCGGGAAGACGGTGCACACCGCGAGTGTGTGGGCGGGGCTTCCATGTGAGTGCACATGCCTCTTGTGTGGGTAAAAGGTCTGAGACCGATCAGAGCAGTAGATGAAGAGACAGACCCTCCTGGTCACAGGAACAGCAAAGGGATTGCGCTCCTGAAAGTCAAGGATACAAAGGCCTCTGTCCAGCATCACAGCTGATTTTCGACGGTAGATTTGGGAAGAAGGCACACCTGCCTGGCCTGTTGTAACTATTTTACGATGGCGCCGGCAAGCTGCCAGCGCCATCCTAAAATAGTTACTAAATTAGCTTCAACAGGAAGCTCTAATAGATAAAATCGAGCACCTGCTTTATTTTATCTATTAGAGCTTCCTGTTGAAGCTAACTTAGTAACTATTTTAGGATGGCGCCGGCAGCTTGCCGGCGCCATCGTAAAATAGTTACAACAGGCCAGGCTTCAACTTTTGCCCCGGGCCCGGATCTGCCGCTCGCGGATTTGCGAATTCTCGGTAAATTCGCGGGAGTTCGCGGATCGCGAATTTACCGAAAATTCGCAAAATCCGCGAGCGGAACGGATTTTGCGCCCATCCTTAATACCGAATCATTCCTATGGGCCTTGAGGCCCATAGGAATCAATGCCAATTACCGAATCGGTAAATACCGATTCGGTAAAAGTACCGAATTTACAAGGGGGACAGGGTGTCATTTGACACCCTGTTGCACCCCTCAATTGTGCATGGGTGCACATATTGCTGACATACATGCCCTTAGGGCATGTATGCAACATGGCACATTTTTAAAGCAAAAAATATGCTTTTTGAAGGTTTTTCATTATTTACCACCAACTTCTAGGTGGTGGTAAATAACGAATTCTTAAACCCTTGTAGCACTGATTACAGTGCTACCTACATGTTAAATTACAGAATCTGTAATTTTACAGATTTGGTATTTTACCGAATCGGTAAAATTACAGATTCGGTAAAATTACCGATTCTGTAATTTGACATGCCCCTACATCTCAATATCCACATACCGGTCGGAAACGGCCGAAAATCGGTATTTTCGGTATTTTCGGCCGTTTCCGACCAGTATTTGCCTATCTACATCGGGCCCCTAGTGTGTTATTTCAATACATCAGAATATTTTTCACATAAGGACTGTGAGCAATTTCCAGAGCTCTGCTGTAATAATAGGTTCATGGAACTAAGAAATACTCTTACTATCAAATAAAGATGAGTAGAGAGTACCATGTACTTGTCTTGCAGTACACAATATTTAGAGTAGTAAACCTGGCTTCGTTAACGACCGCTACAGCTTTCAAAGCACTTTTTATACTTCTAGTAATCTAGGGATCCGATCATTTCTGATCCGTCACGCACATTAACCTTTGTCAAATCCCCAGTCTGTGGAAACCACGACAGGTTTGGAGCTCCCTTTTGAACATCTTTGTTCCCAACTTTCCCCATCATCATCATTCGGTCACAGTGAGTTACAGAACATCATTATTTTCTTCAGTCAAATCATAGCCATAATGAACTCAAATATTGTTTAGGGGTCAACAATCATCAGTGACCAACTAATTTAATTTAATTAATTTACCTGTGGAAACTGACCTCAGCTGAAGTTTCGAATGCCTACCGCAGAACTCAAAGGTGTTCGGATAGCAACCAACACCTGTTGTGTGCTGCACATAAAGGCAAGGGGGGGAGAGATAGACAACCTCCTCCCACGCCAGCACTGCCTCACATCACATGCACATTGTAGCAAAGTTCAGAGGCCCCCTGTATAACAGCCGAGTTGCGTTTGTAAGCCAATCCTGAAGCTGTTCCTGCTGTTGCAGCAACGGCAGGATTGGCTGGGGCAGGGAACCTTGTAGCGCAATACTGAGACGAGGGGCTGCGGCTTTGAGTCACCCCTGGTTCAGTAGTGTGCACCATTGGTGACAGAGAGAGAGAGAAGCATAGTGTGCATGTCGGGCTGGCCCGAGAAAGGCAGCCGTCCAACCCGATATGCGCACTTAGGTGCGCTGGCATCTGTAAGGTGCGTGTCTGACTGGTTAATGGCAATATTGTTTCAGGTTTAAGCCTCACCCCCTCAGAACTGCACTGGCTGGACCCGCCTTATGGAGCGCTTGATCACTTCAGTTACCGTTGCGTGCTGCTCCTGCAGTCAAGCACTTAAAATATTTATATTGATGACCGCTAATAATAGTACATTTAATTGGTGTACAGGGGGCCAAATAGAGTGGGGCAACACCCCAACTCCCTAACGGAGGCACCGTCCGTGCTTCTGGGGCATACCAAATTAGCAGTCTTTGATTTTGCTACATCTCTAGCCAATTTGAGATAAAAGTAACAAGGGTGTCGTGTTTCAGCTGCATGTGCTCTACTACAATCAGTTGTTTACCTGTGCAGGCAAGATTAACCTAAGGCCACTTACGTAGGTCAATAAGTGGTCAAAGGAAGGTGTCCAATATTCACAACTAATATGCTGAATTCTAGTATATAGAAGTAATATCCACCGTGTTGACTTAGCACTCCGTCAGAAGAGGGATGATTTCAACATGCTGGCAAATCTGGAATTGGGACCCTTTAGGGACAGTCAGGATTGGAAGGCAAAGTAGGGGCTTCATTTAGAAACCTATGCTTAGTCCACTATTAAAAATAACACATAACTAGTCAGGAAGTCTAAAGTTCAACTAGAGTTTAAAGCAATATAGCAAGAAGTGCAACAAAAGATAAGACCATTGTTATTTCAAATAACCACTCACGGCAGAAGAATTGGCATTTGGAGCATAGAATTAATATTCAAAGAAAATTATATTTATATACCTATGTGCATTTTCTAAACACACGTCAGTGAATCTTAATCATGTGACAGAAATGTGTTACTCAATGAGAAAACGTATCTTATGAAGTGCTGGACATCCTTGAGGGGAATATTTCATTCATACATACAATATCTATACTTATTATTTTCCTGAAATCTCGCTTCCACTTGCCTGGTTTGAAATTGAGGTACTGCTGCTAGGGAGCGTGCACAGGCATAACCCTCTGCCATATGGTTTCCGGGCCTACCAGAGCCGTTAAACTTAGCAAGCCTACCCAATATAACAGGAAGCTTTAAGCTACTATAAAACTACATCTACATCTGATTAAAGAATTGATACATTCTGGATTATGTATGCTACTACTAACACTGCATTGCATAGGCGTATATAAACATGATAAAGGCAGGATTTTTTATAAAGCCATTTCTTTGCTTTTATAGTTACATAATACACAAACCAACACCAAAGCAAACAGTGCAATTAACTGGTATGTAGTTATATAAATCCCCGTGAACCATTCCGGTTCTGCGATTAGTCAATCCTCTGTTAAGCCATAATAGTCCCACCACCTCCCCTAAATCTTCAAGTGTTCACAGCGACAATCTTTAGCTCTATCATTATTCCAGCCTCATAGACCAGTTCAAAGCTGCCCTCCAATTCTGAATTTGCGGAGGGATTCAGTGATTTCCACTTGTATGTGATGTCTCTCTTAGCAACTATCATGGCTATTCCCACTTGAGCCCACTTATATCATCTGGGATCCCCAACATGATCACTTTATAGATAAGCCAATCGTTTTCTCCAAGATACAAGTCAGTGTGTTCCTAATCATCGACCAATATTTAGTAATTTTGGGGCTCTCCCACACCACTTGGAAGAAGTTGGCATTAGGGTTTTAGCAACAAAAGCAGAAGGTGCTAGAAAGACGTACATTATACCATAGGTGTCTGGGTGTAAAAAGTGATGTGTGGATATTTCAACTTAATCAGTCTAAGATGAGTCAAAATGGCAATCTCACAAGGGACCATTCTGGCTTCCCTCCACTCTGTGTTGTTGAGGGGTCCCACCCAACTTTCCCATTTCTCTTTAAGAAAAGTGAATATGTCTAGGGCATCGATTAATGAGTAGTATATCTGCAAAATATTGCTTTTCCTCAATGGATCCATCAAGACACGGACTTCAAGTGGATTGTTTTCTGGAAGCTGTAGTAGCTGTGTGTGATGAAACAGAAGGGCATGGTAAAACTGTAGATATTTATAGAAGTAGGTTTTTACCAGGCTGAATTTTGACTGAAGCTCCTGAAAGCGCTTCATGTGTGGGCCCTGCCAGACATTACCCAGATTGTTTATGCCTATTATCTCCCATCTATGATGTCCCGGTAGGTGAGCGGTCTATCTCAACCACCAGCCATGCCATAGCGAAGCTCTTTGTGTCAGTTTCAGGTTTAAGCCGGTCAGGCAAAGCACTGAGCGCCCATTTAGTAAGAACAGCCTAGTGACCCCTGGTAAATGTTGGTGGGTGGGCTATTCATACAGCATGTCCTACCACTTAGCCACTCATTAGTAACCAGGATATGTGCAGCCCTGTAATAAAGCTGGATATCTGCCAATACCATCCCTCTCGTCATAAGGGGATTGCTGGCATTTATCAAATGTGATGGGCAGAGGACTGCCGGCCCAATGAAAGGGACGGCTTAAAGCTGCCTGATTTTTTAACCATTTAGACGGGTTAGTCAGAAGAAAGTTCTGCAGGACATACAACAATGGTGGAAGGGGAGTATCATTTTAAAGAGGGCCACTCTGCACAGGTCATGGCATAAGAGCTCAGCTCAACTTTGAAGATCGACCTTCATCTTGGTCACAAAAGTGTAGAGGTTGAGGCTCCATGTCAGCCCGGATTCCAAATGGAGTTGCCTACCAAGCTATAGGAAGCTCAGTCTTCTAATTAATTTTATTTATTTTATTTATTTATTTATTGTACTTATAAAGCGCACTACCACCTCGAGAGGCATCCTGGCGCTGGAGAACCCAAGGGAAAGATGTGATTAGTTGCAGACTACAGATTAAGCCCGGGTGGGAAAGAGCAAGGTTTTTAACTGTCTTCTGAAAGTGAGAAGGCAGCTGATCTTCCTTAAATCAATAGGCAGCGAGTTCCAGAGCTTGGCCGCAGCCACGCTAAACGACCTGCCACCTGCTCTGGATCTTCTAAATCTCGGTACAGTCACCATCCTAGCCGAAGCGGACCGTAGATTGCGGACCGGCACATGCCATGAGAATTTCCTTTGAAAACAAGCCGGGCCCAACCCATGGAGGGCTTTAAAGGTCAGATAAAGTGACTTGAACATCACCCGTTGTCTCAGAGGGAGCCAGTGCAACTGAGCCAGGGCCCCCGAAGAGGAGGATCTGGTTGGCCAATCTAAGGCGAGTTTGGTAGCTGCCGACTGGAGTCTCTGGAGTCTATCCAAGAGATAGCTGGGAGACTCCAGCAGCAGGGCGTTACAGTAGTCTATCCTACTGAGTAGGGTGCAGCGCACCACCTTTATCCTTGCCAGGGACGGTAGCAGGTGTAAGATTTTTTTCAAGAGGCGAAGGATGGCCATACAACTGGCTACCACCTTAGAAACCTGAGCCTCCAGGGAGATGTCACTATTGAACATCACACCCAGATTCCGGACTACCTTCACAGGCTGGATCTGGGGTGAGAAATCCCTTGGCCAGAAAGTACTAGGTAGAGGAGAATGTATCCTAGGCCTAGGGCAATAAAGCACTTCAGTCTTCCCTGTATGAATTGCAGGGAATTGGCTTTCAGCCATTCCGAAGTGGCTCTCATACAGTTGTGGAATTCCTCCCAGGAGGTGGAGTCATTCCCCTCCCATGACAGGATCAGCTGCGTGTCGTCCGCATAATTAACAGTTTTGATCTTAAACTGCTTGATGATCCCTATTAGGGGCTTCATGTAAACATTAAAGAGTATTGGACTGACAGCCGATCCTTGAGGGACACCATGCAAGATGGTAGAGAAGGCGGATTGAAAGGGGGGGAGAGACACAGCTTGTTCCCTACCCTGGAGGAAGGACTCAAGCCATCCAAGGGCTTTCCCTGCAACACCCACCTCTCTCAGCCTGTCCAGCAGAATGTCATGGTTCACCGTATCAAAGGCGGCAGACAGGTTAAGAGAGACCTTTGCCAATGTATGCTCTTGTTATCCCCTTTAAGCAGAACCAGTAAGGATTTTAACCAATTAACCATAAGACCGAATGCTTCTTCATAAAGATTCAGTATTTGAATGAGTTGGGGGTCGTGAGATAGGAGAGTTAGTCAGGAAGAGCAGCACACCATCGGCATATAGAATTATCCTGACTTACGCCACATTCTCCCATCTGCATCCCCAAATCTGAGCATCACAACAGATCAGATAGGCTATGGGATCTATTTTCAGGGCTAACGAGAGGGGGGGGACCAAGGGCACTCATGCCTAGTACCCCTGCATATTGGGGAAAGGGTTAGAGACAACGCCATTGACTCGCTCCTGCACGGAGTCCTCCAAATTGAAGATTTTGACATATCTTCAGACTCGAGGCACAAAGCCCACACGCATCCGGACCTGGTCTAAAAACGGCAAATCAATAGAATCAGATGCCTTCTCAAAGTCCTTAAGTAGGAGTGTTCGTGGGTCTTTGATGTGCAGGAGGCAGGCCAGCGCAACTTGTACTCTGCACATACAGTGTCTGCTAAATCAATGATCTTATAACTCATAATTGCCTGTTTGCCAGGGCTTTGCCAAAAATTTTCATTTCAGTATTTATAAGAGAAATGGGCCTAGATGAGGCGCATTGATCTGGTAGGTGGTCCGAATTATGAATAACCACAATAATTGGCACATCTAATTCCGGTGGTAAATCTCTGTTTGTTTCAGCCTTATAGTACAGGTCCAGCAGGAAGGGAAATAAGCTCTAGTGGAACTTGCAATAATATTCGAGGGGGATGCAATCTGGCCCAGGCATTTTGCCAGATTTCATGTCTTATAAAGTGTCCCCTATCTCATCTAGCGTAAGGGTTTGATCTAATTCCTTTCTGTAGGAGGCGGTGATGAAGGGAGTGGTATCTCTGTTAGCATGGAATTAATCTGTTCTAAGAGAAATCGTTGTTGATGGGCACAAAGCTTGGCAATAGTGAGTAAAAACTGTGGCAAACTCACTCGACTTGCATCACCACTGCCCAGACAAATCCAGGATTTCTGGAATGACCCCAGAAGCCATCTCCCTAGTGGTCAGCCAGTAGAGCAGCTTTCCAGCTTCATCTTCCCACTTTGCACATTTTCTTGGTTGACGCCAGCCAGTGGAGGCAAGCCTCATCCAGAGAAAACTGGTTGCAACAAGGCTCTGTCAAGTTCGAATTGGCAGTGGAGGCTTTGTGATGTCTTTTATACAGCAACAACTACAGCTGGGCTCAAAGTTCAGGATTCAGGTTTCCAGTTATGACTATTTGTTTTAGCTCGCTCTTTGTGTCTGATGTATGCCCAGTCTAGCCCAATAATGGTTGCTTTCCCAGGTGCCCATAATGTTTTCGCTGAGGTCACCGACCCTTGGTTTACATCAAAGAAGGATTGTAGCTATAGCAAGAGGAACTCCAAGCATTTGTCATCCGCCAGGTGCCAGGTGCCAGGCACTGAGACGCCATATTGGGCGACGATTAGTCGTAGCCTTAGGTAACTCAGGTGGTATATATACACCTAAGACTTTCTTGGCACCCATATAGCCAACGAAAAGTTGATCGTCCACCTGGAAATTTTAGTACGGTCAAGGTAGAAGGACAACGCCCTTTTGGGTCCAACCAGTGGAGCCTCTTCTCCTCCTACAAGGGTACGGAGGTGGGAAAAAGGTGGGCAGAGTGATAGTCTGTCCGATGTGAAATGGAGTGACAACTTTAGGGAGGAACAAGGGTCTCGTTCGAAGCACCATTTTCTCTGGATGCACTGAAAAAGAAAGGGGGATTAAAAGAAAGAGCTTGAAGTTCACTTACTCTGCAAGCAGAGGTGATGGCAACAAGAAAAGCAGTCTTCAGCGTGAAAAGCCTAAGAGGACAGTTGTGAAGAGGCTCGAAGGTAAGTCAAAACAAGGTTCAAGTCCCACTGAGGCATTATGAAAGGAGATGGAGGAAATGGATGAATAATGCCTTTAAAGAACCTACTTACAATAGGGAACTCGAACAAAGAGGGCTGATCTGGTGGCCGAAGAAAAGCAGAAATGGCTGCCAGATAGCCTTTAAGAGTGCCCGGAGCCAAGCCCTGCTGGGCCAAAGAGGGAAGGAACAAAAGAACCTCAGAAAGCGGGACGGAAAGGGGATCCACAGCCTTTGCTGTGCATGATCCCACAAACATATTCCATCGACAGGCGCATACAGTCTTAGTGGAGGGACGCCTGGCTGCTAAGATGACATTACAAACTTCGGGTGGAAGGCCAAAAGCGGTCAACTGTAGTCGCTCAATCTCCATGCAAGGAGGTGGAGGCTGGACAGGTTAGGGTGGAGAACTGACCCCTACTGCTGCAACAGAAGGGGCAGTCTGATTGGAGGATCGATAAACATGCTCAGGAGCTCGGGGTACCAGACTATTCGTGCCCAGTTTGGTGCCACAAGAATTAATTGGGCCTGGTCGCGCTTGATCTTCAACACTTGGGGCAGAAGTGATACAGATAGAAAGGCGAACAGGAGGCCGTAGTTCCAATCGTGACGAAAAGCGTCGCCGAGCGAGTGCCACCTTGGAAATTCCAACTCGTAGAAGTGTTGACATTGTGCCTTCTCTTCGGTGGTGAACAGATCTAACCAAGGCTCTCCCCACTGCTGAAAGAGACCTTGGACTACCTCTGAGTGAAGATGCCATTCGTGATCCACCAAGCACTGACGGCTCAGTTTGTGCGCCCTGGTGTTCTGGGAACCTGCCAGATGTTGAACCACTAGGGTTATGCCATGATGTTCCAGCCATGTCCAAAGGCCACAAGCCTCTTGACACAGGGTCGATGACCCCACCCGCCCTGTTTGTTGCAGTACCACACGGCAGTGGTGATGTCCGTGAACACCTGCACTGCCTTCTCCTTGAGGGAGGGAAGGGATGTCTTCAGTGCCAGGCGATTTGACCGAAGCTCCAACATGTTGATATGAAGCCCAGACTCCGCTGGAGACCAGGCTCCTCTGATCTCTGCCTCTTCCAGGTGGCCGCCCCATCCCAGAAGCAATGTATCGGTCTCCACAGTGAGATCTGGTTGGGGAAGGGAGAGAGATCTGGTTGGGGAAGGGAGAGGGATCTGCTTCTGACCAAATTCTGATTTGATAACAACCAATGCAGTTGTAGCGTAGTTCCCTCCGAGATCTGGACGTAGTCAGATTACCCTGATGCTGCGCCCACTGGAACTTCAGGTCCCCCTGCAGAGCCCGCATATGCCATCTGGCAGGACCCACTAGCAGGATACAGGAGACCATGAGGCCCAGCAGCCTCAGGGTCATCCTCACAGAAATCCGGGAGAGAGGCTGAAACATTGTTATCATAGTCCGAATATCCCAGACTCGCTGTTCGGAAGGCTAGGCCTGAAACCGCACTGTGTCCAGAACAGGCCCGATAAAAAGGTTGCAACTGAGAGGGAGTCAGGTGTGACTTTGACACGTTGATAGTGAACACCAGCGAATGCAGGAGGTCCGCCATAGTCTGGAGATGGGAGACGACAGCCTGGGATGAGCCCGCCTTCAACAGCCAGTCATCGAGATAGGGGAAGACTGGGGCCCCTGCTCTGCGCAGGTGAGCTGCGACCACCACCATCACTTTCATGAACACTGGAGGGGTACTGGTAAGGCCAAAGGGGAGCACTGTGAACTGAAGATGCTTGTGGCCTACTGTGAACCGCAGGTAGCGCCTGTGGGCTGGCAGGACAGGGATGTGAAAATAGGCGTCCTGCAAGTCCAACTCCACCATCCAGTCTACAGGGTCGAGGGCAGACAGGACCTGAGCCAACGTGAGCATTTTGAACTTCTCCTTCTAGAGGAAGCTGTTGAGGACCCTGAGATTTAGGATAGGACGCAGGCACTTGTCCTTCTTGTGCACCAGAAAGTAGCGTGATTAGCAACCATGCCCTACTTCTGGCACATGTTTTCAGACCAGCGCCGCTAGGTCCCACTTCCGCGGTCAGAGGCTGAGCAGCTTGCACGGACCGGTGGCAAGACTGGGCCGGGCGAGGTGGGGTGCCCCTTTCGTGGAAAGACAGACTGTGGTGGACGGGAGGACGCGTGAGGGTTAAGGATTTGGCCGTAGCTCGAGAATCCTTAAAGCGCTCCAGCGCCGATTCTGCCTTGTCACCAAAAAACGATGGCCATCGAAGGGTATGTCCAGTAGGGTCGCTTGATCAACCACAAAAAACCAGACAACCTCAATCAGGCTTAGCGCTGAAGGGCTACCGACGTAGCAATCGTTCTGCCGAATGAGTCAGTGGTATCCAGCCCAAATCTGGTTGCGAATTTGGCTGAGTCTCTCCCATCCGCCACTGACTGGGAGAGAATGGCCCGGGCCTCCTCTGGGCACTGGGGCAGAACTTGCGCAACGGTATCCCATACTGTATGGGTGTATCGGCCTAAGAGGCATATGGTATTCAGGGACCGCAGTGCCAAGCTGGAGAAAGAGAACATTCTATTCCCAAGATGATCCAGCTTCTTCGATTCCCTGTCTCGGGGAGCAGAAGGGAATGCGCCCTTGGAAGAAGAAGCTTGGACCACCAAGCTCTCGGGGGAAGGGTGTTGGGTGAGGAAAATGGGATCGGCCGGGCAGTGGCGGTGGGCAATCGTCCTTTCCCTAGAAGCCCCTGTGCTGTGCTTAGACCAAGCACCCAGAAGGACGTCCGTGTGGGCTTCATTGAAGGTCCAGAGGGGTTCGAAAGATGTTGCCGCAGGTTGAAGCACCTCCGTCAGGAGATTAGTTCTGACTGCCACTGTAGGGTGCTCCAGGCCCAAGGCCTCGGCTGCCCTTTGCACCACCATTGCATAGGACGCTTTCTCCTCCGTAGCAACGGTAAGGGGAGAAAGCATGCCAAGGTCTGGAGAAGTGTCCAGACCACTGGCGTCACCCAATTCCTCTCTGCAGTCTGGTTCTGCCAGCTGGTCTGCCAAAGGTTCTAGCGACCCCTGCCAGTCCTCATCACCACCTTCAGGGCTATAGGGAACACCTAGGATAAACAATGGTCCAGCTCCAGGTCCATCTCGGAGATGAGGATAGGGATAGGGTCTGCAGGGGACATGGCAGACGCCGGGGGCGTCATTGCGGGATTGGCGACGGGGAAGGTAGAGTATGGTCGACCGGAGCCAATCCGGATCCAAGCCTGGATCCACTGGGAGCCTCTGGGGCCAGGGCCGGAGCCACCGGCATCGCAGGCCCAGGGACCCCATCGACTTTGCAGGGCCCCAAGGCGCACCAGCAGAGTCAGGCTGCCCAAAGATTCGATGGAGTGCTTCGTAGAACATACAAAACTGGACACTCCGGCTCTCCCATGGACACTCCGGCTCCCGGAAACAGGGAAGGCGTGGAGTGTTCCCTGAGTCAGGCACCTGAGACGAAGCCTTAGAGCGATGACTCACCGGATTCCGCATCGCGTCTGCCGACCGACGGTGAGAAGGCGAAGAGCGACAATGCTTCTTCTCCTTCTTTTTGTGCTTCGACTTACCCAATGATTGCAAAGACATGGACGAGGTGTGATGGTTCAATGACCGGTCTCGAGCACGACTGGGAGCGACGCCCAGCCGACTGCCGGGTCTCCAAAAAGTTTCGGGGCCGCTCCTTCAAAAACTTCGGATTCATGATGGCCCGACAGTCAGAGCACGACTTTGGTTCCAGGCACCAGAGGCACATAAGCTGCGGGTCCGTCACAGACATCAGTTTGTGACAGACCACACAGGGCTTGAAGTTGGTCCAATGATGGGATATCCCTCACGCACCAGGAGTCGAAGAATCGAAAAAGAAGTGGACAAAAGTCGAAAAAAGTTTAGTCAAAAAGTGACTGAGGGGCAAGCTCTCTGCGCTAGGCTGGTGCGGAAAAAGAAAGAACTGAGGTCAGCGCGCAGGGCTGCATCTAAGTAGACACTTCGACGGCATCCCGGCAACCACGACAGACGGGGAGTCGACTGATGCTACCAACCGACGCGCAGGAGCACTGCTGAGGAAAACATTCTCTGGATCCAGTCTGACGCCTGGGGTTAATTCTAAGGTAAGGAATCTATAACTAATGGTCTCTTTCAGATATTCAAACCATTTACATTTCAAGGACGCAGCTAAAAACTCAGTCATGGGGGATTAAAGTCATGGATTTGGCAGTATATGGGTTTTCCATATAACGCCTATTAAATCATGAAGATCGAAAGGGCTTACTCTGTAGTGCACAGAAGTTAGATGCCTGGTCGGTGATGTCTTGAGAATGAAACTGAAACAATAACTCAGAACATAAATGAACACATTTAACTGCACAACCCCTGATAATCCTCCTCCCCACCCTTTCCAACCCTAGATTTATCTGTCGTCCAACAGAACCCTTTCAAACAAACCATGTGTACAACTTGCACAGGGAGTTAGTATATGGACCGCCTCCTGTTTTACGATTCAAAAGTTAAAGTGCATAATCATTCTATGCTTCGAGGGGAAGAGTAGTATGTATTCCAAGTTCACAGCTCTGAGTTTTTGCTTGACGTCTCCAAATTATTTCCTCTGCTTTTCTAAATAACTGCCTGGTGTTTTCCAGGATATCCTGATGCAGGTTGATTAGTAGCATGATGCCTTTTTTCCTTACAACCTCCAGTCCTGTTGCCACCCCCAGTCTAGACGCTTTTTTAGGTTGAGCCTACACAGTGTGCACGCACTGTCTGCGTGACCTGCAGTAATCTAATAACGGACTACAATCCCACCTGCTGCTTGTCTTTGGTTCCCGCTGGCGTTGCTCTTCTTTCCTGGCTCCTTATTGGCTTTTGCTCCCGAAACGTCACTTCAGTTTCATGGGAAGCAGCACCGACCAACTACAGTTTAGTTACACTGAAGGGCTACATCTGTTTAGCTTAGGGACTAATTTGTTTATTCATTTTTTTCCCCTTGGCGCTCGCTTTACGGGCTGCCATGCACATAAGTTTAATATTCATGGGCGCTGTGCTTCATGTTGTAGCACGGCACCCGCTTTCATCGTTACATTTGTATTAGCATGGTGGCGCTTTACGGGCCGCCATGCTCCTATGGTTTATGTATGTGCACACGCGTCGCAGTTTGTTAAAGCATGGCGCACCGCTTTCACATTTTTCATGCATTTGAAAACAAAAGCATGTCTAACACTTGCACCCACCAGCCACCTCGTTCCCTTAGGCATGCTCTAGTTTGAAAATGCACACGATTTCTAAGGGAACAAGCCGGCTGGTAGGTGCAAGTTTTAGGCATACTTTTATTTGAAAAGGCACACAATGTTTAACACTTGCACCCACCAACCTGCTCATTCCCTTAAACAACGCTTGCATTTTCAAACAAAAGAATGCCTAAAACTTGCACCCACCAGTAGTGCCAGCCATTTTGTTTTACGCCTGCTTGTTTTCTCTGGGCAGCCACTAGATGGGTATTTTTCGGCCTGCATTCAGGGTCAAGCTGGGACAGAAAATTGGCCCAATCACCAAAATAGAAGTGACCCCATATGGCATATCAGATTCCTAAAAAGTGTCCCACATTTTCAGACCGGGGAAGTTTTCAACTTCTAAAATCATGCTGTGTGAGCGTTTTGCGATGCACCTTTCATGTAATGTAGCCTGAGTTTCTAAAGACAATAAAGACATTCTACTCTTAATTGTTTCTTTCAATTTTCTAAGAACAAAGCAATGTATGTAAAGTTCTTCTTGTTTACTGTCTTCTATCGATCAGACCTTTTCACAACCTTTTCACAATGGTTCATCTTGCCTAAACGGCTCAGAAGTCGAGCTGGTTCTATAGCCTTGCGCCATTGCAGGCAAAACCAGAGAGAACACGCATTTGCAATGCAATAGGTCTCGCATTAGGAAAGTTTGAGCTATTGGTCTTGTAAATGCAATTTTTTTTATTTTTGTGTTGGTTTTGAAAATAGCTAAATTAATGGCTTTGTCATTTACAATGCCAATAGTTATAACTTTCGCAAATGTGACACCTATAGCATTTGTAATGCAACATGTTTTGCATTTACGTGACTTAGATGTATTGATATTACAAATGACAATGGATTTTAATTTTTTAAAATAATTAATACTTAAATAAAAGTCATTGTAATTTATAATGGCAATAGCTTAAACTTTTGCAAATAACGTTTGTAAAGATTATGTTCAGTGTATTTTATTGTGACGAAAATGCAAGAACAGAAGTGAAATATTAACATCTTTTTGTGACATTTGTAATAAAGCTTGAAACATTGAGACAACATATTTGAACCAGTTGTTGTTGAATGGTTGCACAGATTGATGCGGTGATGGCGCGGAGTGATGTTGTGGTGGCGACGAGTGATGCTGTGGCGTTCAGTGATGCAGGGTTAGCGCATAGTGATGTTGTGGTGCCAGAGTGATGCTGTGGTGGCCCTGAGTGATGCTGTGGAGGTCGAGAGTGATGCTGTGGAGGCCGTGAGTGATGCTGTGGAGGTCGAGAGTGATGCTGTGGAGGCCGTGAGTGATGCTGTGGAGGTCGAGAGTGATGCTGTGGAGGCCGTGAGTGATGCTGTGGAGGCTGTGAGTGATGCTGTGGAGGCCGTGAGTGATGCAGTGGAGGCCGTGAGTGATGCAGTGGAGGCCGTGAGTGATGCAGTGGAGGCCGTGAGTGATGCAGTGGAGGCCGTGAGTGATGCTGTGGAGGCCGTGAGTGATGCTGTGGAGGCCGTGAGTGATGCTGTGGAGGCCGTGAGTGATGCTGTGGAGGCCGTGAGTGATGCTGTGGAGGCCGTGAGTGATGCTGTGGAGGCCGTGAGTGATGCTGTGGAGGCCGTGAGTGATGCTGTGGAGGCCGTGAGTGATGCTGTGGAGGCCATGAGTGATGCTGTGGAGGCCATGAGTGATGCTGTGGAGGCTCTGAGTGATGCTGTGGAGGCTCTGAGTGATGCTGTGGAGGCCCTGAGTGATGCTGTGGAGGCCCTGAGTGATGCTGTGGAGGCCCTGAGTGATGCTGTGGTGGCGCATAATAATGCAGTGGTAGCGCATAGTGATGCTGTGGTGTTCCAGAGTGATGCTGTAGTGTTCCAGAGTGATGCTGTGATGGTGCTGAGTGATGCTGTGGTGGTGCTGAGTGATGCTGTGGTGGTGCTGAGTGATGCTGTGGTGGTGCTGAGTGGTGCTGCTGAGTGATAATGTGGTGGTGCTGCGTGATAATGTGGTGGTGCTGCGTGATGCTGGGGTAGCGCTGAGTGATGATGTGGTGGTGCTGAGTGATGCTGGGGTGGCGCTGAGTGATGCTGGGGTGGCACTGAGTGATGCTGGGGTGGCACTGAGTGATGCTGGGGTGGCACTGAGTGATGCAGGGGTGGCACTGAGTGATGCTGGGGTGGCGCTGAGTGATGCTGGGGTGGCGCTGAGTGATGCTGGGGTGGTGCTGAGTGGTGCTGTGGTGGTGCTGAGTGCTGCTGTTGAGTGGTGCTGTGGTGGTGCTGAGTGATGCTGTGGTGGTGCTGAGTGATGCTGTGGTGGTGCTGAGTGGTGCTGTGGTGGTGCTGAGTGATAATGTGGTGGTGCTGAGTGGTGCTGTGGTGGTGCTGAGTGGTGCTGTGGTGGTGCTGAGTGGTGCTGTGGTGGTGCTGAGTGATAATGTGGTGGTGCTGAGTGATAATGTGGTGGTGCTGAGTGATAATGTGGTGGTGCTGAGTGGTGCTGTGGTGGTGCTGAGTGATAATGTGGTGGTGCTGAGTGATAATGTGGTGGTGCTGAGTGATAATGTGGTGGTGCTGAGTGATGCTGTGGTGGTGCTGAGTGGTGCTGTGGTGATGCTGAGTGGTGCTGTGGTGGTGCTGAGTGGTGCTGAGGGGTGCTGTGGTGGTGCTGAGTGGTGCTGTTGTGGTGCTGAGTGATGCTGTGGTGGTGCTGAGTGGTGCTGTGGTGGTGCTGAGTGATAATGTGGTGGTGCTGAGTGATAATGTGGTGGTGCTGAGTGATAATGTGGTGGTGCTGAGTGGTGCTGTGGTGATGCTGAGTGGTGCTGTGGTGGTGCTGAGTGGTGCTGTGGTGGTGCTGAGTGGTGCTGTTGTGGTGCTGAGTGATGCTGTGGTGGTGCTGAGTGGTGCTGTGGTGATGCTGAGTGGTGCTGTGGTGGTGCTGAGTGGTGCTGTGGTGGTGCTGAGGGGTGCTGTGGTGGTGCTGAGTGGTGCTGTTGTGGTGCTGAGTGATGCTGTGGTGGTGCTGAGTGGTGCTGTGGTGGTGCTGAAAGATAATGTGGTGGTGCTGAGTGATAATGTGGTGGTGCTGAGTGATAATGTGGTGGTGCTGAGTGGTGCTGTGGTGATGCTGAGTGGTGCTGTGGTGGTGCTGAGTGGTGCTGTGGTGGTGCTGAGTGGTGCTGTTGTGGTGCTGAGTGATGCTGTGGTGGTGCTGAGTGGTGCTGTGGTGGTGCTGAGTGGTGCTGTGGTGGTGCTGAGTGATAATGTGGTGGTGCTGAGTGATGCTGTGGTGGTGCTGAGTGGTGCTGTGGTGGTGCTGAGTGGTGCTGTGGTGGTGCTGAGTGATAATGTGGTGGTGCTGAGTGGTGCTGTGGTGGTGCTGAGTGATAATGTGGTGGTGCTGAGTGATAATGTGGTGGTGCTGAGTGATAATGTGGTGGTGCTGAGTGGTGCTGTGGTGGTGCTGAGTGGTGCTGTGGTGGTGCTGAGTGATAATGTGGTGGTGCTGAGTGGTGCTGTGGTGGTGCTGAGTGATAATGTGGTGGTGCTGAGTGATAATGTGGTGGTGCTGAGTGATAATGTGGTGGTGCTGAGTGATGCTGTGGTGGTGCTGAGTGGTGCTGTGGTGATGCTGAGTGGTGCTGTGGTGGTGCTGAGTGGTGCTGTGGTGGTGCTGAGGGGTGCTGTGGTGGTGCTGAGTGGTGCTGTTGTGGTGCTGAGTGATGCTGTGGTGGTGCTGAGTGGTGCTGTGGTGGTGCTGAGTGATAATGTGGTGGTGCTGAGTGATAATGTGGTGGTGCTGAGTGATAATGTGGTGGTGCTGAGTGGTGCTGTGGTGATGCTGAGTGGTGCTGTGGTGGTGCTGAGTGGTGCTGTGGTGGTGCTGAGTGGTGCTGTTGTGGTGCTGAGTGATGCTGTGGTGGTGCTGAGTGGTGCTGTGGTGGTGCTGAGTGGTGCTGTGGTGGTGCTGAGTGATAATGTGGTGGTGCTGAGTGATGCTGTGGTGGTGCTGAGTGGTGCTGTGGTGGTGCTGAGTGGTACTGTGGTGGTGCTGAGTGATAATGTGGTGGTGCTGGGTGATGCTAGGGTAGCGCTGAGTGATGATGTGGTGATGCTGAGTAGTGCTGTGGTGGTGCTGAGTGATGCTGGGGTGGCACAGAGTGTTGCTAAGTGGTGCTGTGGTGGTGCTGAGTGATGCTGGTGTGGCGCTGAGTGGTGTTGTGTGGTGCTGAGTGATGCTGTTGTGGTGCTGAGTGATGCTGTGGTGGTGCTGAGTGATGCTGTGGTGGTGCTGAGTGATGCTGGAGTGGTGCTGAGTGGTGCTGTGGTGGTGCTGAGTGATGCTGTGGTGGTGCTGAGTGATGCTGTGGTGGTGCTGAGTGATAATGTGGTGGCGCTGAGTGATGCTGGGGTGGCGCTGAGTGATGCTGGGGTGGCGCTGAGTGGTGCTGGGGTGGCGCTGAGTGGTGCTGGGGTGGCGCTGAGTGGTGCTGGGGTGGCGCTGAGTGGTGCTGTGGTGGCGCTGAGTGGTGCTGTGGTGGCGCTGAGTGGTGCTGTGGTGGTGCTGAGTGGTGCTGTGGTGGTGCTGAGTGGTGCTGTGGTGGTGCTGAGTGATGCTGTGGTGGTGCTGAGTGATAATGTGGTGGTGCTGAGTGATAATGTGGTGGTGCTGAGTGATAATGTGGTGGTGCTGAGTGGTGCTGTGGTGGCCCTTGCCCATTCAATAGAAGGTATCTCTGCCAAGACCGTACATGATAAGTCTTTACGAAAAAGATTGGCAAGCGAAAGCCAAATACATTTAACATACTCCACTACATTTTTTGGCACCAGCACGCATGGCATGGACTCAAAAAAATGTTGAGGGATCAGAAGCACACTGAACTGACCGCACCAGTCGCATAGGGCATTACTAACGGCCGGCCAAAAAACAGGAATAAAAACAGGCGTGCAAGCAGCTTTTCTCAGAGGTCGATCAATCGTGTTACAGCCACAAAGTAAGTGTAAACAAAGGGAGGGGGATCAGCAGCACCACAAGGGCTGGACAGGAGGGGAGAAAAAAAGCCAACACACAGGAGGAGGCAGCATCAGCTGCGGCCTGAGGAGTGGGAACATCGGCATGCTTGTGTTACGGACACAAAACAATAATAACCAGTATAAACAAGGGGAGTGGGATGAGCAGCGCTGCGTGGGCTGGGCTGCAGGGGAGAACAAGCACGCGCATGAAAGCTTTGGGGGGCGGGGCAGGAGCGCATTGGCGGGGGGGCAGCAGCCTTTGATGTGCGAGCGAGTGGGAGGGAACGACCATATGGGGTGATTGAGAAGTGAGGCCGAGCACGTGTATGCGATATTGCTTCGGATTGCCAAACTGCCAGTGCTAACACCAGAAAAGAATGTTGCCGAACTCAAATAGGGCGCCGATTTACAGTGGTGAAGATATAACACAAGTACTGCTACATTTGTATGAAATTAGCTGAAATTCATTTACCTGTCAAGAGTTTTACGTTTCTTTGCTACTTTAAACCCTATTTGTTCCAGAACAATGTACCCAAGCTCTGCACTCTAGCCGTAATACAATTATACAAATGCGTTTAAAACGGCTATATTCCTGCATAAACTACGTGTGTGTCTTCAATTGCAACACAAAAAGGCCCTCGGTGAAACACGACAATGTGATAGACTTGCTCTTCAGCTCTTTAAGCACCAGTCATTTTATTACAGGACTGACCGGAGGGGGAAACGAAGACAGCAATTTGGAATCAGGTCCTTAGAGATTCACAAGCATTTCAAAGCATGTGTGAAAGAGTAAAATGTACCCCTTGCTGGGCGCAACCCTAACGGTCTGCCAGCAGTGCGGCTTTCCCTCAGCCGGGGACTTCAGAGGACGCCCCCATTACTTTATACAATGGAGGTTCAAATACAGAATACAAGACATGACAGGGAGTTTAGGCCTGAAGGCTCCAGCTCAAACCTAAAGCGTGGCACTTGGGGGGCGGGACGGGGATGAGGAGCTGCAATCCACGCCATCATTTTCTAGTGCCTGAAAGCTGTAGTTTTGGATAACCAGCTGAAGTTTGCAGACATCAGCGCCTGTGTTGTTATTCTGAAATCAGGCACCAGTGGTGTTGAAAGCGTATGCTGGGAGTGGAGAGGCGGAGAGGGAGGCAGAGCATATTTACCATATGAAATGGGCTCAAAGTAACCAAATATTTTTGTGCAAAAATGTTAATGTATTCCATAAAATAAAAAATACCTGATATGCATGCAAAACTCTTCCATGTGTGCATTTTTTTGTTTAATCACGTTTTGACCCGCGCCTCGGGGAGGTTCATGGATCCTTCCACTTCCTCCGACTTCTCGCCAATAGCCGGGATGCGAGCCTGAAAGTGGCGAAGGCGGGTGTTGGGCAGCTGCAGGAGCACTGACTGCAACCAGAGGAGAGGTAGCGCCATGTGTGCTGCAGAGATGGAGGCCAATGAGCGCTGCCCCAATATGGAGGAAACAGAGGCCCAAACAGTTCAATTAATTGAACACTTTCGCTTGCATAAAGCCAGCACTGCAGGGGCCGGCGGACAATTAAGTATGCACAGAAAATAACATCAAAAGGGCGAATAAGTAAGGCATTCACCCTTATTACAAAACTAAACAACCTCAAGAGACTGCGGGGCCTGGCCGACAATTTTAAGTGCTGGAGGGAATGAATAAAGCGAGAGCAAGAGGCGTTTGCGTGCATTAACACATGGCAGCGGGAGGGGGTGATTCAAGGGATTGAATAAAGCGAGCGTGCAAGGCGTTTGCGTTAGTAGACGGGGTGATACAAGGGATTTAATAAAGCAAGCGTGCAAGGTGATAACGTTAGTAGACATATGGCAGTGTATGTTAACACATATCAGCGGGACATACTGTCCGTAGGGTCAGGACGGGTGGATAGTTTGTTTGCCTTAAGCGGCTGGAACACGTATCAATAGCAGTAACGGCGTGTGTCTGTGCAGCTCAGTGCCGCCCGGAAAATGCTCGAGGGGGTGAAAGGCCGACAGCAGAGAGCTGTTAAGTGAAACAAACACGGTAGTTGCAATAGAAGCCAACAGAACGGCCCGGCTCTACCCTGCAACCTCCAGCAAATCCTGCTCTGTTTGTGGCCTGCCTGCTTGCAGGGGGATATGTGGTAGTAGAGGGCTTGTGGTGGTGGGGAGAGGTGGAATAGGCAGCGAGTGGCGGGTGAGATTTGTGGCACTGGGGAGAGGTGGAATAGGCTACGGGTGGCGTGCTGGGGATTTGTGGCGGTGGAGAGAAGTGAAAGAGGCTGCAGGCGGCATGCTGGGGATTTGTGGCGGTGGGTAGCGGTGAAAGAGGATGCGGGTGGTGTTCTCAGATGCTTTTTTCAGCTATTTACAGCTCAGAGTTTGATGTTGATCAAAGTGTGGATGAGAGTGGTGGAACGGAGTTCACAACATAGATGAGGGGAGCTTGCAGTGTCTGTGGTTGGCGGGGTGGGAGGAAGAATAACATCGACCAAGGAGCAACATGGAGCTGGGATACAAAGCAGACGGGTGAGGAAGCAACACAGGAGAAGAGCAAATGCGGGAAGGCAAAACATGGAGAGGGGCGGGGAGAAGCAAAGAAGACGGAGATCAATACTACACAGGTAAGAAGAGAAATACACAAGGGAAATAGCAGGAAACATGAATGACTAATGCGTGATTTACTAAAAGAAAAATGTAGTGCCAGAATATTAAGCAGTGGAATGACAATTAATGAGGCCATGCTCCGGGGAAAAAAAGAAGAGGAAGGAGAGCCCACACAAGCCAATATAACAAGCTCTTGGCATTGCTGTGGGGAGGGGGGGTGGGGGGGGGGAGAAATGCGAGACACGGCCTGGCGGCCGTGAAAAGTGTGAAGAAGTGGGCGGGGGAGCGGATCCCTTTGAAGCACGGCCTCGCGGCCGTGAAAGTGAAACAGCCTGAGGCCGAGCGCACGCTGGGGGATGCCTGTGGGAGGGAGGCTGATGGCTTTGATGTGGACGCGCTTTCCGCTCGAGTAATCCACAGGCACTGTCCAAAATCCGCAATGGTTTCAGAGCTTGGATGGCCCACTATACTCTCGTCTATTTATTCCTTGCGGAATATAATATACGAGACCTAAAAAGATGATTTAGGTCCTGTAATTTCAGTCCCTGATAAGTGTCTTGCCACTTAGTGACCAGATGTAAAGTTTGCTGCTCCCGTCTTGAGTCCATGCAATGCCCCAAGGGTGGAAAAACCAGTAGATCTTCTGGAACATATTAAACCTCTCCCCTTGTGTTTTTTACATTTCGAGAATCTGAACTGAAATGTTTTATTAACGTTGCAAGAAAAATCTTCACGGAAATGATAAATTGTTAATGTTTAATTCATCTTTGAAGCAAATGACTTTACTGATGGGCTTTTTTACAGTTAAATGTGCAGGCCTACCGAGGTTGGAAGACAGCTTAGCTACCGACCTGAGAAAGCTTGCTTGAACATTTTAAACACGTAAGATGATCGAAGGCCTGAGGATGCTTTTTCAATTAATGGGCTGCATCAAAACTCATTTTAAAAACTCAGCTTCATTGTTCACAGTGCCCCTTTAAATTGCGGTCTCTGCCTTTCCAGGCAAATCTGTGCACATCACTTAGCTAATTCTGTGGCACATCTTTTAATCTATGGATTAAGTGTGAAATCATGCAAATATTGGCAACAAATCACAGATGAAAAGGTTTTCCACGCTTGCTTGCTCGACCTCTCTCGAGAAATTTCTCAGAAACTGCTTGCATTATAGATATTTGCCAAGATTGAACGAAGTGCATGAGATAGCAAATACCTGGGGTCTATCCTAACCCTTCCAGCCACAGTGTAATAATTGCAGACAAGCCAAGAGCGACTGGGCTAGAATATTTAGTTTCCAAAGGAAATCCTTTGTGGGCATGGCCACTAGCCATTTCCGAAATGGAATTGGAATATATGCCCCTCTCTAGCTTATTAAAGTGTTGATATCTGTGATATATATTTTTTTTCTTTTTTCCTCATTCGCCTCCAACCACAGCTAACATGGGATCCATAGGCTGCCACTGTTACTCCCGAAGGAGAAGTAGGCCCAACGATTCGATCTTCTCTACCAGCAGCATACCCACTTCATCCTAGATGCTGCCCTCCCGTTGTTACAGAGGAGGGTGGTTGCACTCTTTTCAGGGATATACCAGGGGTAGTGTCACTAAGCATCTCAAGCTTGGACACTACCTAAGAGCTCCCTTGGGCCTTAATCATAGGACCCAACAAAAAAAAGTCAGACTGCTGTCCAATTTTGTAGTTAATTCCAAATGATCTTCTTCTTCGAATTTTTCAACTGAATCAAATCCATTTTAGAGGTTTTATATAAGGAAGACAACCACTCTGGATGTGTGGGAGATGTTACTTCAGCCCATCTGTGATATTCTTGCAGCAGGATGTTTAGCATATTTCCCAGGTACACTATGAAACAAAATGCACCATGAGGACTATGGCGATAGTGCAAGGTGGTGGCAGCTCCCTGTCACATTGTTTTGCGAGGCGAGGCGAGCAGATTGCGAGGGTCTCACCTCTGCTCCTACTTCTCACCCCAGCTGCTTATATTTTTATTTCCTGCATATTTTTAAAAAACAGTGGTGTTACATTGTGTCGCGCATTTGCGCTTTTTAACTGTACCTGTTTTCCCTTTGCCTTCTGGTTCCCTGTGCCCCGGTCCACCACGGCTTCCCCTGTGCCGATTGTTGTGGAGGGCAGGTTGGGCGCCATCTTAGATCAGTCTCATACCCCTGCAGGACCGGAGTTAGCGGTCTAGCTGGGGGAGGGGCTTGTGCCTTAAGTAGACTGAGAGTCCGGGGGCCTGGGCGATAGTGCAAGGTGGTGGCAGCTCCCTGTCACATCGTTTTGCGAGGCGAGGCGAGCAGATTGCGAGGGTCTCTCCTCTGCTCCTACTTCTCACCCCAGCTGCTTATATTTTTATTTCCTTCATATTTTTAAAAAACGGTGGTGTTACATTGTGTCGCGCATTTGCGCTTTTTAACTGTACCTGTTTTCCCTTTGCCTTCTGGTTCCCTGTGCCCCGGTCCACCACGGCTTCCCTTGTGCCGATTGTTGTGGTGGGCAGGTTGGGCGCCATCTTAGATCAGTCTCAGACCCCTGCAGGACCGGAGTTAGCGGTCTAGCTGGGGGAGGGGCTTGTGCCTTAAGTAGCAATGCACTCTCGGACGCGCAGCGGGCGCGCCGACTGCGAGCCGAAGGAGCGCCAAAGGAGGGCCCGTCTGTGCCCGTCCGTGCTTCGGACGGGCACAGGGCCATACCCCCTGCTTATTCACAAAGTCCGCCCAAAATCACTAGAGTGAAGTACACACGTAAGCAACTTCTTGCACTGAATACAGCTAGGTGTAGGGTTGGGTCCCCTTGGGTAGCTTAGGAGTGTATTTCCAGTAAATGTATTGACTGCGAGTTTTCTTTTTGTCCCTCTCTTTGTGGCCCCCTACCCATTAGCACTTCCTCTGTTTCGATCAATGCGGGGCTTATCAATGTTAGGTCTTTAGTTAAGCATGCAGCTGATGTTTTTGAGCTTTTGATGGAGAATAAGTTGGATCTTCTCTTTGTTACTGAAACTTGGCTCACAGATACCTGTTCCCCGGTGGTGGAGCTGGCTGTCCCTAGAGGTTTTAAGATCACGAGGGCTGACCGCCCGGTAGGCAGAGGGGGCGGTGTAGCCGTGATATATAGGGATAAATGGCAGGTCCCCTACGAACCCTCTGGTGATCTGGTCGACGGTGAGTTGCTTCATTTTGTCCTTACTCTCAGCCCACATTTTACCTTGGGGGGCACGCTGGTGTATCGACCTCCGGGCTATGCGGGTCAATTCATAGAAGCTCTGGAAGAGGTAATTGTGCCCCGGGCCCTGAGATTTGCTAAATTTCTTTTATTGGGGGACTTTAACATCCATGTGGATGTGCCAGATTCAACAGAGGCTAGACGTCTGGAGGAGGCCCTGAATTTGGCCCAGCTTAAACAATGGGTCAAATCCCCAACTCATGTAGGGGGGCACTTATTAGATCTAGTGTGTTCAAATTTTGATATTGGAATGTCCTGCCCCCAGAGTGTGACGTGGTCGGACCACAGGCTGATTAGGTTTTCCTGGGCCTTGGAAAAGTCTGCTGGGGTTGGGAATTCCCTTCCGAATGTGCATCCTCAGAAGTTTAATCTAGCTACTTTTTCAGACATACTCTCCCTAGAACGACCGTTCCTAGGTCCCACAGTGGGGGAGGCAGTGGGACACTTCAATGGGTGTCTGGAACAGGAGGCGACTGCTTCGGTGAATCAAGGCCGTATTCATAGACTACGCTTTTCCCCCTCTCAACCTTGGTTTTCTCATGCCCTCAGTGAGTTGAAATTGGGGTGCAAGAAACTAGAACGAGTGTGGAGACAAGGCTATCGCCCTGAGGCTAAGACTGCCTTGCGTATGGCCCAGAAGGAATACTATGCTGCGATTAAGGCAGCTAAAGGCGGCTACTACGCAGGCAGAATTACCAAGGCAAACAATAATAGCAAAGACATTTTTTCCATTGTTCAGAGCTTCTTATCACCCTGTGCCGCTCAACCTTTGTTGCCATCTTCTAAACAATGGTGTGAAGAGCTGTCGTCTTTCTTCTCTGAATTTTTTTTTAAAATCTAGGAGGATTTGGTGGCTGTCTGTGACATTTATAAGTCCTTTCCAGTGTTGCCGTCCGTACCCATGCCCAAACTGACAGATCAGTTTGTGGCTTTTTCTCCGGTTGGGGAGGAAGATGTCCTGACAGTTCTTAAATCTTTGAAGTCGGCCTCTCCCACAGACCCGTGCCCTGCTCGGGTGCTTGGGGCGGTGGCTGCGACGGTCTGTAGGGAAGTTACTCAGATCGTTAATCTTTCTTTCTCCACGGCTAATGTTCCTATTGTGTGGAAGCAGGCGAAACTTCTGCCGCTCCTCAAAAAAGCCGTGTCGGATTTAGCTGCTCCGTCGAGCTATCGGCCTATATCGTTGCTACCGGCCCTGGCTAAAATTTGTGAGAAAATGGCCTTACGCCAATTGGATAATTTTGTAGAGTCTTCTCAAGCTTTACATCCTGCCCAATCGGGCTTCCGGGCTGCCTATAGTACTGAGACGGCCTTGGTCAAGGTTTCAGAGGCAATTAGGGGGTGCTTGGACGGAGGCGTCAGAGCAGTTCTGGTTTTACTGGATCTCTCTGCCGCCTTCGATACGGTGCCCCAAGGGCTTCTACTCTCCAGGCTGTCTTCTATCGGCATCTCGCGGTTGGCTCTGGACTGGCTAACGTCGTTTTTAAACGACAGGACGCAGCAAGTCTGGATGCCACCATATGCTTCTCAGCCAAAGTCACTTTCCACAGGAGTCCCCCAGGGGTCTATATTGAGCCCCCTGCTTTTTAATTTGTATCTGACTCCCCTGATCTATCTAGCAGAGTTTTTTGGGGCAAAAATTATGGCCTACGCCGATGACACCCAACTTTTGTTCACCTGGCCAGATGAAAATTTCGGATACCTCGGTAGTGCAGGACTGTCTTACCTCAGTATTTCGTTGGCTGGCCCAAGCACAGCTTAAATGTAATGAGGAAAAATCGGAGGTCCTCTTCTACGGTGCCTTTCCAGATAATTTTAGAACCCTTCTCTGGCCTTGTGACATCCCCTGTACAAAATCCATGGGTGGCCCGGCTAGGAATTTGGGAGTCTGGTTTGGGGATAATCTCAAATTTGAAGACCATATCAGAAGACTTACTGGTGTCTGTTTTGGCACCCTAAAAACCCTGAAAAGATTCTTCCCTTTGCTCCCGAGAGATGCTAGAGAGACAGTATCGCGGGCGCTCATTCTCTCCAGGTTAGATTATGCGAATGCGTTGTTCATTGGCATACCTGCCTATTTGATCAAAAGGCTGCAGGTGGTGCAGAACGCGGTCGCTAGACTCCTGTTCAACATCCCTAGGAGGTCGAGCGTCCGTCCCCACCTGCATAGCCTGCATTGGCTCCCAGTGACGCAACGTATTCTGTTTAAAGCTCTTGTTCTCTCCTTTAGGGCTACCCATGAGCTTGGGCCTCAATATTTAAGAGAACGCTTTTCCCTGTACATCCCTAACCGTGTCTTGCGATCTGCTAACCAATACAGGATGGTCATCCCCAGATTTAGATATGCCAGGCTGGGAGGTCAGTCTATATCTGTTCTGGCGGCTAGAGCTTGGAACACCCTTCCTCTTTCGCTCCGCTCTTCCCAGAATGTTGCCATCTTTAAGAAAAACCTTAAAACTCATCTATTTAAAGTAGCCTTTTAGCTTCCTCTCTCCCCCTCTGCACGCCTTATCCTCTACCTACCGCGCCAGGATACTTCCGAGTAACAGAGCGCGTTACAAAACCCTTAATATAAATAAAATAAATATTTAAACCTGCTGTGCTCTACAAAGTCCATTTTCTTTCTGTGCATAGCGTTTATATGTTTACAAATTTAGTATCAAAACAAGAAAATTCATATTAAATATATACAAAATGTATACATTATTTATCGCATTCCATATCTGGAATCAGTCCATTTATATGGTCATAATAATATCTTGTTTCTATATTGCGTGTGTTTCACAAGTATATTGCTCTCTAGTAATATAAACAAGAGGTGTTATTATGAATGGTAATGGAACTCATTTTTATTAGGTCGAGCCAGGCTGCGAATGCGCTTCTCAGCAAGGCATGCTGTATTCGAGTATGGACTTGAATCCCTGCCCACTCTCCGCCCATATTTGTCATTGGCTTGTGTTATTGTCCTTCGCGAATGCTGGCTTCTGATTCATTAACAGGCTTGTTAGTCCCACCTTTGTACCGCCTTACCTTCATTTGTAACCTCCAATGAGGACTGGCCCTTTTACTTTGTTGTTACACGGTATGTCGTATTTAGTCAGTAAGCACTATTTTCTTTAATGAGTCTCTCTTACTGCAGGCACGACATGCTTTCTTGAAACATTCAGCGCGCCATACGCGCTTTCAATTTCCAAGCAGCCTGGGACAATGGCGGCCACTTCTTTGAAATGAAACCGGTCTCGCATTTACAAGAGTTTGAGCTATTGGCATTGTAAATGACAATGCCTTTTATTTATGTGTTAATTATCAAAACAGATAAATAAAAGGCATTGTCATTTACAATGCCTATAGCTTAAACTCTTGCAAATACGAGACCTATTGCATTGCATATGCTTGTTTTTGTTCTACTTTCAGCCAGCGCTGCTGTACAACATGAGTAAAATATGGGCACTATCTCTCGCCGATGAGACCTACAGGCTTTGCCAGTGCTCATTTCTACTGATTTTAATGGAGTTAATTCTACTTGTTTTATAACAATTGAACTATTGTCTGTTTTTTAATTTTTCTAGCTTTAATTAAGATTGACTAGGATGTTCAACCTTCCACTGGTGTCAATGACTTTGAACACAAATTAGTCCTTTAGTATATACAGCCCCAAGGCAGCACAGAGGTTTAAATTCTTTAACTTCGTTGTTGTAAGCTTGGTTTGTTGCACAGAGCATCTCACACATGTTATCTGCTACTGATGCCAAACAATCAACGCGGAGGCAAATATACCAGGAGCGAAACCTGACTGCTTAAAGTAACAACCCCAATAACATTTCCCACAAACAGAGGGCTGTAGAACAACCAAAAAAGACACAACAACAAGAGTCCTTCATGCATAGGGCATATTCTCTGCAAATGCTTCCCACTTCCCGCTTTATCTTTCTTCAGTGCTCAATACCCCCCTCACAGTGTTTGGCTATTGGTTATTAATTACACTATGCATTATCCTTACGATTGATTGATGCTTGTGTTTCCCTTTCGCTATTGCTTACATTTGTGTAATTGTAGTTGATATCTAGGTCCTTTTCTCATTTGAACTCTCAGGTTGGAGGCAGCGCCTGAGGTTTGCTGGAGAGATTCTGTATTAGTGCGAGCTGATTCTCAATCTACGAGCTCGCTATATTTTATCTAAAGCTTGTCAGGCTACTGAGTACGTGCAGGCATGATTGTGATGCTGGCGACTAACGCATTTTAAAATATTGTCACTTACCATGTTAGAGCACTGGTTTTAAAACGCATATTATTTCCTGCATATTTGTCACTTTTTCGCTCCTCCTACGGCCTCTCTCGCCCCGTTCCACCGCAGCTGACAGTGCTGTTTGAGTGGAGGGCGAGGCGCCATCTTGGGCTGTGTTGTTCCTGAAGCCTGGCCGGAGTTAGCGGTCTAGCACTTTTGGGGAGGCAGGGCATAAGAAGACAAGCAACGCAGGGCTCTCTGTGAACTCTCAGGTTGGTGGCAGCGCCTGAGGTTTGCTGGAGAGATTCTGTATTAGTGCGAGCTGATTCTCAATCTACGAGCTCGCTATCTTTTATCTAAAGCTTGTCAGGCTACTGAGTACGTGCCGGCATGATTGTGATGCTGGCGACTAACGCATTTTAAAATATTGTCACTTACCATGTTAGAGCACTGGTTTTAAAACGCATATTATTTCCTGCATATTTGGCACATTTTCGCTCCTCCTACGGCCTCCCTCGCCCCGTTCCACCGCAGCTGACAGTGCTGTTTGAGTGGAGGGCGAGGCGCCATCTTGGGCTGTGTTGTTCCTGAAGCCTGGCCGGAGTTAGCGGTCTAGCGCTTTTGGGGAGGCAGGGTATAAGAAGCAAATGTGTTTCCGGGAGCGCAGCGGACGGGCGCAGCGGGCGCGACGATGGCGCGCCAAAGGTGCGCCTAAGGTAAGCCCGTCTGCGCCCCGGCAGCGCGCAGGGCCAGAGAGGCTGCTCGGATAGGGCCCCATCAGTCGAACTCCTATATCACGTATAGTAGAGATCTACTGCTATCCCTTAACAAAAACTCGTGCGGCGACTGCACGGTATGGGAGGCTCAACACTCCTCTGATGTGGTTTGCCCCGTATGTCAGTTCCAACTTAGACCGTGTTTCCCCTCCCCTTCTTCTTTGGTCAATGAAGAGGGTGACTCTAGAATCCGAGCTGCTCTCATCAATGCCCGCTCCCTAGTCAAGCATATGGAAGAGGTTCGCGAGTTGATAATCGATAACTCGCTTGACCTCTTATTCGTTACTGAGACTTGGCTTCATTCTTACTGCGCCCCTACAATTGAACTGGCTATACCTAGGGGCTTCAAGATAACAAGGTTAGATCGTAGTCTGGGCAGGGGAGGAGGACTAGCAGTTATCTACAGAGACAAATGGTCTCTGATTAAGGAATGCTCTGGTGCCATTGAGGACGGAGCAGCACTGGAATTTTCGATTGCTCTCTCTCCGCAGTTCACCTTGGGCGGGCTGCTGATCTATCGCCCTCCAGACCCTCTAGGTTCCTTTATTAAATCTCTGGAGGAGCTAGTTGCCCAGAGAGCGTTGAGATTCCCCAGGTTTCTGCTCCTGGGGGATTTCAACATACATATGGATGTTCCTACAGCCCCGGGGGTTAGGGACCTGGATGATCTTTGCACCTTAGCGCATCTTAGAACACAAGGTCATGATACTACTCACCTTGGAGGACATTGCCTTGATCTTGTCTATACCAACTTTAGTATCATCATTGACACCCCTTGCCCAGTCCCATGGTCAGACCATTTCTTGGTATGCTTTTCCTGGGAAACTGACAGGGCTTGCGCCTTAGCTGGTGTGCAACAGATCCCCTTTCCCCAGAGGATTAGTATCCCAGCTCTGGCAACATCCCTATCTCATACTCTTCCGGACAAGTCGGGAAATCTAGAAGAAGCAGTCAAGAATTTCTCGACATGGTTTAGATCCTCGGCAAGCCTGTTACCACAAACTAAAGCGACAGTTCGGCCGCGAGCCACCCCGCCATCCCCTTGGTACACGGAACATCTCAAAAGCTTAAAAATAGGATGCAAGGAGCTGGAAAGATCATGGAGGCGAGAGTATTGCCCACTAGCTAAGGCGAAACTCCGAGCAGGGCAAAAAGATTATTATGCTGCAATTAAGAGGGCTAAGGGAGATTATTACGCAGACAGGATCCAAAAGGCAAAAAACAACAGTAGAGAAATTTTCTCTATCTTAAAAAGTTTTACGTCCCCGGTGGCAGAAACTCAGACGGCCCCTTTATCTGAGGGATGGTGTGAGAAACTGTCCACTTACTTTACAGACAAAATAAAGAAAATCCAAGAGAGCCTTAAGCCTATTGGCTCTGAATACCCTTCGCCAGGTCAGGAGGCCCGTAAACAAGACAACTCCCTTCAACTCTTTATTCCTCCCAACGGCACAAAGCCTAAAGAGGCAATGTGCTCTTTTATAAAGGTTGAAGAGAAGGATGTCTTGGCTATTCTTAAAGCGCTGAAATCTGGGTCCCCTGCGGATCCCTGCCCTGCTAGAGTTCTGAGCGGTGTGGCGGAGGTAATTGCATCTACAGTAACAGACCTGGTTAATGAGTCTTTATTAACCGGTAATGTACCACCTCAGTGGAAACAAGCAAAACTCCTCCCATTGATCAAAAAACCTACAGCGGACCCTTTGATCACCTCTAATTATAGGCCTATCTCCCTGCTCCCAGCCCTAGCCAAGGTCTGCGAGAAGGCTGTTTTTCGACAGCTGGAGAAGTTTGTGGAATCCACGGGGGAGTTACATCCTGCCCAATCCGGATTCCGCTCCTCCTTCAGCACTGAGACCGCGCTAGTGGAGGTCACCGAGGCCATTAGGGAGTGCCTGGACAGGGGCGGCAGAGCGGTTCTAATTTTATTGGACCTCTCTGCCGCGTTTGACACGGTTCCCCATGCCCAGTTGCTCTCTAGGCTAGAGGACATTGGCATCACTGGCGCGGCTCTCAAATGGGTCAAATCCTTTCTCGCAGATCGGTTCCAACAAATCTGGCTTCCCCCTTACCACTCCTCGAACAGCAGGGTAGATACTGGAGTCCCCCAAGGGTCGACTCTGAGTCCCCTACTTTTTAATGTTTACTTGACCCCGCTTGTCTATCTGGCGGAGAGCTTGGGTGCGAAAATAATGGCTTATGCCGACGACACCCAACTTCTCTTCACGTGGGACAAGAACAATCTCTGCACAGAGAGAGTCCAGCAGTGCTTGTCCTCAGTATTTGCCTGGCTTGCCCAGGCGGATCTCAAATGCAATGTGGACAAGTCGGAGATTATCCTGTACGGCCACTTTCCAGCGGGATTTAAAGAATCCATCTGGCCCATGGGACTGCCGTGCCCCACTGGGAATTGCGGGGCTGCAAAGAACTTAGGGATCTGGTTCGGAGCTGATCTATGCTTCCGAGATCAGATCATGCGATTGGCGGGAACCTGTTATGGGACCCTTACCACCCTTCGGAAGTTCTTTCCCCTTCTCCCCCAGGAAGCTAAAGAAACAGTGGCCAGAGCACTTATACTTTCGCGTCTGGACTACGCCAACGCCCTTTATGTGGGCGCTCCCGACTTCCTGCTGCACAAATTGCAAGTAGTCCAGAACGCGACAGTAAGGCTCCTATTTAACATTCCCAGGTGTCTTAGTGTACGAAGCGACTCTCTGAGCTTCATTGGCTTCCAGTGGCTCTCAGAGTGCGCTTTAAGATTCTGACATTGGCTTTCAAAGCCTTACACGGCCCATGCCTGTCCTACCTAAGAGATAGGTTCACTTTTTACCATCCTCCGCGACAACTGAGATCTGCCTCCCTTAGACACTTGGTCACTCCCAGATTCAAGAGAGCTCGTCTCGGGGGTAAATCACTAGTGGTTAGAGCCGCCCAGCTATGGAATAACCTCCCCGACCATCTCAGACATACGACAAGCCTCACATATTTTAAAAAACATCTAAAAACGTTCCTATTTAGGCAAAACATGTAGACCACTTGCTTTCTTTTAGCTGATATTTGACTCTTCTCCTGCGCCAGGACAGTCTTGACTATTAGTGCGCGTTATAAGCAAACATATAACATATAACATAACATTTGCAGTACAATGTTCTTCTCCGTTAGATTAGATTTGAGTGTGACATGCTATTTCTTCCCTCAGCAAGTCCATCCATGGTATGGGACTTGCCCCAAGCAAAGGCTTGATGTCACAGGCACACATAGTAGTTGTGGTGACTCCTGCACCACAGCACTTGTTAGGCAGAGCTGAATGCTTGCATTCGTACTGCAAGCCTACTCAGTAGGCTAGCGGTGCGTGGGCAGGAAGTGTGTTGCAAGCTACACGTCCAGCAGTCTTGCTCTATTCCCATTCATGTTGACAGCTGGACTGTCTGGGTTCCCAGGCTGCATGAAAAGCTTGCTCTTTAGATCCCACATCTTTTTTCCCCACTAACCCCATCGAGTCCCACCTTGAGCCCACAGCAAAACACTGAGGAGTCCCTTCCACACATTACACCCACTTGCCGTTGGGGGAAGTGCATATTTTCTTACCTTATTGCTTCTTATTTCCAGGTTGCTTCATACTTTCTCTACATTCCACGAACATCAAGGTTTCAAGGTTTCACGGTTCGCGTTGGTAGTGTTTTCCATCGCATGTCATGGTTTGCGTTGGGAGTGTTTTTGGTTTCGTGTGGAGTCCCTTCTACAATCACACCCCAATTTGTGTTGGGAGAAGTCCGTTTTTCCATACATTTCTCGGACATCAAGGTTTGCGTCGTGAGTGTTTTTGGTTCCGTGTGGAGTCCCTTCCACACATCACACCCCAATTTGTTGTTGGGGGAAGTTTTGCAATTACTTTGGTGTTGCAATGCTATTAAGTTCCGTGTGGATATCCTCCATGCGTACATATTGTTTTTCTTTACAGGATGGTTCTCCTCGCACTTTTGTTGTTGGCACCCTTGTACTTTTCTTGTGTTTGCCTGGCCAGCTTACATTATTCTTGTACTTTGGTTTATTGGTAGTTATGGTGTGGGAGTGTGGGTTTGTGTTGTGTTAAGGGAGATGGTGTATTCCTGTGTCTCTTCCTACCTTCTTTATTGTTTCTGCATGAATTTGTCACCTTTGATTTTTCATGCTACTTTCAGAACTGTCATGTTATTTATTTTTCTCACATTTGTCTTGATTCTTATCTAAGAGCTTTTGTATTCCCCTAACGGAAGGAGATGTGTTATATTGCTGCTCAGCCTGGGTGTCTGTGTGAGAGAATGTTGGTGAATGGAATGTTCATGTGTGTGAGTGTCAGTTGGTAATGGGCAGAGTAGCAGTGAGGCTGCTCCTGGTGGGGCTCTCATCTTGTAACATCCTACTTGAATAAAGATACCTGAAGATACTACATGGACCAGTCTACTTCATTTTACTACAAGATGCTTAATACGATTGGCCAGTGTGGAAACAGACCCTTTAGACATACAAGGGGCAGTTATGTAATAAGGAAGAGACTATTTCCTGGTGTGAGGTGTCTCATCACGGTATGGCTCCTAAATTAAAGTATATTACTACTATTGCACAGCAATATATTAAAGGTCTTTTGAGAAGAAGAGAAGCAATGTTGACTTTTCCTACAGGAAACTTTATCTGAGGCATTAGGCACCTTGGTCAGTATGGCAGTGAAGGAATATAACTTCTTTATTTGGTAGCTCGCCAACCCAAGCCCCTTTCTAGGATGGAAGACGAGTTTCATGTCCCTAGGACCTCTGATTCCAGCAGATACTGAGAGCTTTTGATTCCCACCAAAGGCCAGGAGAAAACAAGACCTCTCCTCCTCACCACCTCTACCCCAAGGGCAAGCAAATGCTTTTGAAAAGTAGGAGGGAGGTATTTATATCAAGGTCAAGAGCTCAACACCAACACCTTCCTATTGTGAGATCATTATACTAAGTGGATCAGGCAACCCTGTCACCTGGTAATGGCCTTCCTTTCAGGGGAGAATTTTTCACAAGACAATAAGATAGAAGAAAAGGGTAGCCTGGATGAAATGAGTGATGGCAGTCCAATTGAGTATGGATTGAAAATCAGGATGGAATGTTCAAAACTGAAAATCCGCTCAATGGCATGCTGGACCCAGAAGATATTCATCCCTCCAGGTACTGAAGTGAGCCTAGCTGACAAGGTAGCCCAATAAGTGCCTCAGGGCGGAATGGCCCCTCCCTGGAAGGCAGAGCAGCACTTATGTAAGAGATTGACAAGAATATGTCCACCTTCCTGGTCAAGTTTTTCTAACATTGGAATAAGCATATAGATAAGTGCTGGAGGTTGTGCCAGGACAAGGTATCATATGTACTTGAGACACTGACTACAATTCCGTACAAGGCAGAGAAGGCCAAGGATTCTGGCAGCTTTACCTTACTCAAAATCTTACTGTTGTGTGAGCAGAGGAAAAAAAGAGAATACTCCTTATAACAACTGTGATCTTAATTGAGGTGTATTGTGACATTAAAAGCAAGTTTTTGTCTACCTTTAGCTCATTGAGTAACTTGCAAGCTTCAATTTACAAACCATGTGCCTGTTCCTCCAACACACCTACATATTTTATGGAACATCAATATGGTCCTGAATTTATACCTTTCTTTGCCTCACAGGGAGTTTCTTTCTCGGAAGGAACTTTCTACTAAATTGTCTATATTGCTGTAACTTGTTTCAGCCATTCTTGTATTCTACCTTTCCTTAAGGGCCCCAGTTGTGCACAAATCAGTGTATTAGGCCATATGAGGATATGACGGCTAAAGTTCAACCGACTGGAGAGCATCACCATGTAATTTCTATTAGAAAGCCAACTGGGGTCGTAACCTCTCTGTGGTACATAAAAGATGATCCGTAGTCCAGGTGTAGTAGTAGATCTCTCTTTATTAGCAGGTAGATAGGTGGCAAGTTAGAAGGTAAGAAGATACAAAGGAGAAAGCCCACCAGGAGCGAGCTTCCAGCTCCTCAGCCTGAGATGCCCAACTGACAATCTCACCACAGTATGGCACTCAAACATTCCATGATGTCACAAGACATTCTGATGAAGTGGTAGAGAGGGAAAAGATATAGAAATCATTTACCACACATCCTCTTCCGTTAGCGAACAACAGCAAGTAAGTAAGAAGTTAAGTCGGATCAGAAGGATTAAGAGGAAACTGTAGACACAAGAGCAAGTCAAAGAGATAATTTGAAAAGCAGGAAACTTAAGCGTGGAAGCAGAAACAAAGAAAATTAAAAGAGGCATGTAGAAAGATATTCATAAGATGCACAAATGCTCATGGTTGGTCAAAACACAAGAATGCAAATTACATTACATGCCCATCCACCCTCCTTAATAAAACAAGGTAGCGATCCTGTTAAGCCAAATAGGGTGTAACAACCAAAAGACAAAATGTGTGCAGATGGAAGTAAGCACAATAAGATGTACGCCAGGTCCAGATGTCCAAGGGAAAAGTAGCTATGAGCAACTAGGCTTCAACCACGTCCCTAAAGGAAAGGTACAACTTGCAGCAAAAAAAAACAAGATAGACAAACACCCTTCAGCTGGAAGCTCGCTCCTGGTGGGGTTTCTCCTTTGTATCTTCTTACCTTCTAACTTGCCACCTATCTACCTGCTAATAAAGAGAGATCTACTACTACACCTGGACTACGGATCATCTTTTATGTACCACAGTTTGGCGACGTTTCTTGGACTAACCTATGCTGCAAGGAAAGAGGATTGAAACTCTACTTCAAGGAAACCAAGGACTGGTCTGGGACTCAGTTAAAGTGTAAAACAGAAGAAAGCTAATCATTTCCAGGAATCAGAGAAATGCCCAGTAAACCCCACCAGTGTCCTTTTCACCTTAAACAGCCTGTACCCTGGGCGTTTGTGTTGTGAAGGAGCCAACTGCCATCTTGCTGTCATTTGGAGATTGTCTGCCTCCAGCCATTAAAGCAAGTGAGACCCAGCTGGCCTGATCACCCTACTGCGTCTCTGTTGCTTTTGCACCTTGACAGTTCGCACTCGTTAAAATTACTGTGGGACTGGTGAGACAGCTGTGTACTCCCACAGTGTGGGCACGTTTTTTTCTGTGTGTGGTTCCTGTTTTTGCTTTCATGGATGTGCCCCGGCGCAAGCAGTACTCCCTCACAACAGCTACCACTATCCCTAGTATGCTCAGTGACCTGACATGCATTTATGGAAAAACGTGTTTAACCTGGGTTTTGAGGCATTTTTCTTGGTCTACTTTTGTGCTCAACATGGCGCCACGCGTTAATGACAGTTTAACTGCCAACTTTCGAACATCCCAACACACGGTGAATTTGAGGCTGATATTTTCTCCCACTCGAACGATTGTTGTCAGCATCAATGAAGACGTAAAGACACTGACTACAAGGTGGTGAGAGATTAAATCTTTATTATTAAAAGTGACTGTGCGGAAGATTTGGGTGTTTTAACTCTTCAGCATCTCCTATCGTGAGTGAAGGGTCACAAAATTTATTATGCTGTTTGTACGCTACGTGCTTAGTTCATTGAACAATGTAAAAATTGTTCAACGCAACATCACCTAATGGTGGCGCTGACCACGCATATCACTTTTCCCAGAAAAGGGTACACCAAAGGATACTAATCCTTGAAACTTCTAAGAATAGTAGTTACATGCAGACAACCTCCCCTAATGAAAGGGTACACCACATTAACAATGTGTAACGTAACTTCTTCAAAGGGTAACAACATGACCCTAGGAAACAAAACTTTGGCACTGACTGGCACCACAACCTTCCCACAACCTCCCCTAAGTAAGGGTACACCATAGGGTACTAACCCTTAGTACATGAATGGGGCATTGATTAGACACAAACACCCTAGCTGCCCAAGCAGGGTGAAACACAGGATACACACCCTGTGAGACCAAGACTATAAAATCCCCTATATGTATACAGGGTACACCATAAGGTACAACATCGCCCTAGTTTCAAAATATGGCATTGACTAGCCACACACCCTCCCCTAAATAAGGGTACACCGTAGGGTTAAGACGTTGCCTTAGGAACCCAACCCGAACTCCCGATGGTAGGGTACAGCATAATATAACCACTGACAAGAATACACAAATGGGGAAACACTCTAACAACCTCCCAAAGATAAATGGAACAAACCATTATGCCCAACACACACACCAGCCCACAACATACACTGAGATACAAATAAGTTGAAGCATAAGCATAGGAATAAACAAAAGAGTTTAGCTCCGGTGAGCGATTTCTCACCCGAGGACTTCTTAGCCAGGATTGTCCATAAGTTCCGATGAGTGACTACACAACAGGAAACTAAGTTGGGTGACGTGCAGGCAAGTCCTGGATACTAATGTGGTTCCTATTAACATACACACGAGCAGCGTGTATATTTCGCTGAAGCAAATATCGTGTGCTGTTGTTGTTTCTCTTCTTTTCACAACAATTCCGAAGAACAGATGCGCCATGTAAACTGGAATCCGCTACTGAGGAGACCGATCGGCGTTGAAGTTCAGCTGAAGACTGATTAGACGAGCAGGTTACTATGGTAACCAAAATGGCTTCCTTCGTGACGTGTGCGCAGTGAAGAAGAGAGATTGGTAAAAGTTACGTAACCAAGCGTGTGACCTCAACAGGAAAGAAAGAGTCACGTAGAAACACTTGATTAGAGGCTTGAGTAGGCGTCATCGATTCCTTCCATCTCTCTTACACATTCCACAACGTCATCAGAAGGTCAGAAGAGAGCAGGGAGTGCAGAACGGATGAGAACAAAAATGCCGTAGGAGATAAATGAGCGATCTCGAGACTTTCACACCAAACAGGTAAACCACAGTCAACTTTGGAGTTAGCGTTAACCAAGCAGGTAGCGTACAAACAGCATAATAATTTTCGTGACCCTTCACTCACGATAGGAGATGCTGAAGAGTTAAAACACCCAAATCTTCCGCACAGTCACTTTTAACAATAAAGATTTAATCGCTCACCACCTTGTAGTCAGTTTCTTTACGTCTTCATTGATGCTGACAACAATCGTTCGAGTGGGAGAAATATCAGCCTCAAATTCACCGTGTGTTGGGATGTTCGAAAGTTGGCAGTTAAACTGTCGCACAAGTTACTACTTGTGTAACGATATATCTGTAAGAGACATTAGTTAGTGATAGATTCCTTACCTTAGAATATCCCCAGGCGTCAGACTGGATCCGGAAATTTTTCACGTAGCAGTACCCTTGCGCGTTGGTAGGCGTTGTCTGCGGCTCCGCGTCCGTCGTCGGCGTCGTGGGCGCCATGATGACGTCGTCGGAGTACTTAGACGCCGCCTCCGCGTGCTGACGTCAGTTCTTAGACACAGCTTTTCCGTGCCAGAAGCGCTGAGCCATGTCAAAATCCAACACTGGTGCCATTGAAACTAGGGCCCTGAAAGGGGATAACCCTAACCCTAGATATCGGTTCACAGAACGGGGAGGATGGGTAGGTCGGTAAGAAAGCTATCACTAACTAATGTCTCTTACAGATATATCGTTACACAAGTAGTAACTTGTGCATCTGAAAGAGACACGTTAGTGATAGATTCCTTACCTTAGAATAGATACCCCAGCAATACCAACCCCGGTGGTGGGTCTGCGAACCAATAATCACACCAGAAAGTCCTGGAGGACAGAACGGCCAAAGAAGCCATCCCTACGGACTTGGCTGTCGAGGCAGTAGTGTCTTGCAAACGTGTGCAGCGAGGCCCACGTAGCTGCCTGACAGATGTCTTGTAAGGGCAATCCCCAGCCCAGGGCAGTTGTAGTCGCCGTGGCTCGGGTGGAATGAGCCCGCAATCCAACAGGGGGCTCCTTTTTAGCCAAGGAGTTACATGCCTGGATACACAAGATGTTCCACCGGGAGATGGTCCTCTTGTGCACCGCTTTCCCCTTCTTAGCGCCCACATAACCAACAAAGAGTTGGTCATCCACCCGGAACTGGCGTGTGCGATCCAAACAGAATGAGAGCGCACGTTTTGGGTCCAGACGGTGGAGCCGCTCGTCCTCTTTAGAGGGATGCGGTGGCGGAAAGAAGGTTGGCAAGGTGATAGACTGCCCGATGTGCAAGGCCGTGACAACCTTGGGCAGGAAAGATGGCTTAGTACGCAACACAACCTTGTCCGAATGGACAGAAAGGAAAGGAGGAGAACAAGAAAGGGCTTGGAGCTCACTCACTCTCCTGGCAGAGGTGATGGCAACCAGGAAAGCAGTCTTCAAAGTAAGAAGGCGGAGAGGACAGTTGTGAAGTGGCTCAAAGGGAGCGCACATCAAAAACGTAAGAACAAGGTTCAAGTCCCACTGAGGCATCACAAACGGAACAGGAGGAAACTTGTGTGTGATGACCTTAAGAAAGCGATTTACAATAGGGGACTTGAACAAAGAAGGTTGATCAGGCAGCCTTAGAAAAAGGCTGAAAGTGCAGAAAGGTAGCCCTTGATAGTGCCCAGAGCAGAGCTCTGCTGGGCAAGAGAAAGAAGGAAGAGAAAAACCTCAGAGAGAGGGGCAGCAAGCGGATCCACAGCCTTTGCTGTGCACCATGCAACAAATCTGTTCCACCTGCAGGCGTATACCGACTTTGTGGAGGGACGCCTGGCTGCCAGAATGACGTTACAGACTTCAGGAGGCAAGACAAATCGCCTCAACTGTCGCCGCTCAATCTCCAAGCATGGAGGTGGAGACTGGACAGGTTCGGGTGGAGGACCGGCCCCTGCTGCTGCGACAGAAGGTCCTCCTGAAGAGGCAGACGAACCGGGGGATCGACTGACATACTGAGTAGCTCTGGATACCAGTACCTTCGTGCCCAGTCCGGAGCCACAAGGATGACTTGTGCCCGGTCGCGCTTGACCTTTTTCAGCACTCTGGGCAGAAGTGGTATAGCTGGAAAGGCGTACAATAAACCGCAACTCCACTCGCGACGAAAAGCGTCTCCGAGCGAGTGCCGCCTTGGAAATTCCAACGCACAGAACTGATGACATTGCGCGTTCTCTTCGGTGGCGAATAGATCTAACCAAGGCTCTCCCCATTGCTGAAAGAGGCCTTGCGCCACGTCCGAGTTCCGACGCCATTCGTGATCCATCATGCACCGACGGCTGAGCTCGTCCGCCCTGGCGTTCAGAGAACCTGCCAGGTGTTGAGCCACCAGGGTCACGCCCTGGTGTTCCAGCCACTGCCAGAGGCGCAGAGCCTCCTGGCAAAGGGTCCACGACCCCACCCCGCCCTGTTTGTTGCAGTACTACATGGCGGTGGTGTTGTCCGTGAACACCTGCACTACACTCCCCCGGACAGAGGGGAGGAATGCTTTCAGTGCTAGACGAATCGCCCGCAACTCCAAAAGGTTGATGTGGAGCCGGGCCTCCGTCGGACACCAGAGGCCTCTGATCTCCGCCTCTCCCATGTGGCCTCCCCAGCCCTGGAGGGACGCATCCATCACGACTACATGCTCCGGTTGGGGAAGGGAGAGGAATCTGCCGCTGACCCAATCGCGGTCATTGCGCCACCACTGCAGCTGTCTCGCAGTGCCCTCCGAGATCAGGACGTGGTCGGACAGGTTGCCCTGATGCTGGGCCCACTGAAACTTCAGGTCCCACTGCAGAGCCCGCATCCGCCACCTGGTGTGATGCACCAGTAGGATGCAGGAGGCCATCAGCCCCAGAAGCCGCAGCGTCAACCTGACCGAGACCCGGGATAAAGGCTGAAAGAGTGGAATCAGAGCCTGAATATCCCGGACCCGCTGTTCGGGAGGATAAACCCGAAACTGCGCTGAGTCCAGAACCGCTCCGATGAAGAGGAGCTTCTGAGAGGGGCACAGGTGTGACTTCGGCACATTGAGGAAGAACCCCAGCTGGTGCAGGAGGTCTGCCGTTGTCTGGAGGTGGCTGACGATTGTTTGGGGCGAGCCCGCTTTCAACAACCAGTCGTCGAGGTAGGGGAAGACTGAAACCCCTAACCTGCGCAGATGAGCTGCGACCACCGCCATCACCTTTGTGAACACCCGTGGGGTGCTGGTAAGGCCGAAAGGGAGCACGGTAAACTGAAAGTGCTCGTGGCCAACCGTGAACCGCAGGTAGCGCCGGTGGGCCGGCAGGACGGGGATGTGGAAATAAGCGTCCTGCAAGTCCAATGCTACCATCCAGTCTTCTGGGTCCAGGGCAGCTAAGACCTGAGCCAGTGTCAGCATTTTGAACTTCTCCTTCCGGAGGAAGCCGTTGACCTTCCTTAGGTCCAAGATAGGGCGTAGGCCTCCTTTGCCCTTCATGGGTACCAGAAAGTAGTGGGAGTAGCAACCACACCCTACTTCTGGCCCAGGAACGCGCTCGATGGCCCCCTTGGCCAAGAGGGCCGTAACTTCCTCCTGCAGAAGCCGCAAATGATCCCCCGATACTCGGTGGTACTGCGGTGGCATGGCTGGAGGGGTCGCCTCGAAGGGGAGAGAGTAGCCCCTTCGGACGATTTGCAGCACCCACCTGTCCGACGTACCAGTGCGCCAGTGGAGGAGGTGATGGCGAACCCTGCCCCCCACTGGCGTCACATGGGCCTGAAAGCACAGACTAGGAGGGTTTTGAGGCAGATGCTGCGGGGGAAGGTGTGGACTGACCTCGCCGTTGTCCCCGACCGCCGCCACGGCGGTTTCCACGGCCGCCACCGTGTTGGGTATTACCCTGCGGAGCGTGGCTGGCAGCACGTGTGGGTACACCCCTTCCGTGGCCACGAAAGGAGTGAAAGGCAGCTGATTGCTGGTGCGGGGCCGAGAGGCCCAGGGACTTGGCCGTAGCCCTGGAGTCCTTAAAGCGCTCAAGCGCATGGTCTGCCTTGTCCCCAAAAAGGCGACGGCCATCAAACGGCATGTCCATGAGTGTATTCTGGACATCAGCCGAGAAGTTGGCAGGCCTCAACCAGGCGTGGCGACGAATCGCCACCGTCATTGCCATCGCTCTGCCCAGAGAGTCGGTGGTATCCAGTCCACACCGGATCGAATAACGTGCCGCATCCCGGCCCTCCACAAGGGCTTGGCCGAGTTTAGCCCGTACCTCCAACGGGCAATCTGGCAGCACGTCCACGACCGTGTCCCACAGAGAGTGGGTGTAACGGCCCAAGAGGCACGCGGTGTTGGAAGACCGCAGTCCCAGACTCAGGGAGGAGAATACCTTCTTGCCGTATTGCTCGTACCTCTTGGATTCCCTGTCAGGCGACGCCGACGGGAATGCGGTCTGGGAATTTGAGGCCTGGATCACCAGGCTCTCAGGGGTGGGGTGGACAGGAAACAAGGGTCGCCCAGGGCCGGGCGGTGACGTCTGGCCACGTTTCTATCTACAGGCGAACCTGTAGCGGGCTTGGACCAAGTGCCCAAAAGAACATCGGTCAAGGCCTCGTTAAACGGCAGCAGAGGCTCGGCTGAGCATGACTGCGGCTTAAGGACCTCAGTGAGGAGGTTAGTCCTCACAGCCGCGACGGGGAGCTCAAGGTCCAAGGCCTTGGCCGCCCTCATCAACACCACACTATAGATTGCCCCCTCCTCCGTAGCCACGGTAGGAGGTGAGACAAAGCCAGTGTTCGGCGAAGTGTCTAGACCACTGGCATCCCCCAGGTCACCTGTCCAGTCCTCCTGGGACTGACACTCACGTGTCAGAGGGTCCTCAGACCCCTCCCAATACTCCTCATCACCCATCTCCTGGTACTCAGGGTTAGAAAATGATGGGGCCGGTTCATGGAAAGTAAACTCTCCAAACGGCGTCTGAAGCGGCGCCCAGCGGCGCCGCTCCAGCGCCGGGACCGGGTCGAGGGAGGCATCGGGGACGGCGCCGCCCGAGGGCTGCGCCGGGGGTGACCTCTGAGGGGTCGGCGCCGGGGAGGTCGTTAAGTCCATCGGCGGCGACCCGGATCCAGAACAGGATCCAGCGGGGCCCTGCGGCGCCGGGCCCGAAGGCGCCGGCGGCGTCGGAGCCAAAGCACCCGACGGCGTCGGGACGGAAGCCCCCGACCCGCTAGGCCCCCCAGACGGGTCCGCTGGGCCGAAGGCGCCGCGGAGCCCGTCGGAGGAGAGAGGCACCTCATGGCCATGAGGAACCGCTCGATCTCCTCCGGCGCCGCGTTAGGCCCAGGGACCGGAGGGTATGAGGCCGGACGCGGCGCCTGTGACTCCGACGGAGCCGCGTGGGCGGTGTCACCAGAACCCCCGGCGGCGGCGCGCGAGCGTCAGGGGGAGTCGGAAGAGCGATGATGTCTCTTCGACTTCTTGTGCTTACCTGACGACTTCGACCCGGAGGAGTGATGTCAACTCCCGGAGCTCCGATGGCTCCTCTCCTGCGACCGGTCCCTCTACCTCCGTCCGGACCGGGACCGTTCGTCGCGCGGGGCCGACTGCCGGAGTTCGAGCTGCTTACAGGACCGCTCCCGCCTAGCTTTCGAAGTCAGGCCCGACAGTCGGAGCAGGTCTTGTCGTCGTGATCGACGCTGAGGCAGTGGAGACACCGACGGTGAGGGTCGGTGACCGACATTAGTCGGTCGCAATCCTCACAGGGCTTGAAACCTGGCATCCCTACTGGCACCGTTCGGAGTCGAAGACTTCGAAAAAGGATGATCAAAAAGATCAAAAAAGTTTAGTCAAAAAGTGACTAAGGTACCACTTTTTACGGATCTGCGCTGCTGGCGCGCAAAAAGAAGAACTGACGTCAGCACGCGGAGGCGGCGTCTAAGTACTCCGACGACATCATCACGGCGCCCACGACGGACGCGGAGCCGCAGACGACGCCTACCGACGCGCAAGGGTACTGCTACGTGAAAATTTTCCAGATCCAGTCTGACGCCTGGGGATATTCTAAGGTAAGGAATCTATCACTAATGTGTCTCTTTCAGATTTTAACGCGTGGCGCCATGTTGAGCACAAAAGTAGACCAAGAAAAATGCCTCAAAACCCAGGTTAAACACGTTTTTCCATAAATGCATGTCAGGTCACTGAGGACACTAGGGATAGTGGTGGCTGTTGTGAGGGAGTACTGCTTGCGCCGGGGCACATCCATGAAAGCAAAAACAGAAACCACACACAGAAAAAAACGTGCCCACACTGTGGGAGTACACAGCTGTCTCACCAGTCCCACAGTAATTTTAGCGAGGGCGAACTGTCAAGGTGCAAAAGCAACAGAGACGCAGTAGGGTGATCAGGCCAGCTGGGTCCACTCGCTTTAATGGCTGGAGGCAGACAATCTCCAGATGACAGCAAGATGGCAGTTGGCTCCTTCACAACACAAACGCCAGGGTACAGGCTGTCCAAGGTGAAAAGGACACTGGTGGGGTTTACTGGGCGTTTCTCCGATTCCTTGAAATGATTAGCTTTCTTCTGTTTTACACTTTAACTGAGTCCCAGAACAGTCCTTGGTTTCCTTGAAGTAGAGTTTCAATCCCATTTCCTTGCAGAATAGGTTAGTCCAAGAAACGTCGCCAAACTGTGGTACATAAAAGATGATCCGTAGTCCAGGTGTAGTAGTAGATCTCTCTTTATTAGCAGGTAGATAGGTGGCAAGTTAGAAGGTAAGAAGATACAAAGGAGAAACCCCACCAGGAGCGAGCTTCCAGCTCCTCAGCCTGAGATGACCAACTGACAATCTCACCACAGTAAGGCACTCAAACATTCCATGATGTCACAAGACATTCTGATGAAGTGGTAAAGAGGGAAAAGATATAGAAATCATTTACCACACTCTCCTTCCATGGAATGTTTAGCATTTTGGCTGCTGAAGTAGGTGGCATCGATTTCAAAACCTTTCTTTTGGGGGAGCAGTTGAAGGTATTATAAAAGCAGCAAGCTGGTCCTCAGCCTCAACAATCAAAACACCCTTTTTTAGGCTGGTGCAGGGAGTGACTTCTCTAGTGGTAAGTCAACTCTGAACCTTCATAAACCTTGCCTCTGATCCTGAAACAGAATGTAAAATTTCATAGCTATTGAGAAAGAATATGTTAATTCTGTTAAGGAACCAGAGGAAAGGATTATCCTGCCCTGGCATTATATATGATGTTCTCTTTTTTCCACCCTCGAGGATTACTACTTCTTCAGGAATAAGTAAATGATCCTTTTTGTTGAGATCATAAATAATATAAGTAGTATCGGATGTCTTTTTTCCAGTAGGGTTTATTTTATGCATATCCCAGGAAATGGCCCATACCCCTTAATCTACTGCCAGCCAGTATAGTTGTGGTAAGCGAATACATCCTTGTTTCCCCGAATTAGAAGAAGATTGTGGCATGATCAATACCTTCCATGTACCAGTCTACTTTGAGGAAGACCTTTAATGCAAGGAAGAATACCAAGCACTCAAAGTTTAGGTAAGTGGATGCTTCCTATTTTGACCTATGTTTTCAGGTCAGCACAGCTTTCCCCCAGTAGTCTTCAGTAAAGTCTGCAAAGTGTTTAGCGACCAAAACTTGATGTTGAGGAGATGGAGTGAATACTTCACCATGGGTAAGGTAAATGAAGAGCCACACCAGACTCAGCCCCTTTAGAGTTCCTCACTTTCTTTAACATTTTAACTTCAGTACTGTTATGGAAACCAAGTAAGAGGTAACCTTTTTTTTCTAAATGTGGTGGTTGTCTCCTAAGTTCTTAAAGAAACTTTTAGGCCCTTGAAAGTATTATCACAATCCATATTGTGTGCTGCCTTGTTAAATGGTTGGTTAGCATGACCCATTGAGACTGCGAGGGTATGAAGCCCTAGACAAGTGCCATGTTTCATATTAAAATTTACTGGGAGAACGACCAATATCACACACAGTAGAGCATACGGATTTCCTCTTTGCTGTAACCCTCCTAGAATGCAGTCCGCTTTCCCGTTTGTATGACACTAGCTGACTAAAAAGAGAACTTCATGCTCAATTACACCAAGGCATGCAATTGTCAGAGAGCACCAGAGAATTTATTTTCAGCAAACTGCTGCTGTAAATCCTGACTGATGGTAGGCGCTATAACAGTACAGCGTGTATTAGTCTAAAAATAGCCATGGACAACTGAGGATACATAACCCACAATTACTCTTGAGCAGTTAGCTGAATGCAATGTGGTACTTAAATCCTACGCAGGTTACCAGATGTAGTGGTTACGCATTCCAAGAGGGTTGGGGACTACCCACACTTCGAAGGATCTATCTTAAAGCGCAACATGGACCGCTGCTGGAAACACAAATCACACAAAGACATTTAATGAATCTTAAAACTAAAATTCAGATCTGCCAGGGAACTGGAGGGACCCCTAAAAGGGATAACCATTAAGCAATCTCTACACATGGCGAAGTTAAGAACGGCCTGAACCCCTGGACCAGGGTTCCCCAAAAGTCGGTCCTGAAGGGCTGGATCTATGCCAGATTTTTAAGAAAACTACATTTATCTAAATGTGGATATGATACAAATCTGGCATGGATCCGGCCCTCCAGGACCGACTTTGGAGAACCCTGCCCTAAATTACAATCTAAAAGCCTGCTAGTTACAACATAGTCTGAGGTGAATGGTGCAGCAGTTACACTCACTCACAATGGGGATTTTCTTAGCTCTGTAAACAAAGGTGGGCTGAAAAACCACAAGCAGTGGTCAAGCCAATAGGTCTGGTGCTGGCTACCAGCCCTTTGGCTATGTTAGTGCTTTGTTTTCCCATGGTTGTGTAAAACTTTGTTTTAGAGGAGCTGCCAGGCCCTCGCCAATATAAAAAAGTAAATAAAAGTGGGCTAAAAGCATAACTATTTTTTGGTCCTCACAAAGAACACTTTGTCAGAGCAGTCCCTGGTATTGATGACAGGTACTTTGTGTGGAAATGTCCTTCCAGAAAGAGCAAAATCTTATCACTCACAGCGAAGCTGGCTAATGACTGAAGTAGGCTGGCCCATTGGCCCAACTAGCAGGGCCGGACTGGGAACGCAAACCAGCCCTGGCAATTGAGTCGGACTGGCCGCAGGGGGGTTGGTAGGGGGGCATGACAAAACACTGCAGCTGCTTTTGGTACAGGGGGCTGATACTGCAGCACTGCTGCAAAACCCGCCCCCTGTACCAAATACGGCCCCCACCGTTCCAAAACCAGCCTCCGCCCTTCCGGCCCACCGGGAAAACGCCCAGTGCCCACTACGGCCAGTCCAGGCCCAGGGGCCATGCTGTAGTGGGGAGAAGATAAATGTGAATGACTGAGGGCCCCTCTAAGCAAATACTTTAGATATATAATTTTGGTCAAATCAAAACTTACTGGCTAAGCCAGACCTAAAACGTGAAGAGCTCCTCCACTCAAAGACAGTTGAGGTCACTGGATGAGACATATACATCAGGCCAAGGTATGCGAGGGAAGACTTCGTTCCGGCCAGATCCAAAAAATTGTAATGTTATCTTTTAAAATACGCGAGCAATTTACCCTAAAGCATGGTAAACACAAAACCCTTTTGAAAACACATTAGACTTTTTTTTATTTTTATTAAATCGGTCAAAACGTACATCATTGCAAGGAAACAAACTGAGCTGTCACGCCTATGTTAACCACATAAACTCTAAGGTAAAGATAGAGCTCATTTTTATGGGTCTGCTAACCACAAGCTGCAAACTACACTGCACAAAAAGCGATTAAGCCGAAAATCGTATCCCCAGCACGAAATGTGTCGGAGAGAATGTGCTGAAAACATTATAGGCAGCGTGCTGGAATGCTTAGGCTCTGGTCATTCGCGACTCACGAGGGTACTCTTAAGTAGAAATGCATTATAAATACGCTTTTCTTTATTTCCCTTCCTCTCTTTTCTGCCTCATCTTTTGGCAGATGTTTATTTTCCTAGACGTGGATCTGTTTTGTTCCGGCAAATGTTATCCTTCGTAGAGCTAAAGACAGATGGCACAGCCAAAAGACTGAAACAGCTGCAGTCACCAAAGCAGATTTATTAGTCTAATGCGCCACTATCTCCTGCACAGATTTTCAGGTCATTCCGCGAGCATTAGCTCCTTGTATCTGCGAGTATTTGCCGTAGACGCTGCCAGTAAAAGGACTTAAACAAATACATTCACACAAATCACAACTTTTTCACCGAACATCAGGCTGGACTGTTCTTAGTGCAGCAGGATCAATACGTATTGGCATATGGCTGGTCTCTGCTTAGAGAGGCATTGTAGGTGAAAAACGATAGTTTCGAGCAAGGTCTCAAAGATCGCAAGTGACAGAATTTAATTCAAGCTTTCCTTCCATTATTTTGATGTTTATTGGTTTAAGGAGACACTGTGGCTGTGTCGAGTATGCCAGATGTTGTTCCCCTACTTACTGTGCTCCACGATTCAAACTATGCATCAGTGATGAGGCCTAATAGGCCAAAACTGGTCTTGGGTTGCTATTTTTTTTTTAGGGGACCTGGTCTGGGTGGTTGTTCCGAACTGTTCCTATTGGAGTAGAGACCAGACGGATGTGCGCATGGCTACTAGTGGTCTATAATGGCATAGAGGCGAACCTGAGTGATCACCAGTTGCTGAGATTATTTCAAGCATGACTTCCATCACTTTGTAGTGCCTTTCAACATAATGCAATCTGTCGATAGAATCATCTGGTCTGTAAAAAGCTGATGGACTTAGACTACTGCTGCACTTATAACTTGTTTAGGTCGAGCCTAAACAGCGCAGGCACTGTAGGCTATCTGTTGTCTGTACTTTGTGGGGTCTGACTCCTCCCACACTTTGAATTGTCCTTTAAAAATCGTAGCCTGCAAATGGCTATTGGTGGGTGCATGTCCCACCTTTTCTAGCAAGTTCACTCGCATGGAGTATAGCCGCGGGAGCGAGCAGGGACGCACACGATGCGTGCGTGCCTTTAACTTCTTATTTTCTACTGCTGTCCTTGCCTGCAGTAGAATGTAGCTTGCGTCTTCCATGCCCCTGCTCATCGCTACCCCATCTCTAATTCCCTTTTAACATTTATATTATATTTTGTATGCGCGCCCCCGCATGTTTGTCCGTGCTATGACTTTTGATTTTATGGCTGTTAGCCCGAAGGCTGATGGGAAGGTGCCTAATGACCTGCTCAGGACAAGAAGTGGGATCGGCTGGATTTTAGTGGGGCTGTTAGACGAAACATCGATCTGGACCAGTATCCAATGCTTATGGTGCAGAGTACTGCTTTCCACGGTGAGGGAGTGTTGGTGAAATAACAAGAAAGGCATTAGGTTTAAATCAGCAACCGAGTGCTTCTTTCTGAGCATTCCCTGACCCTCATGTCCGCATCAATAGCAGCTCCAGTGCTCCCCCTTATCGGGGAGGAGGGGGGAATACCTTCCCTACTGAAATCTGGGCCTCGTCACGAAGATTTCTAACCTGAGCGCAGGGATTTATCTTTTTATGACTTCTTGTTATCGTAAGAGAAATAAAACAACCTTACCAAATGAACTTTAATGTGCATTCCTGAGGAATATATGACGTTAAAACGCATGCAATTACAATGCATGCTTTTACAGCACAGTCTTTACATCGCAACTACCATTACATTGCATGATTTTACAACGCATGTCATTACAAAGCATTTTTAAAAACTACCATTACAACGCATAATACTTTTAGGGCAACAGTAGGGTAAGTGTTGGACAGTGTAGGGGTAAAAATTACTATTCCCACTCCAGTGAGTGCAACAGTAGGGAAAGTGTTGGCTAGTGTAGGGGTAAAAATTACTATTCCCACGGACCACGCTCGCAACCTGGGATTCATCCTGGACTCCTCCCTCACGATGACCAAACAAGTCAACGCCATCTCATCTTCATGCTTCAACACCCTGCGCATGCTCCGAAAGATCTTCTGGTGGATCCCCACCGAAACCAGAAAGACAGTCACCCAGGCCCTCCTCACCAGCCAACTGGACTACGGGAACGCCCTGTACGCGGGAACCACAGCCAAATTTCAGAAACGACTTCAGCACATACAGAACGCCTCCGCACGACTCATCCTCGACATCCCTCGCCGCAGCCACATAACACCCCATCTGAGAAACCTGCACTGGCTCCCTATCAGCAAGAGGATCACGTTCAGGCTCCTCACCCACGCACACAAAGAACTCCACGACATTGGGCCCCGAATACCTCAACAACCGCCTCTCGTTCTACACTCCCACCCACCAGCTCTGCTCCGCCAGCCTCGCCCTCGCCATCATCCCACGGATCCGCAGAACCACAACCGGAGGTAGATCATTCTCCTACCTGGCCGCCAAGACATGGAACTCCCTCCCCGCACACCTACGACTGACCCAGGACCATCTCACCTTCAGGAAGCACCTCAAGACCTGGCTATTCGAGCAGTAACAGCACCCCCCTCCCTTCAGCGCCTTGAGACCCTCACGGGTGAGTAGCGCGCTCTATAAATGTATTGATTGATTGATTGATTGATCTCAAAACCCATACCCACCCTAATACTAAAATAAATCTATATTACTTACCTCATAATGCATTGTAATGGCATGTGTTGTAATGATATGTGTTGTAAAGGCATTTGCGTTGTAACAGTTGCATTATAAAGGTAGGTAGTTGTATTGACTGCGTTGTAATGGATATTTCCCGTACCTGACTAAACAACTTTTGAGGTGGTTCCTGATTTTAAAGAAAAGAGCAAATCGAAAACAGTGACGTGTGTAGTTTCCTTTTTAATAAGGTATGCAAACGTTCTCACTTCACTGGTTATTCTTAAGAAAGCTACAAAAACTCGGCAACGGTTTCACTGACACAATGGGAACGTACTTTTCAGATATCTTTGTAGATTGTCTCCTCTTTTTGGAATTCACTGAATGCCACGGTGCAGATGTTGAAAATCTACACGAGCTGTACACCCAACAATGCGCCTACTCTACACTAGTGAAGCCTGCAGGTCATCAGTAGTACCAACAGTCCACGGCAATTAGTACGGCAGAAATGTGCATTGACGTCTTTTTTCTTCTCCACATGGAAAGTCTGACGTTGTTCCGCCACATGGAAAATGAGGGGTTGTTTACAGCTTTCACAAGTGCGATAAGTCTGGATACGTCTATGAATAATCACAGTAATGATTTTGTTGGTGTTCACAATTTTTCACTGTGGTCACCACCTTCCACTGAGAACCCCTTCCTTTACGCCAACATAAAGATTGCACAATGTCTGCAATATTTTCACTCATTTGCTTGCTTCTTAACTGATGGACTGCCTTCCTCTACTTGTGTTTGTCCCTGGAGCTTAGCCTATTTACTATCTTCTTTGATAACTTTATTTCGGTCGGAGACCATAAAAGTGCAATAAAATATGTACAAGCACAATGATAAAACATAGATACATTAGAGTTAAAAAGATATTAAACTTTGGTTATCAAAGGTATAGTAGAGAATAAAAAACAGCAGTCCGTTATTTCTTGTGAATAAAAACAGTTCTTCTCCGCCACATGCCTAGTAAAAACCGGGAGACGGCAAAAACAATGAGAGGGGCAGTGTCATAAGTTAGCACTCTACAAGCGTGTGCACAGTGTCTGAAACCAAGATTTTTGCATAATGGGATGATCCAGCATTTTCGAATTTCACTATATGCTGGACAAAAGAAAAGGATGTGTACAATGTCTTCTCTGGCATAATTACAGGCAGGGCAGTTGGCCTTCGTCGTTTTTACCCATCTGGATGTCAGTGCCCCAACCGGTAAAGAGCCGTGCCTCAATTGGATGTATAGTTTTCTTGCTAGTGGAGGCTGCACCAGGTCCAGAAACACCTCCGTCCTGTATTCGACTTTTATTGTAAGGAACTCAGTTGACAGTCTGCCCAGGGAGGTAGAACAATGTAGCAATTTGAGATTGTACGATTTTACAGCTACCACCAGTACAGTCCTTTGCATCCTCATGCAGCTGTCCTCCGGTGTGTCCCAAAGTTGGGGAAGGCCAATTTGATAAAGGAGAGACTTGACATGTACCAGCCAAGGTATATTCTTGTTCTTTAGCTGCCCCCAAATAGTGTTGAATTCTGTTCTGAAGGGTTCAAGCTCCGGCACAGACCAGAGCCTTCTCCAATAGAGCAGGGGTCGTGCAGCCACCAGGTCAGTAATAGGTTCCAGACCCAGGTCCAAACGTAATGGTAGGAGGAGTGTGCTTTGTGGGAGACCAAACAGATGTCGCATGAAGGACTGCTCTACTTTCATTAAGTTACATGCATTAGTGTGTCCCCAGAGTTCGGCAGCATACAAAGCAGCAGACCTGACCTGTGTTTTGTATATCTCTAGGGCAGGGGTAGCCGGTTTAAAGGTTGAGGCATTATGGAGTCTACCTACACCACCCATGATCTGTGCAAGTCTCAAAGAGGATTTAGAGACTTGATGGTCCCATGTAAAGTGCTCAGTCAAAGTCACCCCCAGGTATATAAAGGTCTTGACTCGCTCAAGTGGGGTTCCATTCAGTGTGGGGTTTGGACGGGTGTGCCTCGGGGGGTTGAAGATCATGAACTTGGTTTTCTCCAAGTTGATCTCCAATCCCCGCGAGGCACAGAAGGAGACAAAGCCGTCCAAAACCCGCTGGATGCCCGATGATGTCCGCGACAACAACAAGGTGTCGTCCGCGAACATCAGAGCGGGCACCCTACCAGTAGCCAGGCGTGGAGCATTGTTTGACCCTGACACAATTAAGTCTATCTATCAGGCCATTAACATACAAACTGAAGAGAGTAGGGGCCAGTACGCAACCCTGGCGTACGCCCCGGGTAACAGGGAAGCGGTCAGATAATTCCCCGTTTTTCCCACACCTCACCTGGGCGTAATTCCCGGTATGAAGTCGGGTTAGGGCGTCTAATAAGTAAGGAGGGAGACCAAGTTCCTCCAACACCGTCCAGAGCCTCTCCCTAGGAACCAGAACGAATGCGGCCCGCAGGTCCACAAAAACAAGGTAGAGGCTGCCACCCTCTACTCTTGCAGTTTTCCAGTATAGGACCTACAGGCGAAAGATCTGGTCCAGAGTCGAGACCCCTGATCTAAATCCAGCTTGCAGGGTGGTCAAAGTTTTATTTTCCTCCATCCAGCCTAGTAATCTCTCCAGTAAAATTCGGCCCATCAACTTCTGGGTCGTATCGAGTAAACTAATTGGTCTATAATTTGATGGAGCGAGCGGGCAGCCCTTTTTAAAAATTGGAACAATCTCGGCTCCCAGCCAGGTCTCAGGTACTGGGGAACCCTGTAAGACAGCATTAAACAGAACCATCAAATATGGGGCCCAGATTTTTGGCTGGGAACGAAAAAGATCTCCAGGGAGCTTGTCCAGACCCGGAGCCTTATTCGGGAGCAATTTCTCAATTGCCAATTCAACTTCCCTGAGTGTAATATGGACTAAGCTCTTAGTGGAAGTCCTATTATGGGCATCCTGACTCACTATAGAGAATCCAGGGCCCGAGGCCTCCAGCAGTCTACACTCGTGCGTGGGGTCTGGGGCCAAAGGAATCTCGAGAGCTTGGTTGGAGCTGTGATTTTGACAGGGGGAAGTCCCTGAGCCCGGGGCCCCCAGCAGTCGACACTCGTGCAGGAGGTCCCGGGCCGTGCAGGTGCGTGGAACCCAGAACCCAGGTCCCAGGGCCCCCGGCAATCGGCTCTCGTGCAGGGGGTCTGGGACCATGGGAATCTCGGGGCCCTGGTTGGAACTGTGATCTTGGCAGGGGGAAGTCCCAGGGCCCGGGGCCCCTAGCAGTCGACACTCGTGCGGGAGGTCCCGGGCCGTACAGGTACATGAAATCAAGCTCCCGGGCCCCGGGGCCCCCGGCAGTCGACTCTCGTGCCGGAGGGCCCAAGGCGCACAGGCCCGAAGATCCAAAACCAATTGTGGCAACCTATCCCGGCCCTGGCATCCAGTTTCCTCCATCTCAGGACTTGTATAAAGTGACTTGAAGTGTGCCTCCCACACTATAGGAGCAATATTCGAGACCCCAGCATCTCTCTCACCTGCCGCTGAGGAGGTAACAATTGACCAGAAGGTCTTGGAATCTTTTAGGAGTAGTGCCTGTCTCAGTTCATCCCACCTAGATTCCTCCCACTCGCTCTTTGCCCTAGTGAGCACCTTCTTATACAGCAATCTGGATGCTCGAATTTTAAGGATATCCCTAGATTTATTTGCCTTAAGAAGGGCTTTCTTTAAGTTTTTACATGCGTGGTTGTGCCAGGGGTGTGTTTTGTTCCGACGCAACTTAGTCCCACTGGCCGGATAAAATACATCCCGTAGACTCTCAACTAACTTTCTGTGGGTCTCTATGGTCTGCCCATGGGAGATGGAATTGCCCATATCGCTAATTAGTGGGATAGCTATCTGATAGATTTTTGCGAGACGGGTAGGAGAGTCTAGGCAGGAAGGCCATTTAACTCATCTCCTATTATTAGATATGATGTGTGGGGGGATTGTCAGGCTGGAGCCAGAGTCAGGGTTAGTTAATCGAAATGCTCCGGGTTTGAGCGTTAGGACCAGCGCATTGTGGTCGCTATCGTTCCTAGGAACAACCCCAAAATCTTTAAACTTGTCCCAGTGTTTTGCTTCCAACATAAGGTAGTCAATTGTGGAACTACGATTTATCCTATTATACGTGGGCAGGCCAGAACTTTCATTATTGCCCCTTCCATTGCATGCCCGCAGAGACATTGCAAGGGTCAAGGCTTTGATTTGTAGTACTAGCGGGGTCCAAGCCTTAACCGGGGCGATTCTTGGGGCTGGAATGTGCCAGAGCAGGTCGACCTCATCCTCCTCACACAGCTCGGATCCACCCAATGGTTCGAACTGGCAATTCAAGTCGCCACCAAGAATAATCGGGATTGTGGGGTCAAGTGTCTGGAGAAAGTGATCGAGTGCCTTGATAGTACTCGATTCTTTTCCATTCACGGTAGGCCTGGAGTAGGTATTAATAATAGCCAGTGTAGATTTACCAACAGATGTTAGCAAAACACATTGGATATCTGGGGAGTTTGTGTCCACTTGTGTGGCCTGCACGCCTAAGTGTATGCCTACCCATATGGCAAGACCACCCGAAGGGCGGCCTTTCCCCCCGGAGACTGCAGGAATGTCATAGCTAGCAAAACCGGGGCTGGTGCTCACCTCAAAGGACCATGTTTCTTGCATCAAGCAAATATCGTGTGTGGTCATGAAGGAGGACCACTCTGGTACAAGTAGCTTGCTCTTTAGGCCTGCCACATTCCACGAGAGGATTTTTTACTTCCTTCCGTAGCCTTTACTTTATCCCTCTCTTCCCCTTGTTCTCTAGATAATACCTGGTCCAGACTCTGTTCTGCCCTTGTCTCCTCCCGCTCTGATGCATAAAGACAGGGGTCCTCACAACTAACAGAGGATAGTGTCTTTTCCTGTATTACAACACCCTCATCTAAGTTACCCTCATTATGTTCTCGTGGGGGCATACCAATCTGAGTGAGTCAGTCCACCTCCTCGAGGACACTAAACCTGTTCCAATGGGCTTGTAACGGATAGATCGAGGTGGGTGGAAGAAAACCCTCCCTAAAAGGCTGCCAGTGAAGAATCCTGTTCGGGTGGGAGAGATGATTTCTCATATACTGTGGTCTCCTTTGATAAGTCGATTTATGGATTGGAGTAGGGTAGAAATAGGACAAGTGCAGAGGAAAAATTTGGGACTCTCTGTGGAAAGAGGTTCTACAGATGTGATCAACAGCAGAGGAGTCCCTAAAATTAATTGTAACGACATCCCCTGCCACAGTTTTAGGACCCCTTCCAATACATTCTACTCTTCTCACTGCCAATATATGACCCGAAATGCTAGGAGGTAAGGGTCTGTTTAGGTTCAGCCACTGTATGCACTTGTTGTATAAGTCTACCTCCTGTTCTCTCTTCCCCTCACTAAGGGGTGGAACACCCACTAGGGCAACTACATATGATTGTGCTTCTGGGGGCAAGTTTATTGACGGCAATCGATTAAAAGTTGCCGTAGAAGGGGGAGGTCTCGATGTTGGCGCAGCATTTTTTGGTGCCGTATTTTTACCCTCCTTAAGATGTTGTCTAGATTTGCCAGTTTGGCCCACAGCGGGAGATATGGTAGGACCTAGTGGGTTGGCTACAGATGTAGTAGGAGGTGCGGGGTTTGTGAGCTTGGCAGCAGCAGTTGCTGGTCCTAATTTTGTATTTGATACCACTGGAATGGTGGACTTAGCTGCTTCAGGGCAGGGTGCCTTTGTGGAGGCACCGGCTGGAGCAAACGGTACCAAGTTACCTTGGGAGTTTTGTGGCTTCGTTGTCCCTGTAGTCCTATTATTTAGTATGGAAGATAGTCTATCCAGTTTTGAGACCAGAGGTTTAATGTGGGAAGCGATGATTTGCTCTAAACTATTCTGAAGATCCGTCACCATATTGGTGACTCAGCATGGTATCCCTGTAGTTGGGTGCTGGGGGTATTCGGATGGGGTTACTAAATTATGATTAGGCTGTTTCTTAGTTCCTAAATTCTTAGGAAGACTATCTTTTTTTTTCTTGGAGCCCACCCTACCAAGTTTGGATTTTGCCACAGGAAAGGGGGAAGTCAAGATACAAGGTTGGTCGTCGTTGTTATTAATAGAGGACTCAACTGGGGCCGGTGGTAAATCATCAATCACTGAGGTCTCAGCCGGTATCTGTGCACAAGGCAGCTCGGCATAGGTGGATGTTAAATAAGAGTCCAGGATCGTGGGATCAATGGCAATAACCGAGCAATCTTCTACATGGTCTTTAGAGCTTATTGTGGGTGGGAGGGATAATCTTCTTTCGGTATTTTCAATTGCGTTGGCAACCACCCCTATGGTTTGTTGCAACATTTTATCGATGGCCGTCAGTGTTGGGAGGGGCTGCGGCATTGTGGCCAGAAGTCTAGTATTTGGGCGAGAAACAGTTAATTTAGATTTCTTGCCCTGGATACTCATTTTGCTTGGGGGTGCTTCCTTAAATAACGGTAAGGTACAGGAGAAAGTACTTGGAGAAACGAATAGTCCCGCACAAGAGAAAATGTATCACTCAGACTCTTAAGGGAGGCAGCTGGCTCAATGACCCACAGTTAAAATGCAGGGAAGAGCAAATGACAGTACCTTAATAGTGAGTTCCGAGAGCATTCCGGTTTGGATACCGCTGGTAAGGGGGGTGGCCCGTCCCATCCCCTGTTGTCCACGGACGGCCACAGACGGCCCGCCCTCTGCCCGGGCTCAGCCTGGCGTCGCCCGCGCGCGTCCCGCGGGAGAGGCGTCGCCTCTTTATGCGCCTCTTGGCGCGGTAGAACGGTGCTGCAGGCGGCGGCCCGAGTCCCAGCAGAGGACCCTGGGACTTGTAGGCAGCAGTGCTCCCCCCTCACTGCGGCCGCGGTGGGGAATGCGGCGGCGGAGGGAAGAAAGCCAAGCGACGTGTTGTCAAAGGTCCCGCCGGTCTGCCAGGTATGGAACTTTGCCCCCGGTTTAGTTAGAGCCCCCCATCATTTTGATTGGCTCACTTGCATCCTTCTGCTCACTTTTATGGGACTACTGAGAACGTATGGTGTGCTACTCCACCTCCCAAATAACCACCCATTTTTCTCTCTGCCTCCTAGGATGCTCTCTGTCTCGCTCGCGTGCTTCTCCTCCCGAACTCAGTTTTGCTCACTCCTGTGGATGCTGCTATGCTTCTTAACTCACCCACTCCCGGTTACTTGTAAATGTAATGTAAATTGATACTTGTATAGCGCACTACTCACCCGCAAGGGTCTCAAGGCGCTTGTACGAATACCGCTGTGGAACCCATCCTGGCTTTCCCTGTGAGGTGACCACTCCTGGGCACCCCCAAAGTGGAGGCCAGGCATCCTTAGCGTTGTGGGGGCCGTTGTGGAGATTAAGCAAGCTATTGCCCAGAGTTGCAGAGTGGGACTCCATTATTGGAATAGGCACCGAGGTGAGAATTATCAGGTCCGTGGAATTTTTGAGCCCAAGACCCGCCAAGGCGGGGAATTGAACCCTGGTCCCTGTGGTATGCGCTCTAGTCTATGAGCGTGTGCGCGATGACGCGTCACGCCATAGACTAGAGCAGGAAGCGCACGCATGCGCACAAGACAGCGGGGAAAGGCGCGAACGGGGAAAAGCGGCAGTTGGCGACCGGAGCGGTCACTGTTAGACGGTCGGCGCCTTTAGCTCTGAGAATATTACTAAAACAAATAAAACCATCAGTTATACACCTCCACCTGTTTCAGCTTGTGATTAAGGGGTGAAAGGAGAACTTCACAGTGGCGACGAGGCTGGCATCTGAACACCACCAGGTGCAGGAGACGACAACCAGACCCCCTGCAAACCCCCCACACGAGCCAGCAAGGCAGGATACATTCAGGAAGAGCTAAGGGCGTGGCAGCAGCGTAACAACAGGATACAGACCCAAACTCCAACTTAAAAGTCAGGTCAGTGCTGCCCAATACACCAGGGGCCCTCAGCTAGCACCCTGGCAACCAAGGGAGACACCCCCAAGCTAGAGGACGGGGGGGAGACCGAGCAAACCGCGAAAAGTGCGAGGGACAATACCCCAGGTAGCCCAAGGGGCCGAGGCGACACGGCAGAGAGTGAAGGAGCATCCGGTGAGCCTACCCAACGAAGGGCCCAGGAGGGAGACCCTAGAGAGGACGTCAGAATGGCAAATCAAGCTTCTGCTCTGATGGCACCCGTCCCTTTCCTACCCAGACCAGGAGAACCCCAACTGAAATGGGAGGACTGGAAGGAATACTTTCTCAACTACATAGAGGCCCTCGGAGATGAGAATGAAGGGGAATATACACCAGAAAGGAAAAAGAGACTGTTGCTCCACAACTTAGGCCCAGAAGGGGTAAGGGTGTTCAAGAATCTAGTACCCAAAGAGAGAGGCGCAGCGGAGACAGATGTCTTTAAGAATGCACTGGACGACCTGGACAGCCACTACCGCCCGGCGGTTTGTGTCTCCATAGACCGCTATAATTTTCAACAAAGAAAGCAAGAGGCGGGAGAATCTATTGATGACTATGTGGCGGCACTCCGACGCCTAGCTATCACATGCCGGTATGGGGCCCTGCAGGACGAGTACATCAAAGATCAAATCGTGATGCATACCACCAGCAGAGCGGTCCAGGACAAGTTATGGGCGATGGACGAGACGTCCCTTAAGGAAGTGGTGGCGATGGTCAAGAAGGCTGAAATGTCTAAACGAGGTGCCGATGCGGCAAAAAGGGAAGGTGGACCGAGGCAGATGATCAACAAGATTGACGAGGCGCCACAGTCCAGCAAGCCCAAAAGCAATTACGGAGACCAAAGGAAAGACACGAGAGGAACTGGAAAACAGGCGGCCCGCTCCAGTCCTGGTAACAAATTTGCTTGTTACAGATGCGGCAGTGCAGCGCACACGGCGCAGGACAGACGTTGCCCCGCGTTCCGCGCCCGGTGCTCATTCTGTGGGCTGACCGGCCATTTTGAAAAGGTGTGCCGGAAGAAGGGGTCGAAATCCACCGTCAAGTGCATCGACTCCGCCACAGTAAACTTGAGTGAGGAAGAAGACCCAGAAGAAGATGATCTGGTTCTGTGCATAGAGGATCAGGTACTGGATGTAGCAGGGAAGCGAAGAGATAAACCCCGCACGGACATGCTCATTGGGGGTGTGAAGGTACACGTGGCCGTCGATTCAGGGTCCCCCTGGACTATCGTGCAAAGATCGATATGGGAAGAGGACTTCGCACCGGTAGTGGGGCCCGATTTAATGCCGCCGGACATCAGACCCATCTCGTACACAGAGAATTCCATCCCCCTGGTGGGGTGCCGGGACTTCGTGTTTGAGTTCAGAGGGAGGTCGGCCACCTGCACCCTATATGTGGCGGAGAAGGGCCCATCGGTGTTGGGATGGAGAGATGCAGGAGATCTGGGCATCATACTCAATCCAGGAGGGAAGGAGCAGATACTGTTAACAGATGAGTGGCCCCTCTCGAAGGATGAGGACTGGAAAGCGGCATACCCCAAAGTCTTTGAGGGCACGGTCGGCAAACTGGACAAATTTGTACATAAAATAGTCCTTAAGGAGGGGGCAGTACCAGTTGTCCATAAGGTCCGAAACATACCCATATCCACGAGTGAAGCGGTGCAACAGGAATTGCTGAAGTTGGAAGAGCAAGGCATCATCGAGCCAGTGGACAGCGCAGAATGGCTATCGCCTTTGGTGGTGGTCAAGAAGCCAAATGGGAAGGTCCGGCTCTGTGTGGACCTCAGAGAGCTCAACAAAAACCTAATTGTGGAGAGATTCCCGCTCCCGAGGATCGAGGAGATGCTGGCGAGAACAAAAGGCATAACTCACTTCTCCACAATAGACCTCACGTCAGCATATTACCAAATAGAACTGCATCCTTCAAGTAGGAAGTACACATCCTTTATAACACCCTTTGGCTGCTACCAGTTCAGGAGAATGCCCTTTGGCTTGGCGTCCGCCGCGGCCGTTTTTCAGAAACTAATGCACAGACTGTTTAATGACATCTCGGGGGTGCAGTATTTTCAAGATGACATTTTGGTGATGGGCTCCGACAAAGGAGAGCACGACAAGAAACTGCACCGAGTCCTGGGAGTGTTGCAAGAAAAAGGCTTAACAGCAGAATGGAGCAAATGTAGAATTGGGACTCACTCAGTGACCTACTTAGGGCATGAAATTGGTACACATGGCATCTCGCCGAAAGAACAGAATGTGAAGGCGATAAGGGACGCGAAAGCCCCAGCTACCAAGGAGGAAGTGCGGTCATTCCTTGGAATGGCCGAGTATTACAGCAAGTTTGTCAGACATTTTGCTACTCGGATCTACAGGTTGAGACAACTGATCAGAAACAATGCAAAATTCGAATGGGACACGGAGGCTCAATCCGAATTTGAGACAGTAAAGGACTGCATCAGCCAAGCCATCCCTCTGCAAGGGTATGTCCCCACCGGAAAGACCATAGTGACGACAGACGCGAGCGACAAGGGATTAGGGGCGGTGTTGGCGCAGGAAAGAGAAGATGGATCCAAGGAAACGATCAGCTTTGCGTCCCGTGCACTTTCCCCGACGGAACAACGGTACAGCGTAATTGAGAAAGAGATGCTGGCGGTCACGTGGGCCCTTAACAGGTTTCGGCAGTTCATATGGGGCACGAGATTCAAGCTGCAAACGGATCACAAGCCACTCATCAAGGTGTTAACATCCTCGGGCCATGACACCGCGACCCCGAGAATCGCCAAAATGACGTTGAAGCTGCTGGACTACACCTACGACGTAGAATATCTCCCAGGCACGCAAAACAAGGTGGCTGATTTTCTCAGCCGGGCTGCTGCGATGGAGGAGGCGCCGGAGGAGGCCCCGGACAAAGAGGAGATGGTGGCCAGCATGGAGGATCATGAGATGTCGATTAGCGCGCAGGAATGGAAGGCGGCCTACGAGCTTGATGAGGAGAAGGTGGAAGTTAGGAGACACCTCACGTCGGGCTGGCCGGACAAAAAGAAGCTCATGGAGGGTGTGCGACGATTCTATGAGATGAGAGAGGAATTGTCGCTGAGCGATTCGGGAATTTTCTTGTACAGAGGAGAACGTGTTGTGCCCCCAGTGACACTGATACCCAGGCTGTTGAAGTTGATGCATGAGGGACATTTGGGCATAGTGAAAACCAAGGCGTTGGTCAAGCAGATGTATTGGTGGCCAGGAATGGATGCCCACATAGAGAGACAAGTGCGGGAGTGTGGACAGTGTCAAGGAGCGGACAAAGTACTCCGCCCACTCAGACCTGCGTTGGGGAAGTTTGACACCCCGCAAGGCCCCTGGGAGGATGTGGCCATAGACATCCTGGGACCTGTCCTAGACAGCAGAGGGGTGAACAAATACATTTGTGTGATAATGGACAAGTATTCCAAATGGCCTGAAGTGGACATACAGGAGTCAATGGACACGGACACTATTTTGCGATTCCTGACATCAGTGTTCCTACGTGAGGGCATACCCAAGTCCATTCTCAGTGACAATGGACCTCAATTTGTGTCAGACAAGTGGGTCGATATATGAAAAGGAATGGGATTGAGGTGAAACATACGGCCGTTTATCACCCAGCAAGCAACGGCCAGGTAGAGAGGTTCAATAGGGTGCTCATGGGCTCCATTCAGGCAGCAATATCCCAAGGAAAGGACTGGGAAGCGGAAGTAATGAGCATGCTATGGGCCTACAGGATCACGCCCTCAGTGGTGGGGTACAGTCCGTTCCAAGTGCTGAGGGGACGGCATCCCTTCACCCGGGACAACGTTGCATGGAGGGAGAAGACCATCACCAGCAAGTGGTCCCCAGCGGTGGTGCAGCACAATTTGGAAAAGGCCCAGAAGATCTACGCAGCACACTATGACAAGCGACGCAACACAAAGGAAACAGTGCTGGAAGAAGGGGAATGGGTCAGGGTTAAGCTCCCTACCCTACAAAAGAAAGGAGAAAGCAAGTTCAGCCGGCCCCTACAAGTTCAGGAGGTACGAGGAAGGGCGGCTCTTCTCAGTGACGGCAAGGTCTGGTCGCAAGACCGCATGGCCAGAGTCAATAAAATAGTAGTTTGGCCCAAGTCTGAAGAAGACGAGAGACGGATGGACTCACAGGAAGAAAGACCCCAAGGGGGGCACAGCACAGGAGACTGTGGGGAAAGTGTAGGCGAGGACATTGAGATGGATGGCCTGGGAGCAAGGCCTACCGATGGAGATGGCGCACAGGTGAATGCAGAGCAGCGAGCTGATGGGAGAGGACATGAGAGGTCCCAAGGAGAGACAGAAGAGAGAGAGAACATGCCGGTAAGACACACCCGCAGCGGAAGGGCAGTCACTGTGCCCTCTCGCTATAGAGACTTTGTGATGGATGGACATTAGCGTTTGGAGCCATCTTCCTAGGTGCCCCACCATAGACTCATACGCATGCTAAGGGGACTCTTAACTCAAGGAGTAAATTGTTTTGTTGTTTATATAAAAGGGGGGAGATATGTGGTATGCGCTCTAGTCTATGAGCGTGTGCGCGATGACGCGTCATGCCATAGACTAGAGCAGGAAGCGCACGCATGCGCACAAGACAGCGGGGAAAGGCGCGAACGGGGAAAAGCGGCAGTTGGCGACCGGAGCGGTCACTGTTAGACGCTCGGCGCCTTTAGCTCTGAGAATATTACTAAAACAAATAAAACCATCAGTTATACACCTCCACCTGTTTCAGCTTGTGATTAAGGGGTGAAAGGAGAACTTCACAGTCCCGGGCTAGACCTCTGCATAAGTGTCTGCCGCTCTAACCATTGAGCCACACTTCTCCAATACCTCTTCCTCTACCCATTGCTTTGTTTCCCTCTCACCCCTCTCAAATTATTTTATTTATTTTGTGCACTGAACATTTTTTTTATTTACTGATCAAAGTGGCAAACACCATCTTGACTCTGTAAAAAATAAAATAAAATAAAATGGTAACCGTATCATTCAGTAGGCACGCATCATTAGACAGGCATGTGCCAATGAATTGCCCAGCAGCATGCCTTTATTTAGTTTTCTTTTTTGCGGATGCATTTTGCTTTTGGCCTATGCTGCACAGCATCGTCAAAAAACATTGGCAAAGCCAGAAGGTTCATAAGGCAATACGTCTTGATTTGCCAATGGGTGTTTGAAACAGCAGCTTCCAAAGGTCAACTTGTAGGCCTCTGCTCTCAGCGGATTCATCAGAGCCTCTCCAGAGATCCAGGCGAATACAAGGAACTGGTCATAAAGGGCCAGTTCAGATCCAATTCCAGTCATAGAGCATGCAATATCCAAGAGGCCTGAATTTGTCAACATCAAAGTGTAACACTTCTTCTTGGACTTTCTCCACAGAAGAAGGGAGATGGCACCCCCTAGTGACTGGAAAATATACTCCAGGTTACATGATACACACTTCCAGAGAGGGGTCTCTGCAATATATCCAGACAGTGCCCAAAGCAAAACAAACGGGACGGCGACAGGTATCCACAGAATGTGTATCTAATGAGTGACAGTTACACAATATAATAAGAGTAATCTCATTGCTGGGCAGGACTGCAGGCAGAAGTACCAATATCAGTAAAAGAAGTCTGGCACTCCAGTTCTATGTCAATTCCCCTAGAGCTTTCCAGACAAGCTAGTAAAACTATAGAACAAAACAAAAAAGGTCCCCATCCTGTGGTGAGCACACCTGGCCCAACGGAGGACACCATACATAAATATAAAATACACTACTAAGAAGCCACGTGCCCCAATCCATAGTCTTCGCCGACCTGCAGGGATTATAACGAGACCAATTTCCCATGGGGTATGGAGAAAAAGGGATTCTATAAAATTAGTTTAAATCAATCAGTCTTAATTACACCTAGCTCGAACCCAATTGTTCAAATACCAATGCTTCGAAAATGTTCATTTACATTGAAATGGACATTTGTTTGAACCGTTTGCTTCAAATCTACTTTCAATAAGAAAAGGCAATACCAGTCACACCCTTTATTTCACACCCAATTCTCCTTTTAGTTTGTCGAACGTTTCCCCATTCCTATTTTACTTCTTTTCTCTTCTAATAGTGATTCCCTCCAGTGGCTCTACACTCACTTTTGGTATTTTCTACACGCTACTCTTTTAGTTACTGTCCTGTCTCTCTAGGTTTTCACACAAATGTCCATTTCTCATTGTGTTTCTCATTAATTTTGCTTTTTAGAACATTTTAGGTGAACCACCTGTAATTCAAACCAGCCTCGGTCTGCAGGGAAAATGCATTGGCTTTTCACTCCTGTTGCACCTAACCTTAGTCTCTCCCAGCTTGGTGATTTGGCTGGGACAGCCAATACCCCTTTTATGTTATGGGTTGGTGTACACTTACGTGCACGTCACAGTAAGCAGAGCCTTGTGCTGGTGGAATGTTAGAAGGATGGTAAACTCTCTAGTAACTCCAAATTGATGAGCACACTCAGTGGAAAACAGGGCAGGCCAGGTAAGAGAGAAAAGAGCAGGACAGTTAAAAGAGAAAAGGGTAGAATGGTGTAGCTGTCAGCATAGTGCAGGTGAGTGTTACACGCCACCTCTAGTTCAAATGTTGGCTTGTAGTGACTTGAGTGGACAAAAGGCCAGTGCGTCAATGACAATGTAGATATTTGAAAGGTTTATCCATGCCAGAAACAAGTAGAACACTGACATTTTAACCAATATATCAAATGGCCGAACAAAAGCATCAAACCAGCAAATGGCACAGAGTGAAGCCAAGGGCTATGTGCCTGCAAAACTGTACTATTTTTGTTTGGCTGTTTAGGTCGAGCCTGGGTAGCAATGAGCTGCTCTCTGAGTCATGCTGTATTCAGGTAAGGACTTCTACGCCCACTCTCCGCCCATATTTTTCATTGACTTGTGTCACTGTCCACTGTAGACTGTGGCTTTTCATTGGTCAATAGGCTTAGTAGTCCCTCCTTAGTACCCCCTTGTCTCATTTTGTAACCTCCCATGAGGACACCCCGTTATGTGTGTTGATACTCGGTAGGCTTTAATTCCAGCCTCCAGGCACTATTTTCTCAATCTTTATAGCATGGGTGGTGAACGCATTTACAGTGCAATAGGTCTCGCATTTGCAAGAGTTTAAGCTATTAGCATTGTAAATGACAATGCCTTTTATTTATCTGTTTTAAAAACAACACATAAATAAAAGGCATTGTTATTTACAATGCCAATAGCTCAAACTCTCGCAAATGTGAGACCTTTTGCATTGCAAATGCTAGTTTTATATTGTAGACTACAGGAAAGAAAAAAACTGTGGAAAACAGGGGCCAGAAGTACAAAGCTATTTAGTGACTGCAAAGCCTGCCAATTACAAAATCACAGGGTTTGTGACTAGTAGGGTACCCAAACAGAAAATAGGTTTAGAAATGCTTTTCGAATCGCAATTTGAAAAGGGTACACTTAGGCCACCGCTTCCAAATTGTGATTCAGAACGCTATATATCATTGGTTTCTAACAGCAATTTCGACAGCAAATTATTGATAAGTTAGCAACTTCTCAAAGGAGGTGGTAACCCATTCAACAAGCATTTGCAATGCAATAGTTCTCCCATTTGCAAGAGTTAGAGCTATTGGCATTGTATATGACAATGTGTATTTTATATATTTGAAAACACTGTACAATACCTATTCTCATCCCATGTCCTGACTGGACCATCCATCAACAAATGACCAATGGAAATGCTGCACAACACAATCATTCAGTCCTATCCCTGCTCTTTGGTTCAAACATTTGCCAAGCAGGAATGAGCTGCAAGATGTATTTTTACTGCTTCTAGGCACTAGGTTTCTAAACTGTGGTCTAATTCACAATCTCACACCCGTTGGTGAATAGGAAAGGTACCAGACCAAAGACCCTGGATAGGGCTCATCAGGGGCAGCAAGTGATGTAAAACAGCACAGATAGGTGGCGCGACGGTGTTCCAAGATGTCCAATGACTCGCAGTCTCAGACACAATTACCTTCATGCCCCTAGATATGATGTGGGGGTGTGTATTAACACCCAGTGAACTAAACACTCATCTCTGGTATCTGCTGTGGTTTTCAGGTTACACCTTTGAATTCCAGCAAGGCCAGCTCAGCCTTATGCAGTCTGAACTCTGAGTGTCACTACAGTGGGCAATAGTAACTGCGGCCATGTACAGCACTTAAGAATGAACAACGTGCTTACCGCACGTTGTTCATTCCTTAGAAGCACTATATAAATAACACTGTTTATTCTGCAGAGCCAGTTTTGGACTACGACATCTCAAACTGCAGAATGAAATCACTGCCCAACAGCGAGCTTTGCATTCTGGGATGCAATATCATGTATATTGGGGGGACACTTTAAAACACTTTACAGTCTCAAAAATCCGACCTCTAGAAGGAGGCTGCCTTCACTCTGAAGGAAAAACGTCCAATCATGTTCCAAAACAATTCACTATTGCATGCATTTGAAAGCATAATTTATGCTCTCGACTCCTGGAAAAAAAACATATTATTGAAGGGCAAGGAAAGGAGAAAGCAGACCGCTAAGGAAGTGGATGCAGTGTTGATACCCATGGGACCTGGATTTGTTTCATTTGTGGTTTTAGTATACCGCTAGCCATGAAAAATAGAGAAGAAAAACAAAGATCAACTGAATGTGAGCTGAAATAGAGAGGTAAAGGTAGAGAAATGCACGCGGTCTGAGAAGGCAAAAATACACTACGTAAAGGAGGGAATAGGGGACGAGCATTCAGTGAAATATTCCACCTCCCTGTGGTAGATGAAGAGAAGTAGGCAGATGCGAGAGAAAGAGCAGTTTGAAGCCAGGCAAAGGTGAAGCGTGTGTTTTTCCCACATGGTTCGCATGGGGGTGAGGCATTTGGGGAAACCCTCAAAACTGTGATAACACTGCAAATTCCACAATGTCTAACCAGCTCAATACATGTGGGGAAAATTAACTCAGTAAGCGAAAATTCCCACATGGGCGTGTTACTCACGTTCCTCGAGAATGTTTTTCCCTTCACTGTTTCTATAGTTAAACGTTGCTGTCCGCAGTAAGGTAGGTTCAATATGCGGTAGTCTGTAGTTAAACTTGTGGCACTGTGCATGGCCAGTCTTTGGAGAGTGTGCCATGAAGGTAGGCAGAGAGCGCACACAGGGTCCCTCCCCCACCGGCACTCAGCCAGTGAGAGAAATGAAACAAAATCAAAATGTAGCACACAGCATGCATTTCAAATGCAGCAAGGGACTTATTAGAGCCTAGCTGAAGATGTTTAAAAGGCCTGACAGGATATGCTTAAGAATTAGATACATTCTTAAAGTTAACACGAGCAGCTGCGTGAAGCAGGCATCTCGCTGACCATACCAATGAAACTTAAATAAATAATATGCATAAATCACACAAATATCGAGTGCATACATTAAAAGAACATTGCGTCCGTAAAGTGTGTGCCACGAGGGAAGTGCTTGAATACAATGAAGCAGTGGCGGCCATGAATCGGCGCCATACGAGCGTGCAAGTCACAAATGCTCAAAAGAATCCTAAACATAGGAGTGGTGGGGCGGGCACACAGAGACAAGGAGGCACTGCAGCTGCAGCCCTGAGCGCCGCTGCTCGCTCCCGCGGCAACACGCCGTGGGAGTGAACCTTTCAGAAGAGGTGGGACACGCACCCACCTTAAGCCATTTGCAGGCTTTGATTCTAAAGAGACACACGCAAAAGCAAATCCAATGCGTGGGAGGGGCCAGAACCACACATAGTAGATACAAGGAGCCTCGCAGAGAAGCGCATGCGCACTGCGCTAGGCTCGACCTAAAAAGTGAAAGGGGTCCATTATTAGGACTACAACCTACAGGCCCAAATATCTCCTCTGCGATGATGATTATCTTCATCCCAAAACATGGTGAGTTTTGACGGAAATCTATCAAAAGTATATGTTATTACAAGGATACATGAAAGATGAAACCAGCTATAGAGGCAGAATTGCTTAGAAATCTAATTTGTCTTAAGACAGCTGGGTGAGAGAGTTCAAAGTGCTCATGTCTGGCTGGCCATCTCAAGATGGATGGCCAAAGGGACGTGCGCACTTTGAAAAGTGCATATAGTGCCTACCCTCCTTCCTGCTGCTGTCATTCAGCAGCGGCCCGCCCCAGTCCTGATGCTCGGTTCAGGACGCTCTGATGAAAAATAAAATAGCAATGAATTACCATTTTATTTTTCATCTTGGGGCTTTGGGGGAGATTTTTAAGTGGGGCAACACTCCTCTGCTCCATCGGAAGAACCACTCCTTCTCTCGCCACCTACGTTTTGTAAACAAGCGTCAACTGAGCAAGCATTGGCTTGTTCGTATTTTTACTCTGCCAATGCTTGTTTAATTGTAATTCAAACAGCAATGGCAAAACGAAAATAGGGTGAGCCTGGGCCAGATGGCGAGTGGTGGCGAGGGGGAGCTGGGGAGGAAACAAGGACCCATCCTACACCGATGGGTCAGGACGCTGGTGCCTGTGGGTGGGGCAAAGAGAGCAGGGGAACTGCAGCATAATGGAGAGGTTATCACAAGGGATTAATTAAAACCCTTTTTGAAAGCTTCCAAAAATGCCATGGTTCCGGTTGGGACTATGTTAAGTCACTGCCAGGAGCTGCTGTACAAAGACTTGCTGGCTGGTAGGTGGCTGCCGTATGGTCACTATCTGGTGCTGTGACTGCCAAGGTCTGCAGTTCTATGATCTGGCTGGGACCACCTGCTGCAGATGCGTGGCCTCATGGTGGCGACGCGTGCCCTCTGTAGTCTTTACTGCTGCTCTTTCCAGAGTCCCGATTGCTATATCTTGCAATAGGGTCATGGCCATTTCTTCCACTATTACAAGGCCTGGGGGCAGCAAAGGCAGGTAACGCATCCGCTCTGCCGAATGTGGCTTACCCGTCAATGCGGTGTAGCTGGGCGCTTGCGCGGTGCAGCGTAGGTCTTTCACCAGTGCGGCCTGGCACTGCAAGAGCCACGCTGTTTAGGGCTGCTTGGTGGGCGTGCCCACCGAAAGGAGGTAGCCTTGCTGTGGAGTAGGTGCTGAACGACAGAGGGAGCGGAGGCTTGAGAAGTGCCCTCCTTGTTGCAAATGTAGAGATGGGAACGCGCACAGACAGAACACACACTGCAACTTACTGCAACATTATGCCTGATCCCGTCTAGATGAGAAGGCCATTTATTATATCGGATAGGTGATCACGCTGGACCAAACCATGGTCGCGACTGTCAGGGAACATAAAATAAAAAGACCTCCTTCCACTTGGCAAGCCCGCCCAATCAATGGAATGTCCAGTGCCATTCTCCAAACACTATAGGCTTCATCGCCCTGTATTAACCAGCTGCCTGAAAGCACTGGGCATGCACATGGAAAGAAGTAAGCGGGTACTTACTAGGCTTATTATTAGTACCAGTGGATGTGTCTGTAACTCTTACTTTAATGTGCGTGCCTGCTTCTCTGACGAGAAAAGCCTGCCAATGAGAAGTTCTCTCACACAGCAAATGCAATTCTATAAGTCATGTTTTCAAGACAAACCTAGTTTTCTGTATATTAAGCAATCCGGGGGGTTATGGAAAATTAATTGTCGTGAACAGTGCAGGTGGTTTTAAATGTTATTGTTGATTTTTATAGCAGAGAAGTGGTAGGCACTCTGTAGTTGTAGTTAGTATTCCCAGAGATGAGATTTAATCTGATTTTTGCTCACAAATAACGTTCCACCCGTATGACAAATCATCACAAAAATTCCAGACATATAGCATTTTCTAAATTTTGTGCTGAGGAAACTTTTTGTACAAAGATTAAAGGGGGTTTCCAAAACAGATATTCCACCCAATACATTTAACATAGACTTTTGTATTCGACATAGCACAGAAACAGCTGAATGGATTTTGATTAAATTTGCCATGAATATGCATTATAGTGTCTAGAAAATCCTTCTTGCTACTGCAAGTGATGTTATAAAGTGGTGATGAAGTTATAAGGGTAAAAATCCTAGTGATATCTGTTGTTTCACATGTAGCTCAGTACTACTAAAAGTAGCAAGGAAGCCCAAAAAATAAACGTTACTGCATATTCAAATGTTCACATTTACTACATGAACAACTGAAAGGCCCACTTATGGTCCCATGCTGATGGAAACCAAAAAACAAATGCACAACTAATAGATTACATCTTAATCCACATATGTTTTCTTTGCATGTTCTCTGGCTCACAAAATAAAATTGTGCCCAATAAGCCAAACAAAAAATATCTTCCTTATGCACCCCAGTACAACAAAATGGAAAAGTGACCTAGCAGTGAGCTACACAAACTACTATATGGAGGGCATGATTATTGACAACTAGGAAAACATGAATAATCTAATTTTTATAACAACAACAATTAGCTGTCATTCACTCAAGGCTTCATACGTGGCACAATACAACTACCGATAGCAAGGAAGCCCAAAAAATAAACTAGACTGCATATGTGAAATTTCACAGTTACTACATGAACAGCTAAATTCCTCTGGTTTTTGCTCACTAACAACTTTCCACCTGTTTCACAAATCACCAAAAAGCTTTCCAGGTCTATAAGATGCTCTGTAGTTTGTGATGATAACATTTTTTGTGGTGAAACGTTAAGGAGGTGCAAAGATAAAAGGGGGGTCCCAAAACGTGTTTTCCCACCAATGCATTTTCCATAGACTATTGTATTCGACGTAGCTTGAAAATGGCTGAACGGATTTACATATAATTAGGCATAATGGTGCGCAGGTGATCCCACTGAAGTAGTACAGGTTAGTAGGGTAACTATTTGTTAAGATGTAAGTCATTTAAACTTTGTCAGATCTCTGACAACAAAACCTTTGCTGAATTTCACAAAATTGCACAAAACCGCGGCAGTACATGGAGATGACAAGTCATTATCAGATTGGATAATAACTGCCTTTACAAATGTTTAAGGCTGCTACGTTGTTTTAAAAACACTTTGCCAGTGTTCTGGCTTAGGGCCTTCGGTATAGGTAAGTATTATGTTTTATATTTTTTCCCTACCTACAACCACTTTGGTAAAGGGGTTGTAGGTAGGGAAAACAAATTATACGTTTCTATATATTATAAAGAAGTTTTTACAGAGTACCGTGGTACTACCTTGCAAGTACCGCAGTACTTAAAAAAATAAATAACGATCTTAAAAAATTAAAAAACAATATAATGCACTATATTTCACAAATATAGGATAGCACATTGAATTTACACTTTTTAACATATTTAAATTCTGTTAAAAAAGGGTATGGAGTACCACGGAAATAAGATGTAGGTACTAGCAAAGTACTCTGTAAACATATTTAAACATATATGAAAAAATAAATAAATACATTATTCTATCTATTACCACTTTAGTAAAGTGGAGGTAGAGAGCTCAGACGCTGTGTGGCAGGAGAAGGGAAATGGCACGAAGAGGAAAGAACCAAGCAGAAGAAGGCAAAGCAGAGGGCTGAAAAACAAGCAGAAAAGGCAAAACAGGGGCCAGAAAAGACAAAACAGATGGCAGAAAAATGAGCAGAAAAGACAAAACAGAGGGCATAAAACTAGCAGAAAAGGCAAAACAGCACAAGAAATGAGGAGAGGCACAAACAGAGGGCATCAGGAAGACAGGCACTAGAAGGTAGCGGAGTGAGGGCAAGCCGAAAAGGAGAACTGTCACAGGGCGATCTGGCACGAGGACAATAAACCTACTAATTAACTTACCTATATCTAAGGCCCTAACAGAGAACACAGCTAAAGTGTAGTAAAAACAATATGGCTGCCTTTTCATTTTCTAAAAACAGCCATTATTCAATTATATACTGGCTTGTCACAGTGTTGTCGAGTGCTGTGTCGCACAGTAGAGTGGCAGAGTCTTGTAGAGTGTAGTGTTGTACAGTGGAGTGTCATTATTTGTGAGAACACAGTGCATGGTAGAATGGCGAGTTATAGTTAGTGTTGTCTGGTTAGTGAGCTGAAGAGAGTATGTATGGAGGTGCGCTGCTTATAATAATTTGAAGGTGGTGGATAAATTGTAAATGAAACTTGTAACTATAACTTTAGAATTTCAAACGTTTGTGTAGTATGTTTGGTTTGTATGGGGGATTTTTTTTTCTAACTATAACTAAGCTTTAACCTTTGTTTTTTTCAGTGAATTTAAAAATCATTAGAGTATAAATTAGGGCATGATACAAACGCATTTGCAAGTTTAAAGCTTTTGCCGCACAAAGATCACTATTCACGACAGCGGCGGATTGGTAAGGCAGGCATTCAGGCAATGCCCGCGGGGCTGGTATCCAAATTCCAGCTGTGGGCTGCTTTTTTGGGCAGTCTGGGGGGCCGATTTAGGTGGTTTCTGCTTTGTTCAGATGCCGCTAGTGGCCCAGTGGGTGCCTGAGTGGCCATTCTGGAGGCAGATGGGCATCCATTACCTCCTTTTTATCAACGGCAGAGGTGTCACTCCCTTTCTCTGGCTGGGCCAGCCCTTTAATATATGCCTATTGAGTGGGGGCCGGGGGACTGAGCAGAAGTGGCCTCACTTGTTTTCAAGTGTTTCACCAGTGTAAACTAATCTGTGCATTTCTTTTTAAACCTCTTCCTCCCCCCCGACCCACCCCTTTTTATAAAATTTCGCCAAAGCAGTGTTTTGCGGGAAGGCAATATGCAAATGTGGGCCACTTTTTTTAGCGTGCCCGGGCCAATTTTTAATCCCAATCCAACCCTGGTTCACGACCACAAACATTAATCACATGGAACATGTACTAAAACATCTAATTTCAGGTAAATTCCAATTATAATTATATTTTCAGTAATTCGGTCGCAACACATTAAAACTGTTGTGTGACATAATCTAAATCTAAGCGGACATATCACAAAACTTTTTTGGTTGGCTCTATTACATATCCTTGATGGTAACTAAGGCAATGCTTGGTGCAAACACCCTTTACCCCTGTATTATTAAAGCAGATTTAGGGAGGCGGTAATGTGTAACAAAAATATTTGTGCATAATGTGCTATATTTTGTTAATGTTGGTGGTGTTTTGTGCCCTTATAGTTTGGGTTTTAGTATTGCAGTGCATTTTTTAGTTGTGCCGTGTTGGCTGTGAATGTTTTGTAATGTTAAGACCTGTTAAGTTTAGGTTAAAAAAAATGTTTTTTGTTATATTACTGTTTTGGGTATATTAATTACTTTGGAAATATGCCAAAAATGGGGCTACATTTCTAGCAAATTCCCCACAAATCTTTAAAGTTTTTCTAGCAAACAACCATTTGTCACTATATAAGGCTATAAAATAGCGCTGATCCTACAATTCAACTAAAAAACCTGTCAGCCCAAAACGATGGCACATGCCATGACCTAGGCTAGCACTTTCAGTGCTCACTTTGAGGGATATGACCCATACATACATCTTATTGCACTCGAAGTTGGCAACATAAATCCCGTATTAAAACAATATTATCAAAGACGGTGTTAGCAAAAGATGGAAAGCTTTCCATGCAGAAAATATAATGCTAATCATTTAAATCTACATCCTAAATCACATATTATATAGTCTCTCAAGGGCTACATCCAGAAATGTTAAGATCTCACAACGTGTTCGACTAAAGTCATAAAATTCTAAAGCCGTGGACATGTTTGCGAAAAGGTTTATACTCATTTAAATCATTTAGATATTAACTTCCAATATGTGACACAACTGGTCTCCTAAAATCAACATTTGGCCAGATTATGTCATTGAACAAATTTTAAAAAAGGACATTGGGGTTTACTTTCACACAAGGTGTGCTAATAAGTCAATATTTACACCAGCTGTACGTTTGATTGCAGTTGTTAACTTATTTACTGTTCATGTGAATCGAAATTTGCCTAGCTTTGTAACGGTAAGTTTCAATTCTATTAAGGACACGGAGGCGAGGATTATGCTTTTCCTTCTTCGCTGTTTATTACAATTACAAAACACAGCAGCCTAGAAAAGCACTGAAAACTAGAAAAAAATGACTGAATAATCTCCAAACCAAGAGATTAAGAACATGTAATGTCACAATCCAGGAATAGAAAACTACATTTCCCATCAAGTCCATGGATAAACCACACAACCATAGTCCTTTCACAGTGTCCATCGCACGAAGATAGGGCGTCCATCTTGTGTCCCCTTCCTCTTTCTTCGCGCGAGTCACGCCGAACTCTCAACGGTCCTGCTTCGACCCTTCAGTACCTAGCGGAGTACAAGAACAACAGCGTAAGCGTTGTACCAGTAAAAAGAACAAGCAGAAAGAATCATCCACTATCCACAAAGGCACAATGCAATACATTAAAGAGCCGTAGAAGCAAAACTGGTTACTTACAGCCATACGGGTGGGATCTCCTCCTAAGGATCGGGAGGGATAATCCTCGCCTCCGTGTCCTTAATAGAATTGAAACTTACCGTTACAAAGCTAGGCAAATTTCGATTCTATGTCAGGACCGGAGGCTTCAGATTATGCTCGTTCAAAGCTTACTTACTACCAGATGCGCAATATCCACCACCGGCTTAAAATAGAACTGTTTAAAGGTGGAATCCGAGGACCAATCCGCCGCACGCATCAAGTCCTCCAAACGCGCACCTAAAGAAAAAGCTTTCGAGGCCATGGCCCCTCTAGCCGAGTGAGCGCCAAACATCCTAGTATCAATGCCAGCCTCCTGCAGCACCCACCGCACCCATCTGGCTATGGTGGGGGAAGAAACCGCCTTGTGTGGCTTACGCAGGGCTATGAGCAATTGTCTCTCGCCCGGGGGGCGAAGTTCAAGAGTGACATCCTCATAAGTCTTTAAACACTGAACCACACATAGCTTGGGGACGTCCACAAAGGCCGGGTAGGAGATCGATCTCGTCGCCGACTTTGTGCGACGACCCAAGGTAAACGTCACTCCTTCTGGGGAGAAAATTCTCGCGAAAATGTCCAATGCCCTGACATCCGAGACCCTGCGGCACGATACCAGACACAGGAGCATAGCCAATTTGGCAGACAATTCTTTGAGGGACAGATACCTGTTGTGTTGCCAGGAAAGAAAAAGATTCAGCACTACGTTCACGTCCCACAGGACGGAATAGCGCGGCTCCGGGGGTAAAGAAAGCCTGACTCCCCGTAGGAGCCTACACACCAAAGGGTGCTCGCCCACCGGAGCCCCTTCCACAGGCTCGTGAGCCGCTGAAATTGCCGACCGCATCGCGTTAATAGTGCGGTAAGCTAGGCCTTCCACCGCTAGTTCGGCCAAGAAATTCAAGATGGGAACAACTCCTGCGACCAGGGGATCCAGATGTCGTTGAACACACCAACGAACCCACCTGGCCCAAGCCGACCGGTACCTCTTTGTAGTACTGCTGGCCCAGGCTTTAGACAAAAGGTCCTGAGCCGGGTCCGAAAGGCCTGGGAGCGACCAACGTCGCCGGAAAGCCGCCACGCCATGAGGCGGAGAGAATCTTGCTGGACGAGGTGATGTGGCTCCCCGCTCGGATTGAGAAGGAGATGAGGGAGCCGGGGTAGTAGGATTGGAGAATCCCAGGAAAGTTCCAGAAGAACTGGAAACCAAACTTGAGACCTCCAAACCGGAGACACCAAAGTCACCTCCGCCCTCTGGCGGCGCAACTGAGCCGCCGCCCTCAGTATCATCGAGAAAGGAGGAAACGCATAGAGCTTCCCCTGACTCCAATCCTGGAGGAACGCATCCGTAGCCTCCGCCAGCGGGTCTGGTCTCCAACTGTAGAATCTCTGAAGCTGGAAATCCAGTCGGGACGCAAACAGGTCCACCGAGAACGGACCCCACAGGTTGTTCAGCCACTGGAAAACCTGGGCGTCCAATTTCCAAAGGCTGGAATCCCGCAGGTACCTTGAATGCCAATCTGCCACCTGATTGTCCCGGCCCGGAAGATATTCCGCCGTCACCGAGACCCGATGAGAGAGACAGTAGTCCCAAAAGTCCGTCGCCAGGTCTGCTAGCGCACGGGACCGGGGACCGCCCAGGTGGTTCACATAACGAACCGCCGACACATTGTCCATACGCAAAAGGACGCATGATTTCACCACGTCTCTGGTCCAACAGCGGATCGCAAAAGATCCTGCCAGCAGCTCCAGACAATTGATGTGGAGCCTTTGTTCCTCGGACGACCAAACGCCGCCGGTAGAGAAATCGCCGCAGCGTGCGCCCCATCCGGACCTGCTGGCGTCCGATTCGATGATCAAATCCGGAACGGACCCGAAGATTGCTCGGCCGTTCCACGCCTCCATATGAGAGAGCCACCAAGCCATCTCCCCTTTCACCTCTTGGGAGAGAGGAACCAGCTGGTCGTAGGACAAACCTTTCCTGAGGTGATGCGCTTTGAGGCGCTGCATGGCACGATAGTGCAGGGGACCCGGGAAGATTGCCTGAATGGAGGAGGACAGGAGTCCTACCACTCTGGCAATCTGCCGCAGGGAGGTATGAGACTTTGCAATCGTCTGTTTCAGCATATGACGGATCTTGGCAATCTTCCTCGAGGGAAGGCTGAGAGAGGCTTGTACCGAGTCCACCACGAAACCTAAGAACGTAATCTTTTGAGAAGGTGAAAAAACCGACTTGTCCTCGTTGATAATGAACCCCAGGCCTTGTAACAAGGAAATCGTTCGATTGAGCTGGAGGAGCAACCTGTTGGGGCATTGGTCCATCAGTAGGATGTCGTCCAGGTAGACGATCATTCGTATCCCTTGACTCCGAAGGACTTCCACCGCCGGGTGCAGCAGCTTGGTGAAGCACCAAGGGGCAGAGGAAAGCCCGAACGGAAGGGCGGTGAATTCGAAGACTTGGTCCTTCCAGAGAAATTGAAGGAACCGACGGTGTGGAGGGTGGATGGGGACGACCAGATAAGCATCTTTGAGGTCCAAGCGGACCATCCAGTCGTTCGGGAGCAGCACGTCCCGGAGTAGGTGGATCCCCTCCATCTTGAAATGATGGTACACTAGCCACCCGTTGAAGTCTCTGAGGTTGATCACAGGCCTTTGTCCTCCGTCCGTCTTCTCGACTAAGAAGAGGTTGCTGAGGAAACCGAAGGGATGCCTCACCGTCCGGCAGATGGCTCCCTTTCGTAAAAGTGCGGAGATCTCCTCGTCTATTAAGGCCGCATCTGCGTGCGAGAAGACCAAAGGGTACGGTGCCCTCGACTGATAGGGTTGATCGTAAAACTCCAAGCGGAAACCTCGCACTGTCTGCAGCACCCATGCGTCTGCCGTAATCGCTGCCCAAGCGGCTGGAAAGTCCGCCAGCCGTCCCCCAATTCTCACCTGAGTCGCAGGTATCACACTTACCGTGGGAACTGTTACCACCGGCGTCGTTCCGGAAACCTCCTCCGCGCCCCTTGAAGCGCTGGCCTCTCGTCGGGTAGAAGTTGGTGTAGTTTGCCGACTATTGTATTGGCCTCTGCCGGAGCCTTGCCCTTTGTTGGGTAAATTTTGACCGCCACGGCCGGTCGCGTGGCCCCTACCGCGACCGGCCCCTCGGGAAAAACGCTGGTGGAAGACCCTCTTTATGCTGGACTGGGCCCTATCCAAGGAGGTAAACGTATTAACGAATTTGCCCAGCTCCTTGATAAAGGGGTCCCCAAACAAACCACCTTGCGCCACCGTGCCCGCCTCCGAGGAGGCTAGGTCACCTAACTTAGGGTCGAGTTTAATCAACAGTGACCGACGGCGCTCAGTTGATAGGGCGCAGTTGGCGTTTCCCAGAAAGATGACTACTCTCTGCGCCCAGCTGGAGAGCACGTCCGGGGATATAGGAGTGCCAGAAACTTTGGCCTCTTCGGCCATGTCCAGGATCTTCGTAATGGGGCCTATGGCGTCCAGCAGCTTATCCTGACAGGAACGCCAGGATCGGTCAATTCCCTTACGGGGGTCTTTGACAAATTTCGCCATGAATGTGGCCATTTTTCCATCTAACTCAGGGGTCATGGCAACTTTACCCTCCAGGGTAGGACGCGGGCATTCTCCCCGCAGACAACTGCGAGCTTCCTTTTCCAGCGGTTTGCGGAGGCGTGCCGCCACAAACTTCGCAACCTTCTCCCCAGGCACCCAGGCCGCCGACCGCGGATGAACAATCTCGTCCGGGTCCAGCATGCCCGAGCTATCCTGCGGAAGTTTCGTCGCGGAGCCTGACGGCCGCCACGAGCGCACCGACTCGTCGTCGTCGTCAGTGTCAGCCGGGGAGAACCCACCTGGGGAGGAAGGGGCTGTTACAGACTGCCCCGAAGTTCCCGGGGCCGGGGTCGACGCAGGGGCAGGATCGGTTGCCTTTGCCAAAAATGCGTCACGCAGGCGCTCAAAGGCACCCCTGTCCACACCCTGCGTGGACCCCGTAGCTCCGTCCTTACAAAGTTTCTTAGGAGCTGGGGGTACCCCCTCAGAGGCCGCAGAGGCGCTACCAGGCGCCCCCAAATGCGCCTGCGCCAACTTCGCACATTCCTCCACAATGCGTGAGGAGAGCCTGTCTTCCATGGGGCCTACAATCTCCTGTACGCAGCGGTAAATAGAACTGTCAACCGCGTCATAGAACTCATCATCGTTAAGGTACTGATGAGACTCTTCTTCCTCGACATAGTACCCCTCTGCCATGATGCACTACCCTGCCAAAGACAGGAAGGGAGGAAAGCACGGGGCTAATAGGTAAGCGCAGTACCCAGGTAAGGCCCAGCCAGAGGCTAGTAATTTTGGTGGACTGGGGACCAGGCCAATCAAGGCAGCACCCGCCTCCAAGCGCGCAGACCCTCTCAAGGACCGGGTCTATGCCGCCCCCCCTTGCGCGCTAATGAAAAAGGCCGTAATCGGCCCTACAGAAGGCACAGAACTGAAGTATGCGGTGAGAAACCGCCAAAGTGCCAGTATATGCGGTGAGAGACCGCTAAGGTGCCGGTATACAGCCCGCAGGCGTTCAGGGCGGTAATCCGCCGTACAGACCCCCTCCGGGGTGTTCAAAAGAATGTGGGGCAAATACAACCCGTGATCGGGCGTCCGGGTGAGGCGGCAACAAAGGCGAGGCTCCGGCGCGGCTCCCTCTCCTCAGCGCGGTCTCCATCAGTGAGAGGAACCGCGCTAGGGAGAACGAGACGCGACGGCTCCCTCTAGCGGCCGCAGTCGCACCGCATCAAAAGAACGGGGACATCGCGTGAGGGGCGAAAGCGTCCCCGCGATGATAACACCAGGGGCTCTGAGGAAAGAAAAAATACACAACATCGCCACCAGAGCCCTCACATAGCTACGCAAGCGTATAATCACATTCCGAGTCCCAAACATGCAATTATTCCCCCTCACCACAGTCAAAACGCAAGAGGAAAAAAGCAAGGGACTTAACTGGCTGCGAAGCAGCGAAGAAAGAGGAAGGGGACACAAGATGGACGCCCTATCTTCGTGCGATGGACACTGTGAAAGGACTATGGTTGTGTGGTTTATCCATGGACTTGATGGGAAATGTAGTTTTCTATTCCTGGATTGTGACAATACATGTTCTTAATCTCTTGGTTTGGAGATTATTCAGTCATTTTTTTCTAGTTTTCAGTGCTTTTCTAGGCTGCTGTGTTTTGTAATTGTAATAAACAGCGAAGAAGGAAAAGCATAATCTGAAGCCTCCGGTCCTGACATAGAATTAAGAATGAAGGCTGTTAAAGGGCATGGAGTGGAAACAGGACGATGACTCGCTGCTCTAGTGTAACACATCAACAACGTCATGAGTGTTCTTTCAAATGATTGACAGGCTATTTGTATACAAAAGAATGCTGGATTGTTATTATAAAATATATTACCAGAAAAACATCAATGATAGCTGAATGAATGAATGAATACATTTCGTGATTAGCACCCTTTCACCATTTTGTTCAAGCTATTTTCATAGAGCTTAAGTATAGTTCAGTAAAATTACGTTTAAAAACTTCACAAATTGCTCACTGCATTTGAGTAAAAGATCTGCTTTGCAAAACCTTTGTTTTTCAAATTGTTGGGGGGGGGGAGGGCGTCACTTTAACAGAAAGAAACTTCAATGAAACAAGTTATTTCCCAAAAAATCCCATCACATGACATAGTCAGTCAGTCAGACCACTTTATTCGATTAATTCAAATCATAAAAGTACAATACATAAAACGGAGAGCAAAAATATTATCTTTCAATACAAATCAGCGACATGACACAGGATAAGACCATTTATTCACTACCTGCATTATACTTGATCAATCTGAAAGAGATTCTACAGCCCAAAGATTATTTTCGGAAAAGAGAATGACAGAATTTTAAAACACGTCGCATTTTTAAGGAAATAAATTGGTAAAATAATTAGCAAATCATTGTGATGTATCCGGAAGACCGGGCGATTGAGATAGATTATTGTGTCATTGCACCAACTAAAGAAATCAGTACATAAACTAAACGTTATAGGTTCAAGCACAAGTCAGTGCAGCTGCTTTTATCCACCTGAGTTACACAAATGAAGTTCACTGAGTTGTGTGATAGTAATGCCTCTTGATGGAGCACGGGTTTTACGAAATAAAACCTGCTCTGATCAAACTTCTCATTGTGTGGCTTATTAACACAATTGTGTGAAAATTAACAGGGTAAAAATAAAACGCGGAAATGAAATTCCGCAAATGCGTGCTGGAAAGAAACCAGTATTTCCAGTGCCGTTTTCAGTACCTCGCAAATGCAAAATGATTATTGCAGAAATAGCAGCCAAAAGAAAATAATGATAGAAGTCATAAGTTTAAAAGAGACATATTTTCCTTTTAACAAACTGTTTGAAAATGTACATAACGTGAAAAAAATGCAAAGCATTTATAGTGAAGCTTTGTAATGACAATGATAATCACATGTGTATTTGTTTTTCCTAGAGCACATTTTACTGTTCGGCAGAGGCCTCAAGAGTCTTTTAGGATTAATTTGCTTTCTAAAACGTAGGCTGCAAAGAAATGTATTTTGTCCTTCGTGAGTTCCTGATGATGGCCAAGGCTGTGTGGAGGAAGTAATGAAGGTTATTAATGGAATTTCCTGCCAACCGGAGTATGTGGACACTTATGCTGCGAGTTTGATACATTAGCGAGTTGGAGAAACGTGCAAGCCACGGAAGAGATTATCAGAGTTCCCTCTACTGAGGGACAATGACGAAGTTCTCTAAAGACAAAGGAACTGTTGAAAGTTAGGTACACTGGAAGTATGTATGTATGTATGTATGTATGTATACTTGTAAAGCGCACTGTTACCTCGTTACGTGGTGTCCTGGCGCTGTATACCGCTGGGGAACCCGTCCTGGCTTTCCCTGTGAGAGGGCACCCCAAGGTGAAGCCAGGCATCCCCGGCGTTGCTGGGGCCGTTGTGGAGATTAAGCAAGCTATTGCCCAGAGTTGCAGAGTGGGACCCATGGTTAGCGTAGGCACCTAAGCGAGAATTATCGAGTCCGCGCACTTTGACCCAAGACCCTGCCGCGTCGGGAATTGAACCCTGGTCCCAGGCCGACCCTCTGCTTCAGGGTCTGCCGCTTCTAACCAGTGAGCCACACTTCTCCACGTGGAGTGACCAGACCCCCCTGGCCTAGTCTAAATGGATTGGAGGTTTTTTGGGGTTTTGATTCATGGGGGGTTGGATCTTTAGTGAATTAGGGTATAATTACTAGTGTTCAAATTTTTAGTTGGGCAAGCTTGGGAGAAAGATTTTGACTTTGTGAGAGGAGAGAGCTATGTTGCTATTTCTTTACCTAATTGACTGGCTGTTGTTTTGCTGATCCTGACTCTTTGACTTTGCTCCTCATACCTTCTTGAGGGTGCCCTAGCTTACTCTTCTGGCCAGAGGGTAGCTATCCAGACTATTAGCATTTCGTACTATAATTATTTCTAGGATCGGATGATATTCTGAATTTGCATTAATTTTATTTGCAAATGTTCTTTCCTCTTTTGTCTCTGCCTATTCACTCTCTGATGACACGGTTTTGGGATGTTATTATGAATTATTATAATGATTTTTCTCTTATGTGGTGTTCTGTGATTCGAGCTGTACTGCACTTGATGAGCATTTACATTTATTTAGATAAAAGCATGTTGATAAATAATCAGAGTGTCTTTATTAATGTCATTTTGGTTATAGAGAATGAATTATTTCTTTGTTTAGGTCCTCATAGACAAGATTCTGTCAATCTTTTGCCAATCCCTGACATCTATCAAAGGTCCATCAAATAGAGAGGACCACATGACTAAAATGAAATTTGATAACTTGTTTTAAACTCACGCAGCGTGAAAGGGACTGCAAAGTGTTACAATTGGGTCCTGATGGTAAAATTTGGTGAAGCCCCTTTCTGTTGCATTAGTTTTTGGTAGCAGACTTGATGGTTATATTAATTAAATCGGCAATCAATCAGGAGAGAATTAAAAATCTTGGTTATTAATATTTCGTATTCCTGTTATATGTTGAGGTCCGTTATTGACCTTAAGAGGAACAGGTCCGAAGTGGCCTAAGATCCCGGGATAATATTAGCCTACGGGGCACGTCTTAGTGTGGCGTACACTAAGCGGTATTGCGTTGTCTGCTGCAGATATAAGTATTGAGTAATAGCCGTATTATCAATATTGTACAGGGAACTTTGGAGTTAGTATAGTGAAGATTTATTTGAGTACCTTTAGAAAGCGCAGCTGAAGAAGTACCGAGAATTTTCACTTGTTTGAGAGTACAATAATGCTGGTCAATATTCTGCTGGTAGCGAAAGAAATCTTAGAGTGATTAAATCAATTTTCCTTTAGTGGTGCAGACAAGCAGGTTTGTTTATATGTTCTAATTTTGTTTTCTTATAAGAAGATTGTTTAATTTACTGCTGATTATTTTTTAAAAGAGAGGGTCGGTCGCAGGAGTTATACTGACGTCACAGAGAGCTGCGTTGGCAATGGTCAGCTAGTGTGAATCGTCACAAAAAAGTGCTGTACTGTTATGGTTGGTTAGAGTGAGTTGCGTTGGTATTGGTCAGTGTGAACTAATAACGTTTGTGGAAATACGGAAGAGTTTTCTTTCTCTGTTTTGCTTGGTTTTTAGCGTAGCGAACAAAACAAAATGAAGTTATTGAAATTGTTTAAGACTTTGTTTGGGAGGGATCTGTCTATACCAATTAGAGAGGGAATTCCTGTTCCCCTGGAGGGTACACCTTCTTTTATGTCCTTAGAATGAGGATATCACAAGTGTGCATGGCTGGAAGATTGGGTGAAATATGGGAACATGAGGCATATAAGAGAGATAGTTACAGGTCTGAGAATAAATACAGAAATACTGTGAGTAGATACTCAGAGGCAAAATGGTATACCCAAATGAAGAATTGGAGGAGAGATGTGATAGCAGTGGGTATAGGAATATATCCAGTTGTTGTAGTAGAGCACAGCTTTCCAAACTTTTCATGTTGGTGATACACCTTTTTGTGAAATTCTTTTCAGGGACACGGTAACATGAGCGAGCTCAGCGAGTTAGCCCGAACCACCCACAACCCCACACACAACCCACACACACAACCCCACACACACCCACACCCACACACAGCCCCCCATACACACACACACACAACCCCACACCCCCATACAACCCCACACCACCACCCCCACACAACCTCACACCCCCACACACAACCCCACACACACAGCCACACACACACCCACACACCCCCACACAGCCACACACCCCCAAACACACACACCCACACCCCCTCACACACACACAACCCCACACCCCCCCACACACACACAACCCGCCCCACCCCCACACACACACACCCACACACACACACACCCCCAGATAATAGTTTGGAGCTAACTTAATTGCGCGGAACGCTGTGTGTGAAATACTGCCAGTAGTTGTTGGAACGCCTGCCACTTTTACTAATTTCAAAAAGGGGGTGGTGATGGACAGAGTATCTGAGTTAATCAGAACACTCCTACCCAGTCAACAGATCAGGGCTTGATCCATCACCGTTTTTTAGCTCACTGCACCATCCCAGTTCAGAACCTGGCTACATGCAAATTAGTCTGTCCCTGGCCCAGTGCATCATGGGAACAGGGCAGACCAAACTACCAAGCCAATTCTTTACTGGAAAGGAAACAAGCTTCCGGGGACCGGTTTCTGGCATTACAGCCGTCTTCGGCCCGGCTTGCTTGAATCCTGATGGTGCAGTGAGCAAGGGACTCACATCTGAGCATACCCGTCCACACTTGTGGTGGCCAAAATAATTTCAAAAAGGGGGTGGTGATGGACAGAGTATCTGAGTTAATCAGAACACTCCTACCCAGTCAACAGATCAGGGCTTGATCCATCACCGTTTTTTAGCTCACTGCACCATCCCAGTTCAGAACCTGGCTACATGCAAATTAGTCTGTCCCTGGCCCAGTGCATCATGGGAACAGGGCAGACCAAACTACCAAGCCAATTCTTTACTGGAAAGGAAACAAGCTTCCGGGGACCGGTTTCTGGCATTACAGCCGTCTTCGGCCCGGCTTGCTTGAATCCTGATGGTGCAGTGAGCAAGGGACTCACATCTGAGCATACCCGTCCACACTTGTGGTGGCCAAAATAATTTCAAAAAGGGGGTGGTGATGGACAGAGTATCTGAGTTAATCAGAACACTCCTACCCAGTCAACAGATCAGGGCTTGATCCATCACCGTTTTTTAGCTCACTGCACCATCCCAGTTCAGAACCTGGCTACATGCAAATTAGTCTGTCCCTGGCCCAGTGCATCATGGGAACAGGGCAGACCAAACTACCAAGCCAATTCTTTACTGGAAAGGAAACAAGCTTCCGGGGACCGGTTTCTGGCATTACAGCCGTCTTCGGCCCGGCTTGCTTGAATCCTGATGGTGCAGTGAGCAAGGGACTCACATCTGAGCATACCCGTCCACACTTGTGGTGGCCAAAATAATTTCAAAAAGGGGGTGGTGATGGACAGAGTATCTGAGTTAATCAGAACACTCCTACCCAGTCAACAGATCAGGGCTTGATCCATCACCGTTTTTTAGCTCACTGCACCATCCCAGTTCAGAACCTGGCTACATGCAAATTAGTCTGTCCCTGGCCCAGTGCATCATGGGAACAGGGCAGACCAAACTACCAAGCCAATTCTTTACTGGAAAGGAAACAAGCTTCCGGGGACCGGTTTCTGGCATTACAGCCGTCTTCAGCCCGGCTTGCTTGAATCCTGATGGTGCAGTGAGCAAGGGACTCACATCTGAGCATACCCGTCCACACTTGTGGTGGCCAAAATAATTTCAAAAAGGGGGTGGTGATGGACAGAGTATCTGAGTTAATCAGAACACTCCTACCCAGTCAACAGATCAGGGCTTGATCCATCACCGTTTTTTAGCTCACTGCACCATCCCAGTTCAGAACCTGGCTACATGCAAATTAGTCTGTCCCTGGCCCAGTGCATCATGGGAACAGGGCAGACCAAACTACCAAGCCAATTATTTACTGGAAAGGAAACAAGCTTCCGGGGACCGGTTTCTGGCATTACAGCCGTCTTCGGCCCGGCTTGCTTGAATCCTGATGGTGCAGTGAGCAAGGGACTCACATCTGAGCATACCCGTCCACACTTGTGGTGGCCAAAATAATTTCAAAAAGGGGGTGGTGATGGACAGAGTATCTGAGTTAATCAGAACACTCCTACCCAGTCAACAGATCAGGGCTTGATCCATCACCGTTTTTTAGCTCACTGCACCATCCCAGTTCAGAACCTGGCTACATGCAAATTAGTCTGTCCCTGGCCCAGTGCATCATGGGAACAGGGCAGACCAAACTACCAAGCCAATTCTTTACTGGAAAGGAAACAAGCTTCCGGGGACCGGTTTCTGGCATTACAGCCGTCTTCGGCCCGGCTTGCTTGAATCCTGATGGTGCAGTGAGCAAGGGACTCACATCTGAGCATACCCGTCCACACTTGTGGTGGCCAAAATAATTTCAAAAAGGGGGTGGTGATGGACAGAGTATCTGAGTTAATCAGAACACTCCTACCCAGTCAACAGATCAGGGCTTGATCCATCACCGTTTTTTAGCTCACTGCACCATCCCAGTTCAGAACCTGGCTACATGCAAATTAGTCTGTCCCTGGCCCAGTGCATCATGGGAACAGGGCAGACCAAACTACCAAGCCAATTCTTTACTGGAAAGGAAACAAGCTTCCGGGGACCGGTTTCTGGCATTACAGCCGTCTTCGGCCCGGCTTGCTTGAATCCTGATGGTGCAGTGAGCAAGGAACTCACATCTGAGCATACCCGTCCACACTTGTGGTGGCCAAAATAATTTCAAAAAGGGGGTGGTGATGGACAGAGTATCTGAGTTAATCAGAACACTCCTACCCAGTCAACAGATCAGGGCTTGATCCATCACCGTTTTTTAGCTCACTGCACCATCCCAGTTCAGAACCTGGCTACATGCAAATTAGTCTGTCCCTGGCCCAGTGCATCATGGGAACAGGGCAGACCAAACTACCAAGCCAATTCTTTACTGGAAAGGAAACAAGCTTCCGGGGACCGGTTTCTGGCATTACAGCCGTCTTCGGCCCGGCTTGCTTGAATCCTGATGGTGCAGTGAGCAAGGGACTCACATCTGAGCATACCCGTCCACACTTGTGGTGGCCAAAATAATTTCAAAAAGGGGGTGGTGATGGACAGAGTATCTGAGTTAATCAGAACACTCCTACCCAGTCAACAGATCAGGGCTTGATCCATCACCGTTTTTTAGCTCACTGCACCATCCCAGTTCAGAACCTGGCTACATGCAAATTAGTCTGTCCCTGGCCCAGTGCATCATGGGAACAGGGCAGACCAAACTACCAAGCCAATTCTTTACTGGAAAGGAAACAAGCTTCCGGGGACCGGTTTCTGGCATTACAGCCGTCTTCGGCCCGGCTTGCTTGAATCCTGATGGTGCAGTGAGCAAGGGACTCACATCTGAGCATACCCGTCCACACTTGTGGTGGCCAAAATAATTTCAAAAAGGGGGTGGTGATGGACAGAGTATCTGAGTTAATCAGAACACTCCTACCCAGTCAACAGATCAGGGCTTGATCCATCACCGTTTTTTAGCTCACTGCACCATCCCAGTTCAGAACCTGGCTACATGCAAATTAGTCTGTCCCTGGCCCAGTGCATCATGGGAACAGGGCAGACCAAACTACCAAGCCAATTCTTTACTGGAAAGGAAACAAGCTTCCGGGGACCGGTTTCTGGCATTACAGCCGTCTTCGGCCCGGCTTGCTTGAATCCTGATGGTGCAGTGAGCAAGGGACTCACATCTGAGCATACCCGTCCACACTTGTGGTGGCCAAAATAATTTCAAAAAGGGGGTGGTGATGGACAGAGTATCTGAGTTAATCAGAACACTCCTACCCAGTCAACAGATCAGGGCTTGATCCATCACCGTTTTATAGCCCCCGGTAGCTTGTCTCCTTTCTGGTGAAGAATTGGCTTGGTAGTTTGGTCTGCCCTGTTCCCATGATGCACTGGGCCAGGGACAGACTAATTTGCATATAGCCAGGTTCTGAGCTGGGATGGGGCAGTGAGATAAATAACGGTGATGGATCAAGCCCTGATCTTTGGACTGGGTAAGAGTGGTCTGCTTAATTCAGACACTCTGTTCATCACCACCCCCTTTTCTGTATCGTTTTTGGCCACTATAGGTGTGGCAGGGTATACTCAGACATGAGTCCCTTTCTCACTGCTCCATCAGGATTCAAGCAAGCCGGGCCGAAGAGGCTGAAATGCCAGAAACCGGTCCCCGGTAGCTTGTCTCCTTTCTGGTGAAGAATTGGCTTGGTAGTTTGGTCTGCCCTGTTCCCATGATGCACTGGGCCAGGGACAGACTAATTTGCATATAGCCAGGTTCTGAGCTGGGATGGGGCAGTGAGATAAATAACGGTGATGGATCAAGCCCTGATCTTTGGACTGGGTAAGAGTGGTCTGCTTAATTCAGACACTCTGTTCATCACCACCCCCTTTTCTGTATCGTTTTTGGCCACTATAGGTGTGGCAGGGTATACTCAGACATGAGTCCCTTTCTCACTGCTCCATCAGGATTCAAGCAAGCCGGGCCGAAGAGGCTGAAATGCCAGAAACCGGTCCCCGGTAGCTTGTCTCCTTTCTGGTGAAGAATTGGCTTGGTAGTTTGGTCTGCCCTGTTCCCATGATGCACTGGGCCAGGGACAGACTAATTTGCATATAGCCAGGTTCTGAGCTGGGATGGGTCAGTGAGATAAATAACGGTGATGGATCAAGCCCTGATCTTTGGACTGGGTAAGAGTGGTCTGCTTAATTCAGACACTCTGTTCATCACCACCCCCTTTTCTGTATCGTTTTTGGCCACTATAGGTGTGGCAGGGTATACTCAGACATGAGTCCCTTTCTCACTGCTCCATCAGGATTCAAGCAAGCCGGGCCGAAGAGGCTGAAATGCCAGAAACCGGTCCCCGGTAGCTTGTCTCCTTTCTGGTGAAGAATTGGCTTGGTAGTTTGGTCTGCCCTGTTCCCATGATGCACTGGGCCAGGGACAGACTAATTTGCATATAGCCAGGTTCTGAGCTGGGATGGGGCAGTGAGATAAATAACGGTGATGGATCAAGCCCTGATCTTTGGACTGGGTAAGAGTGGTCTGCTTAATTCAGACACTCTGTTCATCACCACCCCCTTTTCTGTATCGTTTTTGGCCACTATAGGTGTGGCAGGGTTTACTCAGACATGAGTCCCTTTCTCACTGCTCCATCAGGATTCAAGCAAGCCGGGCCGAAGAGGCTGAAATGCCAGAAACCGGTCCCCGGTAGCTTGTCTCCTTTCTGGTGAAGAATTGGCTTGGTAGTTTGGTCTGCCCTGTTCCCATGATGCACTGGGCCAGGGACAGACTAATTTGCATATAGCCAGGTTCTGAGCTGGGATGGGGCAGTGAGATAAATAACGGTGATGGATCAAGCCCTGATCTTTGGACTGGGTAAGAGTGGTCTGCTTAATTCAGACACTCTGTTCATCACCACCCCCTTTTCTGTATCGTTTTTGGCCACTATAGGTGTGGCAGGGTATACTCAGACATGAGTCCCTTTCTCACTGCTCCATCAGGATTCAAGCAAGCCGGGCCGAAGAGGCTGAAATGCCAGAAACCGGTCCCCGGTAGCTTGTCTCCTTTCTGGTGAAGAATTGGCTTGGTAGTTTGGTCTGCCCTGTTCCCATGATGCACTGGGCCAGGGACAGACTAATTTGCATATAGCCAGGTTCTGAGCTGGGATGGGGCAGTGAGATAAATAACGGTGATGGATCAAGCCCTGATCTTTGGACTGGGTAAGAGTGGTCTGCTTAATTCAGACACTCTGTTCATCACCACCCCCTTTTCTGTATCGTTTTTGGCCACTATAGGTGTGGCAGGGTATACTCAGACATGAGTCCCTTTCTCACTGCTCCATCAGGATTCAAGCAAGCCGGGCCGAAGAGGCTGAAATGCCAGAAACCGGTCCCCGGTAGCTTGTCTCCTTTCTGGTGAAGAATTGGCTTGGTAGTTTGGTCTGCCCTGTTCCCATGATGCACTGGGCCAGGGACAGACTAATTTGCATATAGCCAGGTTCTGAGCTGGGATGGGGCAGTGAGATAAATAACGGTGATGGATCAAGCCCTGATCTTTGGACTGGGTAAGAGTGGTCTGCTTAATTCAGACACTCTGTTCATCACCACCCCCTTTTCTGTATCGTGCCACTTTTACTAGCCACATTATTTAAAAAATCGTTATTCCGAAATAATTTGCACTTTGCCTCATTTTTAATGTTGTGGAACTCGCTTACCTGCACATAAAACTTTGTCATTCACATCTCGCTATTTTAGCGGGAATCGGGGATTCACGTTTCTCCTTAGCGCCATTTTGGGTGTAGGACTACGGTATCTCTAGGGCTGCGCTCTAGTGGTTGGTCTCTACTACCTGCCTGCCTACTTAAGACAGGGAATGCTAGCGCGGAGGCGCGCCAGAGGCAAGCCTGTCTGTGCCCGTCGGCGCTAGTGCCGCGCCCAGCACCAGTTATGCTGCCCGTGGTCACCCATACCAGACCCGGCTAATATACTCCAGGAAAGAGCTACTATATATCGGTGAGAGGGATGAGAGGGGGAATCGTCTATCCTCTATCGCCAAAGGGACAGATAGAGAGACCTTGAACTGTGGGCTGATTAATAGCAGATCCCTGATGAAGCATCATCAGGAGGTGTTCAATCTGCTAGAGAATATGGAGTTAGACGTTCTCTTTCTAACAGAAACGTGGACTAGTTCAGACTCCCTGGTAGAAATGGGTTTTGCTTACCCTGATGGATATAAAATATTCCATAAACCAAGGGCTGTTGGAAGAGGAGGGGGGGTTGGATAATCTTTAAGGAACAATGGAACTTTGCACCTCTACACGTAGATGCTGCTACAGGAGTCGAAATGCTGGGCTTCTCACTTCAAGAGGTGAATGAATATGATACTTACCAGTATGCATCTGTTCTTGGCATGTAGGGCTGCTGACATTCATATCTATAGCATTGATCGCCGCCTAGTGTTGGGTCCGGATGATTGCACATTGTTGTCCTGGAAGAGTCTTCGAAGTATCACGAGATAGGTGGCTCCTCCCCTGGACTACAGTGCGCATGGGCATCGACTCCATCCCCAGATTGTTTTTAGCCATTGTGGCGAAGATGGAGTGTAACAGTGTGAGCGATGACCATGCTAAGAGTAAGTGTAAATTCTGCAGCCGCTACAGGCGCCGGGGAGGAAGGTGGGCGATATGAATGTCAGCAGCCCTACATGCCAAGAACAGATGCATACTGGTAAGTAGCATATTCAGTTCGAGGCATGTGGGCTGCTGAATTCATATGTATAGCATAGAATATACAGCAGTCCCTCCATTAGCGGCAGTCGCCTGTGCCAGCTGCAGGCGTTTGGAAAAGTGTTTTTAGAACAGCCTGCCCTACAGCTGCTTGGAGTGCACATCTACACAGTAGTGTTTTGTAAATGTGTGTGGGGTAGACCATGTGGCTGCTCTACAAATGTCTTCTAAAGGGATATTTCCAAGGAAAGCCATGGAGGCCCCCAACTTGCGGGTGGAGTGGGCTCTTGGGGGGATTGTTAAAGTGCGCTTAGCTTTTTGATAGCAAATTTGAATACACTTAACGATCCACCTGGCTATACCTGCTTTGGAAATGGGGTTGCCTTTGTGTTGTGCGGAAAAGGCAACAAAGAGTTGTTTCGTCTTCCTAAAATCTTTGGTCCTATCAATGTAGTACATCAAAGCCCTTTTGACGTCAAGAGTGTGGAGCATTCTTTCTGCCACTGTCTCAGGATTTTGGTAGAACACAGGCAGCTCAATAGTCTGATTGACATGGAACTGTGAAACCACCTTTGGAAGAAATTTAGGGTTAGTGCGCAGCACTACCCGGTTGGAGTGAATTTGTATGAATGGCTCTTGTACAGTGAGCGCCTGGAGCTCACTAACACGTCGCAGTGACGTAATGGCTATCAGGAAAGCCACTTTCCATGTTAAGAACTGAAGCTCGCATGAATGTAGAGGCTCAGAAGGTGGACCCATCAGCCGGGTGAGGACCACATTAAGATTCCATTCAGGAGCAGGTGGGGTCCTGGGAGGAATGACTCGTTTGAGCCCCTCTAGAAAGGCTTTAATGGCAGGCACCCTGAAAAGGGAGAGATGCTGCCTGTTTTGGAGATAAGCCGCTATGGCGGATAAATGTATTCGAATGGAAGCATATGCCAGCTTGCATTTGTAAAGATGTAACAGATAACAAATGATGTTGTGCGTGGACGCGTCAAGCGGGTCAACGTTGTGTTCCACGCAATAAATGACAAACCGCTTCCATTTTGCTGCATAGCATGCCCTGGTAGTGGGCTTCCGTGCCTCCCGAATGATATCCATGCAGTCAGGAGGCAAGTTGAGGTAGCCAAACTCTAAGACTTCAGGAGCCAGATCGCCAGGTTGAGCTGTTGCGGGTCTGGGTGCTGAATGTCGCCATGGCTCTGCGTCAAAAGTCTGGGTGTGAGGTGTAGCCTTTGATGCGGTACCACGGAAAGCTCTAGAAACGTGGTGTACCATGGTTGGCGTGCCCACGTTGGAGCAACCAGGATGAGCATCATCGAGTGCTGCTTTAGCTTTCGTGCCACCAGCGGTATTAGAGGGGCTGGGGGAAAAGCGTACGCAAATTTGCCTGACCAGTTCATCCATATCGCATTGCCCTGCGACTGTGGGTGCGGAAACCTGGCGGCAAAGCTTTGGCATTTGGCGTTTTCCTTTGTGGCGAACAGGTCTATCTCTGGATGACCCCACTGCTGGAAGTACAGGTGGAGTACTGATGGATGTATCTCCCACTCGTGCATTTTGTGGCTGTACCTGCTGAGCAGATCCGCCATCTGATTGTCCTTGCCTGGGAGGTGTTCTGCCATGAGGAAGATGTTCCTCTGAATGGCCCACTTCCACATGCTCTGAGCCAGATGAGACAACTGTGGAGAGTGTGTCCCTCCCTGCTTCTGAATGTAGTACATGGCCGTCATGTTGTCCGTCCGGATCAACACGACTTTGTTGCACAGATGTACCTTGAATGCCTTTATTGCCATGAAGATTGCCATCAGCTCTAGGTGGTTGATGTGCATCTTCTTTTACTGCATAGTCCATAGTCCCTGCACTGTGTAGTGGAGTACATGAGCTCCCCAACCATGGAGAGAAGCGTCCGACGTCAGAATGATCTGTGGGACCGGCTCCTGGAACGGTCGGCCTTTGCAAAGGTTGTGTGGATTCCACCAATGCAGAGAGTTGTATGCACGACCGGTCACCAACACTAGGTCTTTTAACTGCCCGTGAACCTGATTCCTTAGCACTCTTGAAGTGGACGCATATGTAGTCTCGCGTGCCGGACTATGAAGATGCAGGAGGCCATCGTGCCTATCAACTGCATGAACACTCGTGCTGGATGCGAGTGTTGCGGTCTGAATTTCTGTATCAGCAATTGAATGCTGTTGATTCTCACAGAATTTGGCTGCGCTGTGGCCGCCAGAGTGTCTATCATCGCGCCCAGATACTGCCGCACATGGGCGGGCTGAAGGTGTGACTTTGGATAATTGAGTGAGAATCCCAGATCGTGAAGAAGATGAATGGTGTGGGACATGTTGGCAGCGCACTGCTGGGCCGACTTTGCTTGGACAAGCCAGTCGTCCAAATAGGGGTAGACGTGCACGTTTTGTCTCCTGAGGTACGCAGCCACCGTCGCCAGGCATTTTGTGAACACCCTGGGCGCTGTGGTCACTTCGAAAGGGAGGACTTTGAATTGGTAATGCTGATTCTGAATGGTGAATCTGAGGTATTTTCTGTGTGACGGATGTAGTGGAATGTGAAAATATGCATCCTTGAGATCTAATGTTGCGAGGAAATCCCCCTGATTGAGCAACGGAAGAACTTGCTGCAGCGTGAGCATATGAAAGTGTTCCGAGAGAATGTATTGGTTTAGGGGCCTGAGGTCCAGTATGGGTCGGAGGGACCCGTCTTTCTTTGGGATCAAGAAGTACAGGGAGTACACTCCCGAGCCTCTTTGTTCCATTGGTACGAGCTCGATTGCCCCTTTTTGCAGCATGACAAGCACCTCTTGCTGCAATGAGTGCAAATGCTCTGTGGACATAGGACGGTGTTTTGGGGGCATGTTGGGTGGAGTGGATGTTAACTCCAGACAATAACCGTACTGGATAAGCTTTCTGACCCACCTGTCTGTGGTGATGGATTTCCAGACTGGCAGGAACTGCTGGAGTCTCCCCCCGACTGGTGTTGTATGGTCGGGGGGCAGTGACAAGGCATCACTGTTTGTTGGTGGCGGAGGATCGGGAGCTGTTGTTTCCACGACCTCTGCCCTTGGCGCTGTTTCCGCGATAGCCACATCTGCTCTGTTTGTTGTATGAGGTTTGCGCACCACTTTTAGTGTACTGTGTTTGCTGGGACATCTGGCCTCTGGAAACACCTCTATTGCTTGAGCGACGAAAAGTGCTACCCCTGAACTGCTGGGACTGGAGAGCCCCCATAGACTTTGCAGTCTCGGTGTCCTTTTTGATTTTTTCCAGGGTGGTGTCCACCTCAGGACCAAATAAGTGATCAGGGTTCACAGGTTGATTCAGGATGGTGGTTTGTATCTCCGGTTTGAACCCGGAGATCCTGAGCCAGGCCTGACGCCACAACATTACACTGGTGTTTATGGCCCTGGCCGCGGTGTCCGCAGCGTCCAGTGCACACTTAATAGAAGCATTTGAGATGAGTTTCCCTTCCTGAATGAGCATCTCTGCTGCCTCCTTATATTCATCTGGCAAGTGTTGTAACAGGGTCTCAAGTGTATCGTAATGTGCCCTGTCATATCTGGCCAAGAGTGCCTGCGTGTTAGAAATGCGCCAGATATTGGCCGCTTGAGCCGCCACCCTCTTCCCTGATGCTTCTAGCACTTTAGATTCCTTGTCAGGGGGAGGAGCATCACCAGTAGTTTGTGAATTTTCCCTCTTCCGGGCATTAGAAACAACTAGAGAGTCCAATGGCAACGGGCCCTTGATGTAGGTAGGGTCGCCAGGTGCCGGTTTGTATTTTTTTTCAATTCCGGGGTTTATAACCCTGGCACGTGTGGGATCTTTAAAAATGTTTGCAGCATGTTTCAAGACACCCTTCAGCATCGGCAGAGTCTTAACGGTCTTTTCAGAGGAGGAAAAAGTGTCAAACAGAAAGTCTACTTCAATAGGGTCAGCATGAAGCTGGACGTCATGATTCTTGGCTGCCCTCTCAATAAGCGCATTAAATGCCGCAGAATCCTCAGTAGGGGATGTTTTGACAGCATACACTTGAGTGTCCGGGGCAGTTTGTGGATCCCCCGGGTCTGCAGCATCTGCCCATGTGTCATGCTGATCTTCAGGATCAGTGTCGGCAGGGTAGTTGTATTCCTCGTAGTCACCTTCCCCAGCCTCCACATCTGAATAAGTGGGCGAGATTGGAGCAGTGACCTGAGCACGTGGATTAATCAGTTCAACAAGAACTGGGGAATCAGTGGAATCCTTTTTCTTCTTCAAAGGAATTGTGTAGGACTCCATAGGCTGTGCTGGTGTGATCTTGCGCTTGTAAATGGAGAGTTTACCGGTGTTGGCGTCGATAAACTGTTCCGACTGGTCCTCGAGTATGGGTTGTCGATGTTTTGTGCCTACAACAGCAGGGGTAGGCTTCGGGCCGGTGGAGAATGTCAGGGACGGCTCGACGACCGGCTTGGGCGCGAACGCCTTCGGCGCCACTTTCGGTGGCCGTGTGAACTGAATCGGCGCCGTTGACTTGTGCGGTTTGGCGGCAGGCTTCGGTGTGGAAGTATCCCTTGGATCGACCGCGGAAGCCTTGTCCTTAATGCGCTGCAACGAGTCCGACACCTGCTTCGTGAAGGATGCGGACGGTTTCGTCGTCGCAACAGGTGCTCTTGAGCCACTACCATGCGGTGACTCGAGGGTAGCAGTACTCTTGGCCTTTTCGGACCGACGGGTAGGATGGACAGCTTTTGGAGCTCCGAGTCCCTTGACTGTGTCGACGGCCTTTGGCGCCGACGGCTTCGGGTCGGCGGCTTTTGCAAGCGCTTTCGGTGCACCAGTCTTCGGCTCGACGCCCTTCAGTGACTTCACCGATTCGACAACCTTCTTCGCCTTCGTCTGCACCGACATGTCTGAAGACGGGGAGCCGACCAATGCGACAGGCGCTTTCTGTTTCGATGGTGCCTCTATCACTTTCGGTTTTGAGGAGACCGAAGTTTGTACCTTTAGTTTCGATTTGACCAATGGCGGCTCCGTAGAAGCTTCTTTCGAGACGGAAGCTTTCTCTTTCGGTTTCGATTTGACTAATGGCGGCTCTGCAGAAGTGTCCGTAGTCGGGCCCGGAGGTGAGACCGTGGATTTAGGTGTAAGTTCTTGGGTAAGGCCATGTGGCGATCCCTCGACCTGAGCCTTAGTCAATATCCGAACGGGGCATAGCTCTTCGCCTGAGCTATCTTCCGTGGCCCCATAGGCCCCATCGTCGTCTCCTACCTCGTCGACGACGTCTTCTGTATCGAGCATTTCTACGTCTGCATCGTAGTTGGAGTCGATCTCTGCCGCTGGAATGGAAATCGGCTCTTGAACTTCCTGCTCGTCTGCTTCTTCTCCCTCGGTATCGAAAATATTCACCGGGTCAAGTGCCATCTGCTGGGCCTCCTGGCGCGCCACGCGCCGAAGTCGAATCGTCTTCTTGGAGCGAAAACGAGAACAAGCCACACAGTTGGCTTCATCGTGATCCGGCGACAGGCACTTGTTACACACCGGGTGGACGTCGATGCGGGGATACTTGGAGTTGCACACGGGGCACCTCTTGAACGGGCTCCGTTCCATGATGTGTTGTCGAATAAGTCTTGTTGCGTTGACTGGGCCTCGAGCACGGAAGAGCCACGCGACTCCTCTGGATGTCCGACTCGGGAACTGAGCCGGAACAGAGCTGGGCACCGAACGCAAGACAATACCGACGATAAAGGAAAGGCCTGTGGGCCGAAAAGAAAGTTTTTATCAAATTCGAACTGGAGTGATCAAATATGCATCCGAACCCAATGGCGGAAAAAAACAATCTGGGGATGGAGTCGATGCCCATGCGCACTGTAGTCCAGGGGGAGGAGCCACCTATCTCGTGATACTTCGAAGACTCTTCCAGGACAACAATGTGCAATCATCCGGACCCAACACTAGGCGGCGATCTATGCTATAGATATGAATTCAGCAGCCCACATGCCTCGAACAGGTAGATTACTCACAGGAGTGGTCTGCTATAGACCCCCAGGTTCAGACACCCACTACCAAGCCCTATTCGACACCATTACCAACCTGAGTCTAACCCACTCCAGAATGATTGTCTTAGGGGATTTTAATCTGTGGGACAGTGACAAGTCTGACAGTCTGACAGAGACTTAAAGCATACGTGCGAGAACTCTAATCTACATCAACTGTTTCATCAACCGACCCATCTAAGAGGGCACGTTCTAGATCTTCTGTTTGCAAATCCAAATGAGACGAAGGTGGTGGAGGTATTGCCTCAAAATTGGACGGACCACTTCCTCATTCACTTTGGTATTATGCTCCCTGGAGCAGAAGATGGCATCAACCGCACGGAAATCTTTCTTAAGGGAAGAGAATGGTCTAAACTGGTGAAAAGCGGTACTCCTATGCCGCTACCGAAACAGAGCCTCTTTGATCCTACTATTTCCGTAGGAGAAAACTATCAGACTTACTGCACCTATGTGGCTGATACTCTTGACCTATTAGCCCCAATAAAAAGGCTTAAGAACAGGAAAAAGAAGTCGGCTCCTTGGTACAATGAGGAGTTGAAACTGCTACATATAACATGCAAAAAGGCTGAGAGGAAACGGAGGAGGGCCTACTCTGAGACAGATAAAACAGACCTGAAACTTTTACAGTCTCAATATAAAGAGTCTATTGCTAGGGCTAAAGCAAATTTCTATGCCGAATCCATTTTGCTGGCACCCAACAGTACAAAAGCACTCTTCAATATCTTTAGGGATCTCACTAGTCCTGCCTGCATGAGCAACAAGGTGGTCGCATCGCAGCAACTTTGTGATGAGATTGCCTCTCATTTTGAAGAGAAAATTATAAAAATTGTTGGGGAACTTCAGTCCATAGACCATAGCAGTCAGGATGAGTCAGTCAGGAGGGTGTATGAAGAAGTCCATGTTGATACTTCCCTGGAATTCTTTGACATTCCTACGGAGGACTCCTTTAATCATCTAGCCCAAAGTGTGTCTTCGGGATCTCCCCTATACTCCTTTCCACACAAAATCTGGAAATCATTTGGGCAGGAAACATTTCCCTGGCTGCGACAGATTTGCTGTCAGTCCTTGGAGGAAGGAGAGGTGCCAGATGCATGGAAGCAAGCAGTGGTGACTCCCCTGCTAAAAAAACCTTCTCTGGATCCCACAACCCCAGCGAATTTTAGACCCATATCCCTCCTGTCCTATCCCATTAAAATACTGGAAAAGACAGTCAGTAAAATCCTGTCATGCTATCTGGAAGACAATCTGTTGCTGGACCAGGACCAATTTGGTTTCGGTCCAGGACACGGCACTGAGACCGCCTTGACATCAATAATCGACAACCTTCGACTGCGTGCTGACAATGGGAATTCCTCGGTTCTATTATTACTAGACATGTCAGCCACATTTGATACGGTGAGTCACACAGTGCTAGTGGAAAGATTGAAGAGTATAGGGGTTAAAGGAAGGGCCTTGCAGTGGTTCCAATCCTACCTGTCAGGATGACAACAGGCGGTGTCTACGAGGCCCTTCTCTTCTGATAAAACCATAGTACATCATGGAGTACCACAGGGCTCGGCGATCAGCCCCATCCTCTTCAATATTTACTTGCGCCCCCTGTTCCCCATTATTAAATCCTATGGAATTGACCTAGTCAACTATGCAGATGACACTCAACTGGTGTTCTCTCTGGAAGGGAAACAAGCAGTGTCCATGGACACCTTTCAGGAGTGCATGCACAAGACCGCTGGTTGGCTCAGGAAAAACACTCTTCAGTTCAATGGGGGGAAACCAGAGGTGGTGTTCTGCCCGGCTACTAGAGTATCGCGTCCCCTGCCGACAGAGTTCAGGCTTACCCCCGAGGACGAACCACTGTCTCTTGCCAAAACGGTGCGTAACCTGGGTGACTGGGTGGATGGAAACCTCCAAATGGAATCACAGGCCAATAAAACCATCAGGGTCTGCCTCTCCTTGCTATGAATGCTAAGGAAGATTCTCCCGCTACTCCCAAATGATAATCGCTCCTTGGTAGTAAGGAGTATAATCCTAAGTAGACTGGATTATTGTAACTCTCTATATCTAGGTGCACAGCAATATATTGTGCAGGGGCTGCAAAGAGTCCAGTCTATGGCAGCAACATTGGTGCTTAATAGACAGCGTAGGTCCTCCACAGCTATGGCTTTGAGTGAGCTCCATTGGCTGCCCATTAAGGAGAGAATTAGTTTTAAATCTCTCTGTATTGTTTACAAAGCGGTTCACCGTTCGGGACCTGTCCCTCTACAAGAGAGGTTCACCTGGTATAACCCCAGGAGGTAACTCCGATCTTCTAGTGCTAACTTGATAACGGCTACTAGATTTAAGAAATCTAGGTTAGGGGGCAGAGCCTTTAGTGTGGTGGCTGCGCACTTATGGAACGAGCTGCCGCAGAACCTCAGACAGAGCAATTCGCTGACCTGTTTTAGGAAGAATTTGAAATCCTGGCTGTTCCCTAGGAGCGAATACTAGATCGTATCTCTGACAGCTGCTTCCAGTGCTATAATGGTTTCTTCAATCTAAGCGCCAGGATACCCGTAGGGTGACAGTCATGCGCTATATAAGTACTTTCTTTCATTTCATTTCATAATGTACGTATGTTTTGTATGGATCTGAAGAAAACCCACATGGTTGGTAACAGAGCATGAACAGGAGATTTGCACATTTGTGATATTACATTTTATATATTTACAATCACGTTACATTCCACACTTATTTACAATTTTATGCACAGTGAGGTCAACTCATTTGCCCAGAATCACACATTTTAAAGTCAAGTGCCAGAGCTGGAATTAAAACCAAAAGTTCCAGATCACCAGGTCACCAGTTTCGGCACTAGACTAAATCTCTGTGGTCTAGAATCCCAGAATGTTGCATGTTCTTGGAGGAATTCTGTCTTGTAAAACTCTGCTCTTCATGGCCACACTTTTGATCTAGTATCCTGGCTTCAGCTGGGTTTGCTTTTCCACACAACACTCAAGCCTATTCTTGCCACCCAGTGGCCTAATGAGCTGTTGCATCTCGTCTTTCTGTACTTTGCCGAAAGTGGACACCTTCGGTTTTGCAGCAGTTAATTTATAAGTGCTAGTGGACGGGTACAAAAGTTTGTTGTGACCCCTGAAGGTCGTTCGGTGGCTGCATTAGGTTGGTCCCCGTAACATTTCTACATTTGAAAGCAGGGGTTCAGGCATCACACACTCCATGGCGCTTAATAGCCGATCTGGCGTAATTGGAGAAAAGCGGTCTCTGGAATCGTCCAGTGTGCAGTTATGTGTTGACACTGTTTGCAGAAAACTGCAATGCTCGTGCTTAGTTAGCTGCCTTATGAGCAATCCCACATGAGTCAATAAATCCCAAAATATTAGCGATGCTACTTTTTAGGACTGCCCCCAAACTTTCATAAATAAGCAGATTTTTTCACCGCAATTTTCTCCTTTTTGCCGGTGAGACACTGTGTGCGTGCTTTGTTAAACGCTCTGTGAACACACCCCGGACTGGATTCCTAAGAGCGCCAACCTTCACTCATGTCTTTTTTTTGTTTTGTTCTTTTAACCCGGCATATTGCAATGACAACCTTCCACCACTACCCCCGCAAAAGAGATGCTTTTTAGGTCTCGGCTGGGCGTGGCAGCAAAGCTGCTCCGCCTTCCGAGAGATCTTGTAAATACAAGATTTCTAAAAGGGACTGTAAGCCCCACCCCACCTTTCCATTGGGTAGCGTCAGCATTTAGGATAAACGCTGGCTTCAAAATGGAAAGGAGTGTTTTTGGGTGCTACCCTGTCCATTTTTCGGACTGCCCCTCCGGACACCGTAGCTGGCATAAAGACGTTTCTTATCAGCTTGTTTATTTAGCAAGCTGATAAAAAAGTCTTCACGAGAGATGGGCTGCGCACAGGCATTCCGAGGGCGCCTTCACTCCCCCTCCTCGCGTGTCAAGCAAAGGTACATGGAGAATTCAGTGCGTCTTCTGTTTCCCTCTCCCATCTACCCCCACCCCACTCTCAAGCCGTGAAGTCAGAGGATTGCTGGTAATTTCGTTTGCGCTTTACAAATGCTGCTTTCATTCACTGAATGACCTTGCAGTGGGCACTGCCCTCACTGCAGTGAGAGCCACCACTTCTCCCCATTCTTATGCTTTCTCTCGTAGTTTTCTCTCACTTTAATCACCCAGCTCTCTTCCTCTTGTTGTATTTCTTCTCCTGTCTTTCACCCCCTCCCCTCTCTTATTACACCTCTGCCCCCAGAGCTCACCCTTCAGTGCAGGGCCTCTTCCCGGAAGCAGCTCTTAGAATGTGTGCCTTTCCATTCCTGGTGCACTACAGCTCTAACTCAGGTGGACCTCTCTCTAGGGCCACCTCCTGTCTCTGCCGAAGACTAGACGGCACATGTCCTGCACACCCTCCTTTCCCCCATGCCACATCTCTACTGCCCCCTCTACTCCCCTGCCCCGATCTCACCACTCTTCCTTTACCCATGATTCCCCTGCGTCCCTCTATAATGGTGCACTTGTGTCCACGTACACCTGGCTGCACTGCACCCCCCCCACCCCCCCAAGCCCTTGGATCTCACCAATGTTTCTTTACCCAGGATTCCCCTGTGTCCCTCTATTGTTGTGCACTTGTGCCCACGCCCACCTCTAGCAAGATCTGCACTGCCCCTTTCACCCCCATTGTCCTGTGTTCTTTTGACCTGGTGTACTTGCACCCACGCTCACCTCTGATTCCCCTGCGTCCCTCTATAATGGTACACTTGTGTCCACGTACACCTGGTTGCACTGTCCACACCCCCCCAGCCCCCGGATCTCACCACTGTTCCTTTACCCATGATTCCCCTGTCACGTCTATAATGCCACTCCCTTCTTTTCCACGCCCACCTCTTTCTAGCCCGGGCTGTGCTGCCCACCTTTCTCATGTGTTCACCTCTCTCCTCTCTTGTGCCCTGCCCTTGTCGGGAGTGCACTACCGTACCTTAATCACCCTCCCTTTACACCCCTCTCGTCTCCATTTCTTCCTCCTTCTTCTACCTTGTGTTGTGTGTGTGCGGGTTTCTGTAGCACAAACTCCACTGGAAGGTCTCAGAGCGCCTTACACGAGCACCAGTTGCATGACACACAGACACATCCATTTTTAGACATGGGGAGTTTATGCTATTTACCCAGAATCACAAGATGTATTAGTCTCCTGCCTGACTCGAACCTGGTTCATCTGCTTCAAAGTCAGCTGCCCTAGCTGTTAAACCACACTGCCCCCTTGTTACCTTTGGGACACCGTTTACTGAGACAGCCGATGCGACTCTGACAATGCCCCCACTGAGCCTCGGTATAGCTGAATGGAGCTTCTGACCACGAGGCTCCACGAGGCTCCGCTGCTACTCCGCCTTGCACGATGTAAACACTGAGCGAGGCTGGAGTCGCATTCCCCTATATCGGCCACCCCTGACGTCATCACATCACATCGCGCGACACACTTACGCATGGGGCGTGACACAGTAACGTGTCCCGCCACACAGTTTGGAAAGCTGTGTAGTAGAGAATCAAGAAGGAGGAAAGTGTAAAGAGAAAAAGAAAAATGTTGGGTGTCCGTGTCCTCATCCAAATGAAATTGATGATGAGTTGTTGGATGAATTATTACTATATATACCTCCACCATATCAGGAAGAACAAGAAAGAATTACAACAAGTGCTCCATTGATTAAAGGAGAAGTTCCACAGTATTCTCAATAGAAAAATACGAATATAGTGAGTTAGGTGAAAGATGATTTTACAAAAAAGATTACTCAATTGATTTTGAATGCAGGAGCTTTATCAGTTCCCGTGAGTATTGGTCCCTTAGTGCCATTGTATAGTGAGAGACAGAATATTTCACAAGTGCATGCATTGACAGTACCTGTTAATAATAATAGGACAAGTGGTGGTGCTGGTGCAAGTGAGACAGGATTATTTTTGGTATTTCCGAAACGTCAGTAGAAACCCCAAAACGTAATGTGCCAATCTAACCAAGGAGACTGGTGCAGAATATGAGAGCAGTGACACCTACATCAGGAGGTTCAATAGGGCCACCTTCAGAAGAGTTGGATGAATGAAAGAGGGATGGTGTCTAATAAAGTCGATACGAGTATGGATGTGAGTAGATTAAAAGCGGATTTGGAAGAAATGATTGTAGGTACGATTAGTCCTGAAAGATTGAGTAAATATCAGGAAGAAGAGTTACTGTTTTGTGTGTAAGAATATTACAATGAGAGCCAAGAGTCTACATGAGAGATTTGCTGAAGTTGCACAGACCTATGGTGTTGACATAGAAAAATCAAAGGCTTTACAGAAGACATATAGATTGGATTTTAGTGGCAAGGATTTGGAGAGTTTAAATGCTTCAGGCAAATGTTTGCAAATCAAAGAGCTGATTAATACATTGAGACGATGAGGTCAATTAGAACCTTGGAAGGGTAGATGGGCTAAAAAGAAAGAATAAATGGTTGAAAATCAAGGGGCTTTATTTATGTTCTCACGGAGAAAAACGGACAGAGACAACAATGAATGAAATGATATATCAGATGAGAGAGGTACCAGGAGGTGGGTATGTTCACACTCCTTGGTCAAGGCAGGATATACTGTCTTTTACAAATGAGTTTCCCAGATTGAGAGAAAAACCAGTTGAGTGGTGCAAACAAGTAGAGAGGTTTGTAAAGGTTTCAAAAGTTTTGTGGAAGGACTCATATGGTTTGTTTGACATTGTGGTTCCAGCTGATTTGCGGGTAGAGGTTAAGATTGCGGTAGATCGGTCAAAAGAAGAATATCTCAGAGATTCAAAGACTGGAGCACCATCAGATGAAGTGATGAAAAAAAAATTAGGTCATCACCTATTTGAAGCAAAAGACTTCACCAAAAGAAACAGACTGGGTAAAAATAGATGGAACGACTAAGGAAATGAAAGAAACAGTGCATGCTTATTATGATAGGCTTCTACAGGTATTTAAACAGTATAGTGGTTTTGAGAACATAACAGATAAAGATACGGGGCATTTTGTATATACGTTTGTGTTTGGATTGAAACCAGCGATTAGTAATATGATTCAGCAGCATTTGATCTGTTGGCAAGATAAAACCGTTGATGAGATATTGAGGTATGCAAAAGATTGTAGTGATGATATTGAATCGAGACATAAGAAGGTGAAGGAGAAATTAATGTGGACTCAGATGAAAGCAGCAAAGAAATGTGGTCATTTTATAGATTTCTCTTAAACAGGTTTCCAAGGAAATGGTCAGAATACTCAGAATGGTAACTTTTCTACCATGGAAGGTGGTCGTGGTGAATGGTGGTGTTTCTACTCGAGGAAGAGGTAGGGGTAGAGGTAATAAAGAAGAGATGAAAAAAGAAATTTCTGTGTTATGCGTGCGGCAAGTTGGGACATTGGAAATGTGATTGTAAGGTTTTTCTAGGGAATAATTGAATGAATCAGAATTTTAATCAGCATATGCAAGTTGAGGTGAATATAAATCAATCACAACCACAACAGGTGGTTACACTGGTTCAAATGCCACAAGCCCGATGCCAAATGGTAATGTGAATGCTCAGGTACAAAGATACAGTGTGAATGTGGGTTTTCATACGAGTGAATCAGCTAATAATAATCAAAATATGCAAATAGCTACACAATACTGGTTGCAGTGCCAGGACAGTGATTCAGATACATCTCAATGACGGAACCTGAGGGGGTAGGAGGAGAGCGTGCTTGGCGCACCTCCAGAGGTAGATCAGTGAGGTCCCTTTGTGGATGGTGAAGTCAAAGGTAATGTGATTACATTCCTTTTAGACACTGGTGCTACCCATTCCACTGTGAGAACAGTGGAAATCCCTAACGTACCCCTTGCAGAAGATACTATCTAAGTCGTAGGTGTTTCAAATCAATTGATCAGAACTCCAGTGACAAACCAATGAAGGTACACGTGCAAGATTTTCAAGATCATTGTGGTGGGTCGTACAAGTCCAGTTAACCTGCTAGGTAGAGATTTGCTCTGCAAAATGAATTGCACCATCTACTGTACACCAGATGGTATAGCATTTCATAAGCAGGATGAGGATGTGGTGTTCAAAATGATGATTGCGAGACAAGGGACAGAAGTGAATGATTTGTACCCTTCATTTACAGCAAATGATTTGCCTGTTGAATTGAGAGACACAGTGTAGACTGATGTGTGGGAATTTCCAGGAAAGACATCGGACTAATGAAAGGGGTTCATCCTATTTAGATTTTCAGTCAAACAAGGTGCAGAATTTCCAAAAACTCCCCAATATAAAATGAGTCCTAAGACCATTGCAGGATTTACACTTGTAATAGAATGTATGATTGAACAAGGCATTTTGAGAGAAATACTAGGGAGTCCTTGTAATTCACCTATTGTGGGGATTAAAAAACCAAGCGGTAAGTACAGAATAGTTCAAGATTTAAGGAACATTATTAAGATAGTGATACCCTGTTGCCCGATAGTGCCAAATCCCGCAGTGATTCTTTACCAGTTTTCTTGTGATGCGGAGTGGTTTACTGTGATTGGTTTATGCCAAGCATTTTTCTCAATACCATTACATCCGGATAGTCAATATTTGTTTGCATTCCAGTTCAGAGACCATGTTTTGGCATGGTGCAGAGTTCCTCAAGAGAATACAGAGATACCCTCAATTTTCTATCAGACTTTAAAGAAGTGCTTAAAGTCATTGGTAATGCCAGAAGACTCAGTTGTGGTGCAATATATAGATGATTTGCTTGTTGCATCAAGGACTAGAGAACATGTTTGACAGATACTATTGCTCTACCAAACCATTTGGCAGTAGGTGGGCATTAAGTGTCACCAGCAAAGCTACAATTCTGTCAAAACGTTTTATATTTGGGCCACATAATTAAGAAAGGAGTCAGGAAAGTATCACAAGATCGAAAAACTGATCTTGCAAATGAATCCACCTAGAAAGCAAAAAAGAGGTTTTAATGTTCTTGGGTCTGGTTGGATACTGAAGACAATGGATCAGTGGTTTTTCACTGACAGTCAAGCCATTACAGAGATTGACACATGAAGATGTGACCGATCCAATCGAACTGGATGAAGAATACATGAGGGCATTGTGGAGTTGCGAGACAGGCTTTGTCGAGCACCCGCATGAGGAATGCCAGATTACAGCAAGGATTTTGCTTTGTTTCGCTGCGAGAGAGATGGTTGTGCACTTTCAGTTTTAATGCAAATGTATGGAACAGAACTTTGTCCAGCTGCATCATTTCTGCAACACTAGATTCAGTGGCTGAAGCGTTTCCGGGATGTTTGAAAGCAGTTGCTGCTACTTGTGTGAGTTTGGAACAGAGTGAATCGATTGTAATGGGACATTCGTTGAGAGAGTATGTGCCACATTCTGTTGAAATCTCATTGACATGAACACAGCAAATTACAAGTAGTCGATTAACAAGATATAAGAGAGTGATTCTGGGAGCTGCAAACGTGACTGTGACAAGAGCGCAAATTTGAATCCAGCTACTTTGTTACAAAGTCCAACTTGTGAGGAAGTGGTGGACGAAGCTGACCATGATTGTATGGATGTGACTGAACTGTGTACAAAACCGAGGCCTGTTGTAAAAAACACACCACTGCCTGAATCAGATTGCTAATGTTTGTGGATGGATCTTTCTTAAGAGATGATAAAGGTACCTTGCCTGCTTCATATGCAGTCTGTACCGTGGCTATGGTCCTTGAATCTTCATGCTTGAAAGGAGTAAGTTCAGCCCAAATTTCTGAGCTCGTCGCATTGGCCATAGCAGGTATAATTGGCAAAAATCTGAGATTAACCATATTCACTGACAGTCAATATGGTTTTGGATTTGTCCATGATTTTGGACAATTGTGGTTGCAACGTGGATTTTTGCCATCGTCTGGTTCACCAATTTGGAATGGTAATTATGTTAGGGAGTTGAACTACGATTGTCCAAAGAAATTTGATTCGTAAAATGGTCAGCATGCAAATCTGGAAATGATTATGTAACAAACGTAAATCAATTTTGATTATCAAAGATATGCAGAAATCTGATACAAATTGTCATCTGATGTTTTCTTCTGTGGAGACATGGGAAGAATTTAGGCAATTTCAGAAAGAAGCTAGTGAGGAAGAAAAAGACATTTGGATCATGGCAAGTTGTTCAAGTAGGGCTGAAGATGAAGTGTGGGTTTATACTGATGGAAGATCAAAAATGTACCATGGCCTAACACATGTAAGAAGAGACGCAATGATTAGGTTATTTAAGCAGACATGGTATAACCCTAATGTCAGGGTCATTGCAGAAAGTCTTTGTCAGAGGTGCACAACTTGCCAGCAGCAAAATGCAGGGAGGAAAACTGTTGTCAGTTGGGGATGAATTGGAAAATCAGCAGGTCCATTTACTAGACTGCAGGCAGACTTCATAGAACGTCTTTCATGTAATGGATTGCAATATGAGTTGGTAGTGGTCTGTCTGTGCTCTCATTGGGTGGAAGCTTACCCAACAAGACGAAATGATAGTTAACTGTTGATAAATAGCTACTGAGAGAGATAATTCCACGATTTGGATTTCCAGTCTCTTTAGAAACTTAAAGAGGTACACACTTTAATAATGAAATAATTTGGATGATTTGTGCAGCATTGAAAATTGAGGAAAAATGACATTGTGCCTATCGACCAGAAGCCTCAGGTGTGATCGAGCAAATTAATGGTACAACTAAGTCAAGACTTTCAAAAGTGTGTGCATCCACAGCACTAAAATGGCAAGATGCTTTACCTTTAGTTTTGAAGAGTCTGAGAAGTATCCCTGATAAAAAGACTGGATTATCGCCCCATAAAGTAATAATGGGCAGAGCAATGAGACAGCCAATAGTTCCAGCAAATCAACTAATGAATATAACTGATGATCTAGTGCTCAATTATTGCAAAGGACTGGCTGATGTGGTATGTTCTGTGTTTCATCAGGTTGGAGAAGTTGCAACCAGAACACAGCAAGAACAAGCGTATGACCTGAGTCCTGGAGAGTGGGTCTTAGTGAAGAAACTTGTGAGAACGTTGTGTTTGGAACCACATTGGCAAGGGCCATATCAAGTGATATTGCTGACAACGACAGCAGTGAAGTGTGGTGGCTTACCAAATTGGATTCATGCAAGTCACACAAGAAGAGTCCCAAGTCCACTTGAAAGAGCAGAAAGGAATGAAAGTGATCAAAGGAATCAAGATCAGACTGAAAATCGAAGAGAGTCTGAACAGAATTGAGTGAACTGGGCACCAGCTACTGGGTCTCGTGAGACTGTTGTCAATGCTGATGCAGAAGAGAGTTTGATTCAGTAGCAAGAGCAAACAAGAAAGGAAGAAACAAAAGAAGTTATGAATCTAGTCTTGAATCATATGACTCTGTGCAAGTGAAAAATGCAAGAAAAGATTACATATGGCCAAAGGGAGTGAAAAGACTGAAATACACTCTGAATGAAAAGGTTTCAAATACAATACTAGAAGTTTCGAACCAAACAGAACAAAGTGACTCATAAGAAGATACAGTTCAGAGAACAAAAAGAGCAAGAGTTCCGAACAAGAAGTACACAGCACCTGAATGGACATACATGGTGGCTGAAGCAGTTGATTGTAAGGAAAAGACTTGCAGAATCAAGTGACAAGAACGATTATGAGCCACCGTAAATGAACTGGGTCAAAATTTGGGGTACATAAGATTAAAACACTGTTCTGGACCATGCAGAAAATTAAGCTGGAACTCAGTTAAAGGCTGAAGAGAAAAAACAGAGAGAAGCAAGAAGGATTAAGAAGAGCTTGGATACACTACACATTTTTAAATATAAACATTTTTCCTAGTTTTTTTAATTTTTTGTAAGTTTTTTGATTTTCCTAGAAAATGGCATGGGCACCATTTCAAGAGACTGGATATCAAAATCAAAGTTTTAAACGTAGATGTATTAATGCTTGCTTTATAAGTGTTTTACTAATGATGTTTGTTTGGTTAACATTAATTGTTGCTGTGCCCTATTTTATGTACTCTATTAAGAATAATATTACTAAAGATTTGGGAGTGAAAAAATAGATGTGGAAAATCTTAAAGAATATCCACAGACTAATATTAAGAGACTGACTGGGTAATAATATACACAAAGATAACTCCATTAATTATGTTTTCTTAAATGTCTTTACTAAATTATTGTATGAGTATGTGGATACTATGGGGTCAAGAGATTGTTACGTGTGCATGCAATTAGCATAGTGTGTGTCTGAGGGGGTTACCTATCATCACCAACCTTTAACCTATGGAGTCTCGTCTAGTGTACTAACAAGTCTGTTCTGTGAAAAAGGTTGCTTGTATCATTTCAATTCAAATTATGATTTAGTCTTTTCTGAGGTACCTATTAGAAAGAATACGATTATGGTGAGTAGTGCGAGAAACGCAGAATATTTTTGAGAATTTTTCCATACTACTAAAACGATTGATACGGTGTATGCACATCGTAATAATTTACCCTGTAGTTTTCGTCAGGAGGAGATTGAATTCATAAATTTAGTGGACAATAGGAGACAGAATTTTAAGAAAAAAGCTGCTGAGCAAAAGTCCCATTCACCTCTTTGGGCTTTTAGAGAAGGTAATTACAAAAAGGGAGAGACATATGCTGCATTTACTCTGGATTGGCATCATAAGGGAAACCATTGCTTACTTAGACAGAAAACTGATTATGATAATTATTTCATTGGTTCAAGTGAATGTGACCATACTTTCCTGATCACAGGGGGTTGGGGAATAAAAGGTGGTACAGATCCTGTTTGTCCTGGTAAATATTATATGTGTGGTAAGAATGCCCACTATTGGTTACCTGCACGTTGATATGGGTATTGTTATATGGGATCCGTCTTTCCAAAGGTCTATCATATGGATAAAAGTCATGGAACCAATGAAAAGAAAAGTAGACTAGCTCAAAATAAAAGGGGAATTAGTGCTGCGGAAATTGTGGTTGATACTTTTGGAGCAGTGATACCTTTAGTTTGAGTAATCTTTAATTCACATAAAATTAGAAAATTGTCCACGGTGGTTGATCGTTTATCAACAGACACTGCTGGGTTCTTAATGACTGATACAGAAATGGCGGCTATGAGATCTATGGTTTTACAAAACCGGCTCGCTCTTGACGTATTATTGGCAAAAGAGGGCGGAGTCTGTAGTATGTTGAAAATTCAAAAGTGTTGCACATATATCCCTGACAAAAGTAAGAACCTAGATGCATATATTACGCATTTACAGGAACATTTAACTGAACTGAAGGTTGACAGTGCTTGGGAGAAACTTGGTAAGGGTTTCTCTTTAGTGTGTAACTGGTTTTCAGCTATTGGTAATAGATTGCTAGGAAAAATACGAACGCCAATAATTGCTGTTGCTACAGGGATATTAACGCTGGTATTAATATATAAATGTTGTAAGTGCAAGAAACAAACAATAGAGACTAAATGGAGAGCAAGAAAGAGAAGATATAGAGTTGGAAGACAGAAGAGGAAAATACTAAGAAATAGTAAAAGACATAGATGGGGTTAGGTTGAAACAAGAAAACTACTGCTTTCGAGGTAGTATAACCTGATGACTATCAGATATTGGGTTTTGTATGATAGCTTAAGTCACCATCAAAGGGGGGATTGATGGAGCAGGGGTTTTGCAAAATAAAACCTGCGTGGATCAAACTTCTCATTGTGTGGATTATTAAAAACAAATTGTGAAAATGAACAGTGTAAAATTAAAAATGGGGACATGAAATTGCGCAAATGCTTTCTGGAAAGAAATCAGTATTTCCAGTACCTTTTCTAGTAGGTCGCAAATGCAAAATGATTAATGCAGAAATAACAGCCAAAAGAAAATAATGATAGAAGCCATAAGTTTAAAAGAGACGTGATATTTTCCTTTTCACTAACTGTTTGAAAATGTACATAACGTGAAGAGAAATGCAAAGCATTTATAGAAGCATTAATAGTGAAGCTTTGTTGAGACAATGTATTTGTTTTTCCTAGAGCACAGTTTACTGTTCTAGGAATACTGAAGGGTTTTTAGGTCAGGGAAAAGGGCGCACTGCTCTGGGTGGACGCAAAAAGCGTCAAAAAAAGATCTTCTTGGGTGGAAAAAATGATGCAAAAAGGGTGAGGGGATAAGCCCTGTAACCCCTCAATTGTGTGAAAGCAAATGCCGGCACACTAGAAATATGCAACAGAATGCCCTTGCACACAAACATTACATATAATATGATATGTCAGTGTGGACACTTTTACAATTGGAAACAAAGCCTGTGGATAAATAGGAAAATCAACTTCTGGTTTGTAAGAAATGCAGTGTTTAATTTTCTTCAAAGCAATCCAGCCGACACGTGTTTCGTCGCTTGTGGAAATCTTCTCCCGCGACTCCTTAGGGCTATGATGAAAAAATAAGGGCTCAGGACTCAATGGCGTAGTAAACGTGTGTTAGGAGAGAGACCCGATCTGGGGTGGAATCATAAGTATCCCTGGGTTTCTGATGAAATCGTGAGGTGTGTCGCAGCGTCCACCGTCTGATGGTGATGCTGTCAAAACAAACTTTGAAGGAGTGGAATCCAAAGGAGTTATTCAAAGCGTCATTTAATGTGGCGTTAAAAAGGGACCGATAATCCCTCGTATTCACTGCGCCCCTTGTATAAGGAGACGTGAACGCGATCCAATATGTGGTGATTCAGTGTTACGGGTGAGGAAAAGTTCGTTTTGACAGCATCACCATCAGACGGTGGACGCTGCGACACACCTCACGATTTCATCAGAAACCCGGGGATACTTATATGTAACGTTTGTGTGCAAGGGTATTCTGTTGCACATTTTACTGTTCTGCAGGAAAGGCCCCAAGAGACTTTTAGGTTTAATTTGCTTTCTAAAACATGGGCTGCAAAGAAATGTACTTTGTCCTTCGTGAGTTCCTGATGATGGCCAAGGCTGTGTGGATTAAGTAATAAATGTTATTAATGGAATTTCCTGCCAACAGGAGTATGTGGACATGACTGAATATATGTGCTCCTTTATTGATCAATATCGAACTGGCTTGTTGGATTGAAATGGAATTATTTGTTTGAAATGTAAATAAATAAAATTTCAACCAAAAAAAACAGAGTATGTGGACACTCATGCTGTGAGTTTGATACATTAGCGAGTTGGAGAAATGTGCAAGCCGCGGAAGAGATTATCGGAGTTTACTCTGCTGAAGGACAATGACGAAGTTCTCTAAAGACAAAGGAACTGTTCAATGTTAGGTACACTGGAAGTAGAGTGACCAGAAACCCCCTGGCCTAGAGCAATGGGATTCAAAGATTTTTGGAGTTTTGATACATGGGGGGTTGGATATTTAGTGAATTAGGGCAACTTTGCGAGAGGAGAGAGCCATATTGGTGTTTCCTTACCTAATTGGCTGGCTGTCGTTCTGCTGATCCTGACTTTTTGACTTTGCTCCCTATACTTTCTTGAGGATGCCCCAGCTTACTCTTGTGGCCGGAAGGTAGCTTTCCAGACTATTAACATGTCATTCTATAAATATTTCTAGGTTCGTATGATGTTCTGAATTTGCATTAATTTTATTTGCAAATGTTTTTTTTACTTTTTTGTCTCTTTACCTATCCACTCTCTCATGACATGGTTTTGGGATGTTTTTATGAATTACTATAATGATATTTCTCTTGTGTGGTGATCTATGATTCGAGCTGTACTGTACTTCAGGAACATTCGCATTTATTTGATAAAAGCATATTGATAAATAATCAGAGTCAGTCTTTATTAATGTCATTTTGATTCTATTGAATGAATTATTTTAGGTCATCTTAGTTACAATTCTTTCAATCTTTTGCCAATCCCTGACATCTATCAAAGGTCCATCGAATAGAGAGGACCACATGACTTAAATAAAATGTGGTAACTTGTTTTAAACGCACGCAGCGTGAAAGAGACTGTAAGGTGTTAAAATTGGGTCCAGATGGTAAAATTTGGTAAATCCACTTTCTGCTGCATCTCTCTTGTTCGGGTCAAAAGAGGTCATTATGTAATTATTGATAGTATCATTATCATTAATGCCAGCGTTATTAAAATATGCATCCACAATACAATGCCAGAGTGATTGCCTGTAGTCTGCTCAGCGCTTCTCAGTTCATGTCGCTGAGACGCACTGCACTGACCACTGCCTAGAGGATACCCAGCAACAAACATATTGGAGCAAATTAAGCTCAAATGACTGCCAGAAAAGTGGCTGAAGTGACTGAAAATCTTTGGCCCTGAAAAGGTTCATAAGCTACAAGCCAGAGCAAAACATGCATCGGCTCATCAGGAATATATTACAAATATTATTATAAAACATAAAAAACGTGCCGCTTTGAATTTAAGAATATGGCGCTCATTTCAGAATTAAAGTATTTTAATCTGTAATAGTGACATGAAACATTACTGTAGAAAAAGACTTGAAAACAACACATACTTCAAAGAAATGTACCATTTAAGTATCATCACATTAGAAGATGTATTTGACTTACCCCTCCCATCGTGATCCCATCAATAAGAGCCACATACGGTTTTCTGCAAGTTCCTGTCACAAAAGTAACCTCCGTAAGTCATACGTTTTTTACTTATTTTATTTAGCAATTTGAACAAAGCCATTAACCGCTAATTATAACATAGGAGGAATTCTTTCACTTTCTTTTCTCCATGAATCTCCTAATTTTATAATTTCATAAAACTTCTTTTACCCCTGTAGCAGAGCTAGTCTTGTACAACTCTTCTCCCTACTCTGCACTTGCCTTTCGCAGTATGATATTTCGCTAAATGTTATTTTTAGAAGGAACTACCTTTCATGACCCTAAAAGCTTGACCTAAACTCGCACATTCTACATCTCTTGTGCATCAATATGGATTCCTTGTGTTGGCTTGTGTGAGCTCTCCAGGGTCAGAGAACTGCAATTAAAATGCAGTACAATACTTACTTATCTCTCTAATCCAAAGCCAGAAGTTGGATTCTGGTTACTGTTTTGAAAGTCACAGTATGCAGTGTGACAATGAGGTTTGGAGGTGCCCTGAAGCCTAATTTGAATGAATGAATGTGCGAACGACCTGACACATTAAATTAATTTGGACTTTTGATCCAATTGGGAGGTCTCACCCTCGAAATGTTTGTTGTAAAGATGTTGAGCTCATAAAAAGTTTGAGGCGCAATAGTGCCATTCAAGTGCATATGAGAGAAACGTATTTCTTTTTGCAAATGAGATAAGGTAGATTCCCTGGACCACAAGTATCACAGTCAGCCCTCAACAGGTATGACAGGAGTCAACAAGATCTACAGGTTCCTACGTATAGAGCAAGTGGGCAACACATTGTTGCTCTCAAGTGAAATACCTGCTTCGCTTTCCATTGAAAGGGATAAGCTTCAAACTTTGGTCAAAAGGTCAATAAGGCTAATAAGCAGACCAGCCTTGAAATATAATGTAGGTAAAAAACATTTGGTGGGAAGAGTGAAAGGTAAAGTAAGTAGCCTAAGGTTTGTTTAAGGAAAATCAGAAGCACTTTTAGGTGGATACATCTGGAAAAGTTGTTTGTAAGTCCAACGTGACTCAGATGTAGTTAAAAGTGTACAAGGATATGAAGGATGTACCCTTACCATTTCCTATTTTGCAACAATAAGGATCAAAAGTGTTTCGAGGACTAGGAGAGAATATAAGTGCTAGGAAGGCAAGTAGGTGAAGGAAAAGGGGTTTCAAAATGATCAAGAGTAATAATCTTGCAGGATATGTGTGTCTAAGGTTAAGGGTCAATGAATGCATCATAGCAATTTTTTTTAAACTATTAAAGGCTACAGGTCACAATATTCAATCACAATAAAATAGTAAATAAGGTTGAACACTGCAAGCCTAATAAGAAGGGTTCTATTAAGTGATAAAAATGTTTAGTATTAAGGGCAGAAAAATGCAATTTATATTAGTGGACATGTCATCGACCGAAAGTAATTTCTTCTTAGGCGAGAGCCCATGGTAGTACAGAGCTGGAAGGTCTCAGGAATAAAGAAGCCAAAGTTGCCAAACTCACAGGGGTGAGCTCAACTACGGGGAGGGGCCAAGAGGGTACTTGAATCATCCTGAATAAATCCAGCAGAAACAGCCATAAGATCTTGGACCATGCAGGGTCCCCAACGGAGCTTCATATTCTTTATTGTCAGGATTTTCTCCAATGGTGAGACCCCAAACAATTAATTTACGTTATGCAGATTCATGGGAGCACTATCAACTGTGAGGTTATCCTGGTGCTGAGCAGGTGTGAGTCTAGCCCCACCTAGGGCCTAATGGGACTACTCAAAAAGCCAGATCTTCAGCTTCTTGCGGAATTTAAGAAGTGAAGAGGAGACTCTTATATGTACTGGCAGGTCATTCCACGCTTTAAGAGTGATGTAGAAGAAGGCTCGACCACCAGATCTGGTATTCTGTATGCGTGGGATTTGTTCAAGTTTGAGTCCAGACGAGTGGAGGTGTCGGGGAGGTTTGTGAAAGCAAATGTGATAGCTGAGGTATGCTGGGCCAGTGTTACATCATGCCTTGAAAGTGTGGGTGATGATTTCGAATTGTATTAGATTATTAATGGAAAGCCAGTGGAGCCAGAGATGTTTTATGGCATGGACAAAATGGGTAACTGACCAGGGCCCCCACCTTCGAAGGAGTCCCCTGGTAAACTGATCTTATGCAGTTTCTCGTGCTCCATCTCACTTTTATTGAACTCTCTATCAGAACCTCTCTCCCTCTCTTTTCCTTTCTCCCTCTCTTTTCATCTCTCTCTATCTTCTCTCCCTCTCCAATGACATTGTATGTATTTTTGTCCCCAGGGCAATTCAATATTGTTTGGCCTCATGGAGGATTGAATGCTTAGAAAATAGATAATACAATTCAAAGTTGTCACAAATAGGGGGCCCCAAAATATTTCTTGCTCAAGGCCCTAAAAATCCTTAAGATGACACTGAGAATGGAAGCAAGTAAATCTTCGGTCCAATATGAATGAATGAATGAATGAATGGAGTCTTGTAATGCGCAACTTAGCCCAAGGGCATCAAGGCGCCTTAAAGATGGTACAACTTGTAAATTTTCTAGTGCAGAACTACGGGTACGCCTTTTTAAAGAGCCAGGTTTTTAGTGCTTTACGAAAGAGCACAATAGAGGGTTGTCTGGACAGATCAGGGGGAAGAGTGTTCCACAGCCTGGGCGCCAGGGAAAAGAAGGCTCTCCCTCCCCACCTCACTTTGTAAAAGCGAGGGATTACCAGAAGATTTTTACTGGAAGAGCGAAGAGTTATACAGGGACAGTAAGCATGTAAGAGGGACCTAATGCCCTCTGAGCCTGAGCCATACAAGGCCCCATGGACAAGACACAGGATCTTAAACGAGACCCTAGACTGGATGGGAGGCCAGTGTAGATTCTTCCTGGCCAAAGAGACTGAGGAGAGTCTAGGAAGATTAAGAACCATTCTGGCCGCCGCATTTTGTACAATCTGTAAGCGCTGAATGAGATTCTTATTAATGCCTGAGTAAAGTGCATTACAATAATCAAGTCTCGAGAAGACGAGAGCAGCAGTGACTTGCTTCCGAGCTTCAGGCGAGAGGTAATGAGCGATCTTTCTCAAAATCCTGATGATACCACAGTAGGTGGAAACCGTCCTACTGACCTGACGATCAAAGGAGAGCGAGGTATCTATCAGCACACCCAGGTTCCTAGCATGTTGAGAGGGAAGGGGACAAGCCCCAAGGGAAGATGGCCACCAGTCACTCAACCAGATGTCCTGGTTGCCCCCAAAGATCAGAACTTCTGTCTTCTCTCCGTTTAACTTCAAGGAATTCTGGATCGTCCATTGGGAGACTGCATCCATACAATTCCTGAAGTTAAGAGCGGAGGAACTCACCGAATGGGAGAGGGAGACCATGATCTGGGTGTCATCGGCGTATGACAGTACCTCCAACCCAAAAGATCTTACTAACCTGGCGAGTGGGGCCACATAAATGTTAAAAAGAGTGGGGCTCAGGGAAGATCCCTGGGGGACCCCACATTGTATGGGTTTGGAAGGGGAAAAGAATTCACCCAGCTTCACCCTCTGTTCTCTTTGATTGAGAAAGGAGGTCAGGAGGCTCAGAGCTGCTCCTCCGACACCGATCTCCCTGAGACGAGAGACCAGGACAGAGGGAGTCAGGGTATCGAAGGCTGCCGTAAGGTCGAGCAGGACCAAGAGGGTAGTCTGGCCCGTGTCTACCTTCGAGCGGATGTTATTGATGACCACCGTAAGGGCGGACTCAGTGCTGTGAGCTCTACGAAAACCGTGTTGAGATGGATCCAGCAGGCTGGAGTCATCCAAAAAGGAACTTAGGTGAAAGGTGAGGTGTGACTCCAGTAACTTTGCTGGTGCAGGTAGCAGAGAAATAGGGCGGAAGTTCTTCATCACCCCAGGATCCAACGAGGCCTTTTTAAGGAGAGGTTTAACCACCGCCAATTTCCAAGAAAGTGGGAAGGTTCCTTCCAAGGTTGCTAGGTTCATCACCTCTAAAAGAGGAGGAATCGAGGAGTTACGCTTGCAAACAAGATGGCCGCTTAGGCTCCCGGCTCTGCCGACCTCCGTCTCCTGCCGGATTATCCTGTCACATATCCTGATCTTACGCCCAACCTCCGTGTGGATAAATAGTTGCTGAACCGGTGGTGCAATCCCGATCGTTTTACGGACTTGTTTGACAAAGTTACACCGTGTTGCAGTTCTCGGCCTAACCCGGCTGGTGAGCCGGGGCCTTGAGTACTGGCCCGGCCGGGTTACAGTTAAACAACATCGGCCGTGGGACCCAGGTTGGGTCCGGTCTCTCGCTGCGGAGGTCATTTTGCCCGATTCTGATGGCGGTCGCTCGGTCTGATTAATACCGAAGAAGAGGTGCCGCAATGCTACTGTGGCCGTGGGCTGAGGTCCCCTGTCCCGGAGACCGGGTGCGCCCCCTCCCCGAGTTCGAAGGGTCGGGGTCCTCGCTCACGGTAGCGGAGGATAGACTGCCGTGCGGTACACGATCAACCGCCCTCTGTAACCGTCCGCTCCGTTCTTGCCTGTTCCCTCGGAGAACCGGAGCTCTGGGGACATAGACCTTGCTTGCAATTAATCGAACGGAGATGGGTCGGACGGAGTGCGAACCGTCGCTGAGGACCGTCTTGATTGCCATCGGGGCTCTACATTCCCATGTGGAGGTTTTGATCCACAAAATGTCCGCTTGTGCAGTTGGGACTGAGCACCTGAGACCGGACTCTGCTCCATTGCAAGATCTCAAACGAGCTGGGCCTCCCACGGTGAATGCCTTGCCGGTGGATGATGGCCTCGTGCTGGATGCAGTGTTGGAGCCCTTGGTTGGTGAGAGTATACCCGATTGTAACCTTGGAATTGTGAGTGCATTGCCACAACTGATAGTTCTTCCGATGAAGGTGGAACCATTCGGCTCTTCGTTCCCGGAGCCTCTTTTCAATCACTCTCGAACTGCAACAATATTTTCTTCCCCCCTGGCAGTTTCATCATGTTCTCGGAGGAAACAGTATTGGGACTTACTGTCGGAGTGGGGGTGCTTATGTGCGGCTGGAGTCTTTGATGGACTACTACTATTGACTTTATCTGGACTGATCATTCTTTCCCATCTAGTTTATCCTGTTGAGGGAGTGGTTCCACCGGTGGGAGTTCGCATTGCAGATCGTAAGGGCCAAGGTTGAGATTGACTGAAAGGGGCTTGTATCGTGGCTTCAATGGACATGGGTTTGCTACCACTATTCTTGCGGAGGGTTGGGCGGTGTTTATAACCTCCCTTGTTTGCTCTGATTGAATATCCTGATTGTTTTTGGTTATACGTTCAGGGGTCGTTTGTCTCTGGCGGGGGGGAAGGGGGGACCAGGGGCCTGTCTGTCGATTTCCTCCCTGCTTTTCTTTTCTATGTTTAGTAAACAGTTAGTTGGGGCGACAGGCACACTGCTAGTTGGGGTTGGGCGGAAGCCATATGCAGGGGTGCAGGGTGGGGGGTAGGGGTTTGTTGTATTGTCTTTTTCTTTTTGTTTTTCACGTTCATTATCCTGTTCCTCTTCTGTTCTTAGATGCCTTCCTGAGGGGTTGTATTGATTGGTGGGTGGACGGGTCCTAGGTGTGGTGGTGTGCACGAGATCCTTTATAATGTCTTGCCTTCAAGTGCTGCAAATGGGGAGCGATCGTTGTTTTGCTATGGTTCAATCATGCTATGCCTGCCTGCCACTCGAACTTTCCGGTTCTTTTTCTCCTTAAAAATCCTGTTCCTAAGGGTGGTGGACTGTCGAACTGGTCGAAATGATACTTCCTGTGTTTTAACTATCGCATGCCATTGTAGCTTGATATTCAGCTTTCACCTTGTGGATTTTCCGTACGTTACCCACCGCTGGTTTGTATAATTGTTGCTTACTCCGTAATGTAAGGCGTCTGCCGATTGTTTTTTCTTGTATTTTATTAATAAAAAGAAATTTAAAAAAAAGAGGAGGAATCAGCACCTCCCTACACTTCTTGAGTATCTTAAGAGGGCAGGGATCCAGAGGGGAGCCCAATTTGGTTTTATCAAGAAGCAGGTAAATCCTTTCCAGGGTAAGAAAAGGGAAGTTTAGAAAATTGGGGCAGAAATCCTTCGGCCGACTGTCAAGAATGGAAGGGACAATAGGAGGGGGTGCAGGCAAATTAACATTAAGTGATTGTAGAGATGTATAGATATCAGCTATTTTAGTATGAAAGAAGATGGAAATCTTATCACAGAGCTCCTGAGAGCCCACTAAAGGGTCCGATATCTGAGGAACGGAAAGGGAGTCTATAATCTTGAACAGATCTCTGGGAGAGTTGAGGGAGGCTGTCAGATTAAAAATGAGCCTTCTTTTCCTCAATTATGGCCAGTTTATATTCTTTAAGCAGGTGTTTGTGAATATCTCTCTCCTTAGGATCAAAATGAGCCCGCCAGCACCTCTCCTGTTTTCTACAGCCCTGCCTTAGCTACCTAAGGGAGTCGGAGAACCAGGGTGCCGAGGGACTCTTTCTGGCAGAGTAGTGCTGTCTAGCAGGGGCCAAGATGTCTCCTGCTCCCGAGATGGAGTTGGAAACTTCGAGGGCAGCGGCATCAGTATCCCTCAGGATGAGAGGCCTCAGTCTGTTCATAAATGGAACAAGTGTCTCGTTGTTGACCTCCCTATAGCTCCTTCTTAGTTCCCAGTTACTGCGATCGGTAGAGGTGGGGACAGAAAGAGAGAATTTAAGCTCTAACGGAACGACCAGATGATCTGACCACGCCAAAGGGATAGGGGAACCTTTTCAACCATCTCAATTTAAAGACTCCCTCTTAGTCTTTAAGGGGCCCCTTTGTAACATAATTAACAGTTAACCGGAACTGTACCGACCTCTTGGAAGCACGCTTGGGTGTCTCCAATTTTGAAAAAACCCAATGCAGACCCCAACAAACCGGAAAATTTCTGACCAATATCCCTTCTGCCCTGGGTGGCAAAAATAACGGAGGCTCATGTTAACAATGGACTGACCCAGTTTGTGAACAATAATTGTATTCTAGACCCTTCTCAGAACGGGTTCCGAACGGGCCATAGTACAGAAACGGCCCTTCTGGCCACCACGGAGCAGATCCGGTCTCTTGTGGACAAAGGTCAAAGTGCGGCGCTGATCTTATTAAATCTCAGCGCCGCCTTTGACACGGTGTCCCACGAGATTCTACTCCAGAGACTCGAAGAAGCAGGGATAGAAGGCTTGGCCTTGGAATGGCTTGGCTCATTCCTGACCAATAGATCATTCCGAGTCTCATTACCCCCATACACATCACAGACCCATGCCATTGGTCAAGGGGTTCCCCAGGGCTCGGCCTTGAGTCCACTGCTCTTCAATATATACGTTCAGCCTCTAGCTGCGGTCGCCAAGCGATGGGACCTCACGATCGTCTCTTACGCTGACGATACGCAGCTAGTGGTCACCTTGGCGGACGGTGCCTCACCCTCGGCCTCCAAATTTAAAGACGGCATGACAGCAGTGGCCAATTGGATGGCAGCCAATTGTCTACAGCTAAATGCCGGAAAAACAGAGGTTCTGTTGGTGGGTAAGCACGTCAATCTATGGAATGATCAGTGGTGGCTGATAGCCCTGGGATCAATTCCCACCCCAAAAAGCAAAGTGAAAAACTTAGGGGTCATGATGGATTCTTCACTTTCCTTTCAGGCACATACCAAGCAGTTAGCCGCATCTTGTTTTTGGTATCTTGCGAAGCTTAAGACCCATTCTAAAATACTTTGCCCCCTCGGTCCGCCAACTTATCGTGCAAGCTACCATCATTTCACGTCTGGACTACTCAAATTCTCTTTTTTTGGGGGCAAACAAAGCAGAGATAACAAGACTGCAACGCATTCAAAATGCGGCGGCTAGAGCCTTGGTGGGTTTGCCACGTTTCTGCTCAGTTTCCAGCACTATCCGTAGATTGCATTGGCTCCCCATTGACAGACGCATTCACTATAAAACACTTTGTATTTCCTTTAAGATTCTGAAAAGTGCTAGCCCAGCTTTGCTGAGCAATTTGATTTCGCACTATGTTCCGCCGCGCCCCCTTCGGTCAGCAGAGCTACATTTAGCAACAGTGCCTAGAATTAGGCTTTCCAGGACAGGAGGTCGGGCTTTTCGATATCTTACGCCTAAGCTTTGGAATTCTCTTCCGGTTCACATCCGCGCTATTAACTGTTTGACATCCTTTAGAAAGGCTATTAAGACCTTTCTGTTCCCATCACCGTAGTCTCTTCTGGTAATTTCTTGGATGGCCCATATTGTTGTTGTTTCCTCATGTGATAGCACCGGGACGCCTCTTAGCTGGGGCAGCTGCGCGCTTAATAAAACGGATAACATAACATAACATCTTTAGTCTGGGATCATTAGAGAAAACTCCGTCCAGCGTGTGGCCGGCAGCATGAGTGGGACTATCAACAAGCTGGCTCAGGCCACACGAGGCTAACGTTTCCACCAAAAAAGAAGTTTCACTGGAGTTTGAGTTTTCAAGGTGAAAATTAAAATCACCCAGCAGGGTGATGTTGGGTCTGTCAATAAAAGATCTTTAGTAGTTCATGGCTAAAGGCCGACCTAGGTCCAGGAGGCCTGTGGAAGAAAAGACCGGAGAAAGAAACTGTGGGCGTAGAATTAAGAGAGAAATACATAGCCTGATAATAATCTGTGGGGGTGGACAGGTGTTTGGTACGGCAGACGGAGGAACTTTTATGTAATATACCCAGCCCTCCTCCCCTTCGCCCAATTCTGTCCATCCGAGATAGAGTATAGCCCTCAGGAATAGCATCAACCAGCTCAGGACCTGAGGATTCCGACACCCAGGTTTCCGTAATAAATACCCAGGACGGTTTCCTGGAGGACACAAAGTCTTTAAAGGCGATGTTATATTTAATAAATGATCTGGTATTAATAGGAAAGCCCTCTTCAATAACCAGAGGAGGGGAGTCAGGAATCTCAGTAGTAGACTTGATCTTTAGAGTGCTCAGTATTTTAAGGCGATTGTATTTATCATTGCAGCTGCAGGTAGAAGCACGTAAAAGCGCCTCCGGGGAAAGTGAGTAGTGGCAAGGCTTTCTGGGGGGCTTCAAGGCCAAGAGAGCTTCGAAGGAGAAGAGCGCACTTACTTAAGAACAGAGAGAAGTAAGGACAGCATCCCTGGCCCCTGGCGCGCACTCAACGCAGACGGGCTGGACTTAGGCCGACTTCGGGGCGCGCCCGCTGCGCGCCTCCACTGGGCACGGAGGAAGCCATAGAGCCTAAATAAGGTTGGGCCTGAGTGTCGAGCCCCACGTGACCCTCTGAGGCCAATGAGGGCAGGGACACCAAATGTTTGCCGGCGCCCTCCACAGCAAACGGGAAACCCTGTGGTGGATCGGGGCGCTGGCAGGAGGAACGTGAGGCAGGTAAAAAACACAAGGGGATGTGCAAAAAGGCAAAGTAGCAACACAGTTTTTAGAAAATACAACTAAAACAGGGCGACATAGTAATCATGAAGCCAAATGCAATTTTTAAAAGCAGCAATGTTAAATTCAGCAGCAGTGTTAAGATTGAGGCAGCGTTATCATGCACTCGAATTACAAGGGACAAAATATGCTTCTATGATCCAATCTACTGTATTGATCCAGCCTTATCTAACCTGGAACTTAAGTAATTATGACAGATTTTTACTAACCAGGTTTAGGATAAATATCATTTTCCGGCTGGTCACATTTCCAAACATTAATGATTGGTCACAGCTGCTTCCGTGCTGCCCCTGTGATGGTGTTTCTCCTCAATCCACTATACACTTGGTTCTGTTCTGTAAATTTTACTTAGAGCCTAGAAAGAGATTCATTGTTCCAATTTTAAAAAGCCTCGGTTTACGCCAATGTCGCCCAGCTTTACTGGTTCTCCAACTCCTTGAGACAGACTATTTAGCATTAAATATTGCCAGATTTCTAAAATTTGGTATCCGACACAGAAAGACCTTATAAGAGAACCTTGATGTCTTTTATTTTCTTTTTTAACATGACTTTGCTTATTTTAACTAAATAGCATTTTAAATATTTTAACCAGTGTATTTTCTCTCTGCATAAATGTATAATTATTTTATGTATGCACTTTTATGGTTTTCTAAAATTTGAAACCGAACAAAGTTATTACTGACTGAGTACTGACTGACACTGAGTGGAGCTGAAGAGTGGTGCGTTCTGAGTGTGGCATCGGAGGTTGGGAGTGATTCTAGCTGCTGAGTTCTGAATGGTCTGCAGCCCTCTTGTGACATTTTGTTCATACTCCCATAGGTGTTCCCGTAGTCCAGTTGAGCTTGCTTGTGACGAGATTAGACGGTAGTAGGAGCAGGACCTTTCCCTCAAGGAAGAAGAGGATTTCTCATGCTCTATGGCACTTTGTGTGTTCCTTTTTGGGAACATCTTTTGATAGATCTTTCCCTTCAAGGAGACTTTCTTGAGGGTGAAGGGGAAGACCAGGGTATTCCATAGGACCATGACAAAAAAAGCTTTGCCTGGTGCTCCCTCATGGCTTTTGGGTGCATAAATGAAAATGAGCCAAAGGCCATGAAGTCATGTTCAAGAGTAAACACCACATTATTAGGCCATGCGGATCCAACAAAAATATTTTCTTACAGCATCTCAGCAGTGTTTAAACCCTGAAATCTTCCGACTTATTAGCTGTCAAAAATGTTGAGGAATTTGGTCAATGAAGCATTGAGAGAGCTCCAGACCAGCGTCAATGAGGCATGGAAAAACTGGAACTAGCACCAGCCCACAACTTGGTCCCTAATGTACTCTGATGTCATCACACTCAGTGGGAGGAGTCCCGGCTGTTTAGCCCTACCTGGAGATGCTGAGGAGCTATTGTTGGGGAAATGTTTCCAGACCAGTCTGACACCAGTAGGTTTACTAATAAGGTTAGTAATCTGTAGGATGATGTAACCATGAGAAACTTAGGTACTTGCTTTGATTACAATAAACATCATGGTTAACTCGACGCACTATCAGCCAATACTGAACAACTACCTACCATTTCTGTCTTTTCACCTCAAAGACTCATTGATCAGGGCTTCCATTCTCCTTGGCTTAGTTGCAACTCACTTCATCTTGGTTTGCCTAGTACTTTGATCAGCAAGCACCACCATTCAGAAAAAACAGCAAGGCTTGCTCTCAAACTCAAACCTCATAAACACATCAGCAGAGTACTGTAAGAGTTACAGCGATTGTCTTTAGTGGGCCGTACAAACTTTAAATCCTTATGATTTACCCACAGAGCGCTTCATGGCAATGTTAAAGAGTTCAAATCCAGAGACAAGGTGGCTGAAGATTTTCCTACTTGGCAACAAGACTGGAAACGTATTTCTTAGAGTCATGACTATGACAGATTTAGAAAACAACTTAAGACTGATCTGTTAATGTTAATGTTAATGGTAATGTTAAATAGTTAAATGTTCTGTTGAATAGATGCTTCTCCTATAACCCCTTTTTATTGTGTTGCCTTCTCTGCACTCTGCCATCCTTACCCCACACTTTTTTGCACTTTTAATGAGCTATTATTTGTGAGCTAGTTACAATACACAAATAATACACATTTAAAAAAGATGCCTATCCTACTACTAGACTTCACAGCATAAATACATACCAATGGCGTTGTTAAGGATATATTCTTCTCTGAAAAAGTCTTGTGCTAATCTGGCCCCAGCCTTTCCTGCATCTGTCACAGCTAAAGATAAGGAGAAATGCAATCAATAGCAAATAGCAAATTCCAAAATTACTGATTAAATAAAAACAAAGGCTAAACAGACTGAATGCTAGGCATTTATCATTAATGCAAAATGTTTTTTATTCATATTCACTTTATGAAAACACTTTACATCAACTGCTCATTCACATTCGTTGTTTCCTTGCACTGCTCAGGTAATTTCCAGCTAAGTTCTAGTTGTTCACTTACGTTTCCGCCTCCCATGGAATGTATTGCTGTTTTTCCTTCTCATATATGGCCAGTTGTGAGTGTGGATCTGAAGAACCACGTGTGTCACATTGAATATCTGGTGTCACTTAAGTATCTCAATGCTGTCATTTGTACCTCCTGGCTATATTCTGTGTTGCTAGTGACTTAGCAATATATCATGTAGAGCTGTCGCTCTCTACCTCAGGGAAAAACTTCCGGTGTCTTAAGTTCACATACTTGAAGTGAGTAAAAACGCTTGTCAATCTGGGATCTCTACCAGCTTGGGTCGGTGTAAAGGGCGGTGGTGGGGAGCATGGAAAGGAGAGCAGTTGAAGGGATCTAAGGCGCAGGGGCGTAAGGTTCTCCTATCTCAAAGTCTTATTAGCTCTAATGCAGTGTTTTCAGTTTTTGTCTGTTGTATCTGCACTTCCTAATCAGTAGGCTGTGTAAAATCCAGTAGTAGAGCATCCCAGGCTTGTGTGCCTCAGCATTCATTGTCCTGCTTCTGGGGCATTCACCAGTTGGAAGACTGTATATATCTTACACAGTCTGTGAGAGGTGAGAACATGTTGAACTGCATCAACTGCAATCTGGCATTCCTGGACACCTGAGGTGCATAAGACAATAAAGATGTCACGTTATCATCACTATACAGTTACGGTATATAAAGGTCTAAAATAGCAACTTGCAGTAATTACAAGGCGCTAAGTGAAAAAGTTGGAATACAATACAAAAAGCTGCTTTTTCAGAGATGGTACCATGTGCAAATGTATCCATGGAATCCTTAGCACTCTATCATGTTTTCTCTTTTTCAAGACTATATTATTTATCGATGCTTATTAAAAAATGCGTTTCAGTAGGAATGCCAACAAACATTTGCAAATCCAAAAGCACTGGCTTTTAATCTGCTAACAAACGCAAACACAGGCATAGACAAATGTGCACAGATGATATGTGCTGTGTCTCGATGCAACCTGCATCCTTTTATGCATCCGGTGCCTGTGGCCTATTTTTTAATCTCCAAGCTTAAGGGATACTATCTTTTTAGAGATGGGCTACTGGGAGGGTGTTAACTTGTGTCGGATCACTTCTGGCCACCACCAAAGTCCCAAATGAAGCAGCCTGGTCCTCACTTTCGGGCCACCTTACTGCTACATGTGGCATCACAGACAGATCGAAGGATTCTCGTACCCCTCCTAGGTCCTTCTGCTGGATCAGGCTGGTGGGTGGGCGGCGAAGCTATCATTGGTTCAAGCTCCTCCCTAGTCACACCCACTAGCTCCAACAAGTTTTTGTTTAGGTGGGGAGGGAGGAAAGTGTTAGTGAGGGCAGGAGCGACGGTCGAGCTCCTTCCACCCTCCCTCCACAATCTCTCACAATTCACCAACAAAAGAAATTATCCAGGAGGTGGGGATTTGAGAGGTAGGGATAAGGATAGTTCTCACCATTTGAAGCATTTTAAGAGGAAAGAGCTGTGTGTCAGTGCCCGAGTAAGATGTCTAATGCTGTTTGGATTTTTCTTTCCCCTCACAATGCTACTTAGCCCTCAAGAAGCCTTGTGAGGAAAAATAAAACAAATGCAAACTGTGCCTCACTCCTTGCTGTGGTATAGACAGAGCGTTCCTTACTCATAGGGTACTTCTTTCTCAATCAAAGTATTGTGAGAGGAAGGACGCTTTTTGAATGAACCCTAGGCCCAGTAACTGTATGGATTGTTTCTTAAGCTACGAACCAAATAATATTTCCTACCTCCTTGCAATATCTATGGGAGGCAGGTGTGAAACCCATGGGAGATCCAATAATTCTATGCACTTCTGAAAAATAAACACACTTCTGAATTCAGCAAGGGGTCATTTGTATTAATTGCTCAAGGATTTCCCAAACAAACGAATCATGGAAATAAAAATTACTGAACATACATGGGGGAAAAAGAGAAATAGGTGGCACATTGTACACACATGTTAAACGATTAAGGCACTAATGCGCCTGATAAGTGTCATTAGGGCTCCAGATGTTTAAGAGGGCCAGTTTAATGTTGCAGTCTATCTGTTGCCCCAACGCTTCTTTCATAAGGTTCACTACTGCCTCCAATACCCCTGGATAGTCGTGCATTCCTAAAGTGTATGAACAAAAGTTTCCTCCTGCCCGCACCGCCTAATACAGTAACCGTCTGAGCCATATCCCATGTGAACCAACACCGACCCAGGATCTATGGAGAATTTTCAGCTGCACCAGGCGCAGCCTGGAAGATATAGCCACCTCCCTAGGGGATGCCACCGCTGCCAACCATTCGTCATCGTCTAATCCCACTATGTCGTAGTCCCATTTAGCCCTCAGGTGAGTCAGGGGATCTGCCAATCAGGTTCTTTAAAGCAGTCTAAATCACATGCATAATATGAGGATATCAAAAGCTGAATGATCACAAAAAGTAAACAATACTTATATGTAAAATATTATTAACAAGACCACGGATGCAGGATATAAATCATTTGTATTCAAATGTATATACACATTAAGGTTGAGGTTCTATGTCCCTTCTGACACCAGCATCCCAGCAAAACTGAAAACCTTAGATAGACAGTTTATGACCAACAGTGATTCTAAAAATCCACAACAGACTTGGCGGGAAGTATCTGCTGAGTCGTAAATCAGATGCCTGTAGAAAAAGTATAAACTCCCACTCTACGGTTGAATTGCTGAGGCTAGTAAGATGGAATATAGCAAGACTGGGGAATAAGCTAAAAGCCAAAGATTGGATGACATACATGAAACAACAAGACATTTGTTGCCTTTAGGAGACATGAGCCTTGGACAACAACGATTTGTAAGGCTACATCTTTCAATACACGTGCCATAAGATAGCCCAAAGGTAGACCTAAGGGTGGCCTCCCTATTTGAATTAGAACTGCTACACAAACAATGCAGATATAACTTGCACCACTATAAATGACAGCATTAAACAACTTAGGATGAAGAAAAACAAAGGGATGTTGGAACTCTTTAACGAGCATCTTTCACTATGTGGTGAGAAAGAAATCCTATGAATTAGTGCTTAAAAAATAGAGACAGGAAAGAGATAAAGCCATGCTTACTAAAGGAATTGCCGAATGTCAGCGTATTCTGATTGAATTGTCCGGTTTTGCAAAGATCTACATAAAAAGCTCAATCCCATATTATCAGAATGAACAGTAGTTGAGGAGGACTATATTAAGATGCAAAGTTTTGTGTACAAATAAGTTTACTCCGTAACAGCAGGGCACCACAGCAACTGTCTTCTCCATCTCCACCACCGACAATCTGCCACTTACATTCTTCCCTCATTCTACAATCCTTCTCCTCCCACATTCCAATAGTGAGCTCCCATTCCACACAGTAACCACAACATTACATTCCGACACATCATCCTTCTTTATAACAATGCTTAGTTGAAGTTTAACATAGATAGGAATTGAACTTCGTTAATCAATTATACAATCTATATTTACAATGAATGTGAAATAATTCTTACTTTTTCTAAAATACATAGCACACCTACATCTGTGCAATATGAATAATTGCAACACATACTATGCATTTCTACATCAAGATGCAATCACAGAATTTGTTAGGTAGTCTAGTTATCCTTAATGAGGGTTTCCACCTTTCATTTTCTTCCCTCACTTGTGCCATCAATCCCTTCTTTTCTCTTTTCATCCCTCTAAAAATGAGTTACTGCTATTTTATCTTTGCTCTGCCATTTGCCGTACTCCAACTTCACAGCACTTTTCCTTACTTTCAACACTTTTTTGAACTCAGAAAATGTGGATTGATCGTTTTGTATGAATCTTAAGCACTTAACTCTCACATAATCTCCTACAATCACCTTTAGCTCCTTTTTACCCTGCCCCCATGCTTGTGTTGCACTTGAACATACTTTTTTTGCACTGGCAGTCTTTTCTTCCCCACATCCTCTATCTTTTAACTAGATATGGCAAATTCCCTCATCCATTCACTTAACATTTTGGAAGCTGGTACATGTCCTCTCAATAATAGGAAGGGTGAAACATCAGAGTCAGCATTAGCGGTGCTACAAACCGCCCACAACAATTTCCTCAATTCCTATTTTCGATTCAACCCACTGGCCTTAGCCAGGTGCACATTATCCTGAATGACTTGGTTGATATAACGAAGTCTTGGTATGTCTCATACTCAAGATCTTTTAAAAAATTCTCAAATGTTCTAGATGTAAATTGGCACCCATTATTCATTAGGACTTCATCAGGAATCTCTTCATTGGCAAAGACAGACTCCAAAAACGTTATACACAAAGTATTTGGAACCCTTACGAACTTAAGGCCAACAACTTTAATAGTCAATGATAACTATGCCATACTCGGGAGTTTCTCCTGAGAACACCTTGGGCCTATTATGTCAATGGCTAATTTGCTCCACACCTTCATTGACTGCCTCCACAGGAATTGGAACTGTCACCCGCAACTTATCACTGATGACACAACTCATACAATCCCTTACATAATGCTCCACACTGCTATCTAATCCTGGCCACCAAAGATTCTCCCCAATTACTCTCTTCATTGCTCGCATGCCTATGTGACCATCATGAGCTAACATAAGCACCTTATTTCTCATACCCTTCGGGACTACCAGCAGATTCAAAAGGAATAAAAGAACATTAACTGTCAATAACTCCTCAAAAACATGTCTTTACTTCATCCCAGAATAATTTTTGGGGTGCACCTTGCCATCCTTGACTAATCCCACTCATTACTTTCTTAATTTCTTGATCCAAGTCACAAGCATCCATCCACACGTGCTTAGTTATGGCACCTTCCGAATGATTATCAACCATGTACACACATTTAGAGACATCTTCCTTTTTCCTGGCACATATGCAACCTTAAAGTTGTGCTCTTGAAGCATGTATTGCCACTTAGCAATTCTCGGTGTGGCTTGCTCTTTCCCCTTGGTAGTAAACAACTGCACTAAGCGTCTGTGATCCACATTTACAATAAAATGTGAACACCACAAATATGGTTTAAAGCTGACTATGCCCTACCAACATGCTGTAAAGCCTCCTGTTCTACCACAGAGTAGGTTGCTCCAGCTCCTCTCAAATTCCTAGATGCAAAAGCAACCACTTCATCCTTTCTATCCCTGTGTTTCATGAGCACAGCTCCTAACCCTCTATGGCTGGCACCAGTCATGATTATAGATTGATCCCCAGTGTCAAAAGGCTTTAACGGAATGAGGTTAGCAATTTCCTCCTTAATTTTATTGAACTCCTGCTCACATTCACTACTCCATATGAACTTAAAATTCTTTTTCAAAAGACCCCTCATACTGTACATCTTCTCTGCACATGTGGGCACAAATCTAGTGTAAAATTAAATTAAAGTCCTGAACGATTTTAACTGATATTTATTCTCAGGTGGACAAAAGTCTTCGATTGCCTTCACTAAACTAGTTCTTGGTTCAATTCCTTAGACCGATAATTTGTATACTAAATACACTATAGTGGAGGTGTTAAGTTTACACTTCTCAAGGCTAAGTGTTTCTCACCGGTTTCCTAATTTAGACAGTCCTTGATGTAGCCTTTCATCATGTTGCGTTTGATTCTCCTCATAAATCAGTACATCACCCTGGAAAGTTTCCCCATCAATCATGTAATTGAACAAACTTTCTAACATACTTTAAAAGACAGCAGATGCTGAAACATATGTTTAAAATGATATAAACCCTCTGGAGTGATAAACACTGTAAAATATTTTGGACTCCTGATGTAAATGAATCTGGTGGTACGTGGATGTCATATCAATCAAACGAAACACTTTAACACCTTTAAGTGTGGACAGCATCTCGTGATATTTGGCAACTGGTAACAATCGACTCAGATCTGATTGTTTATATCGCGCAGATCTACACACAACCAAATAGAACCATTAGCCTTATGAGCCAAAACAACAGCTGCAACCCAATCAGAAGATTCAATGGGTTCTATTACGTCATTCTTGCATACATTTATAGCTCCTTCTTCAGTTCCACTCGCAAGGCTAATGGCACTTTACGTACCTTATGTACAACAGGTTAGACTCATTCATTAACTCCTATTTTGTGCATGAACCTTTTAAAAAAGCTGAACTTTTCTTGGAATACCTCAGTGTAAGACTCTTACCATCAATTTTCTTAATCGCTAATATTGGACATAGTCTTTCGTAAGTATTACTTGGTCATGAATATTGGGATCCAACAGAATGCCCAAATTTCCTTGGCCTTACCATCCCAAGAGGCACGCATCATCCTTTGCTAGATAGATAATCCCTGGTAACTTGTTGTTTCTAAAACTTAGTACTGCTTAAAACTCTCCCAACACTTCAATGGGTTTACCCCCATGGCAGTACTAAGACGGATTCCTTTTCCACTGACTATTTCCTTCCATTTCCTTTCACTCAGTAATGTGAGCAGAGACCCTAAGTCTGCCATAACCTTGACCTCTACACCATTTATGGACAACATGCAAAAAGGTATTTTTGCTCCTTGTATTATCACTCCCCATACATCCCCCTTATGCTAGTCCAAACTCGCATCAGTAATGGTGAATACTCCACCTTCCTTGCTAGAAGACGTATCACCCTCATTTAGTTTGTTTGATTCCGTTTTATGTATTTTGCTTGAAGATGCCCTGCCTGTCGACCTACACACCCTTGTGAAATGCCCTTTTTTCATGCATTTAATGCATGATCTATCTATAGCTGGACACAATCTTGCATTATCAAAGTAAGAAGTACTTCCACACCTGTAATGTTCTAATCGCTTAAAGGTAGGTGTTTGTCTATAATTTCACGTTTGTTTGACTTATCCAGTACATCTTTCTTTTTGCCTTTTTTATATTTACTTTTAACAGATGAAACACCTTGCAATTGCGACAGTAATTTACCATTAGATACTGACATCTGATCCATATATAACATTGTACTTTCAATCCTGTTCTCAATTCCTATCGCTTTCTGTAACATTAGATTAGGAGTGATTAATAATAAGGCTTCTTGCACCTTTCAGTTATTATTTTTTTCCACTAACTCATCTCTAATCATTTCTTCTTCAAAAGCTTTGTACTCACAAGACACATCTAGGATCCTTAAGGCATCTACATAACTTGATGCAGGTTCGTCCTCCACTTGTACTCTTTAGCAAAACTTATGTCTTTCCAATTATGGCATTCTTGTATGCCTTGAATCTCTAGTTGAGAGACTTAATGGCAGAAGCATTTTCATCCTCTGAACCATCTCTTTCACCATACACCACAAGTACCACTTCTTTGGGAATATGCTTTAGAATTCTACGACCCTCAGTACCAAACAATGTTTCAAAATAGCACATTTCCTTTTATGTGTAAATGACTCAAGAGCATCTAAGTATGCTTTAAACCCTACTTTCCACTGTTCCAAATCAGCCTCAGGTGATTATGGATTGGTTGAAAATGCAGGAGGCGGTGCTAATGACTGTTGCATTGTGGTTGATGCAGCTCTCTGCAACACTGGAGAAAATGCACCAATAGACAAAAGGTGTAATTGGCACTGTACAAAATGTGTAGCAACAGGTGTGCATATCACCAATAGAATAATTAACTATGGAAATAATGCCGCACAAGGTGTGAACATAACTGGTGGAAACACACGGATTGCCGTTGGCAAGTGCACTAATCACTTTATATATTAGAAAAGCAAGTTGAAATAATAGTCCGGTTTACAGCAGGTGTAGACACTACGAGACATGAAGCTGGCACTCACACCGCAGGGTTTGCACTGCCGGTGCTCCTTGTGAACACTGGGTTGTGTCTTGTGACACAACCCAGTCCGGTCTGAGGTCTGCTCTTCTCCCCAGCAGCTTCGCTGTGCCTTGCCTCGCCGCTGACCCGCTGACCTCCTCCTGCCTGGTGTTCGAGGCCACTGCAGGTCCGCTCTTCTCAATGCCTGCTTCTGCCGGCCAGCTCGCTCCAGCCTTTTCAGTGCCCCTCGCTGTGTTCTGCACCGAGTGTCTGCCTCTCGCAGCACTGAAGTGTACTACTCCTTTTTGTTTTTTTGTGCATTGTGCAAGTCTGTTTTAGGTGCCTGTGCCTCGGGCCTACTTTTCGGTGCTGACCCCGCCGCTCCTGGACCTGCGGCCCCTTCCCTGCTGATTCCCATTTCCCGCCTCCCAGCTGCTCGACCCCCCCACTTAATGGCGGCAGGTGCACGGTTGCGCAGCGGGCGCGCCAAAATCAAGCCCGGGTGCGCCCATCCGTGACCCGACCGCGGCCAGCACCAGGAACGCTGGACCTCTGACCATTCACAACTACGAGTCAGAGGCCCTCCTCGCACGCAACAAAGGAAGGAACAACCTCTGCCAGAGGGCCACACTGAACACAAACCACGGGCAGTTCTCCTGCTGCCAGACCTTCACCACTGGCCCGGCCACCAGCACCGCCAACGCCCAAGATGTATCCTCTACGTGCGCTCGGTGCACAGACACGCCATGGAGATCTGGAACCTCCTGGACAACCTCTCACCCGACATTGCCTTCTTTACAGAAACCTGGACCAATGCCTCCTCCGCCCCTGACATGGCCATCGCCATCCTGGACAAGATCCAGAGGAAGGACCACCCAAACACCCATGAGGAAGCCTCGCCATCGCACACAAAAACTCCCTCTGCCTCTACACCTCCAGCACCATCTTCCCCGCTGCCGAACACCTGCATTTCCAGGTCCAGACCAGCCCCAACTCCACATTCCGTGGCACCCTCGCTTACAGACCCCTCGGCACCCGGGCCCTCTTCACCGACACCATTACTGACCTCAACGCACCCCACGCCATCGCCGCCATAGACTACATACTCATCGGAGACCTGAACTTCCACCTAGACAACCCCAGTGACCCCACCACCCTCCAGGACAACCTCGCCAACATTGGACTGAAACAACTCCTCACCACATCGACCCACAAGGCAGGACACAACCTCAATCTCATCTACGCAGGAGGAAACGGCGACCACTTCAGTCACACCACGCATCCCCCGTGGACTGACCACCGCTGCCTCATCGACAAACCCAAGCCGCCTGATCGCACTCTGAGCCCCCCGCAAAGGAACTGGAGCAGAGTCATCAAGGAGCAGTTCAACTCCACCCTCAACCACAATACCCCCACTGCTGCAACCAACGCCAACCTCGCAGCCAGGGAATTTCACACATGGATCTCCAACTGCGCAGACAAGCTCGTCCCTCTATGCAACTCCGACAGACAACACACCAGGAAAGCCGCCTGGTTCACCACCGACCTCCAAGAAGCCAGGCGCACCTGCAGATGCCTGGAGAAACAGCAAGACAACCAAAAACTACACCACCTACAAGAACACCATGACGGAATACCACCAACGCATCAGAACCACCAAAAGGACCTTCATCCACAACAAAATCCTCACCAACTCCAGCAACTCCAAGGCACTCTTCAGCGTCATCCAGGAATTCACTAATCCCCTCAGCAAAGCCACGGACATCATCCCTTCCCAGGACCTCTGCAACAAGCTCGGATCCTACTTCCACCTGAAGATCAAAAACCTCAACAACATCTTCAATGACCATACACCTGACTCCACAACCATGCCGCCCTTCTGCAATGCCAGCCAGCCCACCATCTCTTCTTGTACACTGATCACGGCCGAAGAGACCGCCTCGACCATGAAAGGCATCCACTCAGGGGCCCCCACAGACCCCTGCCCACCACACATCTACCACAGAGCTGGCATTGCACCAAAATTACAACGCACCATCAATGCCACCTTCGAGACCGGCACTTTCCCAGACGACTGGAAATGCGCAGAAGTCAGGCCCCTGCTCAAGAAGCCCTCAGCAGATCCCACAGACTTCAAGAACTACTGGCCCATCTCTCTCCTCCCCTTCGCTGCGAAAGTCGCTGAGAAGACCGTCAACAAAGAGGTGACAAGGTTCATCGAAGAGAACACCATCCTCGACCCCTCTCAATCCGGATTCCGCAGCAACCACAGAACCGAGACCGCCATACTCGCCGCCACAGACGACATCCGCATCCTCCTCAACCACGGCCACAATGAAGCCCTGATTCTACTCGAATTGTCAGAAGCATCCGACACCGTCTCCCACTGCACACTCGCCGCCAGACTACACAACGCCAGCATACAAGGAACCGCCCTCGACTGGATCCGATTGTTCCTCACCATCAGAAGCCAAAGGATCAGACTGACACCCTTCCTCTCCGAACCCACAGTAATCAACTGCGGGGTGCCCCAGGGATCTTCGCTCAGTCCAACCCTCTTCAACATCTACATGGCCCCCCTCGCCGCCATCGTCCGACAGCACTCAGCATAGTATTCTACCATGTCGACACCCAGCTCATCCTCTATCTCACCAAAGACCCCACCACCGGACTCCATTTCCAGGAAGGAATGCAGGATGTCGTAACCTGGATGAGCAACAGCTGCCAGTAGCTCAAATCGGGTAGACATAAGTCCTCGTCCTTGGAACCACCCCATCGGCATGTCACCTGGTGACCCCCCCGCACTCGGGAGTCCCCTGAACCCCACGGAGCACAGCAGGAACCTCAGCATCGTACTCGACTCCTCCCTCTCCATGAACCGAAAGGTCAATGCCCTTGCCTCCAGCTGCTGCAACACCCTCCACATCCTCCGTAAGATTACAAATGGATTCCTCCCGACGCAAGGAAGACAGTCACCCACGCACTCATTACCAGCAGACTGGACTATGGAAACGCCCTCTACGCCGGCATAAACAAGTCTCTACTCTGCAAGCTCCAGACGATACAGAACACCGCCACCAGACTCATCTTTGGTATCCCACGACATGAGCACCTCAACCAACACCTATGGAATCTCCACTGGCTCTTCATTGAGAGAAGAGTCACTTTCAGGATACTCTCCCATGCCTACAAATGCCTACACAACACCGGACCCCAATACCTCAATGATAGACTCACCCTGCATGTACCCAAAAGAAACCTCGATCCACCAACCTCGTCCTCGCCGAAACCCCACGCAACCGTAGAGCCGAAACAGGAGGAAGAGCCTTGTACTACATTGCGGCCAAGTCCTGGAACGAGCTCCCGATCAACATCAGACGCGTCCCCTCCCTGAACACCTTCCGGAAGACTCTCAAGAACTGGCTCTTTGGATGAACGGAAGTGCGGACCCTCCCCTCCACCCCCCTGCCCCCAGTGCCTGAGACACTGACACTCACTGGTGAGTAGCGTGCTGATTGATTGACTATAAAGGTGTGTATGCCACCATTAGGAACCATCAATATTACATTGCTCTGTGACTTTTACTGGTAGTAATGATATTTGTTCCATGTCTGCTGTGCTTCAGGTGTGCAAGGAAGCACGGGGACCGGTGCCCCCTGTGTGGCCCATCTTTGTAGTCTCATTGTCTAGCAGTTCTGGCGGTTGTCCACTGTCCTGTAGGCCGCCCAGGTGCAACATCCGAGAGGGCTAGTGTAGGTTGTGAGGACACTTAGCGTATCTGATGCTGCAACTCTGAGGGCAGCAGTGCCGTGAGGAAGAGCCCATGCCCCACAGCCTGGTGCTGCTGCCTCATTCTAATGGTCACAATGAAATGTTCGAGGGTTCTGCACATGTGGCACCTCTAAACCAAACCCCGCCCCAACGATACGTGCCTATCAGTAGACCTTGGCGATGTACAGTCTGTGTGGCACTGACCTTTAGCTGTCGGGTGCCCTTGTGGCACCTTGGCACCGGGGGGGGGAGAGGGGTACAGGTGCCCGCTATAGGGACAGGGATGCGATACTGTGAGAAACAAGTAAACTCCCAGAAATCAAAATAGAGAACGCAACAGTTATGTTTTTCCCGGATTATACATTGAGAGTGCAACGCCAAAGAAGCTCCTTTTTACAAGTAAAACAGAAACTCCAGCAGGTAGACATTCAATACTCGCTGCTGTACCCAGCAAGGCTTTGAGTGGTGGCAAATGGTAAGGCAAGATTTTTCGACAAGACACGTGGAACTGGCTGGAAACCAAAGGTCAGTTGTCTGGACCTCGTCCATCTGGCATGCCCAGAACTCGGAGCGTCGTAACAACTGTGCCCAGGTCTCCTAGCCGACATATCAAGAAATGCCCATCCAGTCTGGTAGCGATGCCGGACATGGAACAAATCATACAGGAGCGGCAGAAAGCTGTACGTGAAGCGGAACGTATAGCTATTATCCCAGAGGATACTGGCAGAGATGCAACACCAATCCCTTCATCTAGCGATGAGTACTCATCAGTGGCAGGCCCCTCAGACATTGCCTCACTAAATATGCCAGATGTAACCCCACAGACTTCAGATGGTATTATTTGATATCACACTGACATTTCATACATGTAACCTTTCCGATGACCCATAATCCCATGCACACTGCTATACTAAGCGACTCTTGAGGAGCGTAAGACCTAGATTATTTACAGATACTACTTAGTTTACTTGAGATCTCATTCTTACACCAAGTGCGCAAGCAATGCACCCTACATCGAAGTTAGGGGATTATATCACGGTAAACTCTGCAAGGTCCTGCGCCCCTCTCTTCCTTTCTCACACAGGGAATTAACTAATAGTGCAGGAGTTTTTCTTTTCTGCTTAGGTTTGGGCAGCTCCTTCTGTTCATGGAGACTGCCCATTTGTTAGTCCTACATTGCCATGTTGACCTTTTTGTTTTAAACCAAGTTACTTGGGCATCGGGGGGGGGGGTGCCTGGGTACACCCGGGGTCTCCTACATACACGTATGTCTGCATACCTTGACCTGGAAAAGCTCCCAACCTTCCCTACATTAATGCTATGACAGACCAAAAGATCCTCAATTGGAAGGTGCGAGGCTTCCGCACACCTTCTCGCCATTATGCGGTGTATTCCTATCTTAAGAGGCATAATGCACGTATAGCCTTCTTACAGGAAACACACCTAACATGGACTGAGACAGTTAGATCGCTGTGGAAATAGAGGGGCTGACTGTTTGCCACAGAGTTATACTCATATGCCCGGGGGGAGCTGATTCTGATTCGTCCTGGCACCCCTTTCTTGGAGGAAGTTGTATTGGATAAAGAAGGCAGATATGTGTTTATAAAGGGTAGGCTAGATGGACATTACCTCCTACTGGGCAATATCTATGATCCAAACACAGATCAGGGTTCTTTCCGGAGATCACACTCACAGGCACTAGTTAAATGGTGCAACATGCCGTGGCTGATGGGGGGGAGATTTCAACAGTGTCCTGGATATAGACTTAGATAGATCCTTCCCTCCCTTGCTATGCACCACTGCATCCACTAACACAACCACGCTGAGAGATTGGATGTGCAGGTGGGACCTGGTAGACATATGGAGACACCGCAACACCGCGCTGAAGGTATACTCCTTCTACTCCTCACCACACACACTACATGTCAGCCCAGACCGATTCTTGAGTACGCCCTCCCTACTCCCCTATGTAGTGGACACAGAATACCTAAGACGGACACATTCAAACCACAAACCACAGTTTGTCACGCCTGGGAAAATAGTACCCCCCTGATCCCCACATTGAGGTTACTGCTGGCCATGCTGGAAGATTCTGCATTCCGTGAATCACTCAGCAATGCTATCAGGGAGTATTTTTAACATAACACGGGCACAGCCACATCAGCCTCTGTGGAATGGGATGCTCTAAAAGTCACGCTGCGTGGGTAATGCCTGGGGATGGGGAGCAGAAATGAGTGACAAATAGAATCAGAATTGCCAGAAGTAGAAAAAGCCCTGCTAGCAAAAAAGACATGAAGTCTGAAGTGACAGCACCTCCATGCTCAACTACATTACTAGAGGCACGCAATAAACATTTGCCACTATTGAAACGTCTTAAATGCTTGAATTATGAGGCACAAAGCGAAAACTCACGAGAAGGCAGACCGCTCTGGGCATCTCCTCGCCTAGCTGATCAAACAGGATCGTCTGTCAGGCCCTATCACACCGCTTAGTTCCCTTAACGGAGGGATGAAATACACATAATATGAAATACATAATGAACTAGCCATACACTTTAAGAAGCTGAACCAGTCAGCCCTGGAGGCATCGAAGCCAGACATACACCTCTTCCTAGACAGCCTTGACTTCCCCAATCTTACACCAGAACAGCACACGTAATTAGAAGCCCAATCACGCCAGAAGAAATACGTGTGCAATGCACGCACTAGCCTCTGGGAAAGTTCCGGGCCCAGATGGCTTTCCATCTGAGTTCTACAAAATATATGCCGACCTCTTAGCACCACAATTACATCGAGTACACACAGAGGTATTACCGTTTGCGAATCTCCCTCACTGAGACCATGCTGATCACCCTCCCGAAACCGGACAGAGATCCCACACATACAGGGTCTTACCATCCGTTGGCGCTACCGAACATGGACTATAAAATATTGGCAGGAGTTCTAGGAGGACGGTTGGCACCACTCACACCACACCTCATACACGTGGACCAGAATGTGCTCGTCCCTACGTACAACACCTCTCTCAATATACACAGGCTATTTCGTGTAATGAGATATGCGCAACGTGACTGGCCAGAAGCGGGTTGTCTGGTGTTAGACTTGGAAAAAGCCTACGCCACTATCGAGTGGCCCTATATATTCACTATGCTTCAGAGATATGGATATGGACCATATTTTCTAAGCCTTGGTACCAGCACTTTGTTTTCATAGCCCATAAAGATCTGCAGATGTACCAGACAGGGATGCCCCCTCTCGCCACTAATCTTCTACCTGGCTATTGAACCGGGTAGTGCCTTCAGTAATATCGGACACCCTTAAACTCTGTGCGAGACTGTCTGGGCTATGAGTTAACTGGGGGAAATCATGATTATGCTTATTCCCATTTGTCTCCTGCACGGCAGTCCCCCGCCCCTGTCAATGGCACTCTTGGGACATGACAGCCAGACATGTTCTGCTACTTGGGATATGGATATACCACACGGACCAGGAAATACTAGATGGCAACCTCACCAGAGCGGTCACGGCTCTGACATCACAAATAGAGTTCTGGAAAACCCTACATCTCTCAGTGGGGTGGGAGGGTAGCGCTTATTAAAATGGTGATGCTTCCACTTCTTTTGTATTACTTTATTAACCTCCAGTTTTATCTACCAGCATTATTTTTTTGTTCTTTGGAGGGCACACTCCGAGACCTTATCTGATATGTAACATGCTGTAGAGTAGTGCTCGTAAAACTATACCTACCCCAGACCCAGAGGGGTTTGGCCTTACCAAACATTGAACACTACTACCTGGCATCCCAGCTGCACTGGGTGGCCGGCTGGATGGCAGAATTACACCACAGACATGCTCCTGTACATTTTTCACTCATGCAAATCATACCAGATGCGCCAGCCCTTCCAATCCTAGGTATGCCAAAGGGAGGCGGCAGGGTTAGGACAGCTGAACTCACAGCCTGGCATGGAGCAAGCTTTCACACAATAGGAGATCTTTATAACAATGGCACGCTAAGGACATATGAGAATTTGATATGTGAGGAGGGAGTCCCAACACGACTCTTTCTAAGTCATGCTTCTTGGGTGGGCACACTGCAGCACCATTGGGGTAACATTGCGCAAGAAACACACTGAGTGATGTAATGGATACACATGATGGGCACAGGATGACATCTCACCAAATGGTTTGCGGAGGCACTTCGAGTGCATTCTGCAACAGATTTGGCACCCTTGCCGAGTTGATGGGAGGCAAACCTTGCTGGTCCATGCACACCCAAGGAATAGAATATGATGTTGGAGAGCCCCATTCTGATCCCCAGAAATGCCAGGTTACACTTGATCCAGTTCTATACAGTACACCAAGCATAACTTTCCCCGGACAAAATCAATCGATATTTACACAGACAAGACACATGCTTCCCGCGTCGTAAACTAACCAACGCTGACTTCTTGCACATGCCATTGACATGCCTAAATTACGTACTTATTGGGAGGGAGTGATACAGCATTTGTCAGCATGTACTGACAGAGAACTTCCTAATGCATGGGAGGCCTGTATAACAGGAGTATTTGTCAGGGATCAAAGCATAGATCCACTACCAGATTTTTAGATCTAGGCCTCATGGTGGCCAAAAGGCTTATCACGAAGTGTTGGAAAACTGAGGACCCCACCTCTCCCCGACTCTACAGGCTTGGTCTCACTCCATGCTGAACTGGGCAAAGACGGAGGGAACTGCCCTACACAGGAAAGATACCCTGGGAATACACAAATACCCGAACTCAGTCCTTTGGAGTATGATATTAACCACGCTCCAATTGGCGTTAGTCCCAGGGGATATCACAGACAATCCTAACGAAGCACACCCCAAAAGAGCCCACAATAGTATTGACGTCCACACAGAGTCTGGTCATGTGCACATATCAAACACTACATACTACATGGTAATGTGAAGGTCTAAGGTTAATTTAAGCCGCTAGAGAGACACGCCGGAAGCTGATATACACCACCACCATTAGTTAGGCCCACCCTTACTACTCTTGTGTTTTTCCCGCTTTGTTATGATTCAGTGGCCACTGGAGACACAACACTGTTACATGCTTTTACAAGAGTGGCCAAATCATTCACATGCGCATTCAGGTTAACAGTTCCCGCACAAAATATAATGGTAAATTGTCACAGACACATGTTGGATTACTGTATGAGATTTCTTCACTTTAATGCTAATTTGTAGTGTTGACACATGTTAGACTACATGCTATATGTTGATGGACAACTGTATCCCTGTAATGTAACACTCTCTTGTTAACCAGTTATGTCTGATATATGTATAATCTCTCAAAAAGCCAATAAAACAGATCAAAAAAAAAAATGAAGACTTATGGAGCCATCCTGAGCAGATGAGCAAGACTGCACTACAAATGGTAAAAAAGCAAATTTTGGCTCACATGAGGAGGAAGAGGCTTGAAAGAGCATCCCCTTGCTAAACTATCTGAAATTACAACTGGAGCCTAATTTTGAGCCACATCTGTATCTGATATTTCCAGCTGAGAAAAGAGCCCTTTATCTAAAGTTCAAATTACTGTCCTTTACTGAAAAAGATCTCTTGTCACTGATACCGTGTCTGATTATTGTCGTTGCTCCATAGTTGGCTCTAAAACAGTCATCCATTTCACACAGCTATGTGACGGCTCATTGAAAATTCAACAATTTCTAAAACACATTATATTGTTGCAGAGACCCGCTTGCGTTCTGCTACAGAACAGACTCGAAGGAAGTTTACCTTGCATTTAATCAAGGTGAAAAATAACTAGAACTGAAAAAAGATGGTCATATAGGGCCCGGATCATGCCTTGGTTAAGGGCCTCGTATGCTTCATAGAAAGTACACACATTTTCACTCAGTACGTTGTAAAAATGTATTGCAATAGGATTATGGCATTAATGAATGATGTACGACCTTTTCTAAGGACCGTTCCTTAAACGGGCTGCATTAACAAGAAATGCCCAAACCCCAGCAGGCCACCACGCCTGTCAATGCTGCCCATTCTCAATGGATGGCAAATTGCGACCTGCCTCATGAATATTGATGAGGTAAGTCATTTACGACCCCATTAGAAATCGCAAACAGTGTCTGAGACTCTGTTGTACATTCCATTATGCGAGTCACAAAACGTCACAATTAGCGACTCGCAAAATGGAATTGTCGTACATCAGGCCCTTAGAAGGGCCAGGTCTCCTAAGATTTTTGTGGCTGACCGCAACATACTTGCTCAGCACTGTAATGATGTAATATTGCACTTTCTTTGGTCTCATCTTTTTCTTAAAATTCATATGACTGAGTAAAATTCAGAAATATTCTGTGTTCAAGTTAAAACAGGAGCGTGTGGGTGAAGAATTACCGCTTATCACGACTTAAAGACCCCCAGCTGATAGAGAGAAGAAATCATTCAACTATGTTAGTGTCTGAATTCAAAAGAATAGGAACATCCCGCCATAAGAGTTGCTTGTTTCACTCGAAATTGGCCTATGCAGTGAGGCAGTAGATTTATAATCCATACACGTTTTTGCACATTACTTAAAAAACTGTTTTTTCATCAACTCCCACAAGAACAAGCATACATATTGCTGCTGTGACGATAAATTATATATGTAAAAAGTGACTAGATTTATACGTGGTGTCACACTTTCCTAATTTATGTTACCAGAGAAATAACTCATTAGTTAGAATTAGTGTCATAATAGAGTAAACTGCAAAGAGACTCATATTGCAACCTACTGATATTTTATATGAGAGTAATCAATGTTTACAAAGTAATTTTGATTGCATTAGAATGTATTTTAGCAATTGCTTTTTGAATTTATGTATCCTAATATATCGTAATTGTTTGTGATTGTTATGGCTTAACTGCTGAAAACAAACTTGATATGATGTACACATTACATCTTTACATCATAACATCTTTGCAAAGCTTCTGTAGTGCCGATGACTTGGTACACCCTGCACAACGTGTCCTAACGAAAGGCAGAGGCAGGAAAAAGAATCGCTTAGGCTGCGGACAGAGTGCATCAGTCAACCATCTAGGAGAGAAAGAGAGCAAAAATACTAAAACCTTACTCTTATGTGAAAAATAGGTCAAAATGTCACCAGTGAAGTGGTAAAAATATTTTTACTCGCAAGAAGATCACATCCAAGTGGCAAAATCTACAAAAAGTAAGCTAACCAACAGGTCTATAGAACTATCAACAACCTCACGCAATGACAAATGGCTCCTCAAGACAGAACGCTCAGTCACACTAATACCATCTGCCGCCTCTGCTCCTGGAACATCAGTGGCCTCAGAAGCAAAACTATGGACTCCGTGTTCCTATAATTCATAAGATCATATGGCATAGTCCTTTATCAGGAAACATGAGCATCCGACCCTTACATCTAGAGAAGTTTACAGGGTTTCATACACCGGCAACAAGGCAAGCAAAATGTGGGAGACTTTCAGGTGGGCTGGTAACCTACTATTCGGTTACAAGAACATTTAACGCCCTGGAAATCCCCTCCAATTCCCCGATGGTTAAGACAACTAAAATCTCACTTTATATTGAAGGGAAAAACAGGAAGTGATCATCTTTAACACCGATATAAACCCGAAACATAAAATCAGAGACAAAACAGGTTCGGCGGTCCAATGGACCATCAAACTCGTAATCAGGCCATTAGACTTGTATTATTAACTTAGAGGTCGACTTTTGATTGGGAAATCATCCATGATCTGACTATTCGGATCTGAGCTAAAACTAGTTCTAATACATAGTCCCAAATAGGATATGGCTCATTGCTCTTCCTCATTTATAGCCAATGTCTCCTTTACGAATATAATATAACTTGTACTACTAGAAGGTAAAAATACTTTCATTACATCTCTTATAGGATTTCCACAGGATTCTTTTATCAAACATAAATTAGAATAAGAAAGATAAGGACCCCCTTAACTCGAGGTAATACTATACAACTATCGAGTTTTTGATAGCATGCCAGTGTTAGTTAAAATTTTAATTACGAACGTTAAAATAATAGAGAATTTTACAAACATGTATAGTTTAATTTGGGGAGAGATGGGCATAATCACTCAGATGGATATAAAACACTTCTTGCAGACACATCGGTAGGGTTCATTTTTACTAACACGAGAAGGAAATGATCACAGTCTGGTGTGAACTCACTTATGGTGTGTAACACAATACTTAAAGCCTTCTTAGTTGTTATAACTGTACTGAATTAATTTCAGCTTTGAAAAAGCCCCCAGTGACGAGCCACCTCTGGGACGAAACACATATTGACTGCATAGTTAATATATTATCAACTGCTCTGTTCAATTACCAAGGCAAATTATAGCAATGCTTAATTGGTTAATATAAGACGAACCACAGTCCCAATTATCTTGTTACTAGGGAGGAGTACAACCAAATGTGACTATATAAGAAGTTTACTTGCAAGGAAAATCATGGGCGGCTTAAAGGAAAATGTATGATTTCAATTTCTACATGAATTCTTGGAAAACGCTGCAGTGAAAACTCAATTACCTCTCTCCTTCAGACACATTGCATTGCTGCGAGTGATAAAATAAAATAAAAAACAAAAAGTGGGATACTTCAATTGAAGATTCGGTCCATTGGGACAACACAGACGAGTACTACAAATCTGGAAATAGACACACCTTATACAATGCAAAGTATGCATCAGCAACTGTGAGCAATGAACCACTGCATGTCAAGTAACAATCTTCACGTAGTGGCAGTGAGGATTCACAAAGGGCTTTGTTACTGAATTCAAAAGCTTAGACCAGACCTGACTGCTTGTAAATGATCGATTGATCCATCTGCATTCTCCTAATGTCAAATGCCACCAATTGAATCTTAAGGACCTCAGTGGCTTGCAACTCAATGTCAAATCCAGTATGGTGATTTTTTTATATGCACTGTCAAAAGTGAAAATCTGTATGGCACTCCGGACCCACCTACTGTGTGGGCATATACGCTGTTTTGTTTGCCAAATATAGATAAGTGACCAGGAACATATGATACAGTAAATTATATTTGTCGAATTGCAATCTGAAAATGAGGTCAAAGTGAATTGGAAGTCCTTATCCTTATCCTTAGAAACCTCTGTGTTATGTGTAAACTGGCAAAGTTGACAATAACCACACGTAATAGCTCATTGTGGTCAGTAAATCCCACAATGTTGTGATAAAACCTGCATTTTTTTGTTTCTTGCACGCTCTTACTACATGGTCCCAAATTTTCCTACTGCATTCAAATGCTAATATTGGAGGATGCAGGGATAAATTCTCTAATATGTGACAATTTCTCAAGATTATTTTTCTCAATTTATTGCTGGCAGGAGTAAATGTCCTTTCTTAGTTATATTAGTCTCATGAGGACAATACCAAGCCTATTTTTTAACTCTTCACACTAAAGATCATGAGTATCCTTTTTTTTTTTTTTTTTTTTTTTTTTATGATGCAATTCATTTATTCATTGCAGTATATCAGGCAATTTTTTTTTTTTTTTTTTTTTTTGAATTTTTTATTGATTGCAAGAAATGATATGATTCATTACAATTCAGTTCTATATTTAACATACAACTACAATTAATATGAGCAGCAGCAAAATTTGAGGAATAGCAACAACGTATAATTAATAAATAAACCTATATTTCACATTAGCTCTACTATTACAATAATAAACTACTAGAGCGAGTAAAAAAAACTAAACTAAATCATGCATCTTGGCCTTCAAAGTAGTGCTTCCATATCTTTTCTTTTCTCAGAAGAGCTTTAGGGCCCCTAAGTTTAGCTAAAGCAAATTCCATAGTTCTAATTTCATAAACCAAAGCTAACCAATCCGCAACATTAGGGGGTTCTTTAGAAATCCAGACTCTAGCTATTGTTAATCTAGCACATGCTAGCAAAATCGTTAAGAGATCCTTATTGGGATAGTTCTTGTCTTGGATGTCTAGTAATACCATTTGTACCGTAAGATCCGATGAGTTTATCTGATTAAATTGAAGATGGTAGGATATGCGATTCCAGAAATTGGAGAGTGCAGGACATGAGAATAGCATGTGCTCAATTCCTGCCGCAACAGTGTTACATTTAGCACACCTAGATTTCTCTGTCAACGAGTTACCATGTGCCCATCTGGATATTCTTTGCGGCGTGTAATACAATTCCGTGATTGTCCTATATAGCTGCATTTTCAACTTAGACGAGTGAACTATTTCACTTAAATGAGTTAGGGCATTTCCAATCTGTGCTGAATTTATGTTTTGATTTAATCTACGAGACCATTTGGCTGCGATTTGAGATGTGTTTTCGCCCTTCTCCTTAATAAGCCATTGATATCCCAACCTGATTAATGCTTTAGTTTTTTCTGAGTAAATACCTTCAATAATATCAGATTGTTTAACTTCCGTTATTTTCAGTTTATTACAGAAATAGTCTCTTAATTGTCTGTATTTAAAATGCATGTCATCCGTAAGCCCATTTGTAATTTTTAAATTCTCGAAGTCCCTCAACCCAGTGGTGCAATAAAGATCTCCTAATGTACTTATATCCTGCCTAATCCATCGATTACCCAAACCGTCCGAAAATATGTCGGGAAGACCCGGATTGTTCCATAATCTAAGTTCAGTATTGTAAAATGAGTTATTACTAATGTACAGAATTTTATCCCAAATTCGTATGGCATGTTTTGCGGTCTTGAACTTTACTCTTTTGAAGTAATTTGGATCATGGACCCGTAGTAGAAATTGGTTAGCGTCTGCCCCCAACATATATTGATGAAAAAATAAAGAGGGAGTATTTTTTAATAGGCTCCTAGTGCGTAAAAGAAAAGTAGCTAAAAAATAACAATTAAAATCCGGTAAGGTAAGACCCCCTTTAGAGATTGGGAGTGTCAAAAATTTTACCGCCCTTCGAGCTTTTTTATACCCCCAGATAAAGCTACTACAAATACCATCTAATTTTCTAAAAAAAAGCTTATTTGGTTGAAGCGGTATAGCTCTGCACAAATAAAGTAATTTGGGTAAGATTTTCATCTTTATCAAGTTCAATCTCCCTAACAAACTCAAAGGTATCTTGTGCCATATTTTAAAACTGGCAGCCGTTTCTTTGAGGAATAAACCATAGTTTAATTCCACAATTTTCTCCACTTTAGCAGTAAGCTTAATACCTAGGTATACGGCTTCTTTACAGGTTTTGTAGTTACATGTAACCGGAGTGTAGTTAAGTATAATTTGGGTTTTGTTAACATTTAATTTATACCCGGAGATTTTCCCATACTTATGTGCTTCTTCTATAATTGCGGGCATAGCTTTACAAACAACCAGTGTATATATTGCGATATCATCCGCAAAGGCAGTTAATTTAAGGGTTATATCCCCATGTTGAGCTGGAATTATATTGATTTGATCATTTAAAGCATTTAGAAAAGGTTCTAGGGATAAAGCAAATAATAATGGGGAAAGAGGGCATCCCTGTCTTGTACCTCTTGCAATCTTGAAGTTGTCAGAGTCTATACCTCCATAGCTGATCACGGCCCGTGGGTCATCATAGAGAGATTTAACCCAATCTAAATAAGAACCATTTATGCCCATTTTAATTAATACTGTCCACAGATATTCCCACCCCACTCGGTCAAATGCTTTTTCAGCATCTAACATTATCATACCGAGTGGGGTGTTAGTAGTTTCAGCTACATCCAAAGCAGTTATGGAAGTATTAACATGCAATGTAGTATCTCTACCAATCACAAAGCCATGTTGCTGGGGATTGACAATATCCGGCATATGGGGCGCTAACCGATTAGCTAAAATTTTTGCAAAAATTTTCACATCAGAGTTGAGTAGAGATATGGGCCGATATGAACCACACTCTTTTTCCGGTTTTCCCTTCTTCAGAAAAAATATGATTTTAGCAAGTTTCCATGAAGATGGTGATTGTTTAGAGATAATAATTGGGTTAATGACTTTTTGTAATAATGGAGCCAGCTCTTGATAACACAGTTTATAAAGTTCCCCTGGTAAGCAATCCTCACCAACCGCCTTACCTAATGGTAAATGGTCGATAGCCAATTTAATCTCCTCAGTAGTAATATCAGTGTTTAGTTGCTGAATTACTTCGTGATTTAATGCTCGCGATGGTCCTAAGTATTGATCTAAATATTTTACAACCTCTGCTTCATTCAATGGCTCCTCAGGGGTATATAAATGTTGATAGAGTTTTACAAATTGATTTAATATTTGATCCTCTTGTCCATATATCACTGAATCTGATCCAATTATTTCCTTTATTCTAGTTTTTGCTTTTCTATCTGCAGTTTTAAAAGCCAATATTTTTCCGATACAGTCCCCACCTTCATACTGATCTAACTTGTATTTATGTAGTCTAGTTGCATATCTTTCTCTCAACACTTTTCTGAGTCCAGCTTGCATTTCCACCAATTGTGCTCTAAGCACCTCAATATCACTTTTTGATTGCAAAGTCGCTTCAGCCAATTGTGTTTCCAGGTCCAACAATTTAGATGTCATATCTTTATTCTTTTTATAATTTTCTGCATTGGGCCTGTATACATATTGCTGGACACACCCTCTAATGCTACACTTACAAGCATCCCATACCGTATTGATACTAGCTGTATCAACATTTAACTCAATAAACTCTTGTATGTGTTTTTTAATTAGTGAAATGAATGTTTGGTCAACTAGTAAATGTCTAGGAAAAGTGAACTTTCGTAGTTTTACATTCTGATTTTCAATATTAACATCCAAAAGAAGAGGGTTATGATCCGATGTGACTTTGGGACAGATTTCAATCGCACAGTTTTCTAAGATTTGTTGCGAGGCCCATACCATGTCAATCCTAGAGCATGACCTGTGCGGGGCGGAATAGTGAGTAAAGCCGGGCACCCTAGGGTGTTTGGACCGCCATAAATCTCTAATGTTGTTTAATCTTGCAAGCTCTAAAATTGCAGCTCTTACTTTATACATTCTTTTAAAGTTCATTGGCCCCGTAGAGTCTATTTTATAGTTCATAACACAGTTAAAATCTCCAGCAATCATAGTTTCCCCTTCCCACTCTAATAGTTCTAAACTTAGGTCTTCATAAATTTTAGGCTTATCAATATTTGGGCCATATACCACACAAAGTACCAGCTTAGCCTTCACTCCTTGCATCTGTGCTATTACCCATCTGCCTCTAATATCAGAGGCAGTTTTAATTATCTCTAATGGGAGTGTTTTTTGTTTTAAAATAGCGACCCCCCTTATGGTCTCATTTAAAGAAGTACAAACAACCAATTCATAGCCTAGTTGGGTTAACACCTTTCTGTCTTGATATTTTATATGAGTTTCAGTCAACAGCACTATATTAGGGTTATACAATTTGATCTCTTCCTGTACTAATTTTCTTTTGCTTTTACTGTTTAGGCCATCTACATTCCAACATAGAATTCTTAGCTTAAGCATTTATTTGATACTGATTGTAAATATGTTGTTCTCCTTTTCCTCAATATGTTTTGCCTTCGTTACCTTTTCGTTTCTACGTTTCCTAAGCACAAATAAATCATCAAATCTTACAATCATATTTTTTACTTTTATCCCCACCCCCCACCCACGACACCCGTTGCCACCCCTGCCCTTGTGGCAACCCCACCCCCTCCCTTGCTGCAACCCGTTTCTTGGGGGGGAGCTCCCCTCTAGCGTTGCTGCCGCTAGCGTGGCAGCGCAGTGAAGAAACATGTATGAGTGGCTGCTCTAACCATATTTAATTCATGCCTAATTGTATCTTATTGTGTCTATATTCAATTCAATTCAAACCCAAAAAGTCCACCTAAATCAAGAAGAAAAAGAGAAAAAAAAGAAGAAAGAAAGAGAAAAAAAAAAGGGGAGAAAAAGTATAAACATATATAAACATATCACTATATATAAGCCTGTCTCTTTAGAATTTTACAAACGAGTGCAGCACTAATTTTCTTTTTCTTTTTGGTTTCTTCTTTCATTGTCCCGGGAAAATTTTTCCAGACATTGTTCCGCAGATAGAGGATCGGTGAGGAAGACCACTTGCCCTTCCCGAATACCTTTAAGGCGAGCAGGCTCTTGAAGATAGGCCAAACATCCTATATTTTTAAAGGCATCGATCAGCTTCCGAAGTTCCCACCGTTTATCCATAGTGGCCTTAGTTAAGTCTGACTTCACAAAGAAAGTGAAGTTATCAACAGTAACAGGGTTATTAGGTTTTGCTTTTAATGCTACAGCTTGTCTCAAAAGAAAGTTACCAAAATAAATCAAAAAGGGTCGCGGAAATTTGCTATTAGTGTTTCTTTGGACTAGCGGAAGTCTATGTACTCTCTGGAGTTGGGAGTCCCAGTCCCAATCCGTGAGGTCGAGGAAGGCCCTTTGAAAAAGTTTAACCATAAAGGCTCTCGGATCTGACCCCTCAATTCCTTCAGGTATTCCAAAAAGTCTAAGGTTCTGTCTCCGGGCCCTATTTTCCAAGTCTTCCACTTTGGTTTCCAGAAGGGACACTCTTGAAGTATTTTGTCTGACAATTGATGTAGTTTGGTTCACATCTTCCTCCACCTCTACTATTCGTGATTTGATGTCTTCTATTTCTTTTGTTACTCCTCCTAGATTCTGGCATATCTCCATCATAGTTCCTTGTATTTTAGTATTGTCTTCTCTTAGTTGAGAGTATTGTTGTTGTATCTCTACTCTCTGTTCTATCAGAATCTGCATAATTGCCTCCATTGAGATAGCTTTCGGAGGTATAGGATCTGAAGTGTCAGAAGCGCTCTGTAGCACGGATTTACTAGTTTGTGCAGTAGATGGATCAGGTACTGTTCCTCCAAAATTTGTCTCGTCGGACACATCAACCAAAGAATCATGTTCCGCATTTTCTCTTGGTTTAGCACTAAAGTTATGTTCTAGCTGGGTTGGAGTTTTCCTCAAACTGGATACTGTAGTTTCATTCACCGTTTCAGAATGCAGAATTGAGAGTTCAGAGTCTTGCTCCTCACTGGATTTCTCAGCATCGTTTAGTATGGTATGAGACAGCAGGGTATCTGAAATAACATTAAGTGAAGCTCTAGAAATCCCTGAGTAAATCTCAGTACTTAAGTCCCCATTTCCTTCCTCCGAGATTATAGCCATGTTGCCAAATACCTCTTGGTTTAGGGGAAATGCACTCGAGCTAGGGTCAGTTGATAGATCCATAGGTTTGTTCAGTTTTAAGCTTAAGTCATTACTTAGGTTATCTTCTTGTATTTTACTAAGTTGATTTTTCAACTCATCAGGGCTTGCCCCTGAAAGTCTTAGGGCCATGTTCTTAACCCCACCTTTCGCCTCCATCCATCTTCTCAGAGGGCTGTCGTCTATTAACCGAGTTTTTTTGCTTTCTGCCATTTCTTTCCCTGTTGTTTTTAGTAGGAGGATTTTTTGTTTAGTCTTGACCTTTCTCTTGGTTTTCCTCAATAGCAGTTTTTTGTTAGCTATTACTTTGGAGGCCTCATTATGCCCTTCTTCTTCAGGTTCTGTTAACTCCTCGTAGTCAACATTTGAATCTTCATCTGATTTAGCCTCAGATTCAATCACCCCCTCTTTCACCTTCTCTTTCTCTTTCTCCCTTGAGTTGATCTTGTCAGTCAGTGCTGGTGCCGTGTTATTAACCTTAAGGTGTACAGAGCCTCCTGCTTGGTCCTGTACTGTATGCAGTGGGCTATTTATTAAGACACTCTCTGCTGCAACCTCCATATTTTTACCATTTTCGTTTGTCTTAACCAGCTTTATCTCACTGGCTCCCTTCAATGCTAAACATGTAGGCCCTTTATCCATGGGAAGTTTATCTGACCCTTTCTTGCCTCCTTGTGTCTCAGTAGCAAGCCCATTATCTTTAATTGCCTGTGGAATAGTTTTTCCTGACAGAGTCTCTCCGTTTTTGTTATATAACACTGTGGGCGCACTAGGTACAGCAAGTTCTTTATCAACCAATATCCCATTGGATTTATCCCTGTTTTTTTCACCTTTGTCGTTGCTACTCCTCTTTTGTTTGTCTGTCAATTGTAACTCTATTACATCTGAATCCACATCGACTTCATTACTGACACTAGTACCTCCCTTTGTATCCACAGGTTTTAAATGTTCTGCCAAGATGGCGGGCTGAGCACCGCCGAGTGAGGACGTGTATGTGTGGGGCTGCATCGGTATCTCATTACGCTTGCCTTAATGAGTAAAGTTTACGCTTTTTAACCTAAATCAAGACGAAGGAAAAGAAAGCTTAAGGCGCCCATGTACTCGCTGTAAAAATCGGCAAGCGACTGGCCGGAGATCAGTGCTTTCGGCGGGGGCTGATGCGCTCGGCGTTTGGAGGAAGGGAGAAAGCGCTCGCATACCTGAACCCATCTAACGAGAGGAACGGCTGGAGCCCGGTTGAAGACCGGATCTTGACGGGGGCCGATGCTCTGGAAACTGTTGCAGCAGGGAGGCAGGAAATTGCTTTACTCCTGGATTCACGTAGCGAGCTTCACTCGCTTACCGCCGCTCTCTAACTTCATGGTCGGCTGGGCGTTCCCAGCCCCGACTCAGCAAAGTGCACACCTGAGGTCTTTCCTGGTAACACGGCCAAGGCAGCTGAAACTGACAGAAACAGTGGAAACGACTACGGCACAGGAACTAATCTCAATGCGCCAGACTAGATCCAAGAAGACTGCTCCGACAGTGAAAAAAGCACTCTCAGGTACTATGACTGCGGTGGCTGCAGGGGTAACGGTGGTGGGGGATAAAAATGAGATTAATAACTCTGTTAAACTCAAACAGCGATCATGAGTATCCTCTATCAATTTTTTCTTTAGCTCAATGGATCCAGAAAATACGTCAATCCTATTTTTGCAATTTCGACTAATTTTCAAAAATTAACATACAGTAAATTGGCTCTTAAGGAATGTGGGTGATGACTATTTCAAAAAAATAAAAGCCTCTCTGTTAGCCTTAGAGTGGTCTTCCCCCAAACCTTTCGCCTGCTTACCTCCTGTTATTGCTGATTCTTTTTGTTGGCCTTAGGACTCTGAGCACTTTACCACTGCTGACCACTGCTAAAGTGCATGTACTTCTCCCCTAAACATGGTAACATTAGTGAATACACTACTGGCTTATTTAGTTTACTTGAACGTCTCCTGTAATGTAGTATCCCATATATACAGGGCCTGTAAATTAAATGCTATTAGTGGGCCTGCAGAACTGGTTATGCCTCCCACACAAGTAGCCCTAAAACATGTCTCATGCCTGCCACTGCAGAGCCTGTGTGTAGTTTTACCAACACTTCCAGTTGTATGATTGTTGAACCTTCAAATATTTCTTGTTTGGGCTGCCTTTGTGAGTTTGGACGCAAGGTATGCTGGTTTACCGGTGTGCAGAACGTTGTGGGTGAGACAGACAGTCTTGAAGTAACAGTATGCTTCGATTGGTAGCCACTTTGGACTATTCATTGCGGGGGAAATGTGGTTGTATCTCTTTGCACCCGTGACCATCCTTGCCACTGTGGTTCTCAGAGGGGATACGTGATATTTCGGGATGCCTGTGAGGGTGGTATTAACGTAGTCCATTCTGGATAGGACCAGAGCTTGAATGACAGTTTTTAGGTCATTTGGTGGTAGAAAGGGCTTCATTTTGTTCAAGATTTTGAGGTTGTAAAAGGTGCCTTTGCTGAGGTCTCTTTATGTGAGTGCTCATGTTCAGGCTTGAGTCCAGGGTGATACCCAGAGATTTAGCGTCATATGCATATACAATTGAGGGCATCTAGGTTATTTAGCCATTCTTGTGTCTGGGCGACTGGCTGGCTAGACAGAACGAGGGTTTTTGTCTTTTCTTGGTTGAGTTTAAGGTGGTTGTGTGTCAGACAGTTTTGGACTGGTGTGAGTGGCGTTCAGCCAGCATATGTCATCTGAAGAGGATATTTCTAGGTAGTGTTGGGTGTTGTCCGCATACAAGTGGGTAGGCAATGTTTGCTTGATTAAGTATTACCGCGAGGGGTTCCATTTAGATATTGAAGTGTGTAGAAGAAAGTACTGAGGCTTGGGGGACACCTCAGGTGATGGCATAAGTAGCAGAAGTTGAGTTTTTAAATTATTATTTGAGATCAGTTATGTAGAAATGGCGAGAACCATTGCAGAACAACGCTATCTGCTCCGATTTTGCAATAACCTTGTAGATGGCCTCTTCTGTGAGTGGGTGGAAAGTCTTCCAACTCCTGGGTGCTGTGGTAGACCTTGTATTCTGGTTAAGTACGGTGACCAAAGGTAGAGAAGCCACTGTCAACGGGATCGAGGAGGAAGTAGAGGAGTTGCAACCTTTGTTGGTAGGGGAATTGCCAGTGGAAGTTTGCATGAGACAGCCTAGGAAGGGTTTGATCTTCGTGATTTTACTGTTAAAGAATTTGGCAAAGTTGTTGCAGTGTTCTTTGGAGACGAGAGGGGCACTTTTTTCCATTTGGAGGTTTGCAGTTTGATGATGTTGAAAAGTTCTCGGGGACTATTTTGCTTTACCTAGCATACTGCGGAAGAAGGAGGCTTTCTCTTTCAGTATGTGATTTTTGGATTTCCAGCATTCCCTTCTGAGCCGGTAGAGGTGGATTAGGGACAGGATGGCTCTCCAGAGTCTTTCTGCAGCTCTTAGTTGTCTTCCTTCCGAGTTGGCGTCTTTGTTGAACCAGGATCTTGAAGGCGTGTCTCTGACCCTTTTAAGTTTTATGGGGGCTACTAGGTCTAGGACAGCTTTCATTGTCGAATTGTAGTGGGTTGTAAGCTCGTCAGTGGTAAGGTTGTCAGTGTGTGAGGGGGGAGAAGAGACCTCAATCTTTCTTTCAGGTCGGATAAGGGTATCTGATTGATGTTTCTCGACCATGGGAGAGCATTCCGAGATCGGTTTGTGGGTGCTTCCATTTGGTTCAGATGGAACAGGATGATGATGATCTGACCAGTCGACTGGCAGGATGTTGTCCATGCTTATCGCTTCATTTTGGGCTATGATGGTGTCTAAAGTTGAGCCTCTGTTGTGGGTTTGTCCTTTGCAGTGCTGAATAAGATCTCTGCCGAGTAAGAGTGCATTTAAAGATTGGATTAGTATGCCCTCGTCATTCCAATGGAGGTTGAAGTCGCCTAGAATTATGTTGTTGGCGTTGGAGCAAAAGCAATGCGTTATCAGATCTGACAGTTGTTCGCCGAAGGAGAACGTGTTTCGTAGTTGGTGGTAGAGGAGGCAATATTTTGCCACTTTATTGGCTTTCAGCATTATGGTGGTGCTGAGATATTCAAATGCGGGTAAGGAGAAGGTGTCTGTTTCTGTCATAGCAATGTTCTTCTTGTAAATGATTGCTTTGCCACCGCTGTGTCAGACCTCACTGTCCTCCTTGTTGATGGAAAAACCTGGGGGGCCATAAGGTCGAAGACAGGATAAGAGGATTAATTTATCCAAGTTTCTGTGATGTATGAAATGTCAGTACCATAGTTCCAATTGCTTAAACCAGCTCTGTTGCATGCTTGGTTGCCAGTCTACAGTTTATGAGCATGCAGTTCATACTGCTGCTACTACTGTGCTTCTGGGAGGGGGTGAGGGGGTGCCATAGGTATTTTGAAGTATTGGGCTGGTGGCCTGGCAGACGAAGGAGGGTTAAGGTCTCTGTTAAATCCAGTGATCTCCTTTATCTTGTGGGTAGGGATGTTTAGGGATGTCGTAGGTTTGTAGGTTTTCTCTAGATCTGCTGCCTCCCTTAGGGACATCATGAGGTTCGTTCTTTGTTGTTGAGGGGAGTTTTGCGTCAGCTGTTGGGCAGGGTCTGAGATAAACGTAGGGGTTGGCTGGTGATGTTGGTGGGAGTGTAGGTGTGATTGTCGATCGTATGTAGGGTGGGTTTTAAGGAACTTAAGGATGTTGTTGATACCCCAATGTTACCTTACCAAGTTGATCGGTTATGGCGCTCTTGGATATATGGTTCAATGGAGATAGTAACTTGAGTTGTCTTTCCATGCGAGTTAGGCATTTCGTTATCTCTCTCAAGGGCATACATAAGGATCAGTAGCGAAACTGTGGAGGAGTTGAGGGACGACTTGTCGTGTGTTTGGGGTTCTAGGCTCGGGGGTAGTAGGTTATTGGGGATGTGAGTTAAGTTTTCATGTGTTTCTTCCTCTTTGGGGATGGATATAGGGTGTGAATTCTGAGGGCATCATTGTGCATTCTCAGCTATTATAAGGGTGAAAGCTAGTGGTAGGTTGGGGTTTCCGGCATGTGCCTCGGTCTTTAGCCTGCAGGGTGTGGGAGATTGTGGTTGGGGAGTTTGGGGGATAAGTTGTGGGAGAGTTGTTGTGGTATTGTTGGGGAGGGGCCTGGGATCGGCACTGGTGTTGGGCGTAGGTCTAGCTGTTGTGTGGGGGCTGTCAAAGCGGTCCACGGAAAGTGAGCGTGGGGTTTGAATGGGGTCCTGGGAGATAAGGGTTTCATCAGGAGCAAAAGCGTGGGACACAGGGGCATAATGTGTGGTGGAAGTAGATATGGAGAATGTGCTTCTGATGTGTTACTGCCTGCATTGAGACCTGAGGTGAGTGGTGGGTTGTGGCAGGATTGTTGTGGGAGTGGGAGATGGAGTTGCGTGATGTTGGAAATAGAGATTCAAGTGAGCTCAGGTCAGTGTCATTGGCTTGGATCAGTCAGTCAGTCAGTCAATTAGGCTTTATTTCGATATGATGCATATCTTAAAAAGCAATACATGTACATAAAAACAATAAAAGGAGCCAATACATAGTTAATAAGCATACAATTCATACTTCAAGTGGCGCGAATATTTTACATAAAAACAGTCTAAAATACATATTAAACAAGATACAAAAGCCTAGTTGATCTAATGCGCCATGCCCAGCCTAGGAATTTCGCCAAGCCGCCAAGCGACATGCAAACAGGGGCCGCAGGTCCGTTTTCAAAATTGGTAGGGCCTCCTTATGGTATCTGGTCCCAAGCTCTCTACAGAGTGGTTTCAACCATCTGCGGCGGGGAACTACATAGGCCGAGCATTCAAACATCAGGTGGGGGACTGACTCTATCCTATTCTCACAAAAGGGGCAGGAGGGAATTGTCTGAGCCGGGACCTTCCACCTAGAAGTCAGTTTCCCAACTGGGAGTAGGCCTACCCTAAATTTGAAGTATAGAGCCCTGTCCCAGGGTTTTGAAATAATATCCAAATACGGCTCGCAGAAGTGCACCTCCTTAACCAAAAGGAAATCCACAGTGGTCTTACACAAATTAGCATTACTGCTTCTGCCGTCAATCACCCAACTCCAGTATAACTTCTTCAAGACTGACTTGGGGGGGGGGGCAGTTCTAGTGTTCCAAGCGTCTTCAAGGCCCAGGCCTACAAGAAGGCGCTTGACTTCCCTTAACCAGCGGACCTTAGACCAGCCAGGCGTTGATAGAACCTCTTTTAAACCTTCTGCATAACTGGACATTTCTGGGACTCTCCAGATACGCGCCCACAAAAGAAGAGGACGGAGCCGCGCCTGGTCACTAATGGGCCGAGTACCCATATCTAGGAGAAGAGGTAGGGTTGGCGTACTGTAGGGGAGCCCCATTAGGTCCTTATGAAATTTGTTTTCTGAGCGGGACAGCTGATCCACATTCTGTACACCCCAGAGTTCAGTCCCATAGAGAGCTGCACTGACACCTCTTGCCCTATAGATGTCAAGTACCGGTGCAATGGGTTTGAGGGATGAGGCACGCTGTTCATTGAGAAGGGCCCCCACCACCCTCTTGTGGGTCAGCAGCATCTTTTGGTGATGACATTTCCAACTCATAGAGTCGCAGAGACGAATACCGAGGTAATCGAACTCCTTGACCCTCTCGAGTGGAACTGAATCTAGGGTAGGTGGTTTGACGGTCTTCTTCAGGGGGTTTAGGAACAGGTACTTGGTCTTCCCTGTGTTAATAACTAGTCCCCTTGAGTCACAGAAGGACTTAAAGCTAGTTAGAAGACTCTGCAGGCCTGCTGGGGTTTTGGAGATCAGGAGGGTGTCGTCTGCAAATAAGAGGGTAGGTATTCTCCTGCCAGCCAGGGATGGTGCATCTGCAGGATGTTGTAGCAATCTCCACCACTCCGTTGACATACAATGAAAACAGAGTGGGGGCTAAAACACAGCCCTGGCGGACTCCTCTATTTACAGGAATTCGTGATGTTTTTTGTCCCTGGTTACCCCACCTGATCTGCGCGAAGTTGTCAGCATGCAGCTTTATCAGCATGCTTAATAAATATGGGGGAATTCCCAGTGCATCGAGCACACTCCAGAGTTGGCTATGTGGGACCAGGTCAAAGGCAGTCCGTAGATCAATGAATGCAAGGTACTGCTGCCTTTGCCCAGTACAACCACTTTCCAGTAAAGCATCATAAGCCGGAATGATTGCTCTATAGTCCCCATACCTGATCTGAAGCCAGCCTGGAAGTCGGAAAGGATATGCTTCTCCTCTACCCACTGCAAGACCCTTCCTAAAACCACTTTACCTGCCACCTTCTGTGTGGAGACCAAAAGGCTTATAGGGCGATAGTTAGCTGGGTCGTCCCGACTCCCTTTCTTAAAGATTGGGACAACCTCAGCGCCCTTCCATGAATCCGGGAGAGCTGCACCAGCCAAGCCAGCATTCAGTAAGGAAGCAATAAGTCTCCCCCACTCATCTGGATTAATGCGGAGCAAGTCTCCTGGAATGCCATCAGGGCCCGCTGCCTTATTGGGGACAAGACACTTAATCGCCCCCACCACTTCCTTAGATGTAAACAGGAGTTCCTCCTTAGGCTCAATGCAATCTATGGGGTACTGTTCAGTCGGAGTTACCTCAATACCCGGTACCATTGTATAGAGCTGGGAGAAGTGGTCAAACCACGCGCCCGCCGCTATATTACATGGTATAAGCGAGTCCACGGCTTTGTCCCTAGCTCTTATTAAGTCCCAAAATCCCTTTGAGTCCTTCCTTAAGCTTGCCACCTTTAGGTCATACCAAAACTGATTCTCCTGCTCAGCCTTGGCCTTTGATATTACCCTTCTATAATTTCTCCTTGCAATGCTAATCAGGCTTCCATGCTTGGCTTTCACCGCCTTGATTAGATCCCTTTTGGCATCACGACAGGCAGGGGAGAACCAACCAGCATTGCCCTTGGGTTCACCTCTTACGTTGCCCCTTGTGCCTGCAGGACGGACTAAAAACAGTTCACCTAAGGCGTTGATGGTTTGGGCAAACAGAGCGGGAACCTCATGCGCGCTGAGTGCGGGGGAGTCTAAGCGGGGCATGATATTAGACATTATGGATTTTACTTCCAAGATCTTCCCCTCATTGCCAGCAATGATCATCCATTTCAGGCGCCTACCACAGTTGGAAGGGCATACTTCGTGTGTTGTTTTCCATACATGTGGGATTGGAGCTGGGGTCACACCCACCCACAAAGGGGACAGAGATAGATGATTGTGGTCGCTGTCAGTGGACGGCAAAACCACCATGTCTAGCAAATGGGCCCAAAGTCTATAGTTCAAGAGAATAAAGTCAATTCGTGAAGAATGGCCTACTCTATTAAACGTATGGGCCCCGGTAGGGTCTGAATTTGATCTACCGTTGGTTGCCCTAAGACCATGTTCCAGGCAAAGGGCGTTAAGATCAATGGCACTTTGGGTCCAGCTTCTAATTGGGGATAATGTTAGGGGGGGGATTCCTCTCCTTGCATCATCCTCCCGGGTACCCAATATGTCCTCCACAGCAAGGGGTTCAAATGTACAATTGAAGTCCCCAGCCAGTATGACAAGGGAGTCAGCACCACTAGATCTAAGTTCCTCATCAATGCCCATAAGGGACAGTGTGGATGTGCCACCCCTTGTTCCTCTGACATAGATATTAAAGACTTCGAGTACCCTCCCCCCACATGGCCCTCTCACTGTTATTCTCTGTAAATCAGGTGACTTGGTGGCTATACACCTGTTAGAGAATCCCAGGGAAATACTTGCCCAAATTAGTAGGCCGCCAGAGGGGCGGCCCTTCCCACCAGGCGATTGTATTGCAGAAACAAAGTAGGTAGTGAAACCCACCTTGTGATGAGGTTCCAAGCACCAAGTTTCCTGAAACAAGCAAATCCCCAATGATTCAACAAATTAATTCCATTCAGGTATGCCAGTATTCCGAGCAAGACCCGCTATATTCCAACTGACCACCTTCAGGGCTACACCGCCAGCTCCTCCCCGCCCTAACGCTAGTTTACTCACAAGGGGGTCATGCACAATGCTAGGGGCCTCCTCCGGGACCAAGGATATAGTTCCCCCCCCGAAACGCCTCCAAAGGGGACCGTGCATGCTCAAGATCTTCAGCACCAACCACAAACGGGTGACCCCCAGACATAGCGGGAACAAAGAGTGTACAAATAGGTGACCTCTCCAGTTCCCCTCTAACGGTTGAGCTAACACTTGAAATCTCCCCGGATGCCTCAGCATGCTTCTCTCGTAAAGGGCAGATAGCATGTCAATAGCTATGCCACAACCGACCCTGCGGCTGGTACGGACTATTGTAAAATAGGCTAAATTGGGAGAGATTACCACGAGCCTGCCTGCCACCCCGGTCCTCCCACACAGGTGTTCCAACTGGCCTAACTGATAAGTTTGGGGGATTAAAGAAGCTGAGGTCGCGTGTACCTATTCCTCCACCACTACCTGATGGACTGTGCTCCCTAGTGGGAAAACAACAAACATAGCTGGCAACCCTTGGGTCCTCAAAATTTACTATGATGCAATCCCCGCTTATATTTTTTGGCCTAGTACGGTCCAACCAACTCTCCTTGCATGAATTACCCGCCCATCCCAGGAATCCGGAAAGGGTCTATTTTCCTTAAGCCAGAATAAGGGCTTATTCAGCAATTCCACAAAAGTCTCGTGTTTACCTGGATTAAGTTCGGGCACCCCAGGCAGCACTGCCACAAAGGGCTGGCAGTCGGGAGGTAAGTTAGCATTTGGGGCCATCCCACCCTTAGGACCCCTGCCTGACTGCATGGCATGGGCCTGTACTGGTTTATCTATTTTAGGGGTAGTACTCTCCGGGGCATTACTAGTGGCTAGAGTGTTAGTACTTGCACGGCCTGGAGTGCCAGTAGCCCTGGGACACGCCGTCTTTTTGGCTGGAATAGTATTAGCCTTAGAGGTCTTCAAATTGACTACGGCATTAGGTGCCAACGGCCCGGGCTTCTTGGCTACCCCTGGACGAGCCACAGGGTTAGAAGCAGGAACAATCACCACAGGCACCACAGGAGCGGGACCGGCTAGAGTGTTGGCTATGGTAATGGGACCTTGAGGGGCTATGGGGGTCTCCCTGCTATCAGATCCCCCCCAGTCTCCTCCTCCCTAATTCTTAACTGCAACTTAATACACAATTTTAGGGAGAAGAAGTTATCTAGGGTTGTCTGCTCTAATTTATCCACCCGCTCTGACAACCCTTGGATTCTCTCTAACACAGGGATGTGGTTCTGAAAAATCTGGATTCATATAATCGTACTGGACTCGAGAATAAAAACTTCGTCGAAATAGGACGAATTTGGTGTCAAAAGACCGAGAATGACGAGTTCATCAAGTACATGTATTTTCGGCGTATTCGAGTGACGATTTCACCTCGAAATCGTCATTTACATTCTAAACCCTTAGCTACATGTTGCCCTTTTCATAGGCCTTAATCCAGTTGAATTTGATTCCACAAGGACACATACTCCTTAATCGACTTCTCCCTGACCCCAGTACAAGTTAGAACCATTGCCCCAGGCCGAACTCGTTAGGTCAGTTCCCTCCCAGTGGCCGAGCAAGATAGCATCTAGGCTCAACCAGCCATAAAACCATTTCAGCGCGCACACCTGCCATATCTCGCTCACATCTTTTCTCCATTCCTTTTCTTCACTTGCTTTATGATGGGGAGGTGACCGTTTTTATTAGGGGTCCAGCGATATCTGATGAAATGTTGGGCCTTGCCGGATGATTTGTTATGGGCAGCACGACGTGAAATATGTACATGTCATCGTGACTCTGCTTTTCTTTTGTAATCAGTAACTATAAATGAAATACCACGAATCCAAGGAATGTTTTGCCCAAGGCTGAAAATAACGTATAAGAAGAGAAGCCTGACTTCGTGAAAGTGTGCAGTCTCCTGAGAATATACCCGTGTTGTACTTCTAGGACCCGGTTACCTTGGTTGCAGCCAATAAACTAATCTTTGACTTCACCTGGAAGACTCCGAGTTTCTGTAGGTCTGACTCAGGAGAACCCGAGGTCTCTGGGTGTTGATCCCCTGGCACCGCTGGGTTACCAGTTCTGTGCCGGTTCTTAAAAACCCAGTACCTCAATTGGCGCCCAACGTGGGGCGATTCCAGTGGTACCAATCAGCCTGAAGATCGTGAGGAGCTTCGTGTGGAAATTCCGGAGGAGGGCCCACCACCTCATCGACCCCTGCATGTCGACGTGGTCCGAAGGTCTTTGCTGCGAGGTTCCCCGCTTCCCGACGGCTACAAGGACTGCTGCCCTGGCTATCGCCCTGATGTTGGACCCTTGAAGTTTTCGGTAGAGCGAAACGCTGAGACGAGTCTTCTGGTGACGCCATCGATATTTTTCAGTTAAGTATAAGTGGAGCGTCTCCCAGTCCTTAGTTGGACTTACTTTGTGGTATCTTGGAGATACAAAAGGTTTTTATTGGTTCTTGCAAGCACCATAACCGAAGGACTCGTGTATTCACGAGAAATATCGTAATCGATAAATCCTTTGAAGTTTTGGAACAAGGCTAGAGAGCGAGGATGCCTAGTCTTAGACTTGGGAATTTGTTTTGTCTTGGTAGTAATAATAGGGACTCCCGATTGGAGGACTCATGTCCGGTTCCTCCAGTTGGAACTCCGACTTACGAGCTATATGTTAAACATGGGGTAGGCCCCATCGTTTACAACGAAGTATGGATTAAATACACTAGGAAAGATGGTGTTTTAAAATGGCCCCAATATGGTAGCTTTGATTCTGAAATCTTAGACAACCTTGAAGTTAAACTCTTCAAAAAGAAAGCCCGGCCGGCGATGTTTGACTCTTTCCGCTTATGGCGCAAAGAAGCCAAACAAAAAGAAATTAAATTAGCTAAGAAAAATAAGAGAGAAGGGGGACTTTCAGTAATGCAAGCTGCTGTGCAGTTTAAAGATAATGAGGAAGAACAGATAAATGAGCAGTTGCACAGGCAACGTAAAATGGCTATAGATAAGTGTTATCCAGTTTTGCCGTCTTTTCAGCAAGAGGCAGCAAAAGAGCGTGAAAAAGACCAATTAATGTCGCAATTATTAACTTCACCACCCCCCTATGCGCAGAATGCCACAGCACCCCCGCAACCCTTAGTTGCACAAGCTGCGCCTCCTGCTCTTCCACAGCACCCACCAGCTGTTCTTCAGCCGGCTCCTACTTCTTCGGTGCAGCCTCCTCCAGGCCCACCGACCACTTCTGTTTCATCTGTGTTTTCTACGATTTTGCCTACTATACTTTCTACATCTCCTAATGCCCCCTCTACGATTTTGCCTAGTACCACATCTATTATTCCTGATACCTCTTCTGCCATCTCTACACCCGCCTTATCTCACCCCGTTTTTTCACCTGTTTGTCCTTCAGTTTCACCTTCCATTCGGCAGAAAATGGCCAGCACTGTCACTAATCTTCTTTTACCTCTTTTCGGGTTGCCTGCTACGACCCCTAACATAGGAAGGAGACAGTTGCGAAGTCAACTGCCTGATTATCAAGAGAGAGATTCCCTGAATAGTTTAGCTCGGAAATGGGTCTTGGACACTGCAAAATATGATGTACAGTCAGTCATGGAAGTCTTCCATCAATGGGAAACATCGACACAGAGATATGTTTTCGAACAGATGTGTGTCTTTCTTGGCGAGGATTTAGAAGACAATGATCAAGAATGCATCCCACAAGAGATGTGTCGTGTACGATTTAAGTTCGGAGAGGGTATGATTGTGGGTCCCGACGTGGAAAAGGCAGTTGAAATGTTATTATCATATCGAAGTAAGGGAAGCAGTTCTGGGTCACCATCGGAATTTAGTGCATCTAGTAGGAAAAAGGCACGACAATACCCTATGAGAGATGTTCCCCCACAGTGGAGGGAGGGTGACGCGACAGCTGTCCCACCTGTCCTGCCACACTTTCACCGTGTATGGGTACATGTCCCATGGAAGCGAGCAGAAGTTTTAGCACTCAAACAAACACTACCAGATCCACGTAAAAATCCTGCAGGGTACTATAAAGAATGGTCGCAAACTGCTGGGTCATGTATAATGAATTTGGCCGATATCGATATGTTATTCGGGAACGTTGTTCCACAGCCTTTATGGGGTAAAATTCGTCATGTAGATCATGACCAGGAATTAGGTGACACGTGGGCTAATATTACTGCTGCAGATGCACGCCAAGTTGGTGGTGCCAAGCCTGAGCCTCTGATAGCGGCACTACCTGGTAGAATAGTAGATTACATGAAAACGATAATGCCTGCAATACGCGTAAATTGGGATAAGTTATATGCATGCAAGCAAAAGAAAGAGGAAACTGTTTCAGATTTCTTCACCAGATTCGAAGAAACATTCATTGATCACAGCGGTCAAGATATGACCACAGAAGGTGGTCAGAGATTGTTCGTCGATAAATTTGTGCACAATCTGCTTCCAGATTTGTGTAGGAAATTAAAAGATTCGGAAAGTTCTTGGGCAGTCTCATCTTCAGCCCAGATATTAGCTACCGCACAGTACTACGAGAATAGAGACAAAGATGAAAAAGATAAAGTAGAAAAGAAAACTAGAGAACTCAAAACGAAGGTTTTGCTACAGCAAGCCTATCCGCCACGTGGTGGTGGTAATCAAAGTAATAATGGTCAGAATCACTACCAGAATACGTTTCAGCAGCCTCAACAATATCAGAGAAACTTGCAAAGATTCGATTACACTCAACACCGCGTAGGTCCCAACCAGTGTTTATATTGCAAACAAGAGGGTCATTACAAATATAACTGTCCTGCCCTGCCACAACATACGAATGGAGTTCCTAGCGTTAGAGGTCGTGGCAGTCAGCAAGCACCTAGAGGTAGAGGGCGTGGAAACGCCCCTCAGGACGCACGTCCCCTTCCACCACAAAACTCTATGAACAGGTTTGACCAGCAAAATAGCGTATCTGACAGGACAGCTCAATACTACGTTGATGAGTATTACACAGAAAATGAGCAGTGGGAAAATGAGGATTGCTAGGACAGCCATAGACGAAGAGAGGGAGTCGTTTCAGTTCCAGTAGATCAGAGTGGACCTTACGTTGAGGTGATTACATCAGGTGTGTCAGAACCTTTTCTGTTGGATACTGGTGCTACAAAGAGTTCTATTATGCACTCCAAACTCCCTGGCGCACCTTTGTCTGGCGAAATGAACGTTTCCGTAGGTTTTTCTGGTGCCCCGGTTAGAAATCCGATTTCTGACCTTTTATCTCTTTCTGTTGGTCCTTGTGAATTCGAAGCACCCCTTATTTTGACAACAGGTTGTGGTGAAAATTTGCTAGGATTAGATTTTCTAAAAAGATTGTATGCGACTTTGTACTGTTCTCCTTCAGGAGTACAACTTACTTTAGGTAAGAAAGTGGTTTCTCCCATGTATTTGTCGAGAAATGCACTTCCAGCAGAATTGGCACTTCTCCCAGATATTCTTTGGGCTACTGGTCCAAATGATGTAGGCCTTTTAGAAATTCCACCATATGTCGTAACATTGAAGTCGAATGTCAAACTGCCACGAATTCCCCAATACAGAATATCCAATGAGGGTGAAAAAGCTTTGCTAGCGATTGTTTACGAGCTGATTGAAAAAGACGTGATTGAAGAAACACGAGGCAATGTTTGCAATAGTCCTGTTCTGCCTGTTTTAAAACGAACTGACCCTTCTCTCTCAGCCACCTGTGTATAGATTCGTGATTGATCTTAGAGAAGTAAATAAGATAGTGGTGCCACAATTCCCAGTTGTCCCCGACATTACAACATTATTGACTATGATTCCAGCCTCTGCCTCCTGGTTTTCGGTGATTGACCTGAAGAATGCTTTCTTCAGTATCCCGATTGCTGAGAAAAGCAGGGATATTTTTTCCTTTAGTTTAGGAGGTCGAAGCTTCCGCTTCAAACGCGCTCCTCAGGGCTACTGTGAAAGCCCCTCAATATACAGTCAAGCTCTGAAAACACAGCTAGACACGATTGTTTTGCCTACAGGTGCCACTCTCGTACAGTACGTGGACGATTTGCTCATCGCTGCGGATACTGAGAAAATTTGTAAAATGGCCACGTTGACACTACTGCGTCATCTATGTGATTTGCATCACAAGGTGTCACTTTTTGAATTCCTGGTATTTATGTAACTTTTCTAGTACATGTCTTTTTTCACTAATACACTTTGTAAGAAATTGCAGTAGCTATTTTTTGTTAATCGGTCCTGAAGAAAGCTGGGTTAGATGCCCCTAAAGCTGAAACATGTCGACCATACTGCATAGCGCTAAAAGGTAGTATTACTACCTAGCGTGTTTTTAATCTTTGACACCCAGACTTCTGTTTAAACGCCATCTGAAGTCCGGGTAGCCAATTTTACCATTATTATTTGAGCACTGCACTTATTCATTCACATCACCTGAGGATGTAGACTGTGATCATTACTTTTTGACATCCATTCCCGCACCGGCACTAATTGGTCGGACTTGGGAAGGCATGACTAGCAACTCCCACGTGACGTAAACTCCACCACATGGGTGGTCTGATGGGAATTGCTTCAGCCTCCCGTCACCAATAGCCTGTATCTCAGGCAGCCCTTGTTTCATGCATACACCACCAGTGCCACACGGTTACTGTTGTAGGCATACACCTCTTCTTGACCTGATCTGCTCTCTTGTGTGTTATGTACTTCAGTATAGGGGAACGAGCAGACTGGTCACTAAACATTCCCCTTGACCCTCCACATACCCTTTTTGTTTTCAATATTGAGTGCACCTTCCGGTTGCGGGTCTATGTAATCAGGATGCAAACGAAGTTTAGTTTGCATCTTTTAGCTCACCCAACTTTAGTGTGTGTGTTGCCTGTCTGTCGTTTTCCACCGACACCCCAGGATAATAATATCCCCGTTGATACTGTCTATATATTTCCTCATGGATTTTTTTGTCACCTAATTTATCATACAAGTGACTTATGATGGAACAGTTGCCCATCAATTTAGAGCCCTCAATCCACTTCAGATATTGTCTGGTTTCCTTTCCTTTCTTAATTATCTGCTCAATAGCACCCACGATGCCAAAGTTCATGATGGAGGATCACTATCCACTCCATCTGTTAGTGTTGGTCTCCATTGTGTGAATTGCTTTTTCACAATACACCCCCCTCCCCAACTACTATTCAATTCTTTTCTGTAGCTGTAGAGCCATTTATTGGTGAACCCGGATCGATGCCTTCCACCGGGCATAGGTTAGCGGAGCAATGTCTCCCCAAGGGCGCGCCATGGTATCCTTTTTATACCCTATGCAATTATTACTTGATTTTGTATTTTTCAACCCATATAGTAATGAGTTTGATGATATCAGAATCCTTTTACCCAAGGTGCCGGATGGCGAAATGCATAATCCGGTATCCAGCGACCAACTATTACTGCGCATGCGCATGAGAGTAGTATTTGTCAACTCTCCACGCATGCGCGATAAATCAGCGGTTCCTATCGCGGTTTCTCCGCGTCCTGCCAGTTTGCAATAGTACGGAGGAACAATCACCAGGTGCATTAAGGCTATTCAAACAGGAAGGGCGTTTCTGCTACTCGCCTCCCCTTCCGCTCGTGTTCAGAGCCGAGGTACCGACGGAGAGGTGAGTCTTGCAGCGCCTTCTCTTACATTCTATGGCGGTTGATTTTGAAGTGAGAAACTGTGTCATTGAGCAAGCCAGACTGAAGTGAGCCAAGTAGGCCCCTTATTCTTAGAAATTGTTTGCTAAGGGTGCCAAACAGGCCGCTTATTTCTAGAATTTTTTTTGCTAAGGGTGGTTTTCTACTCCCATAGAGCTAAGCAATTTTTAATGTTGAAAAGGTTTTTGTACCTATTCAGAGGTGAAGGTCAGGATACCCTATCATCATGTCAGCGCCCTGGTTGTTAAATGGCCATGGGTGTTAATAGATCTTGTTTCTTGAACAAAATTAAGGCTAAAAGTTCTTTGAGAAAGATCTCCATAAGATTTTTCCTATCATCTTTTCCAAAAATATTCCAAACCACTTTTTTGAAGTGAGTAATTCAGAGGTACCCAGTAATACCAAGACAGTGCTCTTTTAAATCTGGGAAGGAGTCGGTGCCAGTTATGACAGTGGGGCAACTATCGCACGTCTTTTGGGTTTTAGGTGTGAAGCGATCAGTTCAGGCACGGTAAAGTCATGTGCTTACTGTGTCTTTTATCTTTACACCACAGAGCGGGGCCTCATTCTCCCGAGCGGTTGCCGGGTGAGGTGAGGTTATCACCCACATAATGCTGGGTGAGTATCACTGTGAGGAAATGCCTCAGTGTGATCGAGCTAGTATGCTCTCTACGAATGCAGAATGTAAATTATTCATGCATGTGTGCCTGCACGGTTTCTTTGTGTGTGTGCTGGGGTATGTATGGTACTTGACGCTGTCTGACATATTGTCTTTTTGGTTTATTGTTAGGAAGAAGATTCGCTCCTTTCTTTCCAGTGGAAACTTAAGTATTTGAATTCCTGGTATTTATGTAACTTTTCTAGTACATGTCTTTTTTCACTAATACACTTTGTAAGAAATTGCAGTAGCTATTTTTTGTTAATCGGTCCTGAAGAAAGCTGGGTTAGATGCCCCTAAAGCTGAAACATGTCGACCATACTGCATAGCGCTAAAAGGTAGTATTACTACCTAGCGTGTTTTTAATCTTTGACACCCAGACTTCTGTTTAAACGCCATCTGAAGTCCGGGTAGCCAATTTTACCATTATTATTTGAGCACTGCACTTATTCATTCACATCACCTGAGGATGTAGACTGTGATCATTACTTTTTGACATCCATTCCCGCACCGGCACTAATTGGTCGGACTTGGGAAGGCATGACTAGCAACTCCCACGTGACGTAAACTCCACCACATGGGTGGTCTGATGGGAATTGCTTCAGCCTCCCGTCACCAATAGCCTGTATCTCAGGCAGCCCTTGTTTCATGCATACACCACCAGTGCCACACGGTTACTGTTGTAGGCATACACCTCTTCTTGACCTGATCTGCTCTCTTGTGTGTTATGTACTTCAGTATAGGGGAACGAGCAGACTGGTCACTAAACATTCCCCTTGACCCTCCACATACCCTTTTTGTTTTCAATATTGAGTGCAACTTCCGGTTGCGGGTCTATGTAATCAGGATGCAAACGAAGTTTAGTTTGCATCTTTTAGCTCACCCAACTTTAGTGTGTGTGTTGCCTGTCTGTCGTTTTCCACCGACACCCCAGGATAATAATATCCCCGTTGATACGGTCTATATATTTCCTCATGGATTTTTTTGTCACCTAATTTATCATACAAGTGACTTATGATGGAACAGTTGCCCATCAATTTAGAGCCCTCAATCCACTTCAGATATTGTCTGGTTTCCTTTCCTTTCTTAATTATCTGCTCAATAGCACCCACGATGCCAAAGTTCATGATGGAGGATCACTATCCACTCCATCTGTTAGTGTTGGTCTCCATTGTGTGAATTGCTTTTTCACAATACACCCCCCTCCCCAACTACTATTCAATTCTTTTCTGTAGCTGTAGAGCCATTTATTGGTGAACCCGGATCGATGCCTTCCACCGGGCATAGGTTAGCGGAGCAATGTCTCCCCAAGGGCGCGCCATGGTATCCTTTTTATACCCTATGCAATTATTACTTGATTTTGTATTTTTCAACCCATATAGTAATGAGTTTGATGATATCAGAATCCTTTTACCCAAGGTGCCGGATGGCGAAATGCATAATCCGGTATCCAGCGACCAACTATTACTGCGCATGCGCATGAGAGTAGTATTTGTCAACTCTCCACGCATGCGCGATAAATCAGCGGTTCCTATCGCGGTTTCTCCGCGTCCTGCCAGTTTGCAATAGTACGGAGGAACAATCACCAGGTGCATTAAGGCTATTTAAACAGGAAGGGCGTTTCTGCTACTCGCCTCCCCTTCCGCTCGTGTTCAGAGCCGAGGTACCGACGGAGAGGTGAGTCTTGCAGCGCCTTCTCTTACATTCTATGGCGGTTGATTTTGAAGTGAGAAACTGTGTCATTGAGCAAGCCAGACTGAAGTGAGCCAAGTAGGCCCCTTATTCTTAGAAATTGTTTGCTAAGGGTGCCAAACAGGCCGCTTATTTCTAGAATTTTTTTTGCTAAGGGTGGTTTTCTACTCCCATAGAGCTAAGCAATTTTTAATGTTGAAAAGGTTTTTGTACCTATTCAGAGGTGAAGGTCAGGATACCCTATCATCATGTCAGCGCCCTGGTTGTTAAATGGCCATGGGTGTTAATAGATCTTGTTTCTTGAACAAAATTAAGGCTAAAAGTTCTTTGAGAAAGATCTCCATAAGATTTTTCCTATCATCTTTTCCAAAAATATTCCAAACCACTTTTTTGAAGTGAGTAATTCAGAGGTACCCAGTAATACCAAGACAGTGCTCTTTTAAATCTGGGAAGGAGTCGGTGCCAGTTATGACAGTGGGGCAACTATCGCACGTCTTTTGGGTTTTAGGTGTGAAGCGATCAGTTCAGGCACGGTAAAGTCATGTGCTTACTGTGTCTTTTATCTTTACACCACAGAGCGGGGCCTCATTCTCCCGAGCGGTTGCCGGGTGAGGTGAGGTTATCACCCACATAATGCTGGGTGAGTATCACTGTGAGGAAATGCCTCAGTGTGATCGAGCTAGTATGCTCTCTACGAATGCAGAATGTAAATTATTCATGCATGTGTGCCTGCACGGTTTCTTTGTGTGTGTGCTGGGGTATGTATGGTACTTGACGCTGTCTGACATATTGTCTTTTTGGTTTATTGTTAGGAAGAAGATTCGCTCCTTTCTTTCCAGTGGAAACTTAAGTATTTGAATTCCTGGTATTTATGTAATTTTTCTAGTACATGTCTTTTTTCACTAATACACTTTGTAAGAAATTGCAGTAGCTATTTTTTGTTAATCGGTCCTGAAGAAAGCTGGGTTAGATGCCCCTAAAGCTGAAACATGTCGACCATACTGCATAGCGCTAAAAGGTAGTATTACTACCTAGCGTGTTTTTAATCTTTGACACCCAGACTTCTGTTTAAACGCCATCTGAAGTCCGGGTAGCCAATTTTACCATTATTATTTGAGCACTGCACTTATTCATTCACATCACCTGAGGATGTAGACTGTGATCATTACTTTTTGACATCCATTCCCGCACCGGCACTAATTGGTCGGACTTGGGAAGGCATGACTAGCAACTCCCACGTGACGTAAACTCCACCACATGGGTGGTCTGATGGGAATTGCTTCAGCCTCCCGTCACCAATAGCCTGTATCTCAGGCAGCCCTTGTTTCATGCATACACCACCAGTGCCACACGGTTACTGTTGTAGGCATACACCTCTTCTTGACCTGATCTGCTCTCTTGTGTGTTATGTGACTTTCCAAGCTTCAATATTGCCGACAAGAAGTGACCTACTTAGGTCATCTCTTATCGAAGGAGGGAAGGAAACTGACCCCAGAAAGAATTCAGGCAATAGCAAAATTGAATGTGCCAAGAACGCAGAGAGAAGTACGCGCTTTCTTGGGCATCACATCGTACTGTAGACAGTGGATTCCAAATTTTTCGTTATTAGCCAAACCCTTGTTGGCACTAACGTGTAAAAATACACCCAATCCCATTCACTGGTCTGAAGAGTGTCAGAAAAGTTTTCTTGAATTACGCACAGCATTATGTTCGGCCCCTGTGTTAGGTAACCCCAACTACAGTAAGCCTTTCACATTATATGTCCACGAGAAGGAGGGCTGTGCATTGTCTGTGCTGACCCAGTTATACGGAGATAGACAGCGGCCATGCGCCTATTTTTCGTCAACTTTGGATCCGGTAGCACGAGCATTGCCAAGTTGTTTAAGGGCCAAAGCAGCAGCAGCTGTTTCCATTCGACAGTCTGCTGGTCTAGTAATGAATAATACGCTAATCGTGATGGTCCCGCATGCAGTAGACACATTGTTAAATAGGACCAAGACACAGCACTTAACTAGTGCTCGACTGTCCAGTTATGAATTGACGCTACTAGCAAGCCACGTGCACATAAAAAGGTGCAGTACCTTGAACCTAGCCACATTGTTACCAATTGCAGAGGAATCGGATGCTTCAGAACAGCACGATTGTTTCTTTCGAACAGAGGAAGAGACGAAAGGGAGAGTTGATCTGTTCGACACTCCTCTTGCTGAATGTGATGGTACATTATGGGTGGATGGTTCATGCTTTAAACTCCCAAATGGTAACGTGACTACAGCATATGCTGTCACAACTTTGCACACAGTCATTGAAACTGCGCGAATACCACATGGTTCAGCTCAAGCCGCTGAACTCGTGGCACTGACGAGAGCATGTGTGTTATCTAAAGGAATGAAAGTGACTGTCTATACCGACAGCCAGTACGCTTTTGGAGTGGCTCACAGTTTTGGACGATTGTGGAGAGAACGTGGGTTCCTGACTTCGCATGGAGCTAAGATTCAGCATGGTCAGTTGGTGAATGAGCTTCTTGAATCACTGACGTTGCCCCTGAAAGTAGCGATCGTAAAATGTAGTGCTCACAAGAAAGTGACTGATGATGTTGGTCGTGGAAATGCATTCGCTGATGAAACTGCTAAGGAAACTGCAAAGAATGTGATGAGCCGAATGTATGTTGCGAGCCCAGAAAGATGGACTGGTGATGTTGGAATATGTGAAGACACGATAGAAAGTGTGAAGTCCATCCAAGCTGAGGCCACGGAGAAAGAGTTAAGCATGTGGAGAGAAAGTACAGGGAAAATGGATGCAAATGGTTGTTGGATTGAATTGACAGAGCGACAGAGATGGTTGTTACCCGATGCATATATGCTTGCAGTGGTTACAATGGCTCATGGGATGGCCCATATCAGCGCGAAAGGGATTTGCGAGTTGTTGGCCCCGGTGTGGAAGAATTCAGGAATTCCCAAGTGTGCAGAGAATGTTGTCAAGAATTGCATGGTATGCCTGAAGCACAATCCTGGTAGGGGAACCCCAACTCCAGCTGGTCATTTTGCTCCTCCTACGTATCCGTTCGAGGTTTTGCAGCTAGATTTCATACACATGGAGAGGTGCAACAACTTAAAATACGTGGTTGTTTGTGCCTTCTCAAGATGGGTAGAAGCCTATCCCCTAAGGGACAATACTGCCTTGTCCACAGCGAAAGCCCTTGAGAAAGAGTACTTCCCCAGGTTCAGAATGCCTAGAATGGTCTGGTCTGACAGCGGAAGTGAATTTGTGGGTTGTGTGATGAAAAGAGTATGTGAAGGGCTAGGCATTAGGCAGAAGTTCCACGCTGCAAATCACCCCCAATCAGCTGGATTAGTGGAATGTTACAATGGCACGCTTAAACTTAAATTGGCCAAAATCCAAGCGAGCACAGGTCTTAAATGGCCTGACGCTCTACCCTTAGCACTCCTATCCACCAGAATGACTGTGCATTCGCGAGTGAAACTCAGCCCCTATGAAATAGTCTTTGGTCGGCCAGCCAACATATGGGGAGTGCCTAGGCCCACGAAGTTTAGCGAGCTGCAACACCCTATTTTGCTTGACTATTTGTATGAATTGACGGCTAAATTGCGTGTTTTATATCAACAGGTCCACAACACCTTGCCTCCGGTCTCTGAGACTCCGGGTCACTCCATTGAACCCGGTTCATGGATCCTAGTCCGCAACTTTCAAAGAACAAGAAACGACCAGCCCAGATGGACCGGGCCTCACCTCGTCCTTCTGTCTACAAGGTCGGCTGTTAGGGTGGAGGGGAAGGCCAATTGGGTCCACGGGATCCATTGTAAGAAGATACCCTTCCCTCTGCCACATGACCAATGGGTCCGGAAAAGAGGCACCGACTCAGAGCGCACAACTTATGAACGTGTAAAAGCAGCTAATCCTGATTGTGAAAGTGAGAACATTTTTCAAGAAACTGTGCCACCACCAGAACAATTGAACTCTGTGGAACCTGAACTATTATTTCTGGACCAGACAGCGCCCGGAAAAAGACGCTACAATTTACGTCCAAGAAAAACAGACTAAAAGTAAAAGTGATTTCATTTATGATCCGAGAGAAAAACCTGTGGACTAATAAAAAATGTGTGCTTCCCCAAATCCTATTTTTGAAAGTGCAGATTCTCCCATCTAGGTAACTTGCTTATTTTTGTTTTTTTTCGAACCGCCATCCGGGTTCCGCTGCTAGGGTCGCGGTTGATTAAAGACTTTTGGGTGCAGCTGACGACGTTAGGTCGCTGGTTCCGGTTGGTCCAAGGGAGCAGCCCTAGACTGACGGAAGCATCCTTTAGCAGAAACAACCTACCACCGCGGGCAGCACCTCAGAGAGGATGGAGTTTCCTGATGTGGAGAGGCCTGTCAAACAAATGAACTTTAAGCAGAGACTTTTTTCCACGATGACGAAGAAAAGTTTTATAATAGTGTGTATTTTTATGCTATTCAGCGTAATGGTCTTTTTGATAAGCTATGTTTTATTCTCTTTTCATGTGACATTTGCGCCCACTACATCACCCATACCTCCTCCTACTGTTTCCTCTCATTCTTTCCACCCTTTGCCTGACCACGAATCAAATAGGAGATTAGAATTCATTAATAACTCCTTCGTTCAGTTATTACACCAACACTAACTTGTAATGAACACAACTAACTGTTGGGTGTGTGGTCTCATGCCCCACACCACGGATAGAGGTATCCCCTATTTGGTCCTGCCATTTAGTCACAATGGGTCAGTATGGGCCTATAGGACAATGTTCATATATGCACGAGAAATCCAACCCCTACGTTCTGTAAAAGACAACCTCAAGACTAGCGCCCTAGTCAAAGGTATAGTTGACATGATCAAGGAAGTAACTTCTTACGAAGATACCCCGGATGATGAGATACTCGACTATGTAGGTTGGAATGTGACCGGATATGGCACTACATTAAGTGAGAAACAGCAAGCCAAAAGACCGTCCCCTATCTGGATCGTACCCCATCAAGGTCACCTATGTCTGCAAGGTATTGGCAAGAATCCCAGAGCTCAGCTAGGGAAGAGTGTCTGTACAGAAACGTATGTTTTTGGATCTCAGACTTCCCCTGCGTTTTTAGCCGCTAAGAGTACTTATTTCATCTGCCATGATAGAGCCTATACATGGTTGCCCCCTGACTTCTCGGGCTCATGTTTTGTTTCATTCCTGTTACCTCCCACCTACACAGCAGCGGCGGATTACCATCGGACAAGGGTAGTTAGAGGTGTTTTGAGTAAAGAAGACACTGCAGGTCAAGAATTTGGTGACTTTGCAATGGGTTTTCTGCCGTTCTGGGGAGCCATGGCTAACAGCAGGAACATAAGGCAATTGACAAGGGTAGTTGAATCCACCGTGATTGAAACTGCTGGTGCCCTTAGTAACCTGACTGCTGAGCTCCAGTCGGATCGACTTATGACCTTTCAGAACCGGGTCGCTTTGGATGTAATACTTGCGGACCGAGGTGGAGTATGCAAATTGATCCAGTCCAGTTGTTGCATTTTCATTCCAGATAATGCTCCAACAGTGTACAAGGCCATCTCCAAACTACATAAGATTTTCGAATCTGTTCATGTGGATAAAGGAGATTGGTCGTTAATGGGATGGTTCTGGGAACTAATATCTGCCTGGGGATGGAAAATTCTGATGGTCATTGGGATGGTCTTAGCCATTCTTTTCCTGTTCTGTCTATGCATACAGTGTGCTCCTGCAATATGTGGCCTCTGTGCTACATCATGTGTAAGCAAGCCTGTGTCAAGAAATGAACTAAGCACTAGAATGATGTTACAGCAACATCTCAATGACTTTAGGAATATAGATCTGGACTCAGATTAACATGAGGATAGATTAATTGCCTATGTAAGGGCAAAAGGAGGGTCTGTGGTTCTGAAAAATCTGGATTCATATAATAGTACTGGACTCGAGAATAAAAACTTCGTCGAAATAGGACGAATTTGGTGTCAAAAGACCGAGAATGACGAGTACATCAAGTACATGTATTTTCGGCGTATTCGAGTGACGATTTCACCTTGAAATCGTCATTTACATTCTAAACCCTTAGCTACATGTTGCCCTTTTCATAGGCCTTAATCCAGTTGAATTTGATTCCACAAGGACACATACTCCTTAATCGACTTCTCCCTGACCCCAGTACAAGTTAGAACCATTGCCCCAGGCCGAACTCGTTAGGTCAGTTCCCTCCCAGTGGCCGAGCAAGATAGCATCTAGGCTCAACCAGCCATAAAACCATTTCAGCGCGCACACCTGCCATATCTCGCTCACATCTTTTCTCCATTCCTTTTCTTCACTTGCTTTATGATGGGGAGGTGACCGTTTTTATTAGGGGTCCAGCGATATCTGATGAAATGTTGGGCCTTGCCGGATGATTTGTTATGGGCAGCACGACGTGAAATATGTACATGTCATCGTGACTCTGCTTTTCTTTTGTAATCAGTAACTATAAATGAAATACCACGAATCCAAGGAATGTTTTGCCCAAGGCTGAAAATAACGTATAAGAAGAGAAGCCTGACTTCGTGAAAGTGTGCAGTCTCCTGAGAATATACCCGTGTTGTACTTCTAGGACCCTGTTACCTTGGTTGCAGCCAATAAACTAATCTTTGACTTCACCTGGAAGACTCCGAGTTTCTGTAGGTCTGACTCAGGAGAACCCGAGGTCTCTGGGTGTTGATCCCCTGGCACCGCTGGGTTACCGGTTCTGTGCCGGTTCTTAAAAACCCAGTACCTCAGGGAGAAATAGTGATTTCATCATTTTCTCTATGTTTGCAATGGAGAGAGAGTCTGGAGGTGAAGTCCCTACAGGATCAATATTCTGGTCTGTACAGACATTGGCCACTAGCCCTCCAGGTGGGTCCCCCCCCCTTCACTCCCAATAGGGTGCTGGTGTCCCGTCCCGCTACCTTATGGGAACCACCTGTCCTAGTGCCAAACCCCCGGGATCTCTTATATGGTTTGACCAATCTACCTTTCCGTGGGCTAGCCATTCTTTTTCGTTTAATTGGGACTGAATGTATTTGTGCCTGTACAACGAGTGCCGGTAGGAGGGGTATATCCACATGGGTAGGAGTTATAGCCAGGGGCAACTAACTCACTAACCGGAGGGTCTGGGGCAGCATTAATTTCAGCTAAATGGGCTTCAGCTGTCAGACTCTCCAACCTATCTATGCTAGTTCTTAGAGCAGCCACCCGGGGGTGATCCAAGGGAGGTGAGGCAGGGATCAATGGGTCAAGAGGTCGCACTGGGGATGGTACCAAGGCTATCGGACCCAGCGATGACCGTTTATCAACAAGGGGTTCTCGAGAAAGGCGCCGCTCTGTCATAGCGATCTCCTTTTCGATGACAGTGGCCACACGAGTGATAAACTGATCCATGGTGCCGACCACACCCCCCTCTTCTCCCCTACCCCCCCCCTTCTCAAGCTTTTGCCTGATCGAGTTGCCATAGACATGGCAGGGATGACAAGGTGTGGACGCAGAACCTGCAATAAGAATCTTAGTCCTGGGACGGATGGGGACAGTCAATAACCCTGGGTACCTTGCAACCAATTGCCAGTTTTCAGGGGGGTAGCCCAGCCCAGCCACGAACAGCCCCGGACGGCCACAGACGGCCCGCCCTTTGCCCGGGCTTTGCCCGGGCTTTGCCCGGCGTCCCGCTCGCGTCCCGCGCAGCGGAATTGTGGGCTAGATATGTAGGGCGTGTGACGGCAGGAGGGGTGGGGCTATCAGGGGGCGTTGGCCAGCTGCTACGGGCCACACAGGGACTCTTGGTCATCCGAGTCCCTGCAACGCTCCTCGCCTGAAGCCAATGGACTTCCCCCTCGAAGCACCTGGTCCTCGGTAGCGCCTTCAAACACCACGAAGCAGCACCCGCAGAGCGGGTGCTGCGAGGCGCTGCAGTGGTCCCTCCACACAAAGCACCAGGGCAGAACAGGAATCAACAGACGGTGTCCCTCACGCAAGTAAGTCCAGTGAGCAAACAGCAGAGTAGGCGTCCCACAGGTGTCCAGAAGGGAAGCGCTTTTCACAAGTTTACCGGCAGGGGGGCGGGGCTATCAGGGGGCGTTGACCAGCTGCTACGGGCCACGCAGGGACTCTTGGTCATCCGAGTCCCTGCAACGCTCCTCGTCTGAAGCCGATGGACTTCCCCCTCGAAGCACCTGGTCCTCGGTAGCGCCTTCAAACACCACGAAGCGGCACCCGCGGAGCGGGTGTGGCGAGGCGCTGCAGCGGTCCCTCCACACAAAGCACCAGGGCAGAACAGGAATCAACAGACGGTGTCCCTCAGGCAAGTAAGTCCGGTGAGCAAACAGCAAAGTAGGCGTGGATCATGACATTTCAGTTCCTGAATATAGTAATGGTAGCGTTGCCTTTAAAATTAAGTGAGTTCGAGATCGACTCTTTGTGGCCATAAGGGATGTTGGAGGTATTCATTATACATAGATAGTTTTTAGGTTAGTTCTCCATTTTGCCGGGGGGGCTGGATAGAAGATGAGATTGGTTATCTCTTGACCTTTGGATGTATTGTAGTAAAAGTCCACTACAAGTGTTTCAGGGTGTTGCTTCAGCAGTTTATGTTTGAAGTTTTTGGTGGCATTAGCTGTGAGGTTGTGGGGTAGGTGATAGAGAAATAGTTCTGGTCATGGGGTTTCAGGTGTATACTGAGGGGGGTTTGGTGGTCATTCTGCATTTTATGACATGAGTTGCTTGACATTATCAATTAGTCAATTCACTTCTTAGGTTAGATCTAGGGTTGACGTCAATAAAGTGAGGTTCTAAATTATCTAACCCTTGTCTGTGGTTGAGAGGTAGTGACTGGATATATATCAGTCCAAGATGGCTGCCGTTATGGGAGCTCTGGGAGACTCTTAATAACCTCCCAAAGAATAGAAGGTTCAGATCCACCTATAAAAGGAGCACTTGTGGGGAGAAAGAGGTGGCCGTTATAATGACCTGCAGGGCTGTGTAAGGGTTCAAGCAGATGACTGGCAGACCAATCCTAGATGGCCACTGCTCTGTTAAATAGCTTGTCCCCCTTTTATTTCTATTATAGCATAGGTGCAACCAAGATGGATGTTCCTTGAATAGGATCCTCAAAACGGGGTCTCAGAGGGCCTACAGCGAAGCGTAGGGTGGGGATTACCAGGGTGAGTCTCATCTCCCCAGATATCGTTGCTGATGGAGCACGGGTGGCAAGCATTCATCGGAAATGGATTTGAGTCGTTTCTGGTGTCAGACAACAAACTCTCCACAAACCCCAAATTGCCCAGATCGTGCAAAATTCTGGCACATTGCGCTTCGTATGCTTTTCCTTCACCTTGTTCTGGTGCTTAGAGACAACACATGCAAAATATATCCCGAACACACCAATTCCTCTGGTTCATTTGAGAAGTGAACTGGAGCTGTTTATATAACCCAATTTCGCTAGCAGTTGGATTGGCAAAAAGAGCAAATTATGCCCATTTCACAAGATTTTTCTGTCTACTCTTGATGGCTGCGAGACTTTAGTCCACAACTCATCGGTGTCCATAGGTCCAGAAGTGCCAGATCAATGACACATTTTCAGAACGGACCAATATTTTATTTTACAATGAATCTAAATGAAATGTTTTCACAGTCAGTGGTTATTCATCTGGCCCTACTGGACCAATGTTAAATACTCCTGCTGACGTGTGGCATATCCTTTTTATGTGTTTTTATAATGGGGAACATAAACCACGCCTTGCTGTACATTAACATACTCACTGCTCGTGCATTTGAGTGTGTGATGGAAGCATAAGTTCTAGGAAACAGGCCAGGTTATTTTATACCAATTAAATCAATTGAAGAAGGCAAACAAAATATGTGGTTAATTGTTACGTTTTTTAGGCTTATGTTAACAGGTCACAAAGGAATATTCACTTTCCTGGAGCTCCTTGATAAAGACCCAGCTGAAATATGATTACTTGGAAAAATAACCTTGCAGGTTCTGTCTTGAAGATAGGAGAGAGAATCAGAACAGAAATATTGTTTACTGGGGATTGGGGTGGGGTTACGGGCATGGAAGGGTGCTGAAACAGAGTTCATTCAGACTTCAGGCATCAAGACATGAAAAGGTACACTGTGAGGTTTATAAGACTTGCAGAGATAAACTAATACAACTAGACTACTAATCAGCTAGTTAATTTAAGTAGGTATTAAACTAGTTGATTAAGGATGTGGTTTGAAATATGATTGGGGCTTTTCTAACCTATGCTCTTTTGTACATAATATTTGCGGAGCTGCTTATAATCTTTACTATCATTTTTACTCACAGTGTTAGTAAAGGACTAGTGAATAATAAATAATACCAATGTTTATGATTGTGTGTGTATCTGGTACTGGTTTCAAGGGTCGGGGAGTAACTCTATAACTTCACTTGCCGTTCAGAAGCTCTCTAACGGGTTCTGACTCCTAACACTTCCAAATATCAAACAACAAAATATGAACAGGGGTCCAAGGGGAATCAGTATTTATAGACCTGCTTGTATCTTGTCCCCCAACTGAGCAATGTACTACCACATGGAAGATATCAAGGGTCTCTTGTAATTGCCACTTAGATCGGTACCTATTTGTGGTATCCGAAATTGCACATACCAAGAGGTTATCTAGAAGGTTACACAGGAGAGAGACAAAAGGAGGATAAAGAGAAAGATGAAGACACCCATCAGCCCACACATTGGCGGAACTTCATCATCTGGGTCGAAGTGGAAAGATGGTGTTCGCTAGACACTTCCTCAGGAGATTCCTTGAGGATTGCTAGTATCGGATCGTTAGATCGAACCATCAACCACAAGATGTAAAGTTTTTTAGGCTGAAGGGGCAAGTTGCAGTGCTCAAAAGAAGGTGTGAAAAGTGTAAACAATTATAGTGGTGGTCTAAAAATACCTGTTTTGATGTCTAAGAAAACTTTATTGGATATGACCATCAAAACGGCATGTTTAAAAACAGAGTGAAAATAGTATGTAGAAAATTACTATTCACCATGAATATTAATTGGTCAACATGTTTCAGCCCTCACGGGCTTTCATCAGGACCTATGATGTACACTACTGCAACACTTACCATTTATCGTGATAAACAGTGAAGATTATGTAGCCCTACCAGTTGTGAAGTAGTCTCATATCTTAATTTTCAAACCTCTCCTATGGAACAGGAAACAAAAAAGAATATGCACAGAACAAGACAGATGTCAAACATAAGGAAAGCATCTCGTGTCTTATGCTAAGTGTCTCAATCGTATTCTCCACTCACCCATCAATGTAGGGGGGAACAGCCTCACCTCACCTGGCGCTCGCTCAGGACAAAGAGGCCACGCACTGGAACAACAGAAACATAAATCGTTATATGTGACTAGGACATAATGATGTCATGATGTGATGTATAGTGGCTTAATGACATCAAGATTCAGAATTGGAAGTAGAGACCTAGGCAGAGATGCAGGTCCAAGACCCCAGTGACTGACAGACTCTATTTTAATGACAGATTCCAGCATACAAAAAGGTTAAATTTTGCTTCATTGAAAGAATTGAAGACATCACAAAATCTCTTGAAACAGAAATTTTTTTAAAAGAATTTTAATCTGTAAGTACTTGTTAAAAAGCGAGACATGTCCCGCCTTGGGATTTTAGATCTTCAAAACTGCATGGGAAATAGTTAAGTGGTACAGCTCTTCAATAGGAAAAGTCTGGGGAGTTTTCCACCAGTACCAGTGCTACCAGTACCACATCAACAAAGCTGAGCACAGTGGCCCGCCGGTAGAACCACCAATGAACCCCTGATCCAGCCAAAAACAGCCCACACTCACCTTTCCGTCGTTACCTCGGTCTAGCAACTGAGCCGAGGGGAAGGTGGCGAGGCTGTCCAGGGCTGGAAGTTAAAAAGCTCGAAAGCGGACCAGAGAGAGAGCTATCACTCTAGTTAACAGAACAATGATTGGCTCTGCGTCAGCGCTATTCTGCTGCAACAATAATGTCGTCATGTGAAGAAAACGGCTATGTGGTTGGTCCAGCCCAAGCAGTGAGGATCCTATGGGAGCCGGTTTTCTAGACAAAAACGTGCATAGTGTGAAGCGTGCTTTGAATGGTGGCTTCAACCGGAAGCCACCAGTAACGCTCCTCAGCTTAAAGTGCATTTTCAAATGCGGACCACGGTGGAAGACATCAGTGTGTCATGTGGAAAAGGCGCTGATTGGTCAGACTAAACCGGAAAGAAAAAGTATAACAGATGGTGGATGCGCCGAGAGTAAATAACAGAGCACGGCGCTGTTTACAGTATTGCCCGGCTCTTTGTGTAAGGATATGTTCAAAAATGCCTTGCGGTGTCGTGAGTGTATAAAACGCTCTTAGTTCTTTTGCTTGCCTCTTAGTGCATGGACCCATTAGTGCCTAAATGTGCCCTTTGTGTATGGATGCTCATTGGTCGTGCTTAGGGCCAGGAAGAAACTGCACCACATGAAGGGTGCGTCGGAAAATAAACATAAAGGCGCAGCGCTGTGTGTTATATTGGTCTGCTCTTCGTGCATAGACATGTTGCAAAATGTCTCACAGTGTCATGAAATTGGACATAGAATCTGGGCCCGGCAGAGAGTCTAACATGTCACCCTCGTTCTTATGTGAAACTGTAACAGGGAACCTGATGCGGTCAATTTCTAGAAACCGCCGATCATCGCAAAAGAAAGGGTGCCCTGACCTGAAAATTACATAGAGAGCATGGCTAGCAAGCCTGTGCCTACCGATGTTTTACAGACGTCCGCCGCCACTCTTACACAGAGATGGCTAAGATCGATCGTAATGTCTTTAAACAAGTATTTCAATCTCGTCACACACACGAAAACATGATAAAGGCTTATCAGCGGGAGTGACCAAGTCGGTGTGTATGTAAAACAAGATCATATGTAATTACGACGGAGACTACATGGAACAAGCACACTGTATGTGACCTGGGGTAGAAAGAGAAGTTGGCTCTTTCAATGAAAAAGATCACATGAGACGCCCAATAACTCGCTTGCATATCTTGTCATAGTGAAATGGAAAAAGTTCTTATAACTGTAACCACGGTATGTCATCATTTAACCCCTCTGTATCACATTTAAGTTTGAAAATCCATTTTTGTTCTTTTTTGAGCAAAAAATGAGAAATATCGTTCACATGTGGGGGTATGAATGGCTGTTCCAAGACTAGCCATTCCAGCTCATCTGCAGAGTGTTTCATGTTAAGAAAATGAGACGTCAACCGGGTTGCTTGTTTATTGCGCCTGATGGTACTTTTGTGCTCTTGTATTCTCAGTTTGATCTTCCTCGTTGTCATGCCTATATAGCGAAGAGTAACAAAGCCCCTGCACTATACAATATCGATTAGTTCTTAGCAGTAATGGTATCAGTTGAAGTGGTGGAAGTTATTAAGCACATCCAAATTTTAGGTTACACATCGAGAAAAAACGAACAAAGGTTGACATATATCAGTACAGAAACGTTCTGTTCTTGGTGTAGTATTTCTGTTTATTGTTCCTTTGTATGGGCCAACACGTGTTTCATCGCAGGGAACAGACTGCGAATCTTCAGGGCTGAATAGAAGCATAGAAAGTACATTTACGAACATGTTCTATTCATGAACATATTATGATGGTGACTTCGTAGTGTAAACCAGGGTGGAATTAAGCATGCCATTAAGTGACTCTGTGTCAATGTGGCTCGAGATCACTAACTTGGTGACATTAGTGAGCTAGAAAGTTTTATTCGGTTCGATAAAACATACAGAAAAATGGACACTGGCCGGAGGAAAATACGGTGACAAAGTGAAGAAAGTGTTGTGTGTTTAAAAAGACGGAATCCCAAGTGACTAGTGCATTGTATAAAAGAACATCTTAAGAAACAAGGCAATTGTATTTACAATTCTTTAGGCGTCCGACATTGTGCACATGCTTAGAACTGTTTCTATTGATTACTCTGGGGGGTATAGTCAAATATTCGTTGTACTCCTCTTTATACGGTCTTGGTCTAGTCCGTATTAAGAAAGGATAATTATTGTGGAATGAAGTAAAATTACGAATTCAATTTTCTATGGATTAGAAGTAATTTAATCGGAAGTCTAAAACTCTGTTTATATTATGCCAGATAAGTAGAGAGAAGAAAGCCGGTCAGTGAGTAGACTCTGTTATTTGTCTACAGAGGGAGTTGGGTAATGCAAATAAAGAGAGGACAAGGGGGAAGAATAAAAATTAAAGATAAAAAGGGGTAAAAAAGGGGTAAAAATAGGGATGCCGGGTATATGACGCACATGCTCTGGAAATTAAGACTGGAAAGGAACGGTCTGTCAATTAATCGGGTAGACCCATAATATAATACACGGAGGTGTCAGTTTAAACAAAATACGTGAACATAAGACACACTCACCCTCACAAGTGATAGGCGAAAATACATTGGTGAGAGCACGAGGTTGGGGCGTTGCATGGAATCCTGTATCCGGAGTTCCAAAGCATATGTGCTCCAAGCTCTGTGGGATTCGATGAGTCTATATGGTGTATAATAGTATAGACATAGTATAATTTGATTAATTTTCTGATAAGACACATTCAGATAGGGGAAACGGTACTCAAAAAGGTGACCTACCTCGATTGTTTATAATTCAAATGTTAACCGGGAGGAGAAACCAAACAATATTGTTCAAGTTAGTCGAAAATGTTGATACCGAAAAAAGGCGGGTGCACCTGGATCAGTAAAAAGAAAGGGAAAATGTAGGTAGGAAGTATTTAGTTTGACCAAGACGAATAGTGTCTGGTATTCACCTCCAAATGGCAATGGGGAGCTCGCTTACCTCGTTGGTACAGTTCTCCCTCTTCTGGTTCCCGGCGCCGTTTTTCAATGACGGACACGTGACAGGAAGTCAGGCCGGAATAAGTACCGGTGATCCGCTTCCGAACCAAAAAGGCTAGAACGTTGGTTGGTTTCTACTCTTTATATTGATTGGCAGTAAAGAGAAGAAATCCTTGGACATCAGAGTAACGAGTAAATTGAGAATTTTCGTATGCATTTTCCTGTTCATGTACTGATGCCTGTTTCTATGTATATAAGCGGGGAAATCACTCGCAAGCACTTAAACGGTTTAGCAGAAACTTTAAAAGGGTAATTTAGGGTAATTTATAAACAGGAGAATCATGTGGGGTAGTGTGATTCTCTATATTGTAGTATTCAGAATATGAAAGTAATTCATATGAACGCACAATGTTAAGCAGAAACATTAGAAGGGTAATCTAATAACAGGAGAATCGTGTGGGGTTGTGTGCCCCTCCATACCATGGTTGGTTTTTAGGTTATCCATGTCAGAGTTCATGTAAAAAAATAATTTTAATTTTTTGCATGACCGAGCATGTGCAGCGATGTAATAGATATAAAAAAGAGCACATTTATATTTGAAAGACACCCAGCAAAGGTTTATTGTTTAGGGTCATAAGAGCTTAAATGGAATTAAATAATCACTCCTCTTACTATTATTTACTCATTATGAAACTGTACTATGTACTTATAGAATGAGTGACCTTGGTCTGTGATTATATTATCTCGTTGTGAACACAAATGAAAAAACAATTAATAAAGAAGAGAATTCAGAACATATTTTGTGAGAAAAATTACATTGTCTCTGTCTATAATAATACACTCAATTGCCTATACTGACTACTTATTGTTACCATTACCTTGCGGCCACTCTGGTTGTGCGCCTAGAAATTCTGGAATACCTAAAAAACCTCCCAGCTGTGTATTGTACTTATTGATTTCCAGAGAGGGCTGCCCCCCGCCAAGACTCCTGATTCGTATTTGCATTTATATCCTTTATCACACCATTCTAAACATCTCCACCTCAACATGGACAGAGACAAAATAGCTGCGGACCTCTTCGAGAATCTAGCTAAAGGCATGCCTACACATACTGGTCCCCCTCGAATTGAGGGCTTAAAAGACAAATTTAAAAAACTTGAAAGACTAAAGAAACAAGAGAACTCACGATGGTGGGATGCCACCCCGCTGAAGCAGTACATGCGCTTAAAACAAATACCCAGAGGTTTACGCTCTCAAATCTTTCCTACCTACGACAATCTTGATATAGATCTTTTAAAAAAATGGGAAGATTCTGTAACTAACAATTCTTTTGTTCTTATGGACATCTTAATAGAAAGCGCAGATCGCAAATCCATCAAATTACTGGGGGAAATTGCGATCCTAGAACAAGAAATAAAAGACCTTAATCTACCAGAACCTACGGTGAAAAACTACACCATACTAGACGAGGTCTTATTGAAACATCAGGAAGAAATTAAAAATAGGAAAGCCAGACAAATAACGAGAGATGATGGAGACTACCGCAATGGGAGAATCTTCACTTATGACCGTAAATACAATGCAATGATTCGACCAATTGACCCCAAGAAATCCGGAGGCAACGCATCTGCCCCCAGCTCCGTTTCATCCAGTAATACATCCCTTAACACTGCGGGTACAAGCGAACCAGAACTAGAAATGGGTGACATCTTAGATGCCAATAGTACTCCTTTTTTAGTGGAAATGGAACGCATTCGCAAAGGGAACAGGGTTCAACCCCAAAGAGGAGTACAAAATCAAAAACCCACAGAGGTAGCAGGGGTGGCCAACGAAGATTATCGCAAAAAACTAAGATCAGGAACAACAAAGAAATAGTAAACGGAAATAAAGAGGTTCAAGTAATAAACCTTTCCTCTTTCCCACTAACTCCTGATATGACCAATCTCCTCTCTAAAGGCCTTAACTTTAATCCATACTCTACAGGTGACATCTGTCAAACTAAAATAGATCTCTTTAAATTTGTCCGCAGGCTGAAACTAAAAAAATACTTTGCAGGAAAAACACCTAGCAATAAAAATGTGAAAAATATTCCTGATATTTTGATCAATGATGTACACACAATAAAAGATATACAAGCTATTCATTTACTGTTGTCTATCACTGAACGGGAAGATAGCCCTATGGAAATGGGGCAACTTCTGGAGGAACTCAATATCGATACAGATCTTGGGGTTGTAAGTGGTCTCAAGGGCAAATCTACATGGACTCCAACATTACCAGGTGGCAATAGTATTGACAATTTTCACAGACGGGTTCTTGAAGACCTCAACAAAAGCAACACCAAAAAATTAAATGAAACTTTCACATTTAAAGACAATCTAACTAAAGGAGAGCGTCACGCCCTTACCACACTTACCCAGATTCCCACCATTATCATTCGTGAGGCAGACAAGGGAGGTAATATTGTGGTTATGAACACAGATGATTACAACAACGAAATACTGAATCAATTAGCAGACCAATCTTGCTACAAACCAATTGCAAACAACCCTATGGGTACATTGACAATCACTATCAATGACCATCTACGGAAATGGAAAGAAGATGGTCTTCTGAACGATGACGAGTACTTGTATCTTAAAGTACTCAAACCAACATACCCATGGCTCTACACCCTTCCAAAAATCCATAAGGATCTCCCCTTTCCACCAGGCAGACCTATTGTCTCTGGAATCGGAGGACCAACCGAAAGACTGGCAGAATATGTGGATGTGTTCCTAAACCCGCTTGTCAGAAATCTGCCTTCACATATACAAGATTCCAAGCATATACTCAGCTTGTTGGGCGACTTAGAATGGCAACCGAACACTACCTTAGTCACCATGGATGTTGTCGCACTTTATACCAGCATCAATCCGATACTAGGTATAGAAGCAATAACCCGTGTTCTGTCAAATCGACCAGCATCTCTCTGGGCACACACACAAATGTTAATTTCTATGATGAACCTAATCTTGTACAACAACTTTTTCATCTTTCATAAACAGTGGTACCAACAAAAACGAGGAGTAGCCATGGGTTCAAAATTTTCCCCATCTTTCGCCAACCTTTTTATGGGCGCTTTCGAAGCTGACCACATTTGGGGTACCCAAGGCAGTACATATACTGACTCCATTCTTTTCTGGGGTCGGTATATAGATGACTGCATTTTACTTTGGACTGGCACGGATGAACTATTACAAAGTTTCTTTGACCACCTCAATCACAATAACTGGGAACTAAGCTTCACCATGAAATCAAGCAAATCAAACATAGAATTTCTAGACCTTGAATTCTATGTCAAGAATAATAAGTTACAGAGCAAACTTTACAGGAAACCTTCTTCCTGTAATGCCATTCTACGAGCAGATAGCTTTCATCCTTTCCACCAGATTAGATCTATACCTTTTGGAGAATTCCTCCGTGCTAGACGTAACTGCAGTGATGACAAAGATCTCAACACTACAATACAAGATATGGAAATGAGATTCGAAAAACGTGGCTATCCGAAAACCATCCTATCTGAAGCAAAAAAGAAACTCAACAAGATTAAGAGAACTGACACATTGAAAACCAAGGATTCCAATAAGGCGAAAGACTCAACAGTGAGAATGATCACTGAATACAACGCACTACACCAATCAATCAGGAACAGCATGACCAAACACTGGGGTCTGCTAAGAGATGACTCAATACTGAAAGAAATAATACCCACAACTCCTCAAATTACTTTCCGCAAAGGGAGAACATTGAGGAATAGACTCAGCCCTACAGTCCCACGCATTGACATGACCCCTAACTGGTTAACACAACGCAGTAACGGGTTTTTCAAATGTGGTTTTTGCACTATGTGCAAATGGGCTAAACATAAAACCAAGCACTTCAAGGGACCAAACGAAGAAATATATGACATTAGAGTAAACATCAACTGCACCACGAAATATGTGGTATACATAATAGAGTGCCGATGTGGCAAGAAATACGTCGGAAGCACAATAAGGACATTGAAAGACAGAATATCGGAACACATGAGGGCCATCCAAAAACAAGATCCTAAATATCCAGTAGCTCTACATGTAGCCAAATGTCAGGCCAATACAGAAGATTTCTTAGTATCTTTTTTTGGAATCGAAACTGTGCCTGTACATGTGAGAGGTGGCAACCGAGAGCTGGCACTAAGACGCAAAGAAGCTACTTGGATTATGCGTCTTCAAAGTATCGAACATGGATTAAATTATGACCCAGAACTGCAATTTTTTCTAGGGAACTAGACCCCAATAACATCAGTTTAATTGTTCGTTTTCGTTGTGTTTGGTCCATTTCCTTAATATGCTACATCCAACCCCAAACATCAATCTAGTAACATATTTGAGTGTATTATTATAGACAGAGACAATGTAATTTTTCTCACAAAATATGTTCTGAATTCTCTTCTTTATTAATTGTTTTTTCATTTGTGTTCACAACGAGATAATATAATCACAGACCAAGGTCACTCATTCTATAAGTACATAGTACAGTTTCATAATGAGTAAATAATAGTAAGAGGAGTGATTATTTAATTCCATTTAAGCTCTTATGACCCTAAACAATATACCTTTGCTGGGTGTCTTTCAAATATAAATGTGCTCTTTTTTATATCTATTACATCGCTGCACATGCTCGGTCATGCAAAAAATTAAAATTATTTTTTTACATGAACTCTCACATCGATAACCTAAAAACCAACCATGGTATGGAGGGGCACACAACCCCACACGATTCTCCTGTTATTAGATTACCCTTCTAAAGTTTCTGCTTAACATTGTGCGTTCATATGAATTACTTTCATATTCTGAATACTACAATATAGAGAATCACACTACCCCACATGATTCTCCTGTTTATAAATTACCCTAAATTACCCTTCTAAAGTTTCTGCTAAACCGTTTAAGTGCTTGCGAGTGATTTCCCCGCTTATATACATAGAAACAGGCATCAGTACATGAACAGGAAAATGCATACGAAAATTCTCAATTTACTCGTTACTCTGATGTCCAAGGATTTCTTCTCTTTACTGCCAATCAATATAAAGAGTAGAAACCAACCAACGTTCTAGCCTTTTTGGTTTGGAAGCGGATCACCGGTACTTATTCCGGCCTGACTTCCTGTCACGTGTCCGTCATTGAAAAACGGTGCCGGGAACCAAAAGAGGGAGAACGGTACCAACGAGGTAAGCGAGCTCCCCATTGCCATTTGGAGGTGAATACCAGACGCTATTCGTCTTGGTCAAACTAAATACTTCCTACCTACATTTTCCCTTTCTTTTTACCGATCCAGGTGCACCCGCCTTTTTTCGGTATCAACATTTTCGCCTAACTTGAACAATACTGTTTGGTTTCTCCTCCCGGTTAACATTTGAATTATAAACAATCGAGGTAGGTCACCTTTTTGAGTACCGTTTTCCCTATCTGAATGTGTCTTATCAGAAAATTAATCAAATTATACTATGTCTATACTATTATACACCATATAGACTCATCGAATCCCACAGAGCTTGGAGCACATATGCTTTGGAACTCCGGATACAGGATTCCATGCAACGCCCCAACCTCGTGCTCTCACCAATGTATTTTCGCCTATCACTTGTGAGGGTGAGTGTGTCTTATGTTCACGTATTTTGTTTAAACTGACACCTCCGTGTATTATATTATGGGTCTACCCGATTAATTGACAGACCGTTCCTTTCCAGTCTTAATTTCCAGAGCATGTGCGTCATATACCCGGCATCCCTATTTTTACCCCTTTTTTACCCCTTTTTATCTTTAATTTTTATTCTTCCCCCTTGTCCTCTCTTTATTTGCATTACCCAACTCCCTCTGTAGACAAATAACAGAATCTACTCACTGACCGGCTTTCTTCTCTCTACTTATCTGGCATAATATAAACAGAGTTTTAGACTTCCGATTAAATTACTTCTAATCCATAGAAAATTGAATTCGTAATTTTACTTCATTCCACAATAATTATCCTTTCTTAATACGGACTAGACCAAGACCGTATAAAGAGGAGTACAACGAATATTTGACTATACCCCCCAGAGTAATCAATAGAAACAGTTCTAAGCATGTGCACAATGTCGGACGCCTAAAGAATTGTAAATACAATTGCCTTGTTTCTTAAGATGTTCTTTTATACAATGCACTAGTCACTTGGGATTCCGTCTTTTTAAACACACAACACTTTCTTCACTTTGTCACCGTATTTTCCTCCGGTCAGTGTCCATTTTTCTGTATGTTTTATCGAACCGAATAAAACTTTCTAGCTCACTAATGTCACCAAGTTAGTGATCTCGAGACACATTGACACAGAGTCACTTAATGGCATGCTTAATTCCACCCTGGTTTACACTACGAAGTCACCATCATAATATGTTCATGAATAGAACATGTTCGTAAATGTACTTTCTATGCTTCTATTCAGCCCTGAAGATTCGCAGTCTGTTCCCTGCGATGAAACACGTGTTGGCCCATACAAAGGAACAATAAACAGAAATACTACACCAAGAACAGAACGTTTCTGTACTGATATATGTCAACCTTTGTTAGTTTTTTCTCGATGTGTAACCTAAAATTTGGATGTGCTTAATGACTTCCACCACTTCAACTGATACCATTATTGCTAAGAACTAATCGATATTGTATAGTGCAGGGGCTTTGTTGTTTTTTGTTAATTGTATGGATCTGGTTTGGTCCATCCCTGAGCGGTTGTGAGGGATTACCGTTCGCCTCATTGCCTATACTGACTACTTATTGTTACCATTACCTTGCGGCCACTCTGGTTGTGCGCCTAGAAATTCTGGAATACCTAAAAAACCTCCCAGCTGTGTATTGTATATAGCGAAGAGTGCATGGGCAAGTAATCTGATAGATGACTTTTTCACTGTTACAATTTGTATGTCGTTTTAGCAGCCACGGGCGTGCTGTGCCAATGTCAACCGATAGTGTTTTCTTGGTCTGAGGACACACTGAGCAATTGCCACAAGGGTGATGTCCTTGGACCGGGGGAAGATTCCACAGTGTAGGTGTGGTTTCTTCGATGGTGTGTCTTGGTCTGATGTGGACCAATTCGTCTCTCAAATTGGCACTTCTTTTGAATGAAAAAAGTGGCAAGGGAATGTTGTCGCCTGCACTGTTCAAAATACGCCATTTTTGTGTAATGATCTTTTGGATCATTGACGATGCAGTACTGAACGTGGTGACACACGTTAATTTGTTGAGAGGGGGTTTCTCAACAGGTGGTGCCAGTAGTGCCTCCCGGTTGTTGTTTGTAGCCCTTTTACAAGATTTTTTAATCAGTGAGCTAGGGTAAAGGCATTGTTTAAGTTTGTTGGATAGGTCTTTGGCTTGGGACTGGAAATCCGGTTTCTCTGAACAGTTCCTTCGAACCCTGAGAAACTGCCCAAAGGGTAAATTTTCTCTGAGGGAACGGGGATGGCGACTGTCGAACCTGAGTAATGAATTACGAGACATGGGTTTTCGATACAAGCTGCTTGAGAGATGTCCTTCTTTTGGAATGATCAACAGATCCAAGAACGGAAGTTCCGTTCTGCTGTGATCTATGGTAAATCTCAAAAAAGGATTCTGAGAGTTGAGCCACATTTGAAATGCCAGTAATGATTGACTGTCTCCACGCCATACCACCAAGATGTCATCGATGTACCTCTTCCACAACACCGTTTAATGGTAATACGGATTGTTGTGGTTGAGGACATGATGAGTTTCGAAGTGGTGGACATATAAATTGGCCAGGCTTGGCGCAAGTTTACTGCCCATAGACGTCCCTGATGTCTGTAGGTACAGAGAGTCCTCGAAACTGAAAAAGTTCTCTGTCATGGAAATTCTAGCCAGTTCCATGATAAAGTGGATTGGTGTTATACTCTCATGGGGAGTGGTTTCTAAAAGTTCTTGTACAGTCTGTAGAGTTTCCACTTGCAGTATACAAGTGTATAACGATTCAACATCGAAACTGACAAGGATGTCAGAGTCGATGTTGAACTCAACCTCGGGTAATAAGCGCAGGACATCTTTGGTGTCCTGGAGATAGGTTGGCATTGTTTTGACAAGGGGACTCAGGAAAACATCTACAAAAGATAACAACGGTTCCAGGAGAGATCCAATGCCCGAAATGATCGGACGCCCTGGAGGAGGCCTTGCTGTTTTGTGAATTTTGGGCAGTGTGTAAAAGTACGGAGTGACTGGATGAGATGTAACTAGGAATTTTGCCTCTTGTGATATTATCCAGCCCTCCGCACTCGCTTCCTCTACCAGATGTTTAATTTCGGTGAGAAGTCTTGTAGTTGAATCTTCATCGAGGAGTGAGTAGGAATGAGTATTGCCTAGCTGCCTCAAACACTCAGTCCGATAAGAGGTGGTGTCTTGTATGACTATTGCACCACCCTTATCGGCTGGTTTGATCGTGATGTTCGTGTCCTTGGACAGAGTTCCAAGTGCTTGCCTCTCAAGTTTTGATAGATTTTGATAACTGTCGTGTCTAGAGAGATTCAAAGATTTCATCTCATGTAGCACAGCAGCTTCAAATGTTCCAACTCTTGATGGCACCTGTTGGAGAAGGGGCATGAAAGTGGACTTCGTTTTCAGTCCCTACAAACAGCGGAGACGCCTTTCAACTTCGCAGTGAGATTGAAAGATTTTTTCGAACAGTAAGACTGCATTTCTTCTTCAAAGACAGCAACAGGGATCCCACACAACTGACTCCAGACACCAATACGGGACTGAAAACGAAGTCCACTTTCATGCCCCTTCTCCAACAGGTGCCATCAAGTAAAATTCGAGGGACAGAATATTGAAATTGAACTCCTCACACCTCGAGTCCTGAACACACCGGATTCGAAGGTAATCTTTTGTGTTACACACATCCCCCCTGTGTCCATTTAGTTGCACCACCTGGCAGCCAAACAGCATTCACTGATTTCAGCTATGTCACTCCCTTGCAGGTTGACAACCGCTTTGTCTGATGATCAAAACTGATTTTGGAATAATTATTTGTGACCAATCTGTACTGGTCGCATGAGGTATGTTGCACCCTCGGGTGCATTCATTGGGTATAAGCTTTTTTAACATTCATGCAAGGCCCAGTCTTCTAAACTCGACTTCCCCTTTCTTTCCCCTACACAGTATCGGCGGATAGATTCCCACGCCCTGATGAGATTCCGATGATTTATACATTGGATTTCGAAACGCGTCGGCATAAAGTCATTCGTGACAACAAGTCACCGTGTCTTAATTAAGTTTTGATTCTCATTCCTGCGCTCATGAAAAGTGGTTCCTTGATAACTAGATAGCGACAGGAATTGTGATTGAAAGCATAAGTTGCAATTTTCCTCTTGTATTATTCTATATGACTGTATGATACTGTTACATTTGTAAGTTTGTAAATAGTTTTTCACTATTTGTAACTTTGTTTGCACTAATTCTTTTGAGTTTAATTTTTGTACACAATGTTTCGTCAAGCTTTTCCCTGGCAAAATTGATGTTTGCTCAATGTACAGTTGACTATGTATCCTTCTTTGTTTTCTAAAGATCCAAATGCATAAAAGCCTAAATGCAAATGACATTATTGTCAGAGTTTACTAATTAATGTAGTTTTCTCTGTATGGTTCATTAATGTGTGCACAATCGTGCTCATAAGAGGCATAGGTAAACCCCCCTTTTCGTGGCATTTCAATAGGCCCTACCTACCCTCTTTCCCACAGGGCCAAACCCCTCCTTTTCTCTTAACCTATCTCCAGGACACCAAAGATGTCCTGCGCTTATTACCCGAGGTTGAGTTCAACATCGACTCTGACATCCTTGTCAGTTTCGATGTTGAATCGTTATACACTTGTATACCGCAAGTGGAAACTCTACAGACTGTACAAGAACGTTTAGAAACCACTCCCCATGAGAGTATAACACCAATCCACTTTATCATGGAACTGGCTAGAATTTCCATGACAGAGAACTTTTTCAGTTTCGAGGACTCTCTGTACCTACAGACATCAGGGACGTCTATGGGCAGTAAATTTGCGCCAAGCCTGGCCAATTTATATGTCCACCCCTTCGAGACTCATCATGTCCTCAACCACAACAATCCGTATTACCATCAAACGATGTTGTGGAAGAGGTACATCGATGACATCTTGGTGGTATGGCGTGGAGACAGTCAATCATTACTGGCATTTCAAATGTGGCTCAACTCTTAGAATCCTTTTTTGAGATTTACCATAGATCACAGCAGAACGGAACTTCCGTTCTTGGATCTGTTGATCATTCCAAAAGAAGGACATCTCTCAAGCAGCTTGTATCGAAAACCCATGTCTCGTAATTCATTACTCAGGTTCGACAGTCACCGTCCCCGTTCCCTCAGAGAAAATTTACCCTTTGGGCAGTTTCTCAGGGTTCGAAGGAACTGGGCAGAGAAACCGGATTTCCAGTCCCAAGCCAAAGACCTATCCAACAAACTTAAACAACGCCTTTACCCTAGCTCACTGAAGGGCTACAAACAACAACCGGGAGGCACTACTGGCACCACCTGTTGAGAAACCCCCTCTCAACAAATTAACGTGTGTCACCACGTTCAGTACTGCATCGTCAATGATCCAAAAGATCATAAGACAAAAATGGCGTATTTTGAACAGTGCAGGCGACAACATTCCCTTGCCACTTTTTTCATTCAAAAAAAGTGCCAATTTGAGAGACGAATTGGTCCACACCAGACCAAGACACACCATCGAAGAAACCACACCTACACTGTGGAATCTTCCCCCGGTCCAAGGACATCACCCTTGTGGCAATTGCTCAGTGTGTCCTCAGACCAAGAAAACACTATCGGTTGACATTGGCACAGCACGCCCGTGGCTGCTAAAACGACATACAAATTGTAACAGTGAAAAAGTCATCTATCAGATTACTTGCCCATGCACTCTTCGCTATATAGGCATGACAACGAGGAAGATCAAACTGAGAATACAAGAGCACAAAAGTACCATCAGGCGCAATAAACAAGCAACCCGGTTGACGTCTCATTTTCTTAACATGAAACACTCTGCAGATGAGCTGGAATGGCTAGTCTTGGAACAGACATTCATACCCCCACATGTGAACGATATTTCTCATTTTTTGCTCAAAAAAGAGCAAAAATAGATTTTCAAAGTTAAATGTGATACAGAGGGGTTAAATGATGACATACCGTGGTTACAGTTATAAGAACTTTTTCCATTTCACTATGACAAGATATGCAAGCGAGTTATTGGGCGTCGCATGTGATCTTTTTCATTGAAAGAGCCAACTTCTCTTTCTACCCCAGGTCACATACAGTGTGCTTGTTCCATGTAGTCTCCGTCGTAATTACATATGATCTTGTTTTACATACACACCGACTTGGTCACTCCCGCTGATAAGCCTTTATCATGTTTTCGTGTGTGTGACGAGATTGAAATACTTGTTTAAAGACATTACGATCGATCTTAGCCATCTCTGTGTAAGAGTGGCGGCGGACGTCTGTAAAACATCGGTAGGCACAGGCTTGCTAGCCATGCTCTCTATGTAATTTTCAGGTCAGGGCACCCTTTCTTTTGCGATGATCGGCGGTTTCTAGAAATTGACCGCATCAGGTTCCCTGTTACAGTTTGACATAAGAACGAGGGTGACATGTTAGAATCTCCGCCGGGCCCAGATTCTATGTCCAATTTCATGACACTGTGAGACATTTTGCAACATGTCTATGCACGAAGAGCAGACCAATATAACACACAGCGCTGCGCCTTTATGTTTATTTTCCGACGCACCCTTCATGTGGTGCAGTTTCTTCCTGGCCCTAAGCACGACCAATCAGCATCCATACACAAAGGGCACATTTAGGCACTAATGGGTCCATGCACTAAGAGGCAAGCAAAAGAACTAAGAGCGTTTTATACACTCACGACACCGCAAGGCATCTTTGAACATATCCTTACACAAAGAGCCGGGCAATACTGTAAACAGCGCCGTGCTCTGTTATTTACTCTCGGCGCATCCATCATCCGTTATACTTTTTCTTTCCGGTTTTGAGTCTGACCAATCAGCGCCTTTTCCACATGACACACTGATGTCTTCCACCGTGGTCCGCATTTGAAAATGCACTTTAAGCTGAGGAGCATTACTGGTAGCTTCCGGTTGAAGCCACCATTCAAAGCACGCTTCACACTATGCACGTTTTTGTCTAGAAAACCGGCTCCCATAGGATCCTCACTGCTTGGGCTGGACCAACCACATAGCCGTTTTCTTCACATGACGACATTATTGTTGCAGCAGAATAGCGCTGACGCAGAGCCAATCATTGTTCTGTTAACTAGAGTGATAGCTCTCTCTCTGGTCCGCTTTCAAGCTTTTAAACTTCCAGCCCTGGACAGCCTCGCCACCTTCCCCTCGGCTCAGTTGCTAGACCGAGGTAACGACGGAGAGGTGAGTGTGGGCTGTTTTTGGCTGGATCAGGGGTTCATTGGTGGTTCTACCGGCGGGCCACTGTGCTCAGCTTTGTTGATGTGGTACTGGTAGCACTGGCACTGGTGGAAAACTCCCCAGACTTTTCCTATTGAAGAGCTGTACCACTTAACTATTTCCCATGCAGTTTTGAAGATCTAAAATCCTAAGGCGGGACATATCTCGCTTTTTAACAAGTACTTACAGATTAAAATTCTTTTCATAAAATTCTTTAAAAAAAATTTCTGTTTCAAGAGATTTTGTGATGTCTTCAATTCTTTTCATGAAGCAAAATTTAACCTTTTTGTATGCTGGAATCTGTCATTAAAATAGAGTCTGTCAGTCACTGGGGTCTTGGACCTGCATCTCTGCTTAGGTCTCTACTTCCAATTCTGAATCTTGATGTCATTAAGCCACTATACATCACATCATGACATCATTATGTCCAAGTCACATATAACGATTTATGTTTCTGTTGTTCCAGTGCGTGGCCTCTTTGTCCTGAGCGAGCGCCAGGCGAGGTGAGGCTGTTCCCCCCTACATTGATGGGTGAGTGGAGAATACGATTGAGACACTTAGCATAACACACGAGATGCTTTCCTTATGTTTGACATCTGTCTTGTTCTGTGCATATTCTTTTTTGTTTCCTGTTCCATAGGAGAGGTTTGAAAATTAAGATATGAGACTACTTCACAACTGGTAGGGCTACATAATCTTCACTGTTTATCACAATAAATGGTAAGTGTTGCAGTAGTGTACATCATAGGTCCTGATGAAAGCCCGTGAGGGCTGAAACATGTTGACCAATTAATATTCATGGTGAATAGTAATTTTCTACATACTATTTTCACTCTGTTTTTAAACATGCCGTTTTGATGGTCGCATCCAATAAAGTTTTCTTAGACATCAAAATAGGTATTTTTAGACCACCACTATAATTGTTTACACTTTTCACACCTTCTTTTGAGCACTGTAACTTGCCCCTTCAGCCTAAAAAACTTTACATCTTGTGGTTGATGGTTCGATCTAACGATCCGATACTAGCAATCCTCAAGGAATCTCCTGAGGAAGTGTCTAGCGAAAACCATCTTTCCACTTCGACCCAGATGATGAAGTTCCGCCAATGTGTGGGCTGATGGGTGTCTTCATCTTTCTCTTTATCCTCCTTTTGTCTCTCTCCTGTGTAACCTTCTAGATAACCTCTTGGTATGTGCAATTTCGGATACCACAAATAGGTACCGATGTAAGTGGCAATTACAAGAGACCCTTGATATCTTCCGTGTGGTAGTACAATCCTAACACTTCCACCCTTAAGGACATTATTCAGCATGTCACCGTCCAGGCCACATAACGTTAATCCCTGTGTAATCTCAATAGGTGTTCAGTACATTCAAAAACCACTCCTGCTTGAACTACCTAGGATTACCAGAGGGATCAAAGAACCATATTCTCCTTGGATGTCGGAAATCAAAGTGATGAAAATTACACTTCTTAGTTTTGACAACTGCATTTTCTTTCCCTTTATGCATAATTCATAATTCAAATGCAGAAACACCAGCTTCTGTTTTGCTTTTCATCAGAGCACAAGCTTCCTCAAATATGGTGAGAGCAAGAAAAAATAGCAGTGAGAGGCAGCACAACCCAGTAATAATAACTGGAAAATGACAGACCGAAAGACCCACATGCTGTAATCAGCAAAATATAATGCATGCAGCCTTTAGCTGAACACATTTACTACTTTCCTTATTTCAATCCAATAAACACTGAAGACCAATCAATATTTTGAATTAGCCATTTTGGAATCATAAATAGTTTTAAATACTGTCTACTGTAACTAACCTTTTTAGGTACCTTCTTGATTTTCAAATATTCATCAACTGCAATTACATAACTAGCAGGAATGTAAATATTTTTTTTTAATTTCCAGCCCCATTATGCCTTCAACGCCAGGGCCACCTGAAGTGGGCGAGCACGCTCAATAATTACCATATAGCATGACTGGTTGTTTAGAGAAACAACCGGTCACACTATATGGTATATTCATAAAAATTCATTAAAATGTATGAATGGACGCAAGTGCAACCTGAATTCAGTGAGCACGCTCGATAATTACCATATAGTGTGATCGCTTGTTCAGATAAACAACCTATATAGTAATATTTGAGCGTGCTCTATCTTTTTCCTTCCCTTAGATACTATTGCAATTAGCATTTACCTCAGGCATTATCCTTGTTGTCCTGAAGATGATCCCAGTATTTTGACAAGTGGATTGAAACGTTGTTGACTCTTTGCACCTTGACACAACCTTACTGTTTAACAAATTGAGCTTTGGTGCCGTGATGTGTATTTGTTGGTCTAACAACTTTTTTTTTCTTTCAAAACCTTTATTGAGGAAATTCAAGAACAACTTAATAATGCTATAGGCCTTACTATTTTAATGCCTGAATCCATTCCTTTTTTCTCTCTTTTCGGTAGCGATGTATCTGTAAGAGACACACATTAGTTATAGATTCCTTACCTTAGAATTACCCTCAGGCGTCAGACTAGATCCGGAGAATTTTTCTATAGCAGTACCCCTGCGCATTGGTAGGTGGCGTCGGTCAACTCCGCATTAGTCGTCAGTGTCGTGGTCGCTGGGATGACGTTGCGGTGTCTACTTAGATGACGCCCCTGCAAGCTGACGTCAGCTCTTACACGACTTTCCACGCCAAAAGCGCAGAGCCATGCAAGACACTGACCACAGGTGCACAAAACTAGGGCCCTGGAAGGGAGTCCCGATCCCTAGAAGTCAGTTCGTAGAACGGGGAGGATGGGTGGGGCGGTAAGGAATCTATAACTAATATATGTCTCTTACAGATACATCATTAACGGAGGCAAGTAACATGTTCATCTGAAAGAGACCATTAGTTATAGATTCCTTACCTTAGAATTGATACCCAGCAATGCCAACCCCGAAGGTGGGTCTGTGAACTAAGTTCACACCAGAAAGTCATGGAGCACAGAACGGCCAAAAAAGCTGTCTGTCCGGACTTGGCAATACAGGCAGTAATGTTGGCGCCCACCTTACCTACAAAGAGTTGATCATCCACCAGGAAATCTTTGGCGCAGTCAAGGTAGAAGGACAGCGCACGTTTTGGGTCCAGACTGTGGAGTCTCTCCTTCTCTTTGGAAGGGTGAAGAGGCGGGAAGAAGGTGGACAATGTGATGGTCTGACCTATGTGGAAAGAGGTAATCACTTTGGGAAAAAAAGAGAGCCTAGTCTGAAGGACCACTTTGTCTGGATGAACTGCAAGATAATGAGGCTTGGAGGAAAGAGCCTGAAGCTCACTCACGCTGAGAGCAGATGGGACAGCAAGCAGGAAAGGGGTCTTCAAGGCAAGAAGACGAAGAGGACAATTATTTAGCAGCTCGAAGGGAGCACGCATAAGGTAAGTAAGAACCAGATTCAAGTCCCACTGGGTCATTACAAAAGGAGAAGGAGGAAAGAAATGAGTAATGCCCCTTAGAAATCCACTTACAATCGGGTACTTGAAAAAAGAAGGCTGATCAGGAAGGCACAGAAAGGCTGAGATGGCCAAAAGGTAGCCTTTTAGAGTGCCCAGAGCAGAGTCCTGCTAGGCCAAAGAGTAGAACCCCTGAAAGAGGGGCAGAAAGGGGATCCACAGGATTTGCTGTGCACCATGCCACAAATGTGTTCCATCTACAGGCGCATATCGTCTTAGTAGAGGGAAGCCTGGCTACCAAGATAACACTGCACACTCTGGGAGGAATGTCGAAAGCGGTCAACTGTCGTTACTCAAGCTCCACGCAAGGAGGTGGAGGCTGGACAGGTTCGGGTGGAGGACTGTCCCCTGCTGCTGCAACAGAAGATCCTCCCGAAGAGGCAGTCTGATCGGAGGATCGGTGGCCATGCTCAAGAGCTCGGGGTACCAGACTCTTCAAGCCCAGTCCGGAGCCACAAAAATGACTTGGGCCCGGTGGCGTTTGATCTTCTTCAACACTCTAAGTAGAAGTAATACAGGTGGAAAGGCACACAAGAGGCCGCAGTGCCACTCGCGTCGAAAAGCATTGCCGAGAGAGTGCCGCCTTGGAAATTCCAATGTGCAGAACTGCTGACATTGTGCATTCTATTCGGTGGTGAACAGATTTAACCAAGGCTCTCCCCACTGCTGAAAGAGAACTTGCACCAACTCCAAGTGAAGACGCCATTCGTGATCCATCATGCACCGGCAGCTGAGTTTGTCCACCTTGGCGTTCAGGGAACCGGCCAGGTGTTGAACCGCCAGGGACATGCCCCGATCTTCCAGCCATGTCCAAAGACGAAGAGCCTCTTGACATAGGGTCCACGACCCCACCCCGTCCTGTTTGTTGCAGTACCAAATGGCGGTGGAGTAGTCTGTGAACACCTGCACTACTCTTCCTCTGACAGAAGGAAGAAAGGCCTTCAGTGCAAGACGGATTGCCCGGGGCTCCAGAAGGTTGATATGGAGACCGGACTCCGCTAGAGACCAGAGACCCCTGTTCTCCGCCTCTCCCAGGTGGCCTCCCCATCCCAGGGGTGACACATCCGTCACTACTGTGAACTCTGGTTGAAGAAGGGAGAGGGACCTGCCGCTGACCCAATCCTGGTTCGTGAGCCAGCACTGCAATTGACGTGCAGTCCCCTCCGAGATCTGGACGACATCTGAACGATTCACCTGATGCTGCGCCCACTGGAACTTCAGGCCCCACTGTAGAGTCTGCATATGCCACCTCGCATGATCCACCAGCAGGATGCAGGAGGCCATGAGGCCCAGCAGCCTCAGGGTCATTCACACCGAAATCCGGGATAGAGGCTGAAACATTGGTATCATAGCCTGAATATCCTGGACTTGCTGCTCGGGAGGATAAGCCCGACACTGCACTGTATCCAGAACTGGTCCGATGAAAAGGAGCTGCTGAGAGGGAATCAGGTGTGACTTCTACAAGTTGATAGTGAACCCAAGCGAGTGCACAAGGCTTGCTGTAGTCTGGAGGTGGGAGACAACAGCCTGGGCCGAGCTCGCCTTCAACAGCCAGTCGTTGAGCCTGGGGAAGACTGGAACCCCTGATCTGCGCAGATGAGCTGCAACCACCGCCATCACTTTCGTAAACACCCGAGGGGCACTGGTAAGGCCAAAAGGGAGCACAGTATACTGAAAATGCTTGCGGTCTACCGTGAACTGTAGGTAACGCCTGTGGGCTGGCAGGACGGGGTGTGAAAATAAGCATCCTTCAAGTCCTACGCCACCATCCAGTTTCCAGGGTCGAGGGCAGACAGGACCTGAGCCAAGGTTAGCATTTTGTACTTCTCCTTCCTGAGGAAGCGGTTGAGGGCCCTGAGGTCTGTGATAGGACGCAGGTCTTTGTCCTACTTGGGCACCAGAAAGCAGTGGGAGTAACAACCACAACCTACTTGTGGTACAGGGACCCTTTTGATAGCTCCCTTGGCCAAGAGAGCTGTAACTTCCTGGCAAATAAGGGCCCAGTGATCCTCTGATATGCGATGGAGTGCTGGTGCCATGGAGGGAGGGGTAGTCTAGAAGGGGAGGGAGTAGCCCCTTCGGACTATCTGCAAAACCCACCTGTCCGACTGATGTTCTGCCAGTAGGGAGGTGATGGCGAATCCTGGCCTCTGGTGGCCTGAAAGGTCGGACTAGGAGGGATTGGAGACTGCTGTAGAGAGGGCATGGGTAGACTGGCTTGCACACTGGCCCACAGACCCGCGTTGATGGGTCCCACGTCCACAGCCACACAGAGGCTGGGTAGCTTGCGCGGCCCTGTGGCCAGATTGGGTGGAACGTATTGGGGCACCCTTTTGGACCTACGAAAGGGGCAAAAAGCGGTGTGCGCGGGGCAAGAGGTTGCAGCGAGGCCCAAGGATCTGGCCGTAGCCCTAGAATCCTTGAAGCGCTGGAGCGCTGAGTCCGCCTTGTCGCCAAACAGGCAACGGCCATGCCCAAAAGGGTGGATTGGACATCCCCGGAGAAACCAGACATCCTCAACCAGGCGTAGTGCCTTAAGGCTACTGACGTGGAATCCGCGAATATATCCAGCCCACACCGAATGGCGAACTTAGCTGCGTCTCGACCCACTGCCTGGGTGAGAATGGCCCGGGCCTCCTCCGGGCACTGTGGCAACACTTGCGCAACGTATCCCACATTGTATGGGAATAATGGCCCAAGAGGCATGCGGTGTTCACCGACCACAGCACTAAGCTGGCAGCAGAAAACATCTTCTCCCCATGGTGGTCCTGCGTCTTGGATTCCCAATCTGGGGGAGCAGTAGGGAATGTGCCCTTAGAAGACGAGGCTTGGACCACCAAGCTCTTGGGATGGGGTGTTGGGAGAGAAAAAGTGGATCGCCCGGGCTGGGCGGTGGCGTCTGGCAATCCTCCTGTCCACAGGAGCCCCTGTGCTGGGCTTGGACCAAGTGCCCAGAAGGATATCTGTGAGGACTTCATTAAAAGGCAGCAGAGGCTCCGAAGAGGCTGCTGCGGTTTGAAGTACATTTGTCAGGAGGTTAGTCCTGACTGCCACAATAGGAAGCTCAAGGCCTCAGCCGCCCTACAAAGCACCACTGTGTAATAAGCTCCCTCCTCTGTAGCCACGGTAGGGGGGGAGTATGCCGAGGTCTGGGGAGGTACCCAGTTCCTCTTGCCCGTCCGGCTCCTCAAGCTGGACAGCTAAAGGGTCTCCAGACCCTTCCCAGTCCTCCTCACCCTCCTCTGGCTGCTACTTAGTGCGCTAGGGAACGCCAGGGATGAAGAGTGGTACAAAAGTACACTCCAGTGCCTGTACCAACGTTGAGCGACGTTGGTCCGGCACCGGGTCCAAGTCGGCATCGAAGGTCCAGCGCCCCCAGCCGAGTCCGTGGGGCCTGAAAGCACACCTGCAGTATCGGGCTGCTCAAAAAAGCTGAAAAGAGCCTCGTAAAAGGCTTGAAGCTGGGCAGGGGATGCTCCGGCTCTGGGAAATGGAGGGAAGCACGTAGCAGTCTCAGAAGCAGGCTCCGAAGACAGAGTTGGAGAGCGACAACGCTACGGGTCCCGCATCGCACGGAGAGGAGACGAAGAGCGACAATAATTCTACGCCTTCTCCTTGTCCTTCGACTTACCTGAGGAGTGCGAAGACTTCAATGACGAGTGGTGGTGGCTCCGCGACCGATCCTGAGGCCTTCCTCTCGACCGGGATCTTAAAAGGCGCAGAGCCCGACTTCGGTCAGTGGTCACGCTCCAGGTACCAGAGGCACACGAGGTACGGATCTGTGACGTACATCAACTTGTGATAGGAGTAACAAGGCTTGAAGCCAGTCCGACGATGTGACATCCTTTGTGCTACCAGGATTCGTAGATTAAAAAAAGATGTTGACAAAAGTCAAAAAAGGTTTAGTCAAAAAATTACTAAGGGGCACGTTCTCTCCAGATCTGCGCTGGCTGGCGCAGAAAAAGAAAGAACTGACGTCAGCACGCAGGGGCAGCGTCTAAGTAGACACTGCGACATCATCCCAGCGACGACAGACCAGGAGTCAACCGACACCACCTACCGACTCGCATGGGTACTGCTACAGAAAAATTCTCCGGATCCAGTCTGACGCCTGGGGGTAATTCTAAGGTAATTAATCTATAACTAATGGTCCCTTACAGATGTCCCACTTACATGTTGTTCTAATTAATTGTTTACATTAATATGATTATGTCCAGTTGGACAGTCAAAACATAGATATCAGTGTACTTCTTTGTAAATTATAGTAGTAATATTTTAAGTGTAAGGGACCGCTGTTCTTTGGAAATAATTAATACCCAAGGTCCCTCGCTATTAATTGGATTCCCTTGTTGGTGGAAAACACTAGATGGCCGGCAGCACTGAATGTACCACCCATACAAGTAGCTTTTCAAACTTGTCACTGCAAGGTCTGTGTGTGCAGTTTACTGGCACTTCACAATGGCAGTTAAAACTCTTTGCCAAGCCTTAAACTCCCCTTTTATTACACATAAGTAATCCCTGAGGTAGGCTCTAGGTAACCCATAGGGCAGGGTGCTATGTAGGTAAAAGGTATGTTAAAGTTTTGCATGTCCTGGTTGTGGAAAAAAAAATGTGTTTTGTCACTAATGTGAGGCCTGCTCCTCTCATAGGTTAACGTTGGGAATTTCTTAATACACTTTTAATCTGTAATTTCCAAGTAGTAAGGAATAGCTGTGTCATGTTTCATAGCTTTGGAATGGTAATGATAAATCCTCTTTACTGGTAAAGTTGAATTTAACATTACTATTTTAGAAATGCGACTTTTAGAAAGTGGACAATTCTCTGCTCTTACAGCTCTCTGTGCCTGCAGCCTGTCTCCAACACATGTCTGGGGTGGGTGACAGCTTCACTTTGTGCATTTCCTCTAGAAAGCTACATACACATGAAGGTTAGGTGTCTCTAAGCACTCATCTGCATTCTGATGGCTCTTCATGGGCAGGAAGGGAGGGAGGGGCTGACACATACGCCTGAATAATCAGTGTCCTGTCCCCACACAAAGGACTGATTACCCACTACTGATAGTCTGGAGCCAGGCCTGGGAAGAAAGGACCTTTGTGGACATCAAAGACGCTTTTTTGAAGTCACCCCCACTTCAAACGCACAACTGGGTATAAGAACTGGGTTAGACACTTCTGAAACTACAACTGGACTCTCTCAGAAGAACTGCTGTGCTGCATCAAGGTCTGACACTCTGCCCGGACTGCTGACTTAGAAGGCTTGTTTTTCTGCTGTGCCACCCTGCTGCCTGCTGCTCTCTGACCCTGCTGAGGAGAGCTGGACTCTGCCTTGCAACTGAAGTGGTCTCCAGGCTTGTTACCTTTCCCCCTATTGCTTGAGACTCAGGGCTATTAAAGTCTCTACCCATGCTCATGTGCCTGGTTACCTGGAAGTGAACCTAGATACCTGCACCAGAGACAGTGAAGCATCTCCAGTCTGCGTGGAGCAGAAATGGCACATCTGCCCTGTTGTGGGAGTAGGATCTGTGCATCGCACTAGGAACAAGCGCATCACATCTGGAAACGCCGCTTCTGAACGGACATACTGCCCCCACTGTGTGGAAAAGACTGACACATCACTCCTCCAGCGTGGATGACCCAGGGGCATCATCTTCGGAACCGCTGCACTCAGAACCTGCACTTTGCTAAACAGACCCGATGCATCGCCACCACTGCATGAAGAAAATCTATCCATCACCTTGACTGCGGTCCCAACATAGATGTTTCACTCGTCTGCACCCTGCACCTCGCTGCTGCGACCAGGACCAAGGTACTCTGTCCAGCAGGCGAGCATGGGTCTTGTTCCCGGCCTGCACTCCATCGCGGTCGGTCTGAACTACTGACTTTGCCCCTGTCCATAGGTGCTTATTGCTTCTAAGCACTAGGGGGCATATGTAGGAAGGAGTTTGCGAATCGCAAACGGCCTTTTGGTATGTAGGTGCCACTTAGCAAAATAAGGAATCGCAAAACTTGCGATTTCTTATTTTGCTCAAGCATTTAAGGAATCGCAATTTTGCGATTCCTTAAATGCTATGTAGGGGTGCCTTTAAAATTGCGATTTTGGCTTAAGGAATCGCAAAATACCACCTACTTCAAGTAGATGGTATTTTGCGATTTCCTGTCAAAATGCGTTTAAAAAAAAATTCAAAGTGCCATGTGGCGCACAGACATGCCCTTAGAGCATGTATGTGCGCCACATGTTCTTACAGGCACATTCCAGGGGTGCAACAGGTGTCCTTTGCACACCCTGGCACCCTTGGAATTGCGATTCTCAAATTGCGATTTTCTCATTGAAAATCACAATTTGAGAATGTGACACTCATTCCTAAATTGCGATTCACAATTTGCTAATAGCAATTAAGGAATTTTAGAGATTCGCAAAAATATTGCAATTTTTTACCTACATTCCATTTTGCAATTCTCAAATAGCGATTCCTTAAAAATCGCTATTTGAGAATTGCAAAATGTGAATTACCTACATATGCCCCTAGAACTCTTTTTATTCTTTAAAAATTCTACTTATTGGATTTTTGTCATTTTGGTCTTGATTTATAAAATTATTCTCTATTTCTCTAAAACTTTAGATTTTTGTCATTTTGGTCTTGATTTATACAATTATTCTCTATTTCTCTAAACCTGTGTGAAGTATTTTGTGATGTATTCATTGTATTACTGTGTGTGCGTTGCACAAATACTTTACACATTGCCTCTTTAGATAAGCCTGCAAGCTCTATGTCAAGCCACTAGAGGATGAGTACATATTATCTTTTTGTGTGCATCTAGCTTGAGTGGTGCTCCCTATTTGGACAGGGTGCCTACCTTTCCCAACTAGACACCCCATTAATAACACCACACTACAACCCTTCACAATATGTTCTTTACAATCTGTCTTAGAGGTGGACATTCACACCTTCATCGATTCTCATTTAGTTTTTTCCTCCAATTATTTTTTTTTAACACTAAAAAGGCTGATCTATCACTACCAACATCTTCTGTGAAAAAGTGCCTCTTTGTGCATGGTCTCACCCATTTTTGTAGACTGATGCTTGTGATCTTTGAACACAGCACACTGTGGCACTGCTGTCCAGTCTCTAGGTTATGTGCTCTTATCCTTAAAACATGACAATTTGCTGCTACTAATTGGCATATTAAACTTCATAGTAAAGTTATAGTATATGTAGCATGAAATACACCAACAGCATAGAAGTTAAAGCAACTTGTGGACCGCAGAATGTGGTATACTTATTGAACAGGCTGACAAGTAAACCATGGCTTCAGTAAGTAGTCTCTAAGCAGATCTTGTGTCCAACAAGGTAGGGTGCCTAGTATTTAAGAGTATTTAAGAGTGGAACATGTAAAGATTTATGGTTGGCATGTTCCTACTGTAACTACACTATACTCTCAACAAGCAGCCAAGGGGATTCGAGGCAGCACAGCCTAATTAGTCACTCAAGTATAGAAAGGAACATTTTTTTACATGATGTTGCCCACCTCCATAGTCCGCTGCTCATAGACCACACAATATAATATGCAATGGCTAAAACAGAGAGGCAACAAAAAAAATCATAAAAGAGAAAGGGCTTCTTTAATATTCTTAATCCAATACAAGTGTAGCCAACACGTTTCACCCTAAAGAGGGCTTCACCAGGGCTAGACTAGTATCTCAGAATAGGTTTTGGAGCGGTGTTCAACATAAACCAGAAAAAAGGCGAAAGTTTGAATTTCAAATCTTCCTTTATCAAACGATTGAGTCACGCTCTCCGTATGGACCTCGACTCTGCATTAACAGAAGTCGTGTGTCCAGTAATATAATTCAACGATATGGGCCAATTAGTCGTTTATTCGGGCTTCATGAACTCCCTCGAGTCCAAGAGATATTCAAAGTAAAACAGGCCGTGTCGTCTTCCACATCGCTGCTGACAACGGAAATCGAATGTTCCAGATCTGATGTCAGCAGGGAAGTGGAAAACGAGCTGTACTCCCGGCCAGTGCTTCACCCTGAGTAGGTGAGAAACTGCTCCGATAGAAGGGCTATAGCTAGTGCCTTTTAGCAGAATGCCCTGGGAGTAACGTATGCTGCACACTGCATCTCAGGAAAGACCCTTTGGGAGGGTCCTGAAACATTATCAACTTGAATGGGACCACAGCGAGGAATTCCCAATCATAGTTAAGTGATAAGTGACACCAGGGAAAGAGGGGCTTTTCATCGCAGGAGCCACTGGAGCCATCCTGACTCTATTCACAGTGGGGCAAATTGAAACTTGGTGTGGATAGGTAGGGGACTGCTAATTACCATGGACACACACCTAGGAGTGCCATCAGCCTCCTCCAGGTGCAGAAAGGTTCTGCCATATTGGATTTCACTGGTAATGGTGCACTGTTGCATGTATAGTTGTTTGCAGTAAGGCAAGCAAGATGTGCTGAAAAAGTGGGAGGTTAGCCCTCAGGAACGTTTTACATATTGGTCAAGGAGTGTCCAGAGTAATCCCCACCCACTGACCAATTTACTGTACAATAGGAGGACTTTACCCTAACCTCCTCAGAACACATCTGGACCTGTGGATGGACAGAAGACTACTGGACCTGCTGTCTATTACCTGTTGGACCTGCTGTCTATTACCTGTGGGAAGACCTGCAGGACTGAAACTTATATAATTTGTACCCAGGCTACAGAGACACTAAACGCTGCTAGAGGAATTTTCCTGGAGTGACCAACTGACCAGTGGCAAGAGGACTCTGACTAGACTGTGCTGCAGGCCTCTGTTGCAGTGTTTTTTGAGCTGTAAGTGCTATCCATTAGGTCCAGTGAACCTCAGAAGTGAGCAACAGGAAAGGTACCAAAAAGAAGAAAAGTTGGAAAAATCTATGAACTTCGGAGGTCTGGCACTAACCACCCAAAGCTATATACCTCAGGTGCAAACTCGGCTGGAAGTATAATATTATGGGTCTGCTCAGAGCATTTTGGCACCCAAAAGAAGACTTCAGCGGACCCTCATGGCTGAGGTATTCTGCTTCGGTCCACCCTGCACAGCTATGGCCTCCAGGCTGGGTCCGTTGGAGGTTTTCATGCTCAAAAAAGATACTAAGTCCACGAGAAGAAACTTTGACCAAGTGAAGGCGTAAAAAAGTATCCAGTTGGCAAAAGGACTTTAGCAGGTGCAAAATATGAATTTTCCCAGACTGAGTTTCTGCAACAAAACTAACTTTTTCAGCTGGACCTCATCCAATGGCTGTCTGACTTTGTGAAGTCTTCGCCAGATGAAGACTTCAACCTTGCCACGCTGGAGGATTTCAACTTGCATAAAAAAACAATAAATCAGAAGGTAAACTTTATGACTGGGTCAAAGTACTAGGGTTCTTTGTGGTCGTCCTCAATTTGCATCTAGGACCTGGTCTACCACAACCACAAATACTATGCTGATTCTTGGTGCTTTTTAACTTAAAAACGCTTTAAAAAAATCATATCTCTACTGCAGGCCTTGAAAAGACATAGCCCAACAGTAGTCCTGCTGCAAGAAAGACATCTCACCGGGAGGGCATGCCAAGCGCTAGACAGAAGAGGGTACAAGATGGCGGCACACGCTGCGTTCATTTCGGGCTCGAGGGGAACAGGTATCCTGATAAAAAAAAAACTCATCATTTATACTGCTGCAGACTAAGATAGATGACCAGGGGCGCTTCGCAGCAATCCAAGGCCAATGGGAGGGCAAACTTCTGAACATAGTGTCAATATATGTGCCTCCGGCGCTCCTATCGGTGGCATTGCCGGCACTAGGAGAATTTATCTTAACCCTACCAGAAGGGGACCTCATTATAGGGGGTGACTTCAACACAACCATAGACACGACAGTAGATAGGTTTCCGGTGCAGCCGCAAACATTGGGACCCTCCCGGTTCCAGGGATTCATAGAGGCAATGGGACTAGTAGACGCCTGGCGACACACGCACCCAGCAGCAAACCAATACACATACCACTCCACAGTACATAATAGTCTATCGCGAATAGACTACTTTCTGATGGAAGGATCGAGAATACAGAATGTAGAAGACGTGGAAATTAGACCTAGGGGCATCTCAGACCACTCCCCGGTGCTATTGACTCTCTCCTGCAGGGAGAAATATCGCAAGAGAATATATCCAATTTACCCTAATTATCTTAAAATCCCCAGCATCAGAAAAGAACTCAAAAAAACTACTAAACATTTCTTTGAAGAAAATACCACCTCCGTAGAATCACCATTAATACTTTGGGAAGCTTACAAGACGGTCCACAGAGGGCAGGCCATAGTCTCCATCACGGGGCATAAACGCTCACAACAAAAAGTACTGGCAGAATTAGAGCTCGCCTTGCACAAGGCGAACATTGCACACATGGCAGATCCCTCCTTAAGCACGGCACACGACTTACAGTTACAGGGACCACATGAAACACCGAACCATAGACGACATCACTACAACGATGCGCCGAACCATAGACTACATCACTACAACGATGCACAAAGTTTATGACGTGGGAGATAAAGCAGGGAAAATGTTGGCATGGTTGGATAAAATAGGGGGAGGGCCCAGGGGGATACAACAGTTGTACTCAAAGGAAGGCACATTGCAAACACATCCCGAGGAGATAGTACGCACACTGGCGGAACACTTCAAGGAAGTCTACACTTCAGACCGGGAAGTATTAGAATCAGAAGCGCCGACTCACTTAGCCACATAGAAACGCGTACCCTCTCACCCGAAGCGGTCGCGGAACTAGTGGCAGACCTCACGACTGATGAACTACAGACGGCCATAGGAGCGGTACAATCGGGGAAAGCACTGGGCCCCAACGGGATCCCCATAGAATGGTACAAGCTCATGTCCGAAACGATAAGCACACCGCTATTGGCAATGTATAATGACAGTTTAACGACTGCTATACTCCCACTGGATCAACGTACAGCGACAATCATGGCAATCCCTAAGCCAGGTAAACCCCCAACAGACTGTGCTTCTTATCGCCCGATATCATTACTAAATGCGGAAGCCAAAATCTTAGCAAAAGTCTTAGCAAACAGACTTATGTCCCACCTCCCTCAGTTGATCCACCCAGACCAATCGGGTTTCATGCCACACAGAAACACTGCTCTTAGCCTCAGGCGTGTTCACGGAGTATTGGCACGGGCTCCGTCGCTGTCAGAACCGACAGTAATAATGTCGCTGGATGCGAAAATGGCATTCGACATGGTAGAATGGCAGTACCTCTTTGCAGTCCTGTGTCGTATGGGCTTTGGCCCTAAATTTCAGGCCTGGATACGGCTCCTATACACGGAACCGGTGGCTCAGGTGACAGGCAACGGTCACATATTACATACTGTACAACTGGGAAGGGGGACACGCCAGGGCTGTCCGCTGTCGCCATTATTGTTCGCGTTGGCGCTGGAACCGCTGGCGACCTTACTTAGGACGACCCTGTTGCTACAAGGCATTAGCTGGACGGAAGGGTGGGAAGATCGCATCTCACTCTACGCCGATGACATGCTGCTATATCTTACGGACCCCAACCATAGTATACCAGAGCTCCTTGAGATTTGCAATACACACGGGAAAACATCAGATACACGATAAACTGGTCCAAATCAGTTCTGTACATTTTGAAAGGTCCAGACCCGTCACTCCCCACCGACTGCCCAATCGTAATAGCAGGAGACTCCTTTAAGTATTTAGGTATACACATCACCAGGGATGCGACAGAATTCTTTAGCAAAAACCTGGCACCCCCTTTAGTACGGCTGAAACGCGATGTCAAACACTGGGCGTCCTTGCTCCTAACGCTTCTGGGGAGAGCACCACTGTACAAAATGATGGCCCTGCCGAGATTTCTCTATGCCCTTGACAACACACCCTACCCGATACCGCCACGATATTTTACACAAATCGCAGCACAGGTTTCCACCCTTCTGTGGGGCAACCTACCGGCATGTATAGCACAACTTAAACTGAATAGGAGCTGGTATGACGGTGGGATCGCATTGCCGAACCTACAGTTGTACTACTGGGCGGCGCAACTCAAAACCATCAATCACTGGATTCACGCACCCCAAGATGATCCAGCATACAGGGCCGACAGGTTGCAGTTGGGCACAAACAACATGCTGGCGGTGCTATATAACAGAAGTCTGGCCGCAAAACTAATAGGGCCCACAAAACACACAGTTGCGCTGTGGTATGCAGCACAGGCAAAATTGGGGTGGAAAGGGACGATCACTAAACTCACCCCGCTCTGGGACACCAAGGCATTAGGACAATTGAGAAACAGCAAAGGCTTTACACAATGGGACAATATTGGAATCTCCACGGTGTGAGACTTGTGGGATGAGGGGACAGTGATTCCCTTTGCTCAACTCCAACAACAATATGACTTGAGTCCGACTGAAACATACAGATACGTACAAATTAGACATGCTTTGCTAACGGCACTCCCAGCTGACACTGACATCCCAGATGCCTCGCCATTGGAGGACCGTCTACTCACAGATTTCATGCAACAACGCGCAACGTCCCTAACGTACCGAAAACTACTTAATAACTTGCCCGATCCTAAACTTAGACTACGGAATAAGTGGGTGGAAGAAGTAGGAGATATGGATGATACAGATTGGTTGGCGGCCCTGGCATCCCCTAGGGAGGTGGGCATATCTGCCAAGTTCCGACTGGTGCAACTTAAAATATTACATCGTGTGTACTATACCAGAACCACTTTACACAAGATGCAACGGGCGTCGCATCCCTTCTGCCTTAGGGGGTGTGGGGAGAAAGGCACACTTTTTCATACACTGTGGGAATGTCCAGCTATAATAGAATACTGGCGACAGGTCCTGCGCACTATTTCACAGACACTAGAGGTTTCCCTCCTGCCTGAACCACGAAAATGTATTCTGAATATATGGGAACCAACTGATCTTACTCGCCATGGTCAAACCTGGGGAACACTCGGCCTCATGATTGCAAAAAGAGACATAGCGCAGAGATGGGGCGCAACAGACCCCCCCCCATGCTAGAGTTGTGGTGTAGGAATATGGACCTCATTATGGTAACAGAGCGTACAGTATATGCGGCCAGGGGAAGCCCGCGTAAATGGAATAAAATCTGGGCACCTTGGAATACTTTCAGGGGAGATATATGCGAATTGCTGCCGGAGGACGACATTGATAGTTCAGACGACGAAGATGGAGAACTCTAGCGATGCAATGCATAAATGGACCTGTACAGTCAGTTGAGAACTGTAATGTATGACTAATGTCTTGAGAATTGTTCGACTGCTAAGTTTTGCCGATTGAAAGTAACATTAATGTATGATTATTGTCATAACTGCCACTGTTTTATTCAATAAAAACCATTAAAAAAAAATCTTATCTCCATGTCCCTTATTGGATTTTAATCTTGCTTGTGTCCATTTTCTAAATTTAATTATTCTTGATTTTTAGATATTGGTTATGGGATTTCTATTGTGGTTTGACTTTATTTGTTTTCACATAGCTAAATATTTAGCACATTTCCATAAGTTAAGCCTCTCTGCTCTGTGCCATAGCTGCCAGGGTTTGAGTTCCGGTTTATTTATTGAGACTCTGTGTGTTAAGGATTTATTACTTGGGAAGAACTCGCAAACTTCCTAATTAATAACACCTTTTTTTACAACTTGACAAAATGATATCTTGCAAGTTAGTTCAATCTTGGCTTCGTTTTACTTAATTTGCTACATTACCAGAGCCAGGCTACACCCTTAAAGTTTTTGGAAAGTTTGGGGAAAGTTTAAAAGCACATCAGCTCTTTTTTCTTTTTGGTCATCCCCTTAAAGAACTTGCCTTATTGACTACACTTTTCACCCAGAGACGATAACTCAGTCAATCGCGAACAGTGTCTGTGACACTGTTGTACATTGCATTTTGGGAGTTGTAAAATGTCAGGGTCGTACATCTGGCCACTAGTTCAAACATTTTTGTGGGATTATTTCAATAATCTCCCAGGCCAAGATCTGCAAGATGATACTTTACAAACTTGAACCAAAGAAATGAGTGAACTTTACTCAGAGCTAGTACTTCTTCCCTGCCAATCTATAATGTGAGAGCACTTTGGTAGTCCACAGCCTAACCCGGTCTCAACATCGTCAGGTCACCCACTCTTCTTAGACCAAGGTTAAAAGATAGAGGTAATACAGGAGTACTCTGGGGCAAGGAAAAAAGAGATCTTATGAAATTATTTCCCTTTGGGACCAAGCTGCTAACATTGGAAGCCTCCCATACTTTATGCCTGTATAAAGCTGCAGCCTCCACTGCAGGAGCGATAGATTTGGGAGTTGTTACCCTAACCTTCTTGATGATTGCAGAGGCTGAGTGCACCAACACCAATTCGTTTTTTTGATGTGAAAATTCCAGGTTCTACATTAATCAATTCTGATCCCAAGGTAGTCAAATCGATCAACCAATTGCAGTGGTACACCTTTCATAGAAAAATTTGCTCTACAAACTCTATGCTGGTTAAAGATCATAATCTTGGTTTTTCTAATGTTGATGTCAAGACCTCGGACTTCACAGAATTCGGAAGACTTATTTAATACATTTTGAAAACTCTGCGGTATCCATGTCAACAAAAGAGCATGATCTGCAAAAAGCAGAGCTGGTATCCAGGAGCAAGCTAACCTTGGGCAATCATGGACACCCTCACTCAACATTTCAACTATACTATTTATACATAACGAGAAGAGTGCAGGTGCAAGGCACACCCTTGCCGTACTCCTCTTTGCACTGGTATGCGCTTATCAGATTTCCTTACATTTCCCTTCCGATTTGGGCAGTAGAAGTGTTTTTAAATCTTATGAGTACATCCAACAGGTCATGGCCAATGCCCATTTTGACCAGGGTGGATCACAGGAGCTGCCTCTTAAAATCCCCTGTAAAGTGCCAGAGGTCAAGATCTAGAAAAACATAATCAATTATGCTTGTTTTGGTTCTCCTGGCAAATGTAGGGCCACACTTTGTCAAATTGGAAACCTTCCATTACATGCACGCATACTGTAGTTCTATGTAAGGGACAGTAGTTGTATAACTGCTATTGACCAGGTCAGCAAGGGTTCTCCATCCAGCACTGCGATTCTTCTAACCTCACCCTGAAGTCATAGACAGATGATAAACCCTTAAGTGGTTCATAGGTAGTAATAAAGTAATAGGTAGTAATAAAATCACCTGCTATTATAAGAGGGTATTTTTCTGTTCTATTAACCAGATGATGGGCAAGCTTCACAATTGTTGGGGATTTATTCAATCAATCAGGGGTTTGTAAAGTGCGCTACTCGCCGGTGAGGGTCTCAAGGCACTGGGGTGGGGGGAGCAGCACCTGATCAGGAGAAGAGCCAGGTCTTGAGGTCCTTCCTGAACGTGTGCAGGGTCGGGGAGCATCTGATGTTTACAGGGAGCTCGTTCCTGGTCTTGGTTTAGATGTAGGAGAAGGCTCTCCCACCTGCTCTTCTTTGATATGCTGTATGGTGCAACTGTAGACATTTACCCAAGATCCCTTCCTATCCCTCAAAGATATAATTACAGACAGCATTCTGCCTTTTGATGACTAGATCAAGAGTATTCTTTACCCAAATCAAGAGTCCCCCAGATGGGCGCCCCCCACCCTTGAAGACAATGCTATAATTTGAGATTCCCAGCCTGAAATGCTTATTCAGAGACCAAGTTTCTTGTAATATAATAACATCATGCTAATCTATGAATGATCCAGAGTCTGGGTCTATTATTTTCCCTTTGATCCCTTCACATTTCACAGTAGATGAATGGTAGTTTCATATTCATTTGGGGGAGAGGAGTTGGCCAAACGGCTAGGGCGGTCGACCTCCAATCTGGGGAACTGGGTTTGAGTCTCGGCAACGACGTTGAACATCCTGTGATTCTGGGAAAATCACTTAATCTCCCCGTGCCTAACAAAAACAATATGAATGTGTCCTCGTGTAACAAAACTGGTGCTATGTAAAGCGCTCTGATACCCGATACTTTTGGGTCAAGTTCGCGCTATATAAAACTCTGTAAAAAAAAATACCAGTTTCCAAAACATTATTATTTAATATAAGACCTTGATGTTCAAGATTACTAGTGTCAGGGTGGGCCTACTCTGAGTTATAAGAGGGGAAGGTAAACTGTCTGAGGCTTTCAGGTTCAGAGAGAATTTTGTAGGTTCAGGTACAGATAACCTTATAGGTGCCTCATCAATCATCCTTTCCTCTCTGTACCCATCTTTCATACTAGTGTATGTAACTGACACTGAACTACAACAATACCTCCCAGGGTGTCAGTCTTTACTATCAAGACTGGAGAGAAGCTGGGATCTATTTTGAACAGGCAAAATAAATCAATTTGTATCAGCAACTTGACCACAATCACTTCTCCCCCCTATATTATTTCTTGAACGTAGGAGGAGGAGGTGAGGATAGAAAAAGCCTAGTGAAACAATCCTCACACCAGTAATAACTCTATTGCCACAGTAGATTAATCTCTCTTCCAACCTACGATATCTACAATTGATTGCAACACTAGCACCACTCTTAGTTTTAGCTGTTGGGCCAACCCTTCTTACAAAAAGAATGTCCCTATGTTCATGGGGCATAAAATTCGTGTTGAGAGATAGCCAATAAAAGAATTTATTCTTTAGTTCAAATGTGTGTCATCTTTGTCAGTATTCAAGTGAGGAACATCTGTCAATATGGCCACAAATGGGCAACAGGCTGGGGGTCATTTTAAATTATACTTAGAGGGTCGGATTTCACATGATTGCATGTTTCCCCTTGAAGAGTCTGGCCGCTGAGTTACTTTAGGTTGGTCTTTGATGCTTGCTCTAGGGGAGCATTGGACAGGTATGTCCTTAGAGCAGGGCTGCGCTTGTATCTTCTTTGCCATACCATACCAAAATTTGAGGACATAACTTGGGGCCTAGTAACCATCTGTGTCTGAACACTACTTGAAAGTCGATGATCACTCATCTTATCACAAATATCAGAAAGTTTTGCCATGCCTGTCAAAGATTGGGAGGAGGCCTGACGACAGAGCCTGCTGGAAAAACAAAATTCCCAGCCTGGGACGAAGTGATATCAGCACTACCAGGGTCCACTCCTGCACCGGGCTGCTCGACGACACAGTGCCCCACTAGAAGAAAGCATCTATTAACAGAAGCTGGCACCAGTCCTACTGTTTTTAGAAGCTTTGTTTATAGATGATTGCTTGTCCTTTTTGGTCTTCTTGGTAGTGGGACCATTATTACTGGGGACTAGAGAATCGGGAACAGTCAGGGTATCAAGGCAGGGGGACACACATTCCACACTAGTTGCGGCCTGGCCCAGCGTACTACACTGGACTGCTACTATTCCATTTCTTCCATCAGCTGTTTCCCTCAGAGATACTGATCAAGTCACGTCGATTCTGGGCAAGATCGCTCAAGTCCACAGAAAGCTTCAGTTCAACCAGTGAAATGTATTTTCCAAAACACCCACAGCTTGTGTCAGAAAGGAATCTAGAGTGGAGTTGTGTATTTTTCATGGGGCTACACTCTTATCCCCTTGCAGCATCCGCTTCCCCATCGTACACTTTCACCAATGCTGGACTCAGAAGTATTAAGGGGCCGATTAGGATGGCGGGGAGACAGGCACAGACAGGCTGAATATTTTAGCTACAATGGAAGGCAGAGTAGATTTATGGTACAGGAAAACTCTGGTTGGAAAACTCTCAAGACCAAATGCATTCCCAAGCATTAAATAATCAACAGTATACATGACTTCTTTCAAGGACACAGAAGCAATCCAGGAAAATAATTCTCTCAACATCAACACTTGTGAATGCTATGAGTTCCAGAAAAGAGTCCATCTCGTCTCCCAAAGACTAGTCATTAATATACAAAGAAACAATACTGCTTATGAACCTGAGTAACATCTGCATTAGTTAAAATGTCGAAAGAGCAAAGGATAAATCAACAAAACTGTACACCTGTTTTGTCAATTTAAAAGCAGCGTTCAACACCGTACCAAGGGAGATCCTATGGCAAAAGATGGCAAATTGGGGTATTCCATCGAAGTTACTACGGGCCATTATCAATCTATGCACATCAACCTGGGTTAAGATAAAATTAGGGAATGGTGAAAGAACAACAGCAAAAATCCGTACCCACATTAGCCTAAAGCAGGGATGCGTATTGGCCCCCACTCTTTTTAATATTTTCACTGCAGATCTCGATAAGAGGATTTCGGAAATTCTAATTGACCCCCCAAAGCTAGCACATCATAAAATAAGTAGCATGCAGTATGCAGATGACATCGTACTTTGCAGCCAGACACCCATGGGCCTACAACGCTCCATCACAAGGTTGCACGAATACATCAGGGCGCATGGTTTGCTATTCAATTATAAAAAAACGAAGTTCATCTGTTTTTCATCACGGACAGGGCAGCAAAAATTCAAATGGCACGTAGCAGGTAACAACATAGAGCAATGTCTCACATACAAGTACCTAGGAGTAGTGGTAGACTCAAGGTGGACACTAAAAGACCACTTACTGCACAAAAAAGCCCAAGCCAACAAACTACGGTTCGCTCTAAATTTACTAAAAATAAAACTGAAGTACCCATCCAACTTATACTTGTTAAAAGTAATCGCAGCCAAGTTTCTCCCAACCCTCACATACGGTTCAGATTTATTTAGAGGCCATGACGCAAACTTCCTGAATCTACAACAATCAGAGTTATTCAAACACATCTATCAGATTCCTAAGTTTGTATCACAAGTACAAGTACGTCTGGAATTTGGGTTATCAAACCAGCATTCAGTAAGACAAGCTGCCATATTAAAAATGTGCTGGAAATTAAAAGCAGCACAAGAGGATTCGTTGATGGGTCTCTTTTGGATCGAAATAAAGAATCAAACAAAAGCAAAAAATGCCTGGAAAACAGTCCTCGAATAAGCATTGACAAACCTCAAAATGCAGGAGGCATGGAACACCAATTACACCTTCGCAGCTTTTAAACAAATAGCCAACAGTGCGGCAAAACAAAAAGCCTGGATCGAAGATAAAGCCGCATTAGCATAGAAAAAACACGGCTGGATGGTACTGGCTTCGTACGAGAGATGTTCCCCACAACCATACTTAGTCAATCACATTACAACAACTACACAACAACTGCTACTACGAACTCGGATGGGGACATTCATCTCAAAAGATCAGATTCCTGCATGGAAACAAACATGGCCAACATCACTCTGCAGACTTTGTGACCAAGCGGAAGAAACTCTTATTCATTTACTGTGTATTTGCCCATCTCTGAATAACCTGAGACGTTTCTATCTATTACACGCATTTCGCACATTTCAAATTAGATCATGTCGGCCAGCAGCCATGTTAGCACTGAATAGTCAACTGTTGCACGTAGCATGCAGGGCTACCAGATTTTTGCAGAAAGTTAGCCTTTTAATGCAGAAAACCGAAAAAACAGGGAACGAGATCAACAGCCCAAAACCAAAGGACTGAGGTGTAAATAATAGTTCAGAACTCAGACAATGTCAATTTGTTTAAAAAAAAAACATATATGATTGTATAGATTGCCTATGTACTTTTTTAAATTTCTTTTTAAAACGCCAGTTCGAATATTTTCTTGTATAATAATTGTAAAGGTTTTTAATTAACTATACACAATAAATTGACTTACTCCTACTAAAATAGCATCACCTTCAAAATATTTAACTGCAACTCTGAAGGCAGCCATTTTCTTGAACAAGCAGTCTGTCTGTTTTTTTCACTCAAACCCATGGCATCATCCAAATTCCTTTCAATGATGTCCCCATAAGTACTTCTAGGCCATGTGAACTTTCATAACATTATCAGCCGTATGTACGATCACAATACCCAGTCCAAAGTCATTGGCTCTCTAGCCAAATACAACTCTTCCTGCAAGACCTTTCTTGCATTTGTAATGCCAAAATGTTTTCCTTTAGCAAAGACATTAATGTGTTCCAATTCATATTAAATGAATAAAAAGATCTTTCACTCAAGTCAAAAGGAGACTTTATTTCAGAAATAAAAGAAGGTATATGAGCTTTTACATTTTTTCTTCCTGTCTTCTTTATCTACTGGATGTTAACAGGATATTTGGGGAGAGATGTTTGTGTCATTGGTAGTTTTCAGATTACAATAAGGCACCTCTGTGATAATATTTGTTGATTTTTTTGTGTATTTATTCTTTAGATATTCTCTATAGTGCCTAGCCTATGTAATCTTTTTGGTTTTCTATTTTCAACCCTGTGGCCGTTTGGATTTTACTTTCAATGTATCTTTGGTGTACTCAATGTTCTAAGAATAAATACAGAAAAAATATTATCCTATAAAAGTACTTTGTCAGATAGCAAGTTTGTATAAGTGGCACAAACTCTGCCTTAATCAGTCTTCCTGACCCAACTCAATCAAAGAGTCTTACCTAACTATAGACTTCTAACTTCTCCCCCAACTCAGTTTTTAACCACTGTTAAGCATACATTGTTACTTAAGACTCTAACCATAAACTTCCCCTGACAGGTTGAGCAACTTTTAATCTCATAGGAAGACTATTCCTTACTGATAAGAAAACTATTCCTCACGTTTCCACTATTATGTTTAGTAATAAGATATTATGGTCCAATATGCCCAACATCGGAGCATTGCACTCCTTAACTGCTTTAAGCTGTGCCCTACATCACCTATCACCTTCTGCAGGCGTAAGCCTTCAGTAAGGCTACTGTTAAGAAGATTTTGAGATCTAGACAAAGTTGATAACCCCCTTATCCCAGGACCAATGTTGTTAAGCTCAATGAAGGGCAAGAGCGGAACTAGACTCTTCTGCTGAGATACAATATGCTGCTTAAGAATTAACATTCTTTTTATTGTGGAACTGTGTGTGTTAAACAGAGCATCCATTATAATGGAAATCACCATATCTTGGAGAAAAAGGAAGGATGCTCTCCTTGAAACACAACTCTCCCCTTGACAGAGGAGGACTAAAATGATATGTGGTTGACTCTCCTGGTTTCAAAACTGTTCCAGCTAAAACACAGATAGTTCATATCATAAGCAAAGTAAAAGAAATAACTGGATGATGAAAGTCATCAGTACAAAATCCCTCCAACACTACCAATAAGTGTACCAGTCAGTATGGAAGTGATGGAAGGATCCTGATTGTCTAGGATTAATGTGTATCATGTCAATGCAGAACAAATCAAAACATTCACCCCCAGTCAAGAGATCTGGGTTAAATCCATCATTTATTTGCTCACCATGCTTCCCCAGTTTAGACCTGGCCATATGTAAATCAGTCTTGACCCTGTGCCTCTTGGGAACAGTCCAGCACGAACTGCCAAGCCAGGTCCGCAGTAGACCGAAAACAAGCATCCTAGGACCGGTTACGGGGTTTCACCCCTCTTCAGCCAGGATAGCATGATTCCAGTGGCACAGTGAGCCAGGGACCCACGTCTGGGCATACCCAGCGCACTTAGGGCGAGAAAGCAAAAGACATACAATTGATAGATGGAATGCCGAACAAAGGAAAACATTCACCCCCAGTCAAGAGATCTGGGTTAAATCCATCATTCTTTTGCTCACTATGCCACCCCAGTTTAGACCTGGCCATATGCAAATCAGTCTTGACCCTGTGCCTGTTGGGAACAGTCCAGCACGAACTGCCAAGCCAGGTCCTCCCTGGACCGGAAACCAGCATCCTAGAACCGGTTCCAGGGTTTCACTCCTCTTCAGCCAGGATAGCTTGATTCCAGTGCCACAGTGAGGCCGGGACCCACGTCTGGGCATACCCGGCGCACGTAGGGCGAGAAAGCAAAAGACACACAATTGATGGACGTAATGTAGAACAAATCAAAACATTCACCCCCAGTCAAGAGATCTGGGTTAAATCCATCATTCGTTTGCTCACCATGCCACCTCAATTTAGACCTGGCCAAATGCAAATCAGTCTTGACCCCGTGCCTCTTGGGAACAGTCCAGCCTGAACTGCCAAGCCAGGTCCTCCCTGGACCGGAAACAAGCATCCTAGGACCGGTTTCAGGGTTTCACCCCTCTTCAGCCAGTATAGCTTGATTACAGTGGCACAGTGAGTCCGGGACCCAGGTCTGGGCATATCCGGTGCACATAGGGCGAGAAAGCAAAAGACACACAATTGCTGGACATAATGCAGAACAAATCAAAACATTCACCCCCATTCAAGAGATCTGGGTTAAATCCATCATTATTTTGCTCACCATGCCACCCCAGTTTAGACCTGGCCATATGCAAATCAGTCTTGACCCTGTGCCTCTTGGGCACAGTCCAGCCCGAACTGCCAAGCCAGGTCCTCCCTGGACTGGAAACAAGCATCCTAGGACCGGTTTCGGGGTTTCACCCCTCTTCAGCAAGGATAGCTTGACTCCAGTGTCATGGAGAGCACCCTTTACGAAGGCCATAACGATGGAGCAGTTCCGGGGTGTAATACACCCTATTAATGTATTTAAAATGGACCAGACGGTGGCGTCCGTTAAGTGATATTTTTTTGGAACTCACACAGCAAAACCGCCATATGTCATCCGAGAGTTATGTTTGTAGGTCCCGCTGCCACTCGAGGAGTGGTTTGGAATAAGCACAATCCCTGGTCGCCAATACCGTCTGATACAGTCTGGACACCAGCCTGGACGGGGAAGACGCTTTAACGATCACCGACAAGGGCAGCACCTCCGGAGGCTCAACCATGTCCTCTCCGAGGAGCGCCCTAAGAGCGTGTCTTGTTCTATGTAGCTGGAACTGCATCAGAGCACAAGGCGACTCCACCTCACCCACAATGTCCTCTGCAGCACGAGCAACCCCATCATAAAAAAGGTCGCCTATGGTATGTACTTTGAGCGACCCGAGCGCCGCAATAACACTTCTGCCCTGCAAGGTGCCAGCCAATAGCACCACTCCAGGCGGGCCAATGGGGTATATAATAAATTAGCAGCAAAGGAGTTAAGTATACTGTGCCATGCGTGTATGACCGAGGCGAGTGAATCCAATATGCCTGTGCGTCTATCCTGAGGGGAGAATAGAAGAGACGGGAGAGGAGTAGGGTCTGCCACTATGGATTCTATCTGCAAGTGTGGGACATAAGGAGGGCCGTGAATCCAATGGTACGCATGGGAGCCCTGGGCCACCCTGTAGTACAATTCAAGGTCAGGAGCACCCAGACCCCCCCCATCGCATATGGTAAGGACCGTATCCTCCAGGCCGCTCTGGGCTGTTTAACCGCCCAGGCCAGTCGGATCATCAATGATTATAGACGGTGATAGAATTGTTTCGAAAGGAGACTAGGGGTATTTAGAAATAGAAAGAGGAATCGTGGTAGTACTATCATTTTCATCAGGGATATCCTACCCATCAGGGACAGCGGGAGCCTAATCCAGCCATCAATATCGTCTTCGAGTTTAGAAATAGCAACACCATCATTTTCAGCCACCTGAGTATCAGATAGCAGCGAGTCCCCCTCAGAGTTGTGCATAACAGGAATAGCAGTGCCATCCCTGCGGCGCTTTGAAAGCTGGGAAAGTACCGTACCCGGCCTTCCACCTTCGCCATAAACCCTTGCCGTAGCATATTTCCCGAGGTGCTTAAGTTCCGCATCCACCTCCTCGTGATAATCACCCAGCGTACAAGCGAGTTCCTCATCAATAGAGGGGGTCCGATCGGGCCCGCAAATGGATTCAAGTTCCCGCAGTCTGCGCTACAATGTGGCCAAACGAGAACGTATAGCCCTGAGCATCCCCGAGTGCTTGGAGATAGTGACCCCCCTAATGTATGCCTTAAAGGCCTCCCATACAGTTTGGACGGAGTCTCCCGAACCCACATTGGTCTCAAAAAACATTTAGATGGACTGGGCCAGTTCCTCTTTAAACGCGCTATCTAAAAGGGAATATGGTGGGAAGCGCCATGAAAACAGAGGGGGACGGGCTTTAGGGGACAACAACGATATCAGGACATGGGAGTGGTCCGAGAAGGTTCATGGCAGAATCGTGCAAGCGCGGAGCATCTGTAGCAAGTGTCGGGAGGCAAACCAGTAATCAATTCTAGTGTGAATGTTGTGATGTGCTGAGTAGAGCGTATAGCCACCCACCGAGGGATGCCCATGCCGCCAAACGTCCACCATGTCGAACCTCAAAAGAGCCGTCTCCACCACACGCGCAGAGGCCAAAGGGCGCCTGTCCGGACCGTCTGACCTGTCCAAGGAGGGCTGTCTGGTAAAATTGAAATCCCCCCCCCCCCCATAGGATATTATCTAGGTAGTAAGGCGCTATCAACGTAGTCAAAGAGTCGTAAAAGTCAGGATGATTGAAGTTAGGGCCATAGATGTTAAGAATAACTAAGTCCAGTCCCTTCCCTAGTACTCTAGAAAGTGTGTATCTGCCATCCCGATCCGACCCCAAAGGAGTCAGAGATAGTGATGATTTCGGGTTAACCCAAGTCATGACCCCCCCTAGCATGGGAGGAGAAGCCCGATGCATGAATGTTACCCACCAGGCCTCTGTAGCGGAGTATGGGGCTGTCCAAGGGCAAGTGCATCTCCTGTAAGAGCGCTACATCCACATGATGCCGATTTAGATAGTGAAGGATTTTGCACACCTTACGGTGGTCATTCAGGCCACGAACATTCCAAGTGACTAAAACTAACGAGTCAGGTGTGTCAGCAGAGTCAGTCATAGACATGTAAGGTCGAACGTGATGTGACATATTGGAGCATCTAGGAGCAGTGTTGCATAACCATCCTGAGGCAAAACAATGCATAAGATTATCGCTTAACAATGAACTTCATCAACAATCCCCCCCTTCCCCCAAAACCCCTCAAGAACCACTGCAAGAGAAGAATTTACATGCATCGCACAAAACTGCAATTGAAACGGCATGTAAAGACCTACAAATAAAATCATACACCAGAAACAGATCATCATCCTGCAAAAAGACCCACTCTACCCACCCACGCCTACCCAACCCCAACTAGGCCGCGACCCCATCCCTCCCCCCAAGGCATCTCTTCCTTCCCCCCTCCCCAAGAACAGAACACATCCCAGGTGTGATACACTCCGAGGCAGATGTAGCTCGCGGAGTGGAATGGTAGTACCAGCCAAGTGAGACAGCGCCCACCAGATCGCCGGTCAGGAATTAATGCTGCTGCACTGCGGAGAAGCGGAACCCAGATATTCAGAGCCACGCCCCCCCAGGTATCCCACAGAGATCAAGCCCTCGACCCATCCACAATCGAGCATTGATCGAACTATATTGCACAGCCTGTGGTCGTCTCCCTTTCACGCAGCAAGCAGGTGCCCTCCGGCAGCCCCACCCCCAGGTAATTCAAGAACCACCCAGTAGAGTGCATGGCAGAACAATATCCCCCAACGCCACCCATCAGGCCCAGCCCCCGCATCCCCCCGGAAGGCCCAAACGAAACAGACATAGGAACAGAGGGGAACACCACCAATAGACCCAAACCACACATGGAAACGGAGCTCTGACCCATCCAGACCAGAGACAACAACGCCAACAGGCAACAGAGGCAGTTTTAGTCCTGTTCATCCAATGTGCCTCCGGCCGCCTCCTCAAGAAGGCGCTCAGCCGGGGGGCTACGCCTCTCCTTTTCCCAGTCCTTCATTGTCCTCTGCAGCGCTTTCGGGATGGTAAAGATAGATGAGTAGCCTTGTCGATGAACTCTCAGTTTAGCAGGGTACAGCATAGCGTAGTCCACCCCTAATTCGCGGAGCTGCCCCTTCATGGGAGCGAACAAGCGGCGTGCCTCTTGAACACGAGCTGTAAAGTCCGGAAACAGAGAGATGGTGGACCCCTCATACCTCAGAGGTTTCCTGGGCAAGACGGAGGGCCACGTCCAGGTCTTGGTAGTTAAGCAGTTTAGCTATAATTTGTCTGGGGGGAGCTCCCGGTTTTGGCTTTGGACCAAGAGAGCGATGAGCTCTCTCCACCACGAACATATCCGAAAAGGAATTGTCACCCAGAAGAGACTTCAATAGTTTTTCCATAAAGAGCTCCATATTCCCAGTGGGGGTATTCTCCGGCAGCCCCGTGACGCGAAGGTTACAGCGCCTGGAGCGGGCCTCTAGGTCTTCCGTCTTATCCTGAAGGATTTGAAGGACCCTTCCTAGCTGCCTATATTCAGTGTCAAGCGTAGAGTGGGTCTCCTCCACCTCTGTCAGTCTCCTCTCTGACATGTCCAGGCGCTCTGCGTGCTTATCCAATCTTTCTGCCATGAGGTCCATGCGGTATGTAAGAGCGTCCATTTTGGTGCCCAAAGAGGTAATACCACCATGTTTACCAGCAGGGTGCGGATGTCTTGGCCCGGGTCCTCCGCAGACTGGTCTCTGTTCGTCAGACCCTCGTCAACAGAGGGGTCCCACACTTTGGATTTTTTGGGTTCGAACGAATTCTTAGGTTGTGTCCTGTCGACACGCCCCATATTGAATGTAGGATCAGGAGACGCCCGTGTACCACTGTAGATATAGGGAGCGCTCTGCTCGTCACTCCAGCACCGCGCACCTCCACGCGCCAATCAGCAATGGCGGAGACACTCCCAGCATCGAGCGGAGCACCGTCCCAACGCCGGGGGGAAATGCGCCGGCAGGTCAGCCTCTCCAGCAGCGCCGAGCCGCCGGGCCCCACCGGGGAGAGAGGGAACCCCAGGCCGCGGTCCTCAGCACGGCGGGCAGGCCAGAGGGGATAGTAGTCGCTCTCAGCCCCCGCGGCAGTCAGGCGGGCAAAGAAAAATCCCTCCGGGGGCCGCGGGGAGGGCCAGGGACACTCGGTCAGACGACTCCGGGGGCAATTAGGTATGTGCAGCAGCAGGATATTGTAGTATTATGCGGCAGTCCAGCAGAGCACTCGGCTCAAGCGGCCATCTCGGTCGCGAGCTAGCTCCGCCCCCCAACAATATTTAATAAATTGTTTATCTGTTCTTTTTTAACTTTTTCTGGAATATTAAGAAAGCAGATATCGTTCCTATTACACCTTGATCTTCTAGATTACTGTCCAAGTTTGTCCATGAATCTAAAATGCACCACAGTGATGGTGATGTCACATGTAGGCATAATTTCATATTGCATGGATTTAAGCATTGTTGATTTGAACACTGACCAGATTAAAATTTGAATTTCTGTTATTTTTTTCACATTGTCTGAATATTAAGACGTTTTATAGTCACTTATGATTGGGGTATGAACTCACCCCTTTATCTATCCTTTAAATGTATGTGCAGAGAGAAAATCCAACAGCATAGCAATAGAGAGCTGAACAGCAAATGAAAACAAATGAATGTGAATCAACATTGTTTACAAAGAAGCCGGTGTTATGTAGGCCTCTACTGCTTCTGGTGATCATGCTTTGTGAGATCTGCTTTCAGTTTCTTTCTCAACTGCAGGAGGGATCTGGACCCTGCAGGGGGGATACACTCTTCCACATGTCAGTGTATCCACTACTAACTACACACAACAGCAATATATGTTGGCTAATAGCTGAATCAGGGAAAGAGGAAACAGATAATGGATATAACCACTCTGATACATGACTGCTGGGTGCTGACAAGGTGACATGTTTAATGTTTCACATAAACAGAAGGAGGGAGTGACAGGAGATGAAAACTCGCCAATAATTTCTCACTACCTGTGATCATCACTCTAAAGGTATAGTGAGAGTAAAATAACCAGAAATTCTATTTAGGTGGTGTGTGTGTGATAATTCCTCTGAGAAGATAAGATTAAAAAAGCTCTCTCCCACACTTAGTGGCATCCTTCATTGGCGGCGTATCTTCATCCCAACAAGTGTCAAGTTGTGATGGGCTCTACCAAAATTATTTGAAAGCTCTCGATATTCTATGTGGAAATTAGAGCTAATTCTATTCAAGAGGGTAGGTAATATTGTCTGGAATTAAACGATTCAGTATTTTACATATGGTTAATCTGACAAGACTAAAAAGTAAGTGCAGATGGTTAGAGGAAACTATTATCGTTGCACAGGAAGGATTATGAGATTAATAGTAGCTAAAACACTGAATCGGTTAATTCGAGATAAATTTACATATACTCATCAGTATAATTAACTCTGATACCCTTCCGTCGTGTAGTGCATTCTTCAAACACATGAAGCCCTTCCCTAAGGGTAGCTGGAAGCTGGGACCATAGCCAGCCTCTCTTTCCTCAAAATGAGCCTAGCACAAGCGAGTTTGGAGCATTTTGTCCCACCAAGCACTAAAAGGCGAGCCATTGAATCCTGACAGCTACAAGTAATTCTGAAGTTGACTGGGATATAGTTCCAACGTGATTAATGCCAAACTTCTATCTTTTCTTTCTGACATTTCTTTGTCTCCACTCAACCGAGGTCTTTGATCTTAATCTGAGCCAGTGGTTTCCGGTGCGTAATTGTCAATACCGGCAATTAAGACGGCCATTTGGTGGCACTATTTGCAATTTAGAGATAGGCACAACAACAGTTGTTTATGAATTCAATGTACACCAATAATGACTAATAAAGGAGGCCTAAACCAGTCTCATAGTTGTTGGGTCCTAGATTAGTCTGAATTGTCACACATGTTGCAGTGTGAAGGTGGAAGCTGTGTTGGTACTGTCATTGGCAGCGCTGGGAGGGGCAATGGGTGGAGGAAGTTGCATGGCCCATTGATGAGAACCCTGAGACTTATGATTTTACAAATTAAGCACTGCCCATGGTGTTTATTTTCTCCGCATGTGTACAGCGGGGGTTCTTTCTGATGGCCCACCAAGTGCCGCCGCTGGTCTTTAAGATGATGCGCGCCTGGACGGAGGGTCAGTGCAGCTTTTCCAAAGTTGAATGCGTTTGTAGTAAGTAATGAGTTTGTATGTATTGCAGGATGTGGAGTTAAACCTGAACTTTTGCTGTCACCGTCCAACCCACTACTTTCTATTCGCTCTGTTACCTTGGCTACATCCTCAAATTGTACTTCTTCCTCTTGTTTTTATTTCTCTTTTCTGGGAGGTCTTCCCTGACACACTGCTAACTCAGAAAGCTATCTTTTAGAATGGCTGAAGCAGTACTTCCCTTCAGTGGGTGTTAGACCTGTCAGCCCTTTGGGTGGTCCCTCCTTATTTTTTTTCTTTTTCCCTTTCTGCCTTCTATTTTTGTGTCCACTGATATTTTTGATATTTCTGGATGTTGACTTTTAAACCTCCGGGCGCCTCATCACTACTAATCAGTGCTGAGGTGCAGGTGCACCTTTTCTAAAATGGTGGCCTAGGTAAGCTGCCTAAGATGGTTGCCCTGTCAGGAGTTACCTCAGAGCTTTGGCCCATAGGATAGCATTAAGGGAATCTAGAACCTTCTGGCCCACTCTAGTGACCTGGGGCTAGGCTATATAAGGGAGGAAACTGGGCGGCCATTTTGTGCACTGTTGGGTTGGCTGGAGTACAGGCTGTTGCGTTAGGGGGATAGGGCACTGAGAGGGTTGACTGCTTCTAGGGGCTGCTTCCTTGTCGCTGTCATCGCCCCCCTTCCCATAGACCTGGCCCTGCCCTAGATATTAATCAATTGAATCTTGCCCTGGTGTCTCCACATTAAGGAAGAGGGCCGACACCCCCCCGCAGGATTGACCCCGAGCAACTGTTGGAGCTCGTGCTGATTGAAGAGTACTGCTGTGTGGTGGTGAGTGCTGCCCTGAGGGTACTGGCTGGCTGCGTCTCTAAAGCAAAGACTGTGAAGAACTTGCTCCCCCCCCCCCTTAGCGTCACCGCTACTGTCGGGGAAACTGCGAGGTTGCAGATAGCAAATGCCTGCCCAGAATTACAGGTGCTGAAGAGCGCTGGGAGGACTCACCGCCGCTGATCCCCTTAAACGTTCTTGCTGGGGTGCTGCTGTAGAGGGGGGTCGCCTGCCCTGTCTCATCGGGCTGGAAACTCCGTGAGGCTTTGGTCTGTGGAATTGGGGCTAGGAGCACCCTCCTGTAGGGCACCGTGACTTCCTCCCAGAAGTGGGGAACCGGCATTTGGGACGACGCCTCGCTGAGGAGATCTTCGCTGAGGAGGCGGCGCTGCATCGAAGTGTCCTATCTCCCGCGCAGGCCCAGTGGTGGGCTTGTCTTCTTAGGGGAGAGGCGGCTCTGCATTGGAGGGGAAGAGTTACTGCCTGAAGGGGTTGCTGAGCATCGGCAGCCCTGACTGAGCACTACAACGGAAGCGTCCTCTCTCCAGCGCAGGCCCAGTGTGAAGGCTTGCCTTGCCTGCGAGGGGGCGGATACTTTCACCGAGAGTCTGTCGGTGAGGGTGTAAGCTCCCCAAGCTGCCTGTGACGGCTAAAACTACTAATAATAACTTCAAGCCCACAAGTAAGCAGGGATTTGGGGCTGGTGGTGGACACGAACTCTGAGAAATCTCTACTGGGCCTAGTGGTTGGCCTACCTTCCTGATCCTTGGTAGTAGATGTAATGTGAGCCAGGGGAGCTTAAACCAGTAAAACCACTCTACTGAATTTAGGGTCCTGCCATTCATAGAACTACTGCTGGTCCTTGACTACAGCTAATCAGAAGCCATGGAATTGTAGGTTACTAGACCAAGTACATGTTTACTGGCTGAAATTAATACATGTTCTTGTTTCACTGGGAGTATATGATTCTGGCTTCTGCTATATTAACGCATATACCAGCCTTACCAAAAAGAGATATGAAATACTGTTTCCTTACTGAAGTAATGCACAATCTTGCTTCACTGAATAGATGCATCTTTCTTGCTGCTTGTCTTATTTAAACTGCAAAGTAACTACCTGAAAATTGGAGTATCAAGGGGATTTGCTTAGCTCATTTCCTCTTGGAGAAAAGGTTGTGCTCTTATTGATGCAGATGATCATATGGGGAAGTGCTTAATGTGTTAGAGTTATACATTGCTAACGGAGTGAACTAATTTAAGGAATTTGATAAAGCATACCATTCTTTTCTAACAAGGTGTGGTGTCATTTTTGGTGGAGGGGCGCTGGGTTGCTGTGGAGAGTGTGACGGAAGTACAACACAGTTGCCTTGGAGTTAGGCCTTACCACTTAGTGCCAAGCTACCCTAGTCGGACCGGTGACCCCGGGTCCAACAGTGGGTATGTGCACAGCAGCCTTCCGGGGCGACACAATCTGCTTTCTCTAAGTTCTTTAATAAGTGTAGATGGGGCGTAATACATCAGTTCTTGACTTCAGAGCACCCATGGAATACTTTCTTAACTTTGCATACAGGAGGTTCTTTCTTTTGGAATTCTTGATGATCTTTAGGAATCTGTAGAATTTCTAATCCTAGAAGTCAAAACCTTGTGTATTACTCCTAAAACCTCTGACTTTCTAGTATGTTCAAATTCTCCTATATCCTCCTTGGCTAACTGTCAAAATAATTTGTATTTGATCGCTTGAGTCAACACTTTCGGAGCCCTTTCATATCAATGGGGAAAAGGAAAGCAGAACTAGAAGTCGAGTTTCACTTAGGCTGAATACCTAATATGTTTAAAATGAGAATATGACCTCGGTACATGCTCACTGTGACTGAGCAATATTTTCAGGTGTAGCAGCCCCCTGAATCTGACACATCTATAAAGCCAGCACCTACCTACATGCTGCATCAAGTTAGCACCATGAATGAACACCAGAAATATGTTTGGGCAGCAGCCAGATTGTACCAATCTTAAGCATTAAGCCACAGATGAAGTAACGTTGATCGCAAATATAATCGCAGACAGCCCCTGTCTTCTGAGCAGGTGTGGCTATACAACATATCCCAAAGCACAACAAACATGCAAACAAAGCCTATGGCGGCCAGAGCCCGAGTACAGCACTCGCTAAGCAGAGAACTCGCCAGGCCTTCCTCTGTCTTGACTGGTGTGAAGGCAAGAGCAGGTCTACAGACACGTGGCATGAGACCAAGCATGTAATGTACTTTTGTAGGAGACATCTACCTTTGAGCTTGTGCAGTTATGTATGTATTTATGATCAACGGCACTTTGCTATGTAAACAGGATTTCCCTAACCCAGCCAGCCAGGCCGGATAAGACAAAGAGGGGACTCTGCATGAGTAATTGAATGCCCCATGGTAAACCATCAGGGCCTCGTTAACAAAGAGATTGTATATTTCAGCAAGAGAAGACTTGTCTACCCATGCTCTACATATAAGCCCAAACCTGATTTACTAAGACCTCAGGCGTACTGCATTCATAATTACGGTTTTATTAACTTTATTGATGTGTGCTGCTTCTGTCGACTAACCCAACCACTACAGACTTTATTGTGCAAAATCTGCATTTGAACAATTTGTGAAATCAAACTTCTTAATTAATTTCCTCGACACAGCAATCATGTTTTCACGTGAAGATTTCTCACACTGCTCCACCTCTGAAAAATGAATGTGATGTGTGCACTTTTACACGCATCCATGCACCTTTTAACCCAATTTAAATTACACAGGTAGCATTAATATATTTTATAAATAGAATTTAAAAATATATGTTTTAGGGTGTCAATTACCTACCCATAAAATATCAGTGAGGATATTAAAAAATTATTTCCCATTAAAAGTTTTTTGTTCAGCCTGAAATCCATAACGCATCACTTACTTCCCTGTGTGGGAAGGCATTGAAAATGTTTGTGAATATCCACAAAGTTGTCACTTGATAGGTAACTGCCAAATATTCGAGGACAACTCTCCTGTTACTCTTCTTGGAAAACCCATTAAGTATACTAAGTAATGTTTATAGCTGTGGAATGTTTGCACATCTATCAGAAATTTCGCAAATGTAACTGAAATCTTAATTTCTAGAAATATACATCATCAAAAGCTTTATTACGACAATTAAGTCTTAAAGCAACTACATATAACAGCTTAAAAACCATAAATTACAAAGCATTAAGTTATACAATATGTATATAATTAAAAAGAAAAAAGAAACATAAAAACTATTTAGTTAAAAAGGTAATAAAAAGAGTCTAATAATGATGCAAAGATAATTGGTTGGGAGTATTATTGTAGGCAAGGGAGTTTGGGTGTCAATCAGCCTTGAGTTCTACCGAAGGAACGCATACGTAAGCTCCATGACCAGCTTAAGAATTTAGCTATTGCTATGGCAATATGTGGTGCAGAGTCAGAGCAGAGTACTCGCAATGCCTCAGCACAATTTCTAAAGCCCAATGATTTGCTTATCGGTCTCAGCCATGCTCGCCGAGGAGTGATGTATGCAGGGCAGGCTAAAAGAACAAGGGCTACTGTTTCAATATGATCTGGGCAAAAGGGGCATTTATCACTCTGATCTTTACCCCACTTTGCAGTAAAGGATCTAGTTGGCAAAGTACCTACCCTTAACTGGAAATATAATTTCCGGTCGAGGGGTTTTGTTATAATATCCCAATATTGCTCAAGTCAGGGAGAAGTTTTAAATTCCATAAATTTGCCCGTTAATGATGAGGAGGAGTGACTGTGGTATGTATTGCAGAACACCATATCCCAATATTTTGCCTTTAAAGCTTCTTTAGAGGGGAAGGGCGCATTAGCACAATCTGCCCTTAGTACACTCATGCCCATCATTTCGAGAAGGGACTTAATTTCCCGAAGCCATTTGATTCTATGTTGGCAATCTGTCAGAATTATGCCCATAAAGCCTGATGCATAATGTTTTAGATCCTTTGTGGACAAAGCCTCCGCCAATATAAAAGTGGGCAAAGTCTAGCCAGGTCCACTATGGATTTCCTACCAAGGTCATACAACAAGGGACCTCGAGGGGGTACTTTGTGGAACGCCTATAATTTTCCTTAAAAACTTTGTTTCTGCAACAGAGATCGAACTAAGATTTTCAAAGCCCCACAACTCAGCCCCATACAACATGGAACTCAAAATTTTCTATTCATAAATTTGTATGACCGGACTTATGGGTTTAGTGTATTACATCCTATGATGGGTATAAACAGCCCCTGCATTTTGACGAAATTTCAAAGCAGACATATTCAATTGGCCCTTCCATCCCATATCTTTTTGTAAAGTTATGCCCAGATATACAAAAGACTTGACCTGTTCCAGGGGGAGGTTGTTCATTGTTATGCCGCCCCTAAATGATCTGTGCTGATTGAAGGACATGCATTTTGTTTTATTATTATTAACTTCCAACCCCCGCGAAGTACAAAAGTCGTTGAAGCACTTCAGGGCGCGTTGGAAGCCTATAGGGGTTTTAGATAAAATGAGCATATCATCCGCAAACAATAAAATGGGGGTGCGGATACCAGCTAATACTGGGGCATCAGTGGCTACGTATATAAAGGAGTCCACTATGCCAATAATATAAAGAGAAAATAGTGTTGGTGTTAACACGCATCCCTGGCGGACTCCTCTGCCTACAGGGAACGAATCTGTGACACTGCCCTGATCACCCCATCTAATGTGAGTGAAGTTGTCCTCATGTAAGTAAATAATTAGTGTTAATAAATCTGCTGCCCATCCCCAACTCAGATAACACAGACCATAATTTACTGCAAGGGACTAAGTCAAAAGCTGACCTAAGGTCAACAAAAGCAATGTAAAGTGACCCTTTCCCCAGGACCACATTACGCCAATATAGCATTATAAATCGAAAAATCTGATCCACTGTGCTAGTTTTTGACCAAAAACCCGCCTGAAAGGGTGACAAGATTGCGTGCTCGTCAATGCACACCTGGACAATATTCAGAACCATCCGGCCCACAACTTTTTGCAAGCAATCTATCAGGCTTACAGGCCTGTAATTTTCTGGTCTCGACTTATCCCCTTTTTTAAAAATGGGTACAATTAAAGCCCCTTTCCAGGATGTTGGGACTGGTGCACCTTGAGAAATGGCGTTAGCCAAAATGGTAATATACTGGACCCAGTTAGGTTTGTCATTTAAAAATAGGTCCGCGGGAATTCCATCAATTCCTGGAGCTCTACCCTCCGTTACAGCTCCCAACGCTCTCTCTGTGTTTGCAGGTAGGAAGGGTGCATCTCTAAAAAAATGTATACTCACGTTCCTCATGTGCCCTCACATTATCATCCTTACTGGCATACTGAGGTTTAAAGAAATCCACCCAGTGATGTTTATCAACATGGTTCTGTGGGCGTTCCGGATGGCCCCCATTGCCCCATTTCACGAGGTTCCAAAACTGTTTAGTATCTCTGTTTGAACATGCCACTCTGAGGTCCTGCCACCTATTCTCATCATACTCTTTTTTTAGCCAAAACCTGAATCCTCCTATCATTATTGCGTGCCTCGCGGACTCTCTCAGAATTCCTTGATTTAAGCTCCATCCCTAGACTATTCCGTGCCACTCTACAGGCCTCATTAAACCATGAGGTCTGCGTCTGAGCAATAGTTTTTCCTCTTGACGTTCGCCTCATAAAGTAAGTACGTAGCCTTGAAAAAAAAGAATTATGAATTCCAGTGATTTCCTTTCGGAAGTCAGGATTGTTTTGCAATCCAGCCTCAAAACTGGCTAGGGTACCAATTGTACCTTTATTTTTGGCAATCAACGTTTCAGGGCTCTCCGCAAGTTTTGCCCATTTCAAATGGCGTGTGTCATTCGAGCAAACCAAATCAAGAATGGTTATTCTCTCTCCTTGGTTACTTGCATTGAACGGGCCCCGGAGTTCAAAGGTAGAGCATAGAGGGTTGTGGTCACTTTGCATGCGCTGCTTTATGATAATATCCTTTAAAAAATGCCAGAATTTAAGATTAAGAAACAGATAATCTATTCTGCTGTTAAAACGACCATTATTGAAGGTATGAGCTCCGTGGAGATCCGAGGGTGTGTGCCCATTTGCTGCCCTTAGCCCTTTCTCTTAAGCAGAACCCCTTTAATTGTATGGCTGCATCCGTCCATTTGTTCACCGGAAATAAGTTCAACCTGAGAATACCCCACCTTTCATTCTCGTCATCTGCAAGATCAAGTTCACCAGGACCCAGTGGTTCGAAGGTTGTGTTAAAATCTTCGGCAACGACAACCATTGGGTCCTGGGAATAATTATCAGGTAGATCCTCCAAAGTCAATAAAACATTTGAGCTTTTACCCCGACCATGCCCCTAGCATATACATTATAAATATCTATGCTAATTGTGGGACTCACAATAAGGCGAACCACAAGAATATCATTACTCTGGGTTACTAAAGGATGAATTTCGAAGCCAAGATCTTGCCGTACCCAGATAGTGAGTCCTCCTGCCGGGCGACCCTTACTTCCCTTTGTAGCAACAATGTGAAAGTTAAGATAACCTAAATGATACATTGGGGTAAGTAACCACATCTCCTGAAAGAGACATATCATATGATTCTATAAATTGTTGCCAGTCGGGAGAATTTGCCTTAGTGCTCAAGCCAGCAATGTTCCATGATAGTAATGAAAGTTTTCTTGGGTTATGTATATTTTTGTCTCTCCGAATACAGAATCAGCAAGCATGGGAGCACCAAGACCAAACTACTGATTAGCAATCAAGTAGCAATTAATGACACAGTAGCTTATTTGTTTGAAACGTTTTATAAAGCGCAAACAGGACCCTAGCGGGTATCAGAGCGCTGTACACATAGGCAGAAGCATGAATGAACTCAGAACATTTGAGGTCAACATTGTAAAACAACAAGGAGTAAACAATCAAAGTCAGACACCAGGTAGAAGGCCCTACCAGTTCAGTTTCTCATTAGTGCAAAATATTTCCCGTAACATTCAGTGAAACAATCCTATGTCATAGTAGAGTAAATGACAAATCTGTAAATCGGTCCAATTGTGTAGTCCCAGGAACAGCATAAGCTAGCAGTACATATCTATAGATCTGCCTACAATGTTAATGAAGAAGAAGTTACTTGCCTTTGTTAAAAATCTTTCTGGTAAAAATTCTATCTAAGCGCAGATTCTATCTCACCTTTTGATTATTACTGGGTCCAGAAAATCTACAGCAGTAACCCCTGTGAACCAGTAGATGGTGCCCATTGCACCAGGTCAATGTCTTTCAGCACTGGAATCCTCCATGTGCACTGACATAGTTGCTTTCTGACCCGTTCGCATCCACAGCAGCAGAGCCAAAATCAGATCAATTGGGACTTTAACTAAGAATTTTATTCAATTGAAGAGCCCAGTTCATAGAACAGGGAGGCAGGAGGGTCGGTGAGGAAGAAAACAAGTTACTTACCTGTAACTTCAGTTATCCAGTACTGGTACCTTTCATAGATTCACATGCTTGAATCATCCCCGCTGTCGAGTTGGGAGTCTCACGATACAAATAAAGTATATACATAACAGTAATAAAACATAATACAATAGGCTATAATGGACTGTACAGTCACTGCAGTAGCACATCCTTGTCCTCTTGTAAAAATAACCAAAGTTGAAACACAACCAATCGGGCTCTAGCACCCTTGAGAATACTCCACAGAGAGGCAAGTCCCTCAGATTTTCGAGCACAAGTGAGAGTAAGTAAAAAAAATGCCAATAAGGAAAGTCTCTCCTGGGAGGAGGGTGGGTCGCATGTAAATCTATGAAAGATACCAATTCTGGATAACTGAAGTTACAGGTAAGTAACTTGTTTTCTTATCCAGTATTGTGGTATCTTTCATAGATTCACATGCTTGAAGCAGAATAGCAAGCAGTAAACGCCCTTAGTTTTTTAGCGGATGGCGAGTATCATACGAACCACATTCGATACCTCGTAAAAGATATACATCAATATATCCACAACAAATGCAACATAATATGAGAGAAGCATTATGCATGAAGAGAAAAGAGACAGCATTAACATGTAAAACAAATAGCTTGCATTAGCATGTAATAAAATAATCACCTCTCAACAGAGGCTTACCTTATTGGAAAAGGTTGAGTAACACTGCGTGTCCAACGGCTGATTCAGCTTCTGTAGTCAGATGTAAGCAGTAATGCTGTGTGAATGTGTGCACATTTTTCCAAGATGCAGCATGGCAAATTGTATCCAATGGCATTTCAGCAAAAAGCACAGCCGATGATGACACTGCTCTTGTGGAATGAGCTTTAGGTTTGACAGACACTGGATTTCCTGCTTTAGAGTGACAACATTGAATCTCTGATACAATTCACCTTGCAAGTGTTGCTTTAGTGACTGCTGTACGTGGTTTTTGCCCACCATATGACACAAACAATTGATCCGACTTTCGGATGGATTTAGTATGTGATAGATAGAATTTAAGACATCTCTTTATATCCAAAGTGTGAAGAGCCTTCTCAGCCGGGGTAGAAGGACTGGGAAAGAATGTACGTAGGATAATAGGCTCATTAAGATGGAAAGACAATGTAATCTTAGGAACAAAGGTAAGATTAGTTCTAAGGAGAACGTAGTCATTGGTAAAACGTAGATATGGTTGTTTAATAGTAAAAGCTTGAATTTCGCTGACTCTCCTAGCGAAAGTAAGAGCCAACAAATTAGCGATTTTCCAGGAGAGATAGTTAAGTTCAGCTCTGTGGATAGGCTCAAAGGGATGCTTCATGAACTGTGCTAGAACCACGTTAAGCCTCCATTCAGGAAGAGAAGCCCTATTAGGAGGAAAAGCTCTGAAGAAACCTTCCATAAATTGCTTGACCAGACGGTTAAAGCAAAGAGATATGCCACCTGAAGAACAACTGTAAGTAGAGATGGCTGCCAGATGTAACTTAACAGATGTGAACATAAGGCCAGACTTGGCTGGTGAAAGTAGGTAAGGAAGAACCTGGTCTGGAGAACACTCCAAGGGATGTAAATTATTATCAAGGCACCATGAACAAAAATGTTTCCATTTCAGAGAATAGGTCTTAATTGTAGGTGGTGGTCTTGCTTTATCAAGTATGTCTCTACAGTCCTGAGGCAAATCTAACTCCTTGAATTCAGAGAACTCAGAAGCCAGGCATGTAGCTGCAGCGGGGCTGGGTGCGGTTGGAGAATCTGGTCCTTGCTCAAGGTCAATCGAGTTGGGGACACTGGGAGGCGATATGGTCTGCATTCTGAAAGTAGGAGAAGCTCTGTGAACCAGTGCTGACACGGCCACCGTGGAGAAATAAGAATCATACGGCATGGTTCCATTTTCAGCTTTCTCAGCAGTCTCAGGAGTAACGGGAAGGGGGAATGCATAGGCGAAGATCCCCATCCACCTCATCATAAAAGCATTTCTCCAAGATACTTTCTCTGGTTCCCAGCTGGCATAGAATGGGCATTTCCGAATTGTCTCGGAAGCGAAGAGATCCAAGTTGGGCCTGCCCCACATCTGGAAAATGTGTTCCAGGACTGTCTGGTCTAACTCTCATTTGTGGCAAAAATGTGATGTTCTGCTCAAGGTGTCCGCTAGACTGTTGTTTATTCCTGGCAGTTGTTCCACCTTTATAGAAATGTGGTGAGAAAGCAGCCATTATATCTTAAGCTTCCTGAGATAGGATATGAGAGCATGTTACTCCTTGCTTCTTTAGGTAATGCATGTGAGTGGTGTTGTCCGTTCTTATAAGGAACGAGGATCTTTGAAGTCTTGGAAGGAAAGCCTGTAAGGCTAGAAATATGGCTCGAAGCTCCAGGAAGTTGAAGTGCATCTTTGCCAATGCTTTGGACCATTTCCCCCTTATACGGCGATCTTGAAGGTGCGCACCCCATCCTTCGAGAGAAGCATCTGTAGTAAGTACAAACTCTGGGGGTCGAAGGAAGGTAAGCCTGGTGAAGATATTACTGGAGCGCTGCCACCAAAGCAGAGATGCCCGCATGACCAGAGTTATCCTCACCAGGTCGTCGAACGATCCTGTCACTTGAAGCCAATGATTGTCTAGCTCTTCTTGTATAGGTCTCATCCTGAGACGAGAGTGAGGTATCAAAAGGATTGCAGAGGACAACATCCCAAAAAGAGATTTTACCTTCCTCACAGAAGCAAACCTTCTTCCTCTTAGTTCTGTTGCTAGGGAAATCAGGTGTGATTGTCTTTCTACGGACAAGAATGCCTTGTCCTGGATAGTGTCCAAAACCGCTCCTAGAAAGTGCGTCCTTTGAGAAGTATGTAGAACTGACTTTTGAGAGTTGAGGGACAGCCCCAGGGATTGAAACATGTGAAGGCAAGTTAACATTGCTTTTGAGGCTTGTCGCAAAAATGAAGCCTTTATTAGCCAGTCGTCCAGAAAGGGGAATAGCTGCAGGCCCTGCAGCCTGAGATGAGCAAGGCATTTTGTAAAAACTCTTGGAGCTTACTGCAGATCAAAAGGGAAAAACCTGAATTGAAAATGAGCACCTACCACAGTGAAACGGAGGAACTTTCGTTGTTTGGGATGGATAGGGATGTGAAAGTATGCCTCCTGCAGATCGAATATGGTCATGAAGTCCGCATGATCGATGAGCTGTAGAATCTCTTGAAGAGTAACCATCCCTCTCAGCATGGGTTCAGGAGGGAACATAGCACTGAGTCAGCCCTCACCATAGTGCTTGATGACATCCGCTCACGCGTTGATGAGGGCCAGACCACCCTCCTGATCCTCTTAGACCTGACGGCGGCTTTCGACACTCTCTCCCCCTCAGTCTTAACATCTCGGCTGAGGGAGATTGGTGTACGAGGCACTGCCTTGGATCTTCTCACATCCTTTCTCACTCACCGAGTTCAAAGAGTGAAGCTGGGGGAATTCCTATCTCCATCCCATCCTGTGCAATGGGGGGTCCCTCAGGGATCGGCACTTAGTCCGACCCTATTCATAATCTACGTGACCCCTCTTGCCAGGCTTATTAGTTCTTATGGGATGGAGATAGTCTCCTATGCGGATGACACTCAGATCCTCGTCTCTCTCTCCCAGGCTAGCGCTCAGACTGCCTCCAATTTTAGATCTTGTATGGAGGCAGTCGGTCAATGGATGATCTTGAATACGCTTAAACTAAACGGAGAGAAGACTGAGGTGATGGTGTTCGGAGGGAAAGAGGACATCTGGTCATCGTGTTGGTGGCCAGATTCATTAGGTGTCTGTCCCACCCCTACCTCCTCCGCAAAAAATCTCGGAGTGGTGATTGACCCTTCCCTTGATATGGGCAAACAGGTTGGTCGTACCATCTCCTCCTGCTGGGGCATTATTCATGTCCTAAGGAAGATTAGGCACTATTTATCCTTGCAGGCGAGGAAACAACTTGCTGTTGCCCTTATTGGTTCCAGGATGGACTACTGTAATGCGCTGTATGCGGGCATAAATAAGGCCCTGCTGCAGCGCTTACAGGTGGTCCAAAATGCCGCTGCCAGATTTGTTCTAGATCTTCCGAGATGTACTTCAGTCACAGCGGCTAGAAAGCGGTTGCATTGGCTTCCTGTTGAGTCTCGCATCCACTTTAAGATTTTGAGTATGACCTACAGGGCTTTGGCTAGAAATAGTCGTACCGGTGTTGGATCTATCCTGTTTAGGTACATCCCTGTAAGGGACCTGCGGTCTTCGAGCAAACTCCTGCTATCTGTTCCCCGCTTCATGAAAGTGAAATGGGGAGGTAGGGCTTTTTCCACTCTTGCGCCGAAGTGGTGGAATGCCCTCCCTTTGGAAATAAGATCCCTGTCTACTCTCCAAACTTTTAAAAAGGCTCTAAAAACATACCTCTTTGTGCAAGCGTATCTGTAGTAAGTCACTGTTTTGATCAAGTTTGGTAGGCGCCTTGATGCCTTCGGGTTATTGTTTTGCGCGATATAAATTTTATTCAATTCAATTCAATTCAATGCAGAAGGATATTTACTGCAGATATTTGTTTAACTTCCTTAGATCTAGGATTGGCCTCCATTCTCCCGAATTTTTCTTGACCAGAAAGAAACAGGAGTAAAAACCTCTTCCCACTTGGGAGTGGTGAACTCTCTATAGGACTCCTTTCTGGAGCATACTCCTGGTCTCTTCCTTGAGGGGAGCTAGATGTGGTGGATGTTTCTTTAGAGGTGAATGGGGCGGTGGGACCTTTACAAATTCTAGGGTGTGTCCAACTTTGACTATGTCCAGTACCCATTTGTCTGAAGTTAGTCTCTTCCATTGGTTGAAATGTAGAGAAATATTCAGCGTCTTGGGGTTGAAGTGTGGCCCGATTGCTTTAGGTGCTGGGGAGATATCAATATTTCTAGCATTATCTCTGCCCTGTTGGGATTGTTTCCTCATGTTTTTTTGTCTGGAGAAAGCGGCAGCAGGGGTTCTCTATAAGATTTTTGCTGCTGATAGCCATCTGTGTTCTGGTAATTTTGGGGTTGGTATTTTTGGTAGCCACCTAGAAAGGAATAAGCTCCTCTGACACAGGTGCATCGAAAGGGTGTTTTCCTGTGCTGAAACGTACCCAGGGCTTTGGCCATGTCAGTGTCCTTTTTAACTTCCTGCAAGGCATCGTCAATTTGTTCACCAAACGGCACATCCCCATCGAATGGAATATCAAGAATTTTGCTCTGTACCTCAGGACGAAAGGGGGTAGATTTAAGCCATCCTTGACGACGGAGGGCTGCTGCTCTAGCCAGTTGCCGGAAACTCCAGAGGCCAAATCCATAGAGATGTCAATTATCTCAGATGCTGCCCTCTCCCCTTCAAGGAGAATTTTCCCCGCCTCCAGCTTCTTGTCATTTGGCAAAAACTCGAGGTATGGAGCAACATCAGACCACATTTGGCGACCATACCTTCCTAGAATTGCCAAGGAGTTAGCAGCAGGAACAGAAGCAGCTGCCATGGTCTTGAATCTCTCCCCGATGTTATCCAGTCTCCTTCCATCCTTATCAGGTGGCCCAGTAATTGGCACTGAGAACGCCCTCTTCCCTAATATAATCGATAATGGGAAATGCGCGGACCAATTTCCTGTTCTGATCTTTATTATATAAAAAGCATCGGACTGCTTAACAGGCATAGGAAGGTGAAAAGGGTTTTCTGCTCTTTCCCTGATGGCATGAAAACCTCCAATCAGGTTGTTTATTTGGAGGCTCTTACTGGGGCAACATTTTTTGAGTATTGAAGTTGAATTATTGTTTTAGGTGAAAAAATTGTTTTTGATATCTGACGTGTTTGATTGAAGAATCATTGGAGTGGCTATAGTGAATAGAGAACAGGAGATTTCTCTGGTATGTTTTTTTATTTACATTTTGGTGAAGGTGGATTAAATTGTGTTTAAACACACCTGAGTGATGGGGTGGCTTGGATACTTTTTTCCATTCTTATCTTCGGCACGGGATTCTATCTACCTTTTTTATATACAATTTCTTTGATATGATGTGTACTAATAGGATATAGGATCTTATGTATATATTTTTGTTCATTTGGGTTGCAGCCCTGAGGAAGTCAATGTGCATAACGTTGCACTACGAAACAGGTGTTGGCTGCTGTATATGGATGTTAATTTCTGAAGATTAAGGCTGGTGTATATGGATGTTATTTTCTGAAGAAAAAAGGCTGCTGGTTTTGGATGTATATTTCTTAAGATAAACGTAGCATTGACAAATAAATCAACCGTGGCAACACAAAGATCTGGGATATTGGATCACATTATGGACTTTTGATTTCTGTGACTGTGCCATTTAATGTTTTTTGCTATTTACAGATATTGAATACATAGTAGGATTATACATGTGAGTGCTCGGGGAGAATTGTCAAATCAGTAATCTGCCTTCTCTGTCCTTTAATGTTTTTGAAGAAAAGGTTCTGCAAATTCTACAGTCCTCGACCTTATGAGCAAGGTAAAGGCAATAAATACACTCCTTGTGGGGATCTTCAAATTGTAGCCACAATGCAAAAATAAACCTTTTTTAGACATATCAGACATTCTGTACTTACTAAATCCAGTAACGGTTGAAAAAACTGAGCAGAGCTCAGGGAAACTCCTTGTCACACGACGTGCAGTAGAAAATCTGAGCGACTTGCCTCTCGGTGGAGTGTTCTAAAGGGTGCTAGAAGCGGATTGGTTGTGTTTCAACTTGGGTTCTTTTTTTTTACAAAAGGACGAGGATGGCCTACTGCAGTGACTGTACAGTCCATTATAGCCAAGGTATTATGTTTTATCACTAGTATGTATAGATTTTATTTCTACCGCGAGACTTCCACCACGACGGCGGGGATGATTCAAGCATGTGAATCTATGAAAGATACCCCAATACTGGATAATCTGTGTTTACACAGAGTCTGTACCAAAAAAACTGTTATTGAAGATAAGTAAGTTGTTCTTCTGATAGAGACTGCAGATTCCTCACATTTTGAATAGATACCAAAGCAGTACCTTCCAGGAGGCGAGTCTGTGGACCCCGCTCAAATCAAAAGGTCCAGGTGGGGGAAATGCTCTTCTCTGTGGTCTTGGCTGGCCAAGCAGTAGTGCATCATGAACGTAGGAAGTGATGTCCATGTAGTAACCTGGCAAATGTCTAGAACAGGCACCCTGAGCGTCATTGCAGTGGTAGCAGCTTTGGTTCTGGTAGACTGAGCTTGAAAAACCACCATGAGGCTGCTTTCGCATAGCAGAACTTAATGCAGAGTACGATCCAGGGTGAGATGGTCCTTTACGGCACAGCCTTGCCTTTCTTTGCTCCTGTGAATCCAGTGAAGAACTGATTCGCCCAGTGTTCTCTTCTACAGTAAATGTAAAAGTTAAGAATCCTTTTCAGATCCATCTGGTGAAGACTCAATCCTCCTTAGAGTAGTGAGGCAGAGGTTAAAATATGCTGGAAGACTAATGCTCTGTGTCATAAAATGGGGTCACTACCTTCGGATTAAGGAGACTTGAGTCGGCAGAACCAGCTTGTCTGGGTAGAAAGTGATGTATGAAGGATTAACAAACAGGGCAACGTGATTTTATGGTGACAAGAAAAATTTTCTTGAAGGGAAGAGCCAGAGAGAACAACCACCGATCAAATGGTGCACACATGAGGAATGAGGGGACCATATTTAAATCCCATTGCGCATTACAAATGGAGAAGGGAGAAACATATATTGTAACCCTTTAAGGAAAAGTGTCACAACTGGCGACTTAAACAATGAGGGCTAGTCGGGCAACCATAAAAAGGCCAAAAGAGCAGATGGGTAATCTTTAACTGTGCCCAAAGCACAACCTTGCTTGAATAGGGACAATACAAACAGCAAAACCTCTGACAGTTTGGCATGGAGTGGGTTGATCTGTGTCGAAGCGCCCCAGGCCATAAACGTATTCCAATGGAAGGCGTATTCAGATTTGGATGAGGGACACCTGGCTGCCACGGTGACATCAACCACATTGTGAGGAAGTTTAAAGGCACTCAACTGTCACTGCTCAACCTCAAAGTGTGGAAGTGAAGGAGGTGCAGGTTTGGGTGCAGGTCCCTGTCCTGCCGTTGCAACAGAAGTTTCCCCCCCCCCAAGAGGCAGCTTCATCGTCAGAGAACAGATAAACATGCCCCGGAGTTCAGGTTAGCATACATTCCAAGTCCAATCTGGAGCTACTAAGATGGCTTGGGCATGGTCAGTCCTGATCTTCAGAACTTGGGGCAGGAGAGGTATCGGGCGGGAAGGTTACAGGAGTCCTGAGTTCCACTTTACCTAGAATGCATCTACGAGTAAGAGATGCCTTGAAACCTCCAAAGTGAAATAGTGCTGGCATTGCGCATTCTCCACAGTAGCAAAAAGATCAAGCCAGGGCTCTCCCTTTTCACAGAAAGGACCCTGATCCACCTCCGGATGTAATTGCTATTCATGATCCGTAAAGGCACTGATGAATTGGGTCATCCACTCTGGCATTCAGGGAAGCCACCAGGTAGTGCGTCAATAGAAAAATTCCATGGCAGTCTAGCCACATCCAGAGACGCAACACTTCCTCACACAGGGTCCACACCCAAACCCCGTCTTGCTGGTTGCAGTACCACACGGCAGTGGTGTTGTCCTTTATCATGTGTACAAGCTTCCCTTTAATGAAGGACAGGAAAATCTTCAGCACAAAGTGGATGGCTCTCAGCTCCAGAAAGTTGACTTGGGGCCAGGGCTCTTACGGAAACCAGAAACCTCTAATCTCCACCTTTCCCAAATGGACTCCCCAACTCAGAAGCCCTGCATCAGTCACAACTGGGAACTCTGGGTAGGATAAGGAAAGGGGTCTCCTTCTAACCCAATAGCGATCCCCTACTCACCACTGTAGAACTTTTACAGTCTCCTCTGAATTAAGGACCAGTTCTGAAAGGTCACCCCCCATCCTGGTGTTGGGCCCACTGAGACTTCAGATCTCACTGCAGAGGCGCATACGCCATTGGGCACGCATGGCCAGCATGATGCAAAAGGCCATCAGTACCAGCAGCCTCACAGTCATTCTCACGGATATGAGGATGGAGGTTGAAATATTGGGATCATACTCCAAATATGCTGGACTCTCTGCTCCATGAAATGAGTGCAAACGGTGCTGTGCCTAGATTGGCTCTGATAAAGGGGAACATCTGGGAAAGAGTAAGATGTGACTTTGGCACGTTGATAGTGAACCCCAATGATACTAAAAGGTTTGCCGTCAACTGCTCAGGACGAGCCTTCCTTCAACAGCTAGTCGTTGAGGTAGTGGGAGGTGTTCTGGGTTTGGTGGATGGTGCATTGGGCTTTAGAGTAACCCAGAGACACAATTTGTAAGACTCACTCGTTCAAAGTTATCGCCTGTCACATTCAAAGAAAATGCCTCCATCAGGGTGGCTATGTGTTGTCAAGGGCACGCTAAAGAGGTTTGGGGGTTGCAGCAGCTGGAAGAGCGGGGAACTAGGCTGCATGCTGCCATTGTTGTCCACGTATTCGGTGGGTGCCTCAGCCACAAAAAGATTGGCGGTGTTGTTGAACTGGTTGTATTTGCTGGCAATTCTGAAAGCCCCTATTATAGCCACGGAGGAGGCAAAACTGATGGTGCAGCTGTTGTGAGGGAGTGAAAAGGCCCAGGGAGAATGCCATGGCCATGCTGTCTTTAAAGCACTCCAACGCAAAATCCACTTTGTTTCCAAAAAGACTGGAACTGTCAAAATGCATTTTCTTTAGACTCCTCTGCATATTCTCTGAAAGCCCAGTGGAATTTATCCAAGCATGTCTATGAAGGCCACACTGGTGCCTAAAGCTCTGCTGAGAGAATCTGTAGTGTAGTCCACAGAAGACAGTAAATTTGGTCTCATCACGACCATCATGCATGGTCTCAGACAGGATAGTACGGGCCTTCTCTGTTTACATTTCCCTTTCAATTAGGCTCGCACCACGACCATCATGCATGGTCTCAGACAGGATAGTACTGCCCTCCTCTGTCAACATGGAGAGCACCTGAGCCACGGAATCACACAAGGTGTGAGAATTGCAGCCTAGAAAACAGCCGCTATTGACAAAGCTGACGGCTCAACTCGCAGAAGGGGAAGACCTGTTTCTTAAAGGTCTCTGTTCTTTCAAATCTCCTGTCGGGGAATAGTCAGGAAAGAATTTGGCTGAACTTTGCTTGCCAAAGCCTGTACCATGAGGCTCTTTGGTATGGTGTTGGGTAACTAAGTCTGGATCCCCTGGAGCTGGGCTATGGTGCCTGGCGACCTACCGATTAACAGGGGGGCTTGAAAAGGGTTTGGCCTAGGTCCCCAAAAGTGTCCATAAGTGCTCATTAAAAGGCAAAAGGGGCTCCGAACTGGTTTGGCCATGTCGAAGCACCTCAGTCAAAACATAGGTCTTGACTATCTGGGGATTTTCTCATTTTTTCTGCAGGTCTTCCAGGAGGATGTTGCTTTTACTCAATCAGCTGACTTTGTGTTGGGGCTACCACGAACTTCTTCACCGAAGTTGGCATTATGTAATGCATCTCCCAAGCCCGGCCCCTGACCAAGAGAGAGCCTATGTTCTGTAAGGGCTATTTCTGTACTGACCACCCCTTTGGCTCTCTCTAGTATAGTATTAAAGCTTGTGGGTTTATGAGGTAATGTAGCTATTCCTGTGACCTTCCTCTTCCCCATAATACTTACACAACCAGAGGACACTGTAGGGCAAATGGTCACCTTGAGTAACTGGATGATGAATAATCCACGTTTAATCCACAGTGTCCATGTCAAAGAGGTGGGCCAGCCCACCTCAGTCTCATGAGGTAAGGTAAATTTTATTTGCACGATTAACAAAAATCTAAGAAGAAAACACAATCAGATTGTGTTGGAATCGCTCGCAGTGCAGGGCGGGAGTACTACATCCCTATGCCCCCGAAATTCCACTGGGGATGCTGACGGCGTTGCCGCATGGCGGCGATTGGTCACGCCTGCAGGACTGGGAGGAAGCGGGAATCCAGGTGTTAGGGGACTTATATGAGGATGGAGCTCTATTGCCGTATCCAACGCTCCTGGAACGGTTTGACCTACCTGGAGGGGGCTTCCTGCTACACGCGGCACTGATGCACGCAATACAGAGGCACTGGAGAGAGGGTCTGTCGGAGCCAAAAACGACAATGGCTTGCCAATATGTTATGATGGCCGCGGGAACCTTCAAGTCAGTCACGTGCCTCTACACCAGAATGATTACTGAAGGGCTTACGCCTCTAGAGGCACTGAAGGGACAGTGGGAAACCGATATAGGTAAAGATATCCCTGAAACGGTATGGAACAGATAGTGCGGAGGGCCTGGAAGAGCACGCGCAATGCTAGATTCCAACTGGTGCACTTCTACATCCTTCACCGCGTATACCTGACGCCGAGAAAGATCAAAAAGTATTTTGACGCAGACACTGCAGCATGCCCAGGTGTGCAACAGTAGGAGTAGAACTAGGCCATATGCTGTGGATGTGCCCGTCATTGGAACTTTATTGGAAGGAGGTCGTAGACACTCTGAACACGATAACCGACAGGGACTTAGATTTTGATATGGCTGTCGGTATCCTACACTGGTTCCCCCATACCTCCAAGAATAAAATCACCAGTAAATTTATAGACATGGGGCTCATATTAGCAAAACGAGAAATCACACGACACTGGAAAGCGGCGGCAGGGCCCAATGTCACTAGGTGGAGACACGAGTTTCTTAAGTGGGCTAATGGCGAAAGCATGTTAAGATTTCAAACCGCGAAGAGACAACACATAGACAAGGCACTAGAAATAGCTCAGGCATGGGACGCCTTAGTACAATCACTGCGCGACCATGATATACAAGATGGAATGGCGCAATTACACGCTGAGTAGAGCACTCCCCCGAGCTGTGACAGGCACATCACGCAGAACACTTTCCAATGACTCTTGTGCACACACATTGTTTGGACTTGAACTGACTGTAACCATCGATGATGAGGGTTTGGGAGGGGGGAGGGGTTTTGGGGTAACTTGTTTAGTTTTATTGGGCAAAGTTTTATATGGGGCCTCATACATGTGATCTGAATGTCACCCTTACCTACTGCCTAAAAACGAGACTGTGGGGCCATATAGGGGGTTTTAAGAAACATAGAAACTGTAATTTAATTTGTATGTTATGTGAAACAAAACCCAATAAACTTTGTTTATTGAAAAAAAAATGATTAACAAAAATCTTACAATTACTACATTTGTAAAGAAAGTACACCAATTTAAAATACAGACTAATACATTTTAAAATTTCTAATAGTCTAAAATAGGTTTTCCCACATAACATAGTTTCTAGACGTTACATCGGAACGTGATCTTTCCAGAGCTTAATATAAAATGCAACAATTGTTATTTCATAATTTATGTATATCATACAATAGTCCTACATTTTTGCCCTTACATTCTTTTTTTTTTTTTTTAGACTTCTAGGTTTCCTGAAAACTCACAAGTATCCAACTGCTTTTTTACAAGTATTAAAAATTTTGTAAAATTGGCATTCATTTTAATATCCATTGGTCTAAAACAAACTACAACGGCATGTCTGCAGATTCGAACACCTCTGTGATTAAGGCAGTTTTTCAAGTATCGTTTTCTTTCCTCCATCATTACTGCACATATACAAACAAAATGTAAAATACTTTCATCCCAAAGGTTGCATAGTCTGCACATAGTTGGCTTATATGGTCTCAACCAGGGCACTACATGTTTTAAGCCTGGTAAATTCCCAAATCATGCTTTCATAAAAGTGTTTTTGGTTTGTGCAGACCATGGTATTTCTAGGTATGATTGAACCTTGAGAGTTGTATATTCCTGGACTAACATCCATGCATGGGATCTCTTAATAAAAAGTGATTTATCTTTTAAAAGGGACACATTTTTAACTGATTTGTTAATTAATTTCTTAAAACTTTGTACTGTTAAAGACATTTCCCAAATCTCAGCAATTGACAATTCTTCAAGATCTTTTTGCAGATATTTATAGAAGGACACATTTACATTTTGTTGCATTTCTTTCCACAAAAGGGTACACATTGGGTTATTGATATTAGTTTTAATTTGTCTCCAGGTCTTAACGTACTGACCCATTCTTGCATATTGTTGATTACAAAAACCAAATTCCAACCTTATCTGGGCAGAAGATACATTAAGTGGAAACCGAAACAGATGTTTAAAAGTATTTGTAATAGAATTATTTATTAATGCAGAATCCAGACCACTGAGTATTTCACTTCCATATGTAAGGCTCGGAAGCAATTTCGCTTTTATTACTTTTATTAATGGGGTATAGGTTAGACCTCCCAAGGAGCTATAAAGTAGGCGAAAGGCCCCGTGTAGACTTTTGGCTCTTTTCTTCATCTCCATTTTATGATATGAAAAAGACCCTATCTCATCAAACAATATCCCCAGATATTTATAATATTGAACTTTTTGTAGTCCCGCTTTTGGTGGTACCATTTGTACTGACTGCCCTTCCGTTTCTTGGTACTGACTTCCATTACTTTTGTTTTTTTTTAGTTTATAGTCATTATATTCTCAATTGAGTACAATGATGTCTTTGTTATTAACCGCTGCAGCCCTAACCTTGTTTGGCTTAGCAGAACGACGTCATCAGCGTATAATAAATTCGATATTTGTTTCTCAGCCAGCTTCGGTGAGTCTGCTAACTCATTGTTCATTGCAAGGGTAAAGTCTGATAAAAATAAATTGAATAAATATGGGGCTAAAACACACCCTTGCTTTAGGCCTTGAGTTGTTTTAATTTTCATCGACAGCTTTGAGCCATTCCCTAGGCTGACTCTTGTCCAAGTATCAGTATATAACAGTTGTATTGCTTTTAAAAGGCTGGGACTAATGCCATAACGATCCAGTTTCCTCCATAAAATATGCCTATTCACACAGTCAAAGGCAGCTTTAAAATCCAAGAAACATAAATATAATGGCTGTTTTTTTGTTTTATATTTCTCCATTAAAATTCCCAATGTTAGCACATTCGTTGTAGTACCTTGACCTTGTGCAAAACCCGATTGGTTTGGTGGAATTATATGGTTTTCGTTAGCCCAATCAATTAACTCCTTAAGTAGAACCGATGCAAATACATTGGCTTTTTCATTTTGGAGCGTAATTAATCTGTAATTGGATGGAAGGGACCAGTCCCCACTTTTATATATAGGAGAAATTATAGACCCTTTCCATGACTCAGGGACTGTTCTTGATTGGTGAGCGTATTTAAAAACTGATGTTAGATAGCTTGACCAATATGATGCTTTCTCCTTATACAGCACAGCGGGAATCCCATTTGGGCTAGGGGCACCATTGGATCTCTGCTTCTATAGTAATTTACATACTTAGTTTTCTGTTATCGCTATTAAATTATTATTCTTTTCTCCTCCTATTCCATTTATAGCCCAATCAGTAGTATTCATAACCATATTTGGAGTTGGATTTAGATGCACATCTATAAACGATACCCATTCAGATTCAGTTACTGTTGATGAAGTAGCTTTCCTACTAGATTTACCTAATTTGTTTACTAGAGTCCAAAAGTCTCTTGAATTACTCCTTTTGCAAGCGTGTAGGGCAGAGGTCTTCAATCTGTGGGGCGCGACCCCCACGGGGGTCGTGGAGTCATTGGCAGGGGGTCGCGCATGGGCCACACTTCTGCTGGGACTCTGGAAAAACAAAAGTCCCTAGACAGTTCATTCTGAAATTAACCCCTTGCGCGCTAGCGAGCGTAGAAGGGGTTAAAATACTAAAAGCTGCAATGCCATTCAGGGAGTGTTTTTTTGTGATGTGAAACCGGAGCTGATCAGGCAGCTAAACTTCCAGGATGCCTGCTTGCCTGAAAAGTGAGTTAATCTGAAAACATAAAGGGCAATTTGCAGTTGTAAAGAATGCTTGAGAGTCAGTACTGGCTGTCATTGATCAATTCACTGAAAGCTTTGTGATGAGCTGTGAAGTGCGCGCTTCATATTGTAAATATATTTACATAGCAATTACTATCCAGGAGGAGGTGTTGAAGGCCTATAAGGAGCAATAAAAACAAGTATTTGCAACGCAATAGGTCTCGCAATTACGCGAGTTTGAGCTTTTGGCATTGTAAATAACAATGCCTTTTATTTATGTTTCGGTTTTTAAAACTTGAATAAAAGGCATTGTCACAATCCAATAGCTGAAACTCGCTTAAATGCGAGACCATTATTGGATTGCAAATCTATTGTAAATCATTGTGGACAGTTTATTCTCAAGCACATTTCTGTCGAGACATAATTAAAATAGATAAAAGTACTCCCAGTATTTTTGAAATCTAGGTGGGCGGCCAGAGCTTTATTTATTATTTATTTATTTATTTATTTATTGAATTTATATTGCGCTCAGCTACCCGTAATGGGTTTCCCGGCGCCAGGGACAGACTAGAGAAGAGAAACAGGTAATTGCTGAGGAAGGGAAGGATGGGTGTTGTGAAGTCTGCTGTCTGCTGTCTAGGATTAGGAAAGAGATGTGTGGTGTCTTGCATGTCCTCCAGTGCGTCAACTATCTGTTCTGTTCAACGTGAAGCATAGCGTTGTGTCAGACGTCACACATGGGGCGCAGCACTACCATAGATGTCAGTAGCGGGGATCCCTGGCAGCGAAGTTGTGCTCAGAGCTAGTGCAACACTAAGGCCAGGGCCACTGGAATTATGTGATTATGCGGCTGCAGAGATTTTCATATAATTATACTTTTGCCACATAATCCATCATCATCTGCATAATATGCAGATTTTTAAATAAAATAGTTTCGAGCTCAAACGGTTCAAAAGTTATTAAAAACAAAGCAACAGGTGTTGCTGCGCAGTGGAAGATACCTTTGTAAAGGCTGACTGGTCATTATTCTGTAATTTATGGATGTGTTTGGGTGTTGAAGTGGTACTAATGATTTGCAACTAATGCCCATACAGTGTTAACACGTTTAGGAATGACAAAATAATGAAGTGATACTTTGCCAAGTGTGCTGCATAATTTGCCTCTTCTTGCCACATCATTTATCAAACCCTGCTGCATAATTTGGGCCTCCCCTGCTGCATAATTCCAGTGGCCCTGACTAAGGCCACTGAAAATAGCTGCCTTACGGCCTGCATAAACAAATGACCCCAAAAGGGGGCCATATAACAATAGTGTCCTCAAAAGCCCTTGTTAGGGAAAAATGAGCACTGAAACGGAAAAATGTAATTTTGCGTAGGGCTCCGCAGATCTGTACAGCGAGGCTGTTTGTGCTGCTCACAGTAAGGCAGCATTTATAGTCTATATAAGCCATAAATACGAGGCCTGCTGCCTAAAATATGAGGCAGGTTAAGGGACCATGCGCTACTGCTACAACACTGAATCAGTGAACATGTTTTTACAAAACAAGCAAACCTTCAAAATACTGGTTTGTAAACTCCTGCAACATCAGTGAGTGACGCACATTACACAGGCACAGATGAACATCGTATGTACACTGTAAACTTAGGTCTCTCCGAGCTGCCTTCAAATTTACAACATCCTGCATGTGTCCTGCTGGGGAGGGAAGCAGAGGTTCAAATACCCAAATCACTATTCTTCACTGCACCAACCAAGAGTTAATTTTGTGGCTTTCTAGTTACATACAGACCGTTTATTAAGGTGGATTAACTACTAGAGGTTTAATAATGTACTATATTGCATTGCCCACTGAGTAGCACTTTTTTATTTATTTTTAATTTAAGCTGATACTTAATTTATATGTAGCTACCTGATGATGAAGGACCTGAAAAACGTACAGAATATTTTGTTTTTAGCCAAACCTTTGACACACCCAAGTGCTCACACTCTCAAGGCCCTCCAGCCGCCCCTAGACATGACTGACATCAACAACAGCAGCAAACTAATATAACCTGGAGTCCGTTTTTGCTCAAATAGAAGTGTTTGTTTTCATAATGTTAAGAAAAAAACCTTTTTAGAAAAACAGTGGGAAAGAAGATTAAGGGACCACTTTCTCCCCTAGAATTAAAGAAAGCATCCTACTTGGACCTTACAGTTCATCATTAATGACTGTAAATGGTATGTTTCAATGATGATGAACGTTCAGCAACCTCCAGTTCCATGCAGCTGTAAAAGCCAAGCCACCAGCATTCCATGAAATATAGTATGGTTCTCCTTGGATACCTTGCACTAAAGTGCAACCCATGCATTACAGGCATTATACCCAGGGGCACTGGGATTATGCGATTGTGCAACTGCAGCGATTTTCACATAATTCTAGATTTGCTACATAGTCAATTTTCTGCCACATAAGCTGCTGATTTTAACAAAACAAATGTGTTTATAGCTTAATCGGTACACTAGTTACTAAAAATAAGCGACATGTGTTGCTGCTCACTAAGGGCCCTTGGCAAAGCAGGACTGGTCACCGTTTTGTTGCTTATCGCTATATTTGGGTGTTTAACTGGTATTTATAAGGTGCAACCATAGATTGACCGTCTCTCTGGAGAAAAAGAAACACACTCATCACTTTAGTTCAGAAAGGTGTTATCATCCAAATACGTATTACCAAAATATGTTTTATTTGTGAAAAAGTACCATTGTGAATTTTTCGGTAATTCTGTTTTTAACTGTGTAATAAGCCTCTGATACCAATCTTCAGTCACCCACAAACTTTTGGTTTGCTAAACACTGTTTAATATTATTTCCCCACCATAAAAATGATTTGCTGTGGGAATTGGGACATTTATTGTTAAGGATGAGTAGTACCAGGTTTCAGAAATAGTTGACAGGAGGGGGTCCTTACGCCTACAAAATTTTGACAGGAGGGTCTCGGCATCAAAAAGTTTGAAGACCTATGGTGTAGGGCTTTTGCCCACGACAATTGCTTTTCTTGCATTTTGTCCTTCCAGACCATTTTCCTTACTTCTATATTTATCCTTTTAAGTTTTTCTCTGTAAATTAAATTAACTGGGAACATTTTTACCAATCTCAGGATTCTATTGCATTCTTTTTTTAATTGATGGCTTTCAAACGAGATTTTCACCAATGAGCATGCTGTTTTTTTCCTCCACTGTCCTTTATTGGCATATTTTTGGGAATGACAGGTAATTAATTCCTTTGTGAAGAGCGACCATTTTTCAACAGCATTCAAATCATCTCCTTCAAATTGAGAAGTGAGAAGTGTGGCTCAATGGTTAGAGCGGCAGACCCTGATGCAGAGGTCTAGCCCAGGACCAGGGTTCAATCCCCCGCCTCGGCGGGTCTTGGGCTCAAAATTCCACGGACCTGATAATTCTCGCCTCGGTGCCTATTCCAATCATGGAGTCCCACTCTGCAACTCTGGGCAATAGCTTGCTTAATCTCCACAACGGCTCCCACAATGCTAAGGATGCCTGGCCTCCACCTTGGGGGTGCCCAGGAGTGGACACCTCACAGGGAAAGCCAGGATGGGTTCCACAGCGGTATTCGTACAAGCGCCTTGAGACCCTTGCGGGTGAGTAGTGCGCTATACAAATATCAATTTACAAAATCAACAATTGCCTGGGCAGCGTTTGTAATAGAGTCTTTGGTGCTATCTGACCAATATAATTTTTTATAATTTACTGTCGCTATTTCTCCCGGAGGTGTCATATAATTTTCAAATCTTAGGCCATTTAGATTTAGCTCAATTATTTGTTGGTCGTAGTCGCTTATATCTGTTCCCTCTATCTGATAAGACAAAATTGTATGACATAAATTCAATGATGCTATGGTATAATCTATTCTTGACCTATAATCCCCTGCATGAAAAGTTCATGCAGGTGGTGAATCTTGAGGAAATCGCCCATTTAGCACTCTGAGAACTATGGTTTCTAATTCTTTTACAAGTGCCTTGCCAATTTTTTCATTCTTTTGTTCCCTTATACCCATTGTTGATGAAAAAGTTGGAATTGGCCATAATTAATTTTGCCTTTGTATTTCAACATTTCTGACATAAAACCATAGCATATTCATGTTATAATCTCCGGTTATAATAATCTCGGGTTGGGTGTCATTGTCCTGTTGCTGCAGTATCATAATTATCAAATTATTTGCCATTGATCTTCGTAATTTAGTATTGGGGTGAATATATACGTTGATTACTACAAGAGATTTGATTATATTTTGTTCCTTGTATCGTATTTTGACAATTAGATAATCCTTTTGGCTTTGGGCGTCCATTTCACTTTCCATTTTTAGATCTGTTGATATAAACATAGCCAAACCCCCACAAGGTCTCCCATGGTTACTTGTTCTATTGGCTAATGAGTAATAGCCCTTATACCCTTCTAATTTAAGAGGAACTAAAGCCCAAGTCTCTTGTAAACAAATGATTTGAAAACTGCCCAAGGTAGCTAGTTGGTTGTTTTGAATCTTTGCTTGGACCCCATTTTATTCCACGAACATTCTCTGACACTTTCATTTGTAGGAGTTGGTCCCCTTGACGGGGCTTCAGTTTGAAGATGTCAATCCTGCCTGACATTACGTAGAGCTGCAGTAAGCCATCCTAATTTGACAGTGTCAAATAGCGGGTCTACCTTTTTTCCTTCTAGTGAGCTTAAAAAATGTCCATTGGTCATACCTATGGGGTTTTTTAATATTGAATATTTTTTATTACCCGCATATCTCATTTGGTTATGATTTTGTCATTTTGATGGAATAAAAGGGCTAGGGTAGGAAGGTTAAAGGGGAGTCGTTATTTTTAATCCCCAATCCTGAAAAAGATTATATTCTTGCATAATTAGACTGGCAGCAGTAGATAAAGTCCAAGTTACTAATGTCGAGTCTTGATTATTGTTCTTGATTGTGAGAAATTCAATTGATTCTATGTCGGTACATTTGATTTTCTTCAATGAGGGGACCGCGTTACACAATTTTAATATGTTTTCATGATTCAAGATATCATTATTGCCCCTAGATTTATATTTCGGTGTGAAGGTTACCTGCACCGCTCCTTCTTTTTGAGTTGGGTTATTTAATTTTGTTTGTTGTAGGCTAATTTCACCTCGAGTACGTTCAGTTAACCTTCCATTTTGATTACTAATAGTTTGAGACCATACTTGTTGATGTTTATGTACCTGCTTCATTTGAGTTCCCAGCTCTTGAGGTGATTTAATATCCTTCCAGTTTTTTAACAAGTCTCTATTCGTTTCCTCCCCTCTAGAGCTCTCACTCCTTGCTCTAATTGTTTCCTGTTGTGAAGGCTTATTTTCCACCTGTTTGTTACTTGCTACCACTTGCAGTGTTTCTAAGGACTGATTTTTTCCATTCTCTATCGTTTTTATACTATCGGCTTGCTTGTTTAAGCATTTCTTTTTTTTTTTAACTGCTTGTGCCTCCGATAGATCCTTACTAAATAGAGGGTAAAAAGGTTTAATTGGAGACATTTGTTTATCCTCACCTTCACAGTCTAATATTTGGTCATGGTTGTTTCCAGTGTTTAAACTCACTAGATCTGATGCATTTATATTTTGTATACTTTGAGACTTTGTTTCTTGCCTTCCGTTGTTTTTTTCTCTGTCTTTTTGATAGATGAACTTCCGGAGCTGCGTCTGTCATTGTTGATTGTGTCGAGCCTAGGACTTCTTGTTCTAACTTCTTGTTCTTTTGTTTTATCGACTATTTTTTCTTTTACAACAACATTGTCTTTACAATTTATTTTATCTTTACAATTTATTTTATCTTTAGACGGGCAGACAGTCTTAATAGGTTGAATTCCCACGTTAGAAAAATTCCCTTTTACCTTGTCAATTATTGTTTTTAAAATATCATGAATGGTAGCCAGTTTGTTAAATAGTGAGCACAACTACACTCTGCTTGCGTAGATACTGGCTGGGACTGTGCCCTTACTATTACATTATTTAAGGTTGTTATCTTCTGCTCAATCCCGGCAACAGAGGATGCCATAGAGCTCAAAAGGTCTATTTGGACCTCCATTTTATTGGACTGGTATGTTAAAGCTTCCAGAGTTGTATTGCGAGGTTTTAAAGAATAAGTCCAAAATTGCTCGTGCGTTCCCACTTCCTGGTACCCGTGTACCTGGGATATCGTGTTGCCCATTCGTAAATGATAAGTCCTTATACTCCTCTTTTTGAGGTCCTTGAAAATTATGTCCCTCATTACAAGAATTAATGAATTGTGGACTGCTATTCCAAACTATTTTTTGATATGGGGTACTCCAGCGCTGCAGGGTTTCTGGGTTGCTATTGTGTTCATCCTTTTTAATTTCAAATTCGTTATTAAGTTTTGGGTGATCCAGTTTTTGAGCAGAATTTATTTTAGGCAGATTAAAATCCGATTTCAGAAGAGTATTGGCTTCACTTATAATTTACAACCCATCATTTAGATCATTTGAGGCTTCTTGCTCTGGTTGATTTATATGGCCCAAATTAGATGGTTCCCCTATCCTATTCGCTTTTCTGATTTTTACGTGCACTTCTATTGGCATTGTGTAAAGATGAGGCGGAGGCAGGAGATTGTAGTTTGGGATTTATTCAGGAGAAGAGAGCCGTCCAGCTTGAGGGGAAGACACAGCAGCTGCAACTGCCAAACAGGGAACACTGGGGAGGAATCTTCAGTACATGGAAACCCGATGGATGACATCACAGGATAGAGCAATGAAATGATAACAATACAGATCACCACACATTGGTTGCCTAGTTGGTAGTAATTACTGAATATCCTCCATCATTGAATTTGTGCATTTTAGGTCCTCTTGTTGTGATCGACCAGTAAGTGGAATAGTTAACAAATCTAGGTCCGTTATTTGACCCCAATGATTGACTTGGTGCTTAATTGGGTTTGGCGTTCCTTCTACTTCGACTTCAGACTCTGAGTGGCCTGGTTCACTTAGTCCTTGCTTAGGGGATATACTATTTGCTTTACTCAGTGGTTTAATTGGAGATTGATGATCACATGAGTTAGTTAGCAATGTTAACATAGCCCCAGTTGGGTCTTTCATAAAGTCAAACTTTGACGGCGACTTTCCCAAATTTCCCAAATGTATGGATCTTTGATGTTTTAAAAGACTGTATGTCGCCTGCCTGTTTTATTTCAAACGTATCTAATATTGATGCTTGTTGTATTTTTCTTTTCCTTTTGATTGGAGGAAAAGGTGGTCGCTCCTTTCCTGACCTCATAATACCCCCTCCAAGGTGAAGAAGTCTTGCCTCTTTCAAAGCGACAAGCGGGCCTTTGACAGACCAGCGGATGCTTTAATAGCACGTAACACCTCCGAGCACCTCCAAGGAACACCCACAAGGTACCCCCAAAGCACCCACAAAACACACCTTAGTGAAGAATCCACCGGTACTGCTAGTTACTTATTAATAGATAGATTAATATCCCATTAATAACTGGACTCCGGCAGGGCTGTTATTTAGTCAAATAAAGTAGAAAAGATCCCAAGTGGCTCAGCGACTTACTGCACAGTCAGCCTTAACTGCTCACCACACACCTCTTGCCCCATGTCACTCACCACAGGCTGATCATTGTTTAATATTTGCTCTTCATCACTGTCAGAAGTACAAGGGAGAATGCTGGTAAACCTCCAGCACAAGGGCAGAGTCAAAGGGCTTGTCACACTACAGATTTGAGCAGATGAGGGCACTTTCCTCCACTCCTAGGCTCTGCTCTGCTCCGCTCATTGCTCTGTTCAATTGCTTTGTGTATGGTTGTGAAAAAGCAGGCAGCAGGCTCCTCAGTTCTCTGCTGATGCCACACCCAGAGCGCCGCAGGCCAAGGCTCCTCTGATCCCTGTGGGGCCACTGCAACAGCAGCAACCGCAACGCCTTAACGATGAGGTGCCGGTAGCGGCCGTTCCAGCCCCCACGTTCCAGCCCCACCGCAAAATAGCAAGGTTTGGAACGCATTTATATGGGCAGCAGGAAAAACCTTCGAGTGCGGGAGCTGGGGCGGGTAAAAACAAATGTGGGCAGTGTTTCCAGGCTCCGCTCCACACGCTCGCCCCTCAGCTCCTCCACTCCTCCGATCGTGTGCGTGTTGGAGGCAGCCACAACAGACGCAAGCAGTGCACAGGGCTCCGCTGCAGCTCTCAGGCCCCGCTCGCACCTCAGCACCTCCACTCCGGTCAATACGCTCCCTTGATACGCTCTGTGCACCGTAGCCCACCTCAGTTGGTCTCGGACGGGCGCAGACAGGCTGGCCCTGGGCCTGCACACATCCCGCAGAGCGGAAAAGGAAAACGCGCTATATAGCGCCAACAAGGAACACCTGCAGGACAATGCAGGGAACGCCTCCTGGGGCCCTGGAGATTTCTGAGTAATGGGGTTCAACGCAGTGCGATGTGTTCCACTGGTGTGTGGTAGGGGTGAGGAGGGGTTCTCCACATGCCACCATGGCATTTTCCTTATGGGCTTTAGTGTAGCAGGGTTGCCTTCAGAGCTGAATGGGTTGTCATTGCACAAACATCCAAGCTCAAAAGCTCCATTTCAAATAGTGTCCTCCTGCAATGTGGAACTGGTTTGTACTTTTTACCAGGGTAGATTTAAAATTCTAGTGTGACCCGGGCAGGTCAAAATGGCAAGAAGTGAGCTCATAACAAGGCATTCCCAATGATGCAGTATGCTAGCTGTTGGAATTGACAAATGTTCATGAGACTTTCTAGCCCTTCGCAGGCTGCAAACTTCCCTTTGTTTCAACAGGCTGCAATCTTCCCTGGATGAGTGCCCTATTCAGAGATCATGATGAAGCCTGTTTATGTCTACTGATGACATTTACTAAAAAACCGAAATCCTGTTTTTGTACGGATACTATTTAACAATTAACAGATTAAAGGTCACCTGATGGTAATCATTAGATACAAGGTGAGCTCCCACCTTGATATCTGTCACCATCCTATTACTGAAAAGATAAAAAGTAGAGAAATTGGTATTGTAAATGAATAAATGAAACAGTGTTGTGCAGGAGAATGATTTCCCATTGACTTGGAAGTGTTAGAGGCAGTGAATCCTTAACCTTTTGACGCCGTGGACCCCTACTTAATCAATATTCGAATCTAGGGACGCTGATCTAGGCAATTCTGATGATTTGAACCACAAAACAATACACAAAATTACAGAAATAAGCATTCATCAAACAAATACACAAAGGAATAAATATATTTAATTGTATTCACAAATGGCCAAAAGTCTACCCATCGTTCAGAATATGTTCTGTTTGATGCACTAACACTGCTCCCATGAATCAATCTGATGATAACTATTTAGCCTCCAATTTCACATCCCTTCACATTTACAGAACATTTTAAAATGTTCAATTTTATAGTTTGCTTCTTTATTTATTTACACTATATTAATGTGTTGATATATTAGTTTCTAAGCAGTCACGGACCCACCAAGTAGGCATCGCAGACCCCCAGATATACTATCTACTCACTGGATGGTTAGTAATTAGTATCACCAGTATCAAGCAGAGGACGGGGTAGGTCCTTGGCTGATCAGCCACTGCTGATCTACACTAATAATTGTAGTGTTTGCCCCCGCCTTGGTTCAAAGGAGCCAGCAAGCCGCCCAAATTGGGTTGGCCTACAAACAACAGGTACCTTATTGATAGGTTGTATTTTAAGTGCGTGGTTCACTGGTGATACTAATTACAAACCATCCACTGTGTAGATAGTATATATAAATTGGTCCTAAAGAATTGCCATGTGATCCTCCAGACAAACTAGGCAAGAAACATGTCGACCTTTAACTTGTAGCCACAACTGGACATCATTTCAGAGGAGGCTTGCACTTTCAGTTTTTAATTGGGACCAGTGGGCCTGCTTATTAAATTGAATTTGGAGCACTGCTGAACCCCCTTTTTAACCTTACATACACTTTTCCTGCACATTTTTCACTCACATCTACACCACTACGCCCCTTACCTGCATTGCACCCTATGGCCTGGGATAAAAAGATCTCCGCTAAAGAGCCCCTCAGGCATTGCAGCGCCGGCCTGACAAGGAGCATGCCCTATGATGAAGCATGACACCCAGCTGGGTGTGCGAGGGCTCTCTTTCCCAAAACGGGAGGCTCCCTGTCTCTACCTAGCCTCTTCCCGCTTTTTTGCTCTTTTTCTCAGGAACTGCATACCTGAGTTGCTTTCTTAATGTCTCTATTGTCACAATCTCAGTTCCATCTATTTACAAGTGGGCAACTGTTATTCCTTTGCTGAAAAAAACTACAATGATTCTAATTCACTAAGCAAATATCATCCTATCGCTGACTTGCCTGTAGCAAGAAAAGTTTAGAGAAACATATCAATGGTCAAATCACTACTTTTGTGACAGCAAAGCATTTCTTGACCTGTCACAATTGGTTTTGGATCTATGCACAGCACAGAATCAGCTTCAGTTTTGCATCAATAATATCTGCTGGATGCTAGATGAGTAAAGCAAAGTAGCATTCATTCTGTTAGTTATTTTGGGTACCTTTGATACGATCTCCCATCATATCTGAAGTATTAGACTATACGAGAGCAAATCTTGAGAATCCGCACTAAACTGGATTCAATCACATTATAAAGTTGAAATCAAGCAGTCAAATTATGATTCATTTAGTCGGATTTGACACCAACGAATTAAGGGATACCGAAGGGGTCCTCATTAAGCCCGAGTCTGTTTAAAATATATGTTCTTCACTATACTAGCTATTTAGATCTTTCAGATTCACATTTATGACCTACACTAATGATACTCACTAAGTTGGTAATTAGACCGGATGACACTTAAGAAGAAACTAAAACTAAGTTTCAGAGCTCAGTTATCGGAGTGGCCTCTTGGAAGAGAAAATATTTGCTTAAACTTAACACAAAAAAGATTGAAATGATCATCCTCTATGATATGATCTCAGAATCGGACATAACTGGTGCCCTACATATCTGGCAACTACACGTGCCCCAGTTAGGTCTGTAAAATATAAATGATAATTCTTTACTCCCGAGAACCCAGAATAATAAATTGACCTCTACCTTCTTTTTACACTTTAATTACTAAAATAAAAATGGCCGATTTTACCAATATGCTGCAGGAACGAGGTTTTTCACACCATTATACTTTTGCTGTTGGATTATTAAAACATTATGAACCAAAGTGTGTGTTCCCAAACAGGAAAGTCACAAACTGCAGCTATTGCAAAACCTGGCAGCTTGTTCACTGCTAGGACCAAAGAGGAGGATGTGCGTGGCTCCAGTTCTAGCTGACCTCCATTGGTTTTGAGTCTGCAAAGGTATTGCTTTTAAAAGTCCCTGCAGATTTCATCGGGCGTTCTACCAACCAGGACCCAAGGGCTCAAGAAAAAGTTTCTCTATCTTCCAACACAATCTCTTCGATTTGGATCAGGTGCTTAAGCTAAAGTCTCATGTTTTAAAAGATTGAGAACAGGTGGTTGATTGTTTTTGTTGTCGCAATCAAACAAAGGAACCAGCTGCCTTTAAAGATTCCAAATCATTTAGCATTAACAAAAGCTTTAAAAACTTTTTTCTTAAACTGTATTTGAATTGACTTATTATATGGATTGACTGCATTCCTCATTAATAATGCCCGGAAACCCTTGGGGTGACTGTCATACTCTACAAAACCTATTACATAGCACAGCTTTCTTTGAATGAATGACTTAGCCATGACTTTGGTAAACGTTTCTGTTGTGTATTAGGAGAAATCATGGCATTCAATAAATCTTACCTCTAATATCTCCACCAGCACAAAATGCTTTTCCACCAGTCCCCTTTATAATGATAAGATAGGTCTCAGAGTTTTCTTCCCATGCCTAGCAGAAAAAGAATAGTTTGTATCATTGAAATCTGAAATAAAAAAAAAACTTGCCTTTTAAAATATTTCATTAAATGGTCGGACCCAACAGGGATAGTTATTTTGTTCGAATGATTTATATCCCTTGAGCCTTTTCTTCAGATGAGCACGATAGTTCTTAACATGCAATTCAAGCAAACAAAGTAGAATATGTCATGATTCAAACCAGCACTAGTTATAACAATATAAAAGGATCTAAATCTGTGTTTCCCAAACTATGGGTCACGATCCTTAGGTGGGTCAAATGTGTTTATCTTGTTGTATTTGTTGTGTTTCAAAGACAGAGGGCAAACCCCAGGCTATGTCTCCTAACAAATTGCTGCTTAAGTGTTTTTTTCTTATCAAAACATACTTTTTTTTAAGTCAGCAGATAAGACAGTCGCATCTCGAGCAGGAGAAATACAGTTTGTTCTGGCAGAATTATAAGAATCAATCTGGTGGCTTTCATATGACATTTACAGAATAAGTAAATAAACATTTCGGGCTTGTAAACAGAAGCAAGTCAATTCCCATATAGCCTAGGTCCTTGTTTCAAATCTCGCCCCCTTGAACTATCATCCAGAGATTTCAGCATCAGTACAGTGTGGTGGGGGGTTCCAAAATAAGACCTCGAAAATCTGCCCAGTGTTTCCAAATTTTGAAATGTTTCAGCGGGCAACCTCGTGCCTTAAATATAGGTTGCTCCATGTTCATACACCAATCTAGACTCGCCCTCCATGCTCCTAGTTTGGGCGGGGCTGGCTCTTTCTATGCCCTGGCTATATCTCTTTTGGCCAGAGTAAAGCCCAAGAATAATAGATGTCTTTTATACAGATTTCCTCCAATCTCTTTGGTGACATACTGTAGTGCAAGCTTAGGGGACAGGGGTATCTCCCACCCCAGTACTTCTGACAGACAGGTCGTGACCCCAGTCCAAAATCTGCAGGGTCCTGTGCCAAATAGTGTGTATGAACCTACCGTCCGCACTGTCACAGCGGAGACATGTAGGGGAAGCTATCAGTCCTGCCCTCCACAACCTGTATCTAGTAAAATAAGCACAGTGTATATATTTAAACTGAATGAATCTTAGGCGTGATGATATTGCGGCTCCGTGCGGGAATTTTAATATCTCCGTCCAGTCGTCGTTATCTAGTGGACCAAGATCAACCTGCCATCTCTCCCGGAGTGAGTCCAGGGTCATAGAGAGATTCGTCACCAGGGATTAGTATATTTTTGCCATTTTGTGGTCTCCCAAATCGCCCATAAAGACCTAAGCCTCTATCAGGTTAAACTCTGGGATAGATTTCAGGGTCACTATGTATGGTGTTAGAGCGTGGCGAAATTGCAAACACTTGTAGAATTGAGTATGCAGCATCTCAAATTCCTTCTGGAGCTCTTGATAGGACTTCAGAACAGTGCCGCACATCACATCCCCCAATATGGAGATACCCTGAAAAGGTAGATACCTGTGACATAAGACCACTCTGCCAAAGAGGCGTTTTTCTTGTCAGTTTTCCCCACCATCCCATTCTGCACAGCGATTGCTTCCATACTCCAAAGACAACCCGTGTAGCAAACGGGAGCTGCCGGAGCTCTCATGGGGCATGTAGGAGCAAGTGTGCTAGGGTGCTACCCATGAGCCATCATTCCACCTGGTATGCCGGGTCATTTCTATTTCCGTACCACCAATCGTTTAGCACTAAGAGGTGAGATGCTGCATGATATGATTGAATATACGGTGTCGCTATCCCTCCACAGTAGGTAGGCTGAAAGCATATTTTTAGCACACTCTAGCGGTCTAGTCTTTCCAAAGGAAGCGGCTGAGTCTGGAATTAAGCTGTCGGAACCAGGTGGGCGGTATTTGAAAGGGATGATTCCGCAGCTGGTTGCTTAAGTGTTTTTAAACATGGGGATTGGTGTTTAAAAACACCTCTCACTTTTGCAGTCGGAGTAAAGTTAATTTTGTGACAAACTTGCTGGGGTGCAGGAAGTGTGAAAAGAAAGGATGTTTTTTTTTCTTGTAACAACAAAATGTAAAGGAACTGTACACATTTAGCAGTTAGGAAAGCAAAAAGAAGTAAATTATTTTTGCAATTCTGACGTGTCCTGGAATGAAGATTTTTACAAGATCAAAAAAAATCAAGATAATTAACTTGGTGATGCACAAATGAAAAATATTCACTGAAACCTGATTTCCCTAAATTATCATTTGCCTGCAATATAGGTTTATCAGTAAAACTCAATGTCTGTGCATATTTAATGGGCATTTCAATTGAAAATATGCTGTCTGTAAGTGGCAGTGGGCTACCACAGAATGCTTTAGTTACACTCATACAAATCACCTGCCTCATGTCCATTAAAGCTAGGTGGGTCGTGAAAGTGTGTTATTCTAAAAACTGGGTTGTGGTTCTAAACATTTTAGGAACTTGAAATATCAGGGCTTACACTGAAAGTAAAGATCTCACAAGAGAATAGTAGGAAGAGGTTAATCGAGAACTATTTTCGTTTCTAAAGTGTCAGAGACTAACCTGTACCAGATTTTTCGATCTACCTGATTGGACTCTAAGAGCCGATAATTTGAATCAAAATCTTCAGAACTGCCACAAAAGGAGAGACAGAGAAGGCTTGGGATGTGCAGGGAGCATCTTGTAGATACTACAAAAGTTCACTACAGGCACTTAACTTTGAACCAGGATACCCGGTCCCAGAAATAAGGAGGTATGGAGCTTAATTTGGAAAGAATATGGAATAAACCATTTAGCTAAACAAAGATGCCACTTAGGTGTGGTTTACAGACCTTTAACAAATTTGTGAGCGGAGAAGCCTGAGGGTGCAGTAAGCCAAGATTGTGGTAGCGAGGCTACGCGACCGAGCCAACTTGTGGAGGAAGGGGCCTCTGGCAAGACTGCTCTAAAAGATTTGGGGCCAGATGTAGGTGGCCCAATACCGTTGGTAACGGCCGAAATTACTGAATTTCGGCCGTTACCGACCGGTATTGGGCATTTGGGATGTAGGTGGCCTAAACTGCAAATTCTGTAATTTACCGATTCGGTATTTTAAGGAATCAGTAAATTACCGATTCCTTAAAATACCGAATCGGTAAATTACCGAATTTGCAATGTAGGGAGCACTCAAATGAGTGCTTTTCCCATTTTAGGATTCGTTATTTACCAATAAGGAATACCTTTGAAAATGCAAATCTGTGCATTTTCAACTGTGCCATGTGGCAGTGTGTGCCACATCTGCACACAAGCACGATTCAGGGGTGCAACAGGGTGTCAAAGTAACACCCTGGCACCCTTGAATGTATCCCCCATTTTACCGAATCGGTATTTACCGATTTGGTAATTGCCATTCATTCCTATGGGCCTCCAGGCCCATAGGAATGAATGGCAATTACCGAATCCGTAAATACCGATTCGGTAAATACCAAATCTTACCGATTCTGTAATTTTTACAGATTTTTTTGCTACATAGCATTTACCGATTCTAAGATACTGAATCGGTAAAATTCGGTATTTTAGAATCGGTAAATGTACTTTACCTACATCTGGCCCTATATGAGGCACAGTGTTATACCATGAGGGGCAGGAGCTGTATCTTGGCACTGGTAGACTCTGCGGGTGTGCAGACTATGGGTAAGGGGAAGATCTGGGGTGCTTACTGCACCTACTGTCTTGGTCTTCTCAATAACTTCAGCCCTCCAGTCAATCAGTCGGTACTTCAATAGGTTTTCACTTAAGCTCCAAATGTGTGTCTAGTTCTAAATGAATGCAACTAAACTTTCAGAGAGGCTGGTGCATGGTCGGACAAGGAATTACATTTGTCACTTGCTTCTCACCTCTCCTAGGAATTCACGAAGCATCAGATTGGAAAGTCTTACATAAGTTCAATGCATTCCAGAGCAGTGTGAGGCACTGGACATCTTGCCACGTCCAGTGAGACAAACCATTCCATTCCATCTTACAAGGTGAATATTTACCACCTATTATCACTGTGCTCAGTCCGTTAAGGCATAAATCTACTACTTCACAGTTTCTACATGTTTTGCTTCAATTTTAATGTGCCTAGAGGCGAATATGGATATTCCTCCTTTCTTTAGCGGCCCTGAATCATTTCTGGCTCCAAGCAGTATATATACAATAGCCCCAAGTTGTAATGCGCGTTCAAAGCTTCCAACTCTCGTCTCACTCTACCTGCCCCTCAGTGTTTCAGGTGCCACTCCATCCACTGAGGCCTTATAGACTAGCCTCAGAAAGTGGATATACTCTCCAGTAATAACACAGGGACATCATTGAGGGGTCGCAGCTGCGACCCCTGGCTTGCCCTTTGCTACCCCTAGCACTGCCAAATTCAGTGCCAAGAACACTGGGGCAGCTAGGACTCAACCCTCTTTATTTTCTGTCAATTTCTTTATTACACTAATAGTAAATAAATAAAATATATTATTCACTAATAGTATGATAAAAATTGAGTACAATAAGCTGGAATATGTCCTTCCATGGCAGCTGAGGTAAGTAAAAAATACTTTTAAATATATGTTGTGTGCGTGCTTGCGGGTGAGTGTGTGTTTATGTGAGAGAGAGTGTATATGTGCTAATTTGTGCGTATGTGTAAGTATGTGTGTGTGTGTGTGTGTGTGTGTGTGTGTGTTTGTGTGAGAAAGTGGAGGTCAAAGGTCGTGTGATGTCACTTCCGCTACACCGGGTATTTCGGTGAATTGATGTTCATGCATAACATGCCCACTTGGAGTGAAGAACAAATGTCAGGGAAGATTGTCTGTTCCTACTTTCTTCTACCTCCTCACCAGCAGCCTGTAGTGTAGTTCCAGTATCCCTGATAGGCGCATTGGAATAATATATATTATAGTTTTGACATAGGACTGAGGTCAGTATGTCTCTATCGAGTACATTAAACTTAATTACTTGTGTGTGCCAGCTAACTCAGAGGTCACTAGAAACTTCTCGAATGAACAAGAAGGGATTAGTTTCTGACAAGCGCATAAACATGACAACTTTGTTTCCCCTAGAATCGGAACAATCTCAGAATCGTGGAAACAATAGATAACCGTTTCACTCAGTCAATCGTGCATGCTTCATTTCTACAGAGTTTACACAGAAATATGTAGACGGGCGTTTCAATAAAAAGGGGTTTATTGAACAGTCTTATTTCTCATGCAAGAGATATGAACTGCTACAATCGTAAGACAGAATGCGAAGTATAATACGTACAGCGTTAGCAGTAAGATGAAATAATACTGCAATAGCATGGCTTGTAGCTATGACATATATTCATAAAAATACATACATAAATAACAGAGGCTAAAATAATCATCTGGTGCCTCTAAAATAATCCTACCCCAGTGTACCTAACCTAAGTGTAGTACGAGGGAAGAAGTAGGTGCTGTTTAGCTATAGTCTAGTTTAGCTATATTTGCCAAAAGTCCCTCTAGGTTCTAGTCCGCCCCATAACTTAGAACGGGTGAGGTTGGAATTTCTTTCCGGGTCTCGATCTTAGGTCTCGATCTCTAACACCCCAAGGGGAGTCAGAAACACTGGAGCTGGATTCTCTGCGAGGAGGATGACAGGGTCTGGCCAATGCGTCAGTTGGGGACTTGACTTCCTTCCGAACTTGCCGTGGCAAGCCACGTCATGCAAGTAGGCAGCCGAACCGTGGACCATAATTCGCCATGGCAAGTGAAGGTATATTTTTTACCTTGAAGATGTTCAGGAATGCCAGTATTTATGTAAAAGTCGGGCATAAGAACGTCATGAATGAACCCCTAAGGAATAGATGTTCATACATAATAAATAAGTTCTTGGAGAAATCAACTACCAAGCAAGGGGAAGCCCTAAAGGCTTAAGAGTCTGGTTTTCCAAGAACTCGTTGTGACGTAGATGAACGGATGTAGGTGGCCATACCTGTATTTGGTTAGCATGGAGAATGCCTAAATAAGGGCTGGATTTCTGTGCCTAAATAAGGGCAATGTGAATTGTACCTATATAAGGGCATGAATCAGGAAATCTATATACGGAATCTAGATCGACACACAACAAGCCAGTTGATAGCAGGAGACGACAGCGTGTAATAATGAAGTCCACGCAGGTAGGTTGTAGTTTAAGTAGATTTATTGAAGTAAGATACATGTAGAAGAGTTCTAGTGTAGCACCCCCACCAAGAGCTGTCGTGTATTTCTATAGGTTCTGAATCAGTCCCCCTATTCCTGACCCTATTCTGGTTAAACTACCTAGCTAGTTAACTAACAGTCAGCCCATGAGGCAAGAAAACCCCCATGATGCAGATACCGTTATCTGACGCAGTCACACTACGGCACAGGAACGTGTTATCTGATTAGGTCATAACGCTTGAGATCTAATTAGACAAGCGACATTCCTCCAGCCCCTGATAAGGCATACGACGTTCTCATAACAAATCAAACCTATGACAACCTGGAAAATCCGTGCGGCCATTGTTTTGATTTCACAGAGAACTTTTGCAAAAGAATATGCTAACGAGCAAGTCGTATGACATCTTTATTGACGTACCTATGTCCATCCTTACGTCAATCTCGGCACCTTTAAGGTATAAATATTGCCGACCTTGCCCTATGCAAACACACGCGTGGTGACAAGACGGAGCAGCCATACTTGCCGGAGCCGAGAGCAGAAGCAGACCCCGCTGGCAGCAGCCCCGCCTTCCTGACGCGCTGAGAGACGCGCTGCTATCTCAAGCCGAGAGACCCAGCACCGGCGCTTCTGGGCAGCCCTCGCAGGCAGCCTGGAATATCGAGAGCAGAGAAAGAGATACCATTCCTCATTCATCCTAAATTCCAGGTACAGAACTGAATAACCCCTCACAGAGAATTCTTTAGTTATTCACTTGGCAAAAACAAACTTAACTTAAACTGTAACTTTCTATTCCCGCCCACGCATTAGACTTAGGTCAGGTACACGGGGTAGGCGTATTTAGAAACACCAGTTGAGTACGTTTAGTCAAATGTATATGTGTATGTAAATATATTTTAATCATTTTTAAACATCATATGGCTCAGAAACCATATCAATGTTTTTACAGTATTATTTTATACTATTGCTTCTAATGTATGCACTTTACTTAACTATAAGTATTGCAATAATATCGATCCATTTCTCTTGTACGAGAAAAGAGACTGATCAATAAATAACATCTTTTATTGAACACGCCCGTCTCTTCCTTTTCTCTACATTCTGATGAGACTAAGAATGCACGTACTGACTGAGTAAAATAATTGCCTTGTGCTCACACGACTCTTGAGATTGACTCTTGATTAGGGGAGAGCAAAGTTGTCATGTTCTATGGTTGTCAGAAACTAAATCCCTTCTTGTCTAATCAGGGGAGGTAATTCTTTCCTGAACATTCGAGAAAGTTTCTAGCGAACTCTGAGCTTAGCTGGCAAACCCAAAAATTAAGTCTAGTATCGACAGTAGTAGACCTAGTTAACGTCTGGCCTAGGCCTTTACTGCTGTAGGTACTATTCCAATGCGCAGAGCCTATTGGGAAGATAGGAACTACACTACATGGCGCCCAACGCGTTTGGAAAGGGCGATAAAACTAACGTAAGACATTTAGAGTAACTCAGTCGTGCTTTCTCACTCAGACCCCTTTTCCCAAATACTCCAAAGACGTCTGGAGTGGGTGAAAGGTTATTATATCCTCCAAAACCTCGCAGGAGGGAACTCCTATGTATGGTTTTTGGTCTAGTCAACGTTGAAGGATAAAACAGTTCCAGAATATTGTGCATCTAATCTCTGTTTCCATAAGAAACCTGATCTGCAAATAAAAATAATACCATCCTGTCAGTAAAATGGGAGACAGTGATGGAGAAAGAGAGGCAATTAGATTAGCTACTGAAATAGCAGATGCTGATGCTACCATGCAAGCAGCAGACGCGGATATAATACTCATTCCGGTCATTAAAAGGAGATCTATAACCTTAAAACTTATAGAAAATGGACTGACACCTAGAGGTGGCACAGTCATATTCGTAATTGAGGCACACGAATATCGGCAGACAGAGGTATACTATACATGGATACATTTTCCAGCAGCAAATGCTGTAACAAAGTACTTCCACTATTACAAAGTAGAGGAACCTCCTGAAACGTACATTCCTTTCGAGGAGGTGGAAGTACCACTCAAATTCCAAGAGCATTTGCTCTTATTTGATGGCGCCCTAATACATAACAATCACATTACAAGGCTCGGTCCTTTAGGAAGACCAGGAGCAACGTGGCCGGTCTTAGCCGGATACACACCACATCCAGACATCGAAAGAATGCCTGCAGCAGAGCTGTTAATACAGCTAAAACAACTACTAAAAATTCACAGACAATTAGTTCAGTATGTAATGCGGACTTCAACAATTCAGCCAGCGATTAAACTTCCACAGCTGACCCCTCACCAGGGGAACACAAATAAAATTACACCACAGAACATCCAATCCTGCCTAGGTAAAGTTCCAGCTAAACGGGAACAGATACCATTCTGGTTGGCACAGAAAATTACCCAAATAGAGGCGGTGTTTCCTGACACCACCCCATTAGAAAAACACAGGATTCTGACTATATGTCTCCCAATGGGAATCGCACCACACATTGAGGACTGTGACACTTGGGGTACAGTCTTTGCTTCCATCTATACAAAAACGCACGGTGTTCCATCCATTTCGGTAATACCAGATGTGCTTAAACAAATTCAAGATGAATACGGTCCAGAACCTGCTTTAACTCTTGGTATGAAATTACTAAAAGACTTCAAACAGGTCTCGGCTATATTATTAGCCAACATAAAAGGTGAAGCAGCAAACGTGGCGATCCGCCAGAGGTTAAAAGAGACAGATATAGCAGACCAACCAGCTGAAATTGCCAGAATCATAGAAAAATCCTATGAAGAACTAGGCAGAGATAGTCTAGGTGGAATACCAGTAAAACCGCAACTGACTACAAGTCCAGAAAAAATGTTTTTTAATAATAATAATAATTCACCAAAAAAGAACTGGGATGGGAACAAACAATCCAATCCTAAAGAAAAGAAATTCCAGTCCAGAGGAAGGTCTCCTAGGCGAAGAGAGAAATCTCCAAACCCGAGACAAAGGTCACCCCAGAGTGACCCCTCTGGGAATAGATATAACCTTAGAAATAGGGATAATATTAAAAAACCTGATAGATATCAAGACATTGATACACGTCCCTCTCAATCTTTTCAGAATTCCTCGCAGAAATCGGAAAGAAGAGGACGATCAGAAGAGCACGCCAAGTCCAAAGACAAGGAACCTGCTCAACTGAAAAAGAAATCACAATTTCCAAAAAAGAAGGTAGCCAGTATCAAGGTAGTTAACAATGCCGAGAATACTGAGGACACAACTGAAAAACGGAGAGTGGGCTCAGACAATGCTAGACAGCGCAGCAGAGGTGAGCATAGCTCGCAAAGTCCTTATGAATCATCTGGAGACAGTGGACACGAATGAATACCTTCAAGTGGAAACTGCAGATACCAGAGTTAGCAAGCCCCACAAAATATACGAGATAACATTACGTATAGAGGGAGATAAGACTAGGAAAATAAGGGGACTATTTTGGGATAACCTATCCAAGGGCTATGACATCCTTCTAGCTGAAAAAGACTGGCCACCAGAGTTTGTCAGGGAGTGCCCTCATGGCGAAGAAGTAATTATGCCTGCCTTCTCGAATCAAATACCGATTCATAAAAAATACACACTTGCTAGAAAGTGGGCAGTGGCCTTAGCACCTGCTTTATACAAAAATCATGTAGGATGGGATGAGGACTCTCCTCCTCACAAAATCCAGCTAAAATCACAACCAACTGCACAAAGGCAGTACCCAATTAAGCAAGAAGCTAAAAAACAAGTAAATGAAATACTAGATCAGCTAGAATACCAGGGGGTGATTGAAACTTGCACCTCACAAATGAACAATCCTTTGTTTCCGGTCTCCAAACCAGACAATTCATACCGTCTAGTTTTGGATTACCGACACCTTAACACATGTTGCAAAACTTTTGCAGTGCAAAACTCACACAGTGCTGCACTAATGAATAACATAGTGCGCAAAAAATACAAAACAACCTTGGACATCTCCAATGGATTCTTTTGTCAAAACATAGCACCAGAGAGCAGATATTTAACAGCTTTCTCAGTAAATGGCACTCAAAAACAATTCTGTCGGTTAGCCCAGGGGTACAAGAACAGCCCGGGGGTATTCTCAGCGAGAGTAACAGAATTACTACAACTATATGATGATGAAGCATTATCTTATGTCGATGACATTTACTTAACAGATGATGACTTGGAGACTCACTTGAAAAGAGTGAACACCATAATACTTGGTTTCGCTGCAGAGGGTTACAAATTCAACTTCAAAAAATCCAGAATTGCCCATCTGAAAATCCAGTACGGAGGATATGAATTATCAAGTATTGCCTGGTTGACAGTCTTTTAAGAACTAGAAGAATTAAAAAATTTAAAATATGAAAAGACGTATCCTCTGCCAATCGACATTCTGCCTCTACGACATTACGCCTGTGTAATCTATACAGACGGACATGCTCAACCCTCCGTTTGGGGAGAACATGCATACAATCCCACATGTGAGATTACAAAAGAAGTGTGGCGCGGAGGTAAACTAAGACCTCTATTAACAAAATCACACGCAGTAGAAACTAATTCAGAACTACAAACTGAAATAATAGCTTTGAAAATGGCGCTAGATAATGCGGATCGCGAATTCCCGACACTTATAGTGTCAGATTCATATTTCTGCGTCAAAGCATATAACAAGGATTTGCAGACATGGATTCAGAACGGTTACAAAGATGACACAGATGCACCAATAAAGCAGAGACTGCTCTGGGAACAAGTAGCTCTTTTGAAAAAAGAACTACCAAAGACTCACGTGACACACTCACTGAGTCACCAGCGTGATGGCGTTCACGTTGTAGGGAATTCATTGGCTGAAACAGCCGCAGCGGCAGCCAGTAAACCGGCTCCCGTAGATCGAAAAAAGCGTACATTAAAATACATTGACGGCGAAACAGTGCTGGCGGTGAAAACGTCATCAAAAGGCGACTGCTCAGCGTTACCGATCAATTATCCACTCAATTATACATACATAATCGATGCAAACTCCGTCCCTTTTGCTCGAATCCCTGGAGTGGGGGATAGAGTGATTCCAAACATGGACAGGAGACACTTGTTAATCGCAGACGCACACATGGGCGAGGGTCTCAGACACCTTAAATTAAAAGATTCTCTGGAAGAATTACAATCACGGTACTGGTGGCCAGGCATGAGCCTGCACTACACCATGTTTGTAAAAAACTGCCCAAACTGCAACAGAGATCGCAGTGGGGAGAGAAGCAGTTTAATACCTCGTCGTATCAAGGCAGATAATATTACCAACAAAAAGAATGGCTTGCGATTAACATACACAGGCTAGTTCCACTTATAATGTAGATCCACAGCACTCGGCTGACGTCCGGACTGTTATACAAGATTTGCGAGTCTAAATGGCATATACGCTAAGAGCATGCTACGTTCGACCATTTTTTTTTTCTCTCAGGCAATCCAGCCTGGGGGGGGAAAGAATGGCCAAATGAGCACAGCCCAGCGGGAATCTTCTCACTTCCTTCCTGAGGGTATGGGATGGTGTAAAGAAAAAACCAAGGCAGAAAGCAATCTATAATGGAAAGGACATTAGGTTCGGGAGCTGGGTGGGTCAAACATCTAATAAGTGTCCAACGTAGTCTAAATAACTTGCCAAGAAATTCTCTGAAGGGATTCAGTCCGTACGAATTATTATTCGGAACTAGGATGTTGATCTCTGACCTTGATAGTCAGACTTCAGTGGTAATAGAAAAAACCTTTGATGTCAAAGACCGTTTGGCTATTTTGCAGGACTTAAACAAAACAAGAAAAGACCTGAGCAACATACAGTTGAAACAACAGCCAACAACCACTGAAGAATCACCACCTGTCCCAGCAAGACCTGTCTGGATTCCAAAAGTCGGGGATCTAGTCAGGGAAAAGATCGCGGTAAAGAAGGAATTTGGGCCTTCTTACAGAAAAGCAGTTCCTGTCTTGTCTGTCAACGGGACGAGATCAGTTGTACTACCGCCACTTGCTGGAAAAAAGGAGAACCGAGTTGTATCCATCGACCTGGTAAAACCACAACATGTGGCCGATAACAAACAGTAGGCCAAGTGGACTCCCAATAAGTAGCAGAACACCAAGGTTTGCTACCAGTACAGAGGTCCTAACAAAGAGGCTCATCACATTCGAAACGCCTAAAGAAGAACAACAAGGACTATGCAACAATGCAATAGAACTCAGACCTCTGAAAACCCAAATAAGGACATTTAGCAGAGACACACCAATCTACAATGAAGTTCCAAGTGAAAATGCAAGAAACAAAAATCCTGAACCAATTGGAACAATTGACAGAACTGCATCTGGTTACTTCATCAACTTCGATGATTCCTCTGAAGGTTTCAGCGAACAAAAGACACAGCCATCATCAAAATCCTTTAAAGACAAAGCTAAGGAACTTTTGAAACAACTGAAAGAAACATATCTGGTTACTCCATGGATTGAATTTTGGGTGGGTTTTGGTGCATTTATCCTCATACTTTGGCTCATCATGGTATTTACCTTGGGACGCTTCATTGAGGGAAAATATGCTAAAATGGACACAGCAAGTCAGAACATCAACTTGGTCCTCAAACCACACACATCTTCACACGTCGAGAAACGAGAACTTTCTTCAGAACTTTCTTCAGCCAACTTCACAGCCAATCCGATACCTGGTGGGGTAGCCTGGGACAACACTGACTATGAAATTTTTGGTCCGGTCGAGATCCTGAAATATCCACACCAAATCAAGATCTCCTTGAGTGATTTTGCAAAACCAAACTCATTTGCTGATGATTGGGACTTTGAAAGTATAAACAATATGATGTCTGACTTAGTAATGTCTGCTAAATTTACAAAACATGATTATTTGCAAGGTTCTACAAATTATGATAGTATGTATTGCTATAACCATTATGGTAACCATTTCTTGCATAAATCTGCACAACCTAGAAATGTTTTAAATTATAATCAATGGGATCATTGTGCTACACCTCCAAAAGGGAGCTCTAGAACCGTTTATGACAAATATTCATATTTTTCAGCTTTTAACATAACTAATGCTGAAACATTTTATTTTAAATTGTCAAACAAGACAGGGATGAAAACCATGATAACCAACACAAAATTGATATATTCAGATTCATTCTTTGAAAAAATGAATACTTTTGGATTTGATTATTGGGACAAAAATGTTGATTTGAAAAGTGTTTGGGGTACAAAAGAATGGCAAGTACAGGGTATAGAAGCTTTGTTTAGAGCCTGCATGATCCCAGAACAAATGATATTTTTAAATGACACTGTTCAACAAACCACCTGTCTTGGCTTAGCCAAAATCAAAGATTTAAATAACCCGTCTATTCCAAAGCCAATAATGTTTAGCAATAGCTCTGAAACAGATGAAGAAATAGACATAAACCATATACTTAACCAAAACAGAACACATCCTGATTGGAAACAATGGTTGATCTGGCCCACAGATACAAATCACTGTCAAGATAGATTCCTGAATAAAACACAGGGTTTCAAAATGACCAGGCCAGACCCTAGATATCCCCAAAGACATCACCCAGGGATAATAACAACCTACAGTGTGGGCAAATTATGCCTTCAATGGCTACAGTCTTCCACACTGCCTGAAATTAAGCAACACCTAACTTTACTTACTGATGGTGCTGACTTGCGTGATTTCATACTGGGACCACGCAAACAGCGTCAAAAGCGTTTCATAGCAGCCTCTGTATATGCAGCATACAATGAGGCCTGGAAGGTTACTCAAATTGAAACAGCAGAGAGAATACGTGAAATTGATCGTATTAATTTGGAAAAATCACTTTCTGTAGTAGACAATGGGTTAATGACTCTGTCCTCCAGAATATTTTCATTGGACAGCATTGTGTCTTCAGCAATCGATATATTATCGCAAGACTTACTGTTATTACAACATGGTCAGTCACAATTGCGCTCTATTGTACAGCTTGGCTGGACGTTACAAAATCTGCGTTCAGGCTATGTGCCTTGGCGTTTAATCAACACAACGTCACTATTCCAAATCTTTAACCTTACTGATAGACAAATCGGTATGGCACAGAAGGGTGCTGATTATACAATCTTGAGCATTGAAAAACTAGAAAGATTACCGATGACAATGTCAGAACGACCTGTCAGTGAATGGATAATCCACGGAATCATAAATATTCCAATCTCAACCTTCAGGTTTCAATACTGCCAAAAATATATACAGGCTGGCATGTACGAGAAATTGGGAAAGGGGTACCTTAAAACAACTTGGAACCTGCCCTATTCACATGCATGTGTCAGTAATAAAGGACAGAAAGTGTTTCTTAGTGGCAACAATTGTGCTATGTCACTAAGCGGCACACTTCTGTGTAACGGAATTAGTTTGCACGGAGCCTGTGAAGGGAATTCATACAACCTTTCATGTCACCAGCAAGGCGCACCTGCAACTGAAATAGAACCATTCTTTCAAAGACTCTATAATGGGAGTTACATTCTTATTGTAGACCGCAGATGTTGTAGTCTTATGCCCGGGACTCCTTATCTTGTCACCACGACGGCGAAGGTCAAGTGCTGTGGACGTTCTTTGTTCCCCAGCTCCTTACCAGACAGGGAGGCAAGGGCATGGCCCGGTTTGAAAATTACTTCTATTCGAATAGATACTTTAAGCAGAATGAAAACAGTGCTTCTACAGACGCCTACAAGGCTCACGTCATCAAAAGAAACATATGATCTACAAGTCGCAAGGACGACTGCAGAGATACATACATTATTATCGACTAATTCCCCCGTACATTTCGCGGAAATCCTGAGCGAAATCTTAAATATTTCTGATACCACTGGGGTCTCAAAGGTATTTAAGACAGTATTTTCGATGGCATTAACACCATTCAAAGCCATACTGGGTACTTTTCCAGATTTCGTCCATTCGATTTTTGGCGGACTTCCCCTGATCCTGGGACTAATTGCAGGAATCCTATTCCTAGTCCTTATTTTTCGTTATGGCAACCCATGTCACAGATCAAACTCTCGCGACAATGGAAGATACGATCCTAGCCATTGGATACCGGGACCGGATATAAAAAATCCTGGGACTCTCCCGGCTTAGAGACCTAAACATGACTTGGTTTCTATCATTTCGACCAATGTGGCAAAGGTGTGTTTTACCTGTACTAAGGTGTCTGCTATGCGGAGAAGAATGCGTGTTAGACACCTGTCTGACGCTACAATCGGATGCGCCAGTGGATGCAGATACACTGTTGGTTCCTACCAAGGTTCACGCACTGTGCTGCCCTCAAAGGCTGCCAATTCTGATGACGGCATTCCTGGAATCTTCACCACTACGATTGAAGAGTAGTGAAGTTCAAGATGAAAGCAGCATCGAACAGGTACGACCTTCTGTCAGCAATGCAAATCAGAATGTCAATGGAGACAATCATGCGCACGAATGCATGGTTACCCCTATTTCCGACTTAGTGGAACTTTCCCATGAAGCTGTTGACAGTTTTTTCGAAAGCCTGAATGATATGATGTTCTCTCCGGAACAGAAATAGAGACTTTTGAGTAAACTCGCACACGGCGTTCCCTGAATTCGGCCTTCAACTTTTAAAAAAAAATAAAGTCACATGAACAATTACAATCCAGTTCACGGACAGCAACTTTTTTCAGCAAGCCCCTTAAAATATTTTTCTATATATTTTTTCCCCGGGACACTGATCTTCTGCTTAAAGTAAGAAACTATTCCTAGAGAACTAAGATTTCTATTTTAGATACTTTATATAGACTTTAGCTGCCCGCTGGTATGTTCACAAATATTTTATTATGTGATGAAATGGTCTCGACTTTCCTTTCTGTATAGCTATATTAAGAGCCATTTCATGTGTATTTCTCATATACCAAAAAGCAATAATGCATTACAATGCGTGTTTACTTTTGCATTTAATTCATAGCTTAAGTGCATACAATATATATGACTGCAATTTTTCAGTATATTTGAAAATTTCGAAATGCATTTATGTATTTTGGGGTGGTAAGGTATACACTATACTCTATAGTATGTTGTACTATGTTATACTATGCATAGATTAGTAGATATGACCATAGTTAGCGTGGAGTGGGTGTCGTGTATTTCTATAGGTTCTGAATCAGTCCCCCTATTCCTGACCCTATTCTGGTTAAACTACCTAGCTAGTTAACTAACAGTCAGCCCATGAGGCAAGAAAACCCCCATGATGCAGATACCGTTATCTGACGCAGTCACACTACGGCACAGGAACGTGTTATCTGATTAGGTCATAACGCTTGAGATCTAATTAGACAAGCGACATTCCTCCAGCCCCTGATAAGGCATACGACGTTCTCATAACAAATCAAACCTATGACAACCTGGAAAATCCGTGCGGCCATTGTTTTGATTTCACAGAGAACTTTTGCAAAAGAATGTGCTAACGAGCAAGTCGTATGACATCTTTATTGACGTACCTATGTCCATCCTTACGTCAATCTCGGCACCTTTAAGGTATAAATATTGCCGACCTTGCCCTATGCAAACACACGTGTGGTGACAAGACGGAGCAGCCATACTTGCCGAAGCCGAGAGCAGAAGCAGACCCCGCTGGCAGCAGCCCCGCCTTCCTGACGCGCTGAGAGACGCGCTGCTATCTCAAGCCGAGAGACCCAGCACCGGCGCTTCTGGGCAGCCCTCGCAGGCAGCCTGGAATATCGAGAGCAGAGAAAGAGATACCATTCCTCATTCATCCTAAATTCCAGGTACAGAACTGAATAACCCCTCACAGAGAATTCTTTAGTTATTCACTTGGCAAAAACAAACTTAACTTAAACTGTAACTTTCTATTCCCGCCCACGCATTAGACTTAGGTCAGGTACACGGGGTAGGCGTATTTAGAAACACCAGTTGAGTACGTTTAGTCAAATGTATATGTGTATGTAAATATATTTTAATCATTTTTAAACATCATATGGCTCAGAAACCATATCAATGTTTTTACAGTATTATTTTATACTATTGCTTCTAATGTATGCACTTTACTTAACTATAAGTATTGCAATAATATCGATCCATTTCTCTTGTACGAGAAAAGAGACTGATCAATAAATAACATCTTTTATTGAACACGCCCGTCTCTTCCTTTTCTCTACATTCTGATGAGACTAAGAATGCACGTACTGACTGAGTAAAATAATTGCCTTGTGCTCACACGACTCTTGAGATTGACTCTTGATTAGGGGAGAGCAAAGTTGTCATGTTCTATGGTTGTCAGAAACTAAATCCCTTCTTGTCTAATCAGGGGAGGTAATTCTTTCCTGAACATTCGAGAAAGTTTCTAGCGAACTCTGAGCTTAGCTGGCAAACCCAAAAATTAAGTCTAGTATCGACAGTAGTAGACCTAGTTAACGTCTGGCCTAGGCCTTTACTGCTGTAGGTACTATTCCAATGCGCAGAGCCTATTGGGAAGATAGGAACTACACTACAGAGCAGCCTGCCTGCTGCTCTGCCCATTCTCCATCTGTAACACTACAACTCACAGGCATCCAACATTCCAATTGGGGTGATGATTCCAATTTGGCATCATCACCCCAACATTCCATGCAGCACAGTGGCTGAGCAGGGGGAGAGATAATGGCAGGACATTCACATGAACAGGATACTACATATCCCCTTTCTTATATAACAAAGGCATAAATATGGTTACCTGAAAGAAGCTAAAACAAAGTGAACCCGAAAAAGAAAATAAATGAGAGGAACACAAATGCAACAGAATAAATTCAATGAAGTGAACAAAGAGGAGAGAGCAGAAAGATAGGTGGAAGTAATAGAAGAGGAAGCAAAAGATAAATATTAACAGATTTATTTAACCCATCCTCCCCTTCTATAAAAAGCCCATTGCATGCTGCTGTGTGGGGTTGGGACCAAGTCCCATGAACCTATGTACCAATGTGCACTGCCAGCCCAGAGAAGTGTCACACGCCATAGAACACAAAGTGTCTTCCAATCTTGCCGGATGAGGTGTGAGTATTATAGCAACTAAAACAAGCATTTGCAATGCAATAGGTCTCGCATTAGGAAAGTTTGAGCTATTGGTATTGTAAATGGCAAAGTTTTTATTTATGTTTTTTTTTTTAAATAGCTAAATTAATAGCTTTGTCATTTACAATGCCAATAGTTATAACTTTCGCAAATATGATACCTATAGCATTTGTAAAGCAATATGTTTTGTATTTACATGGTCGCTGGAGATACGAAACACCAAGCCCTCAGAATTCATGCAAACGGAAAAGCTCCTTAACTGCATTTGATATGTTATCGCCATTCATAAATTGAGGGCGAGCATATGGCAGGGGGGGAAGGCGCTTTGAAATGACTGCTTTAAGTAACAGCTTTAACTGGGTCTCTGCTGTACCAAATGAGCTCGTCGGCTTAAATCGCTGATTGATGATTTCAGTAAGAGTATTTGCCAGACGCTCGAATGCGTTCATTAGATGTGCGCGTGGTGAGCACATTTTACCCGGAATGAGGAAAGGCGGCCATTAGTGAGGGGGTTATACGCTTCCGTTCTGACTGGTGGATTTGACGAAGGCTCGAGACTCACGCGCTGAACCAGAGTAGTCATGTGGTGCTGGGGCATAGAAAGGGCCGATTGTGCTTGGACTCCTACTTCAGCAGATGGGCATCAGGCGTGCAAGGTGGACAAAGTGCTTATGAAAACCGGTGCACTTCAATCGAATCGCTATTCCCCGTCCTCTGCTTGCGAATCTGTGGGTTCACAAAATGTTACGGAGCGGAGGTCCCTGAGCTAATTAGCAGAGACAACATTGAATGAATAATTAATGCCAAACTTCATAATGGGTGAAAATGAATGCCAAACTTCGTGAAGGACGAACACTTAGTTGGATCAACTTCTTCCTTGAAGCTAATTCTCATTACTCTAAAAGGCCACAATTCTTTTCCTAAACTCTCTTCAATGACTGCTGAGAATTCGCAAGCCTCCTGAAACGTCTCACCATAATAGTCTTTTTTTATATCTTAATTTCGAAAAAAGGTTCCAACACTGCACAGTAAAATCAAAATCAAAATAAACACCATAAGCCTACTGAAGAAATGACCAAACAGGAAAAGCGCGCTTGGCATTGGCACGTAACTCATGATTTTCTGAAACCTGTAAGCAGAAGCAATGGCAACTGAAACACACAAGGATACACATGTTAGAGCCCCCGATTTAAACAAGTTAAGCATTCGTTGCAGTATTCTCTTACCTTACAACAACTGCGAGGGCAGGGAAATCTTCGCGTGCTGCAGTCCGTCCAGAGCTCGCGCCGCCGGCCTGCGACCAGGAAGTCAGGCAGGCCGGGCGGGACAACCGGAAACAGGAAGTAGGAGGGCGGGAGCCTACCCCGCCTCCCACGGAAGAGCCGCGATTGTTTGGAGCACCGGAGCAGGCAGGAGCCTACTCTGCGCCCCGGTGCCGAAGAAGGGAGGAAGAGTCCTGCTGCCGGTGAGAGCCGCTGCACCAAGGAAGCCGGTGAGTGGGGCTTCGCTTTGTTGCTGGCCTGCGAGGGCGGGGGGGGCATGTGTGTGCGCGCGCGGCGGCGGGCTGTGTATGCGTGCGTGCGTGTGTCTTGGAGTCTGTGTGTATGCGTGTGTGACTGTGGGGGAGGAGGAGGGGGTTGCCTGTCTGGGTGCCTGTCTGGGTGCCTGCGTGTCTGTGTAAGTCCGTGTGCGCGCGTGTGTGTGTCTGTGTGCATGCATGCGCGTTAGGCTGGCTTGCTGGGAGTATGGGAGGGAAGTGCACGGCGCGGCGCAGGACGGAACGTGCGCGTTCGCGCACACAAATCCAGGAAAAAAGCGCAGACCACTTTCTTGTCCCTGCTTACCCCCAGACTGATAACTATACGTCTCCAGCTGGACACATGCATCCTTTGGATGCATTACCAGCGAGACCCAGCCAGCTGGACACATGCATCCTTTGGATGCATTACCAGCGAGACCCAACAAGTAGGAACTGATGAATCACTTCCTAATAAAATGTCTCCACAGTCAAAGAAACGTTTAGAAAGTTCCACCCTCGGCCAGTAAAGACTAAAGCGAAGTGTTATTCTATACATTCCTGGGACTTTTTTTCAGTGAGCGGCACTCCGATTGACAGCACAGCATGCGTTATAATATACACAGTAAGAGGACTAGGATGACACATGTATATTAACATTTGGCGGACATCTTTCCAATGAAATGTAACTGTTATAGGAAACAGAGCACAAGTGTGCCTATACAAAATAGCAAATCCTTTTACCAAAGTATTATTTTTATGTTTTCTTGTTTTTGAAGGGAAATATTAAATGTGCTTGTACTGGAAAATAAATGATTTATTTTATAACAGTGGCACAAGATTTCTGCACTTCATTTTTGTATATCAAAGTATATCATTATTGAATCAGTTTACCAAATTCAGCTGTGGACTTTAATATCACAATATAGGACTTCTGTAGCTTCGGACCCTGTACATTCACCCTCTGAAATGGCCTACAGGTAGACCCACACTGAAGCTGCAGCGGGATGATGACTGTAGTTTCAATCGTTGCTCTGTGAAGAGCCTCCAGGCAAAGCATGGCAGCTCCACCCACAGTGCCCTCCTGATTGGCTTTTTCAAAATGTGCTGAAGTGTGGAGCAAATGAGTGGATCCTGGGGATGAGCAGCTGGGCATTCGAAGAGTAGCTTAGGACAATCAAACAGCTGATCAGAGCCCGCATAGCAACAGGAACGAGGAGAGGCGATGGGTTCGTGAGCACAATGTGTAAAAAATATAAAAGCGGGCGCTGTGCTAATACAAAGCACGGCGCCTGTGCAGTAATTTAAAAATAATGCTGAAAGCGGACGCTGTGCTAAAATAAAAAGTACGGCACCCGTGTATATAATTTAACATGTGAATGGCGGCACAAAGGCACGTTTCCGAGGAGAGAATTTTTTTTTATAAAAGCAGGCGCAGTGCTAATACAAAGCACGGCGCCCCTGCAGTAATTTAAAAATAATGATGAAAGTGTGCGCCGTCACCCTCCAAACCATCCTAGATCGGTCCTTGTGACCTAACCAACGCACCGGGCCGGTATCCGCACCAGAACAGGAGGCGAAGCAATGGATTCGCCAGCACAAAGTGAAACCAGCTGAAGTAGCCCATGTCGTGCCTGCAGCGAGAGAAACTCATTAAACAAACAAGTCCCGCGGCGACCCGGAAGCTCTTGGCCGGCCGGCCAATCCGGTTGCGGCCGACCGGAAGTCCCGCCTCCCGAGGTCCGCGAGCTGCCGGCGCATGGAGCGCCCTGCCTGTCCGAATCAGCCCGGGTCCCCAGGAGGGGGCCGGGGAGAAGGAGGAGTGTGGCGTCTGTTGTGGGGCTCCTCGGACCTGAGGGAGCCCCGATTGTGAAGAGGAGACGAGACGCGCCGTGAGGCGCGGAGCGCGAGAGGAGCCCGCCGGAAGAGCGCAGTCGGTGAGTGGGGCCCAGGGCTGAAGTGAAGTGCGTGCGTGCGTGCGTGCCTGTGTGTATGCCTGGGAGTGGTGGGGGAGGGGGAGTGTGTGCGCGCGTGTGTGCGTGTGGGAATGTGTGTGCGCATGCGTGACTGTGTGATTGAGAGAGAATGCGAGGTAGGGGATAGTGTGCCTGTATGTGTGCCTGTATGTGTGTCGTATGCCTGCGTGTGCATGCGCGCGCCTGTGTGTGTGCGTGCATGCAGAGGGGTGGGGGCTGCCTGTGTGTGTGTGAGCAAGGGATTTGATTCGCGCATGCGCAGCTACCAGACGCTCGCTCCCGAGGTGAAATCTGACCTCGTCAAAGCGCGCGTCTGGTAGCTGTCCACTCTCCTGAATACGGGCCACATTAGGTCTGTAGCAGACTCTCAATGCTCACGCATTGAGAGTAGTCTGCTCGACCTAAAAAGGGACATAAGTAATAGTCAAGAAGTTCGCCAAAGGCAAGTCGCCTACCGCGTGTGCCGAACACTCCCCTTCACCGCACTGCAAGCAGCAAAGACGCAACCTTGCCTCTCGTCAGCACCGATAAATAGCCCCTTACAACACCATACCTTATATTTATTTATTTATTTATTTATTCAAAGTTTTATATAGCGCGAACAAGATCCTTACAGATATCAGAGCGCTTCACAAAGACAGGGTTGGGGCAGTAGGAGTGAACAGAGATAATGGGAGTAGTATGGTAGTCAATAACATGGTGGGATAATAGTAACATACATAAAACATAACAATATACAATCAGGTAAACAAGTAATATAAGACGGTACAAGTCATTGATCCCACTATAGAGGTGCACCTTGGGTGTGTGGATGGCTTATACCAAAGTCTTAGTGAAGCGAGAACACTGAGTGGGGGCATCTGGAGAGTGAATCAACGTGTGTCATATATTGGTAGTGACAACATCAAGTTAGAGGTAAAGTGCCAGCGGACAAGGTGAACAGTGATACAAAGCAATGCAGAGTCTCTGATACAGTACCACTCATGTTCAGGAGATCTTGGCCAGAAGGATGGTTTTCACCTCTTTCTTGAAGAGTGCAGTGGAGGAGATCAGCCTAGTTTCAGGCGGGCGCGCGTTCCAGATCCTGGGTGCCATTCCAGAGAAGGAGCGCTTGTATGTTTTCTCTTTCCGGAATCTACGCGGTTTCAGGAGTAGGTTTTTTGTACTTCTATTGGACCTCGAACCTCCTGAGATAGACAACTTTTGAGCGAGGTAGTTGGGTGCATTGTGGTGCACGGCCGCGTGTGTCATAACTGCAATTTTTAGCTGTATTCTGGCTTCAAAAGGCAGCCATTTTAGAGACTTTAAGTCTGGGGATATATGCAAATGTTTTCTTGAGCCAGTAATGAGTCTTGCTGCAGCGTTCAGGGAGGCTCTTAAGGGTGCAGTTGTGGATAGCGGGAGTCCGCTGAGGGCCACAATTCCGTAGTCTATTCGAGGGATGACTAGAGATTGTACAGCAGTTTGGAAGTCTTCGGCAGGGAGGAAAGGTTTAATTTTCCTCAATGTGTTGATTTGGAAATTAGCTGCTTTTGTGGCTTTGCTAACGTGCTGCTGCATGTTGAGCTTGGCGTCGAGTGTGATGCCTAGGGATTTCGCCGAGTCCACGATGGTAGGTTGGACATTGAGTGCTGTTAGGTTATTGAGCCATGTTTGGGTGATGGAAATTTTCGCCGGGGGTGAGATGAGTAGGAACTCGGTTTTCAGAGCATTTAGTTTGAGGTGATTATCTGCCAGCCAAGATTGAGTGTTAATAAGCGTGGAGTTCAGATGTTTGATATCTTCCGGGGATTGTAGCTTTAGGTAGAGTTGTGTGTCGTCGGCGTACATATGGAATTGGACATTGGAAGCTTGGAGCAAGGTGGCGAGCGGTTCCATGACGAGGTTGAACAGTGTGGGGGAGAGGGAGGATCCTTGTGGAACACCTAGATCTGCAGGCACAAGTGTGGATAGCACATTGTCGATCTTGAACTTCTGTGACCGATTGTGAAGGAAGGACGAAAACCATTTGAGAACAGTTCCCGATAGTCCCATTCTAGTGCTTAGCAGCTCCAGCAAGTTCTCATGTTTGACCGTGTCAAATGCTGACGAGAGGTCAAGAAGGATGAGGAGGCAGGACTCATTACGATCAAGAATTTGGAGGGCGTCATCAATTATGTGTGTCATAGCTGTTTCCGTGCTATGTTTCGCTCGGAAGCCTGATTGATGAGGGTTGAGGAGGTCAAATTGGTCAATGTGTTTAGTTAGTTGTAGTTGGACACATTTTTCCAGCAGTTTGGCCAGGGTGGGGATATTGGTGATGGGCCGGTAATTGTTTAGGTCAGACGGATCAGCTGTAGGTTTCTTGAGTATAGGCGTGACTTGCCCCACCTTGAGGGAGTCCGGAATGAGGCCTTGTTGCAGGGAGCTGTTGATGATTTTGGTCCAGAGAGGGAGAAGCAAGGGGATGAAGTCTTTTACAGCATTAGCAGGTAGAGGGTCAGTGAGGTGATTAGAGGGCTTCAAGGTGCAGAGCAGTTTGCGTATTGCTTCTTCCGAGTAGGTATCGAAGTGCAGCCAAGATGCCTTGTTTTTAGGTTGAGGGTAAGACATTCTGGTGGCGTTGGGGAATCGACTTACATCCATGATGAGGTCATTTCTTATGTTGTCAGTCTTTAGTTTAAAGAAAGCAGAGAAGGCTTCACAGTGTGGGGTGTCGCTTGTTGTGCTGTTTGATTGTAGGGGTTGAGTCTTTGTTTGGGTCTTGATTAGTTCGAACAGCTTTCTTGGCCTGTTTTTTGCTTGGTCCAGCTGGCGGCTAAAGAAGTCCGCCTTTGTGCGCTTTATTTTCCTGAAGTAGGCGTTTCTCTTGTTCTTAAGCCTTTTGAGGTGTAGTGCTGAAGGGTCCGATCTCCAAGTGCGCTCTGCCATTCGCATAGAACGCCTGTCGTCATTGAGTGTATAATCATACCAGGGGTTAGAAGTTTTGGTGGAGACTCTCTTCAGTTGCAGTGGGGCGACTTCATTGACTACTGTGTTCATAGAGTCAAGGTAGTGGTCCATCAGTGATTGAACATCCGAGGCACCTGAAGGGGGAAGGAGGAGATTGCCAATGTGGGGAGGCAGGGTAGAGGGGTTAAGGTTCTTCAAGTCCCTTTTCCATGTTTTGGTTTTGATTGGTTGAACTGGGATAGGTTTAACTTTTTCATTGATAAAGAAGGTGATAATGTGGTGATCAGACCAGTCGCAGGGTTGAATCGCCTCCAGTTGTGTTGAGTTCTCTTTGGCAATGATGAGATCGAGTATAGAGCCTTTGTCGTGTGTTGGTCTATCGCATATTTGGGTGAGGTCAAGCGCATTAAGGAAAGTTTTGAGGCTATTCACCACTGTGTCTTTCTGATCGTTCCAGTGGAGATTGAAGTCCCCCTGGTAGACTTGGGTTGTCTGCCGACCGGCATTGGAAGTGATCATGTCCATGAGTTGTTGGGTGAATATGAGATTGTCACCAGAAAGAAAGATCATAAAATGGCGGCAGGCACGATGCGCTGTGCCGGGTGGCTCACAGCACGTACATGCTGGAAAGCGTCCCAAAGCTTGTAAAAATTCAAAGTCCCAAGTATGTAATCCAGATGAGCACAGCACGCCTGGGCTAGAGCTGTCAGATGGTGATGACACTGTTGGGGCTGAGTGTCGTAGTGCTTCATCTTCACAGGTTTTTTGTGGACATCTTTTGTAGTATGTGAAGTAATCCTTGCTTTTTCGTGGATGTCTTTACTGATCTGTGTAGGACTCCATTGTTTCTTTTGAGTGTTTTTTCTTTTCAGTGGATAACTCCTCTTGGTAATGTATGTTGCGTTGCCAGCATCTGTAGGCTCTGTTTGTAGCTTCATCTTCAGGTCTTCTTTTGGCTTCCAGGTCCATGTAGTCCAGTTGTAATACGTAGGTAGTCACCAACTCGTAGCCAAAATAATGTAGTAATGAAGTCCACGCAGGTAGGATGTAGTTTAAGTGGATTTATTGAAGTAAGTTACTTGTAGAAGTGTTCTAGTGTAGCAGCCCCACCAGGAGCAGTGCCTGCTTCTCAGCCCATTCTCCAACTGTCACGCTACACATCACAGGCACCTAACATTCCAATACGCATCATCACCCCAACATTCCATGCAGCACAAAGCACATTCACACTGGCTGAGCAGTGGGGAGAGATAATGGCAGGACATTCACATGGACAGGATACTACACATTGGTTGACAACTAAATGATTATTCAGCGGGGTGGAACACATTGAGCCACCGCGAGGGGTCGTAATGACAGCTATCTACCTTGAATGTGGAGAGCTAGACAGTGGGAGGGCTCAAACTTGTAGTACACCCACCTTGTCTTGTTCAAGGCTGTGGTTCATGTCACACTAGTGAGAGGGTGGGTGCCGGTCGGTGCTGCATAGCTGACTGCAGAGAGCGCACATGGGGTTACCCAATTAGTGCCACGGATGCCACGGATGGAGTCAGTCCAAAATCACAACATTCCATTCTCGTGAGGTCTGGGAGCGCCGCCTCCCTCACCCAGTCCTCTGTATGATAAACCATTACGGTGCTGGTAAACATGGCAGAGGAGTCCTCCTCTTTGCCCTAGGCAGCAGGATGTAGCTTCACAATCAGCAGCCATGACTCATAGTTCATTTTATTTAGCAGAAACATCTGATTGCCACTTTACCGTTTCCTACTGATTGTTGCCTTAATTCTTCATAAATTGATATGTCTGATTCCTCCTACTTGCTGTTATAATGTAATATTGCTCTTTACAATTTTTATTACTTTAGAAATTGTTTATGATATTTTTTAATTATTGTGTTTTTACTTGTTAACAGTTTTGGAGCTTCTAAATTCTTTACACATTTCCTAAGTTAGGCATGTCCGATCTGTTCCATAGCAACTAAGGGGTTGAACCCAGGTTGGAATTATTGAAACTGTGTTTTGCCCTGGCAAGTTTATGACCTTATTCCTTGAGATGGATTCGCAACCACCCACATCAATTGCCCATTTTCTTTTAATAATGCAAATCATTGGGGACTAGATTTAGCATAGTTTTGATTTCTAGGGTGGAAGACCAAGAAAATAACAACATATGTTCAGCTCAGTGCATGCTCTGAATTTTCAGAAAATACAAAACCAATATAGACGTACATATCGGGGGAGGTACTTACAGTTCCTAAGGAATTAGTAGTTAACAAAACCAAATCATGGGCATATCAAAAGGATTAAATTGAAGTGAAATTCAAAGAAAAATTACAACATGGAATGTAGTAACTCTTTACAAGTTAGGGCAATAAAAGCAAGGCATCATCCATTCCTGGGCTACTGGTGCCAGTATAATTCTCAGGGAAACATGCTCTGCATCAGTTTTATAGTCAACATGAGAGCAAACTCCATATATGTGTGCATTGATCATTCCCTATAGCATCAGCACACAAGCGCATTAGCTAGTATTTTAACTACAAAGACAAACTTCCTTGTACAAAATCCTCTGCACTGTTCAAACATTTATCTGGACAGCTGAACATGAGGAAAGCAAAGCCTGGGAAGAAACACTTCACGCCTTTACTTTAAGCAAGCTTTGCTTTTGCTCAGCAGTAATACAGCTAACTGCTTCTTAAACCAAAGTGATTTAAGCATGTACATTATCAAACTATTTATGATATATAGGTTCTGGGGTTAGAACACAATTCGACACAGATAAGCGGACATTCCTATAAATGTATTGTTCATATTTTCTTAAGATCATGTCGAATGGCCAGAATATTCTTGAAGTGTGTATGAAACATTATCAACCCCCCTAAAATTTAATTTTATGTAATATCTTGAAACGTCAAATAAACACATAAAAATAACTAAATAGAGAGAAGAGAATTGCTAACCTTTAACTGTGGATAAATCTGCTGTATCATGGACAGGTTGAGTGCATTCAAGGCCTTTGGTCTGTTCAGAGTAATCACTCCTGCACATCCCTTCTTCTCCAATAGAACACCAGCTTCTGCACCGGTGTGCATCGACATACCCTGTGTACAAACCCAAATCTTCGTTATTTTTCAGGGTTAAGTAATTAGACGCCTTTGCTTAATATATAAGCTGCAATACTGGCATCCAAATTCCTTCTTGTTAGTAAGCATACCATGTAGGTGGACCTCTTACAATCTCCTCTAGTGCACTGATATGCATCTGCAATCCCCTAAAGTTGCATGCATCCATAGGATACACGACCTTCGCCTAGGCTCTAGGTGTCTTAGTAGTGATTCATTCCGCCGACAAATGCTTTTAGATGTTTTTTTTCTCTTGTAGGAGGTGTATACAGTGCTTACCAGATGTTGAAGCACAATCTGCAGTCTGCCAAGTGACTTCAATCTGAAAAGAAAAAAAAAGTGGCAACATATTCAGAGATGTCACAAAACGAGCGTTTTTAAAGGTTCATCAGCATGCATGCAAGTAAATGAGCTCTTAGCTCACCTTGAAGATGAATATTTCTAAAAGCATGAATACAAGAACAATATTGATAAGATTATGTAAGTTTCCTGCAAAAAATGTATTGTTCAGGCGAAGTGAACCACCGCGTCCCATTCTGCGCCTCGATTAGCAGCCAAATTGTGTTGTCAAAAATCGTTGCAAATATCCTGGTGATAAGTAACAGCAGGGGTGTTTTGCACAGCCATCTGCACAGCAAAAAGAGACAATTCTATCACCAAGCTCACCATTTCCACAAACTATCCTTGCAAAACCATCCCCCATTCGCTATAAACCAAACTAAGGGGTCGATTACGATGGCAGACGGAAGGCCGACCGCCGTCCTGGAGTAGGCGGAAAATGCCTTTTTACAGTCCGCCAGCCGTGGCCAGTCCGTCCGCCATATTAGGATGAGAAGCACTGTCAAATGTCCGTACGCCGCGGAAGAGCACGCACCGCCGCGGAAATACACCCGACCCCGCGGCGGACGTAACCAATCCAGAGACTGACTTCTTCGACCGTCCTCTAAATCACGATGGCGGAAAAGACACAGCAAATCGCAGCGGAAAAACAACCTGCCTGAACACGGCGGATTCACCACAGCGGAGAGACAAAACATTGCAGAGATACCCACCACAGGCAGATCGCCGTCATGGACCCAGCGCTACACGCATTTCCTATACTCTTCGTGCTTCACCACCAGCAAGTCATGAACCGTCGCCGACGACGACGCAGGTACGCAAACACACCAATTGCTGTCGGAAGGGGAGTACCTTCCGGGGCCGTGACGTGGGGAGGGGGAGGGGCATGTTGGGGAAACAGCATTTACGATATCACCAATATATCAACAATGCAAGGAGACAACCAGGAATGACAAAGACAAACCACTACACACGATTAACTTGCTTTATTGCACATAATAGGGGTTCAATCCTAGAGTAGCCAGAAGCATGGGCACTGGGTAGAACAGAGCAGGTACATCAGAGGCAGCACATGAGAGGGCACAATGCAGTATCATAACAGCAACAAGGCAGTGTCCATAACAGAGCAGGTACATCAGAGGCAGCACATGAGAGGGGCTAAGTGCATCAACAGTCCATGGAAAAGAACAGAGCAGGTACATCTGAGGCAGCACATGAGAGGGGCTAAGTGCATCAACAGTCCATGGCACAGAGCAGGTACATCTGAGGCAGCACATGAGAGGGGCTAAGTGCATCAACAATCCATGGCAAAGAACAGAGCAGGTACATCTGAGGCAGCACATGAGAGGGCACAATGCAGTATCATAACAGCAACAGGGCAGTGTTCATAACAGAGCAGGTACATCAGATGCAGCACATGAGAGGGCACAATGCAGTATCATAACAGCAACAGGGCAGTGTTCATAACAGAGCAGGTACATCAGAGGCAGCACATGAGAGGGCACAATACAGTGTCATAACAGCAAAAGGACAGTGTTCATAACAGAACAAGTACATCTGAGGCACCACAAGTACGTGGGTCAAGTGCCCCGTCCCATGGATGGATCATGTGCTGGTGGGGGTCTGCTCTCTGGGGACGTGCTGGACCCTGCTTGACATTTGCTGTGGCCCTGCCTTCTGCCCTCTGGATCATGGGTAATGGGGGATGCAACAACAGTGTACTCCTTCCTCTGCTTCAGCGGGCTGTGGATGGGAGTAGAGGTATGGGGGACTCCACCACTGACACATGTGTTTTACGTTCCTTCACCAACACCAGCCTCAGGGGACACAGGGGTGATGTATGCCTGGCCTTGGTGGAGCTCGTGTCCATGGGAGAACCCTTGGCCCTGGGAGGTGCCTTGGCCGTGGGTGGTGTCCTGTCTATGGAATGTGCCTTATCCGTGGGCGGTGCTCTGTCCCTGGGAGTTTGCTTGTCCTTTGTAGTGTCCCTGTCCATTGTAGTGTCCCTGTCCTTTGAAGTGTCCTTGTGAGTGTCCCTGGCCTTGGGAGGTGCCCTGTCCTTCGAAGTGTCCTTGTCCTTGGGAGTGTCCCTGGCCTTGGGAGGTGCCCTTTCCTTTGTAGTGTCCCTGCCCTTGGGAGGTGCCCTGTCCTTCGAAGTGTCCTTGTCCTTGGGAGTGTCCCTGGCCTTGGGAGGTGCCCTTTCCTTTGTAGTGTCCTTGTCCTTGGGAGTGTCCCTGGCCTTGGGAGGTGCCCTTTCCTTTGTAGTGTCCTTGTCCTTGGGAGTGTCCCTGGCCTTGGGAGTACCTTTTGAGGGGGATGCCTGTGTTACATAAGAATCCCAGTCTCCCAACACCCCTTGAGGATCCTGTTTGTCAACTCCAGGGTAGCTGATGTCGTGTTCTGTGAAAGATTTCCTTGTCCTAGGGGATGGTGTCTGTGCCCTCCGTGCCCTGCCTTGCTGCTTGTGGCTGCTTCTAGTGCAATACTCAGAAAATGACGCCTGGTCTGAAATGTCACTCTCCCCTGAGATATCAAGTGGTGTGGATGGGGGAACTGAAGTAGAACCTTGTCCATGCGACTGTTGAATGGCTCTGTGTTGGATAATGACTGAACTGTTCTGTGGAGACCAGCAACATCGCCATGCATCCCCTCCATGAATGCTACCACCTGCCCCAACTTCCTATCGTGGTCTTGGAATGCATTGATCATGTTGGTCTGCCCTACACACAGCTTTTGCAGCAGATCAACCGCCTCAGCACAAAGGGCACTTTGTGTCACAGGGGCAGGGGCAGCGGTGCCTGCACCGAAGGCCACCCTGCTCCCCCTACTCTGGCGAGCATGAGCAGTACTTGTTGCAGTTGGTGGCAGTGTGGGCCCTGTGTGCTGTGTACCGACTGAAGGTGTTGATTGCCCACTCCCTGTGTCTACTAACAGTGTTGACTCACCACCACTGTCTGAAGATGAGGACGATGGTGTCTCCACATGTGAGTCCTCAGGGACAGTTCTGTCCCCCTCTCCGGGGCTGCTCTCTTCAGTCTCAGTCTGCGTGTGTGTGATCTCGGATCCAGATGCATTGCCACCACTCATCTGCGTCGTCTGTGGGTCAGTGGCCTCGGCCAAAGCTGAAAGAGAGAGTAAAGAGGTTTACCTAAGTGCCACACTCACGTACTGAAGGTTACAAAATCACAACTTCCTTCACTGTTGACCAACATGTAGCACCCATCCTGCACACAAACCACCCCTACCAGACATCCTCATGTCAAAGAACCGGGGGTGCCTGTGAAACATGTACATCAAACAAACAGGGCAAGTGCATGCAGTCCACCACACATGTGATGCCATGGGACCACAGACCTCAACGGCATGTCCTGGGACCCTTCACTACAATGCAACTGGTATGTCCACCTGGCTGACATGGATGCTAACGCTCCCTCCGCTAATGGCACCAACATGCAATTGCAGCACAACATACACACCACGGATGTCACTACTGTGTCTGAGCAGCAATACATGCATGCACTCACAAGTCACAAACACATTCAGTCAGCTTACCGCTAGTTTGCTGCTGATCCCCTCTCAGCGGAGCGGACAGGTCAGGATGCGTCACAGCTATGATACGGTGCATTAGAGGGGTCATGGTGCGTCGTGCAAGCCGGGTTGATCTTGGAATCAGCCACAGTGTCATCTCCGCCACATTCTTGCTGAGCCTGGAGATGTCGTCCCAGCGCTTGTGGCAGTGTGTGTGTCATCTATTGCACACCCCCACTGCCCGTACATCACGTGCTATGGTCCTCCACACGGCCTTGCGAAGGTGCAGCTTGACCTACCATGATGGGAGACAAAAGGGGAATGTCAGTAGACAGTTGGACATTCACAAACATAGTAGCAACACGTATCTTTCAGCAGCCATGCACAGTACAACACATGTGAAGGTCCCACAGGACACCGCCAAGATAGCAGAAGCCAGGAGTCAGTGACCACCTCATGCACACCAACATGTCCCCCACTGCACTTACCAGCTGTCTGGGGCACCGTAGAGCCGTTCATAGTGGCGGAGCACACCGTCCACAAGGACATCCAGCTCCGCTGCGGTGAAGGGACGAGACCGGATCTCTCGCACTCTCGGCATGGCAAGGTCCAGGGCTGTGGCACAACAGCAGCAGTTGTTGGATAGCTCAGCAGCAGCAGGTTGAGGTGATGGGTGCAGGCAGCAGTTGTTGTTTAGCTCAGCAGCAGCAGGTCGAAGTGATGGGTGCAGGCAGCAGTTGTTGGATAGCTCAGCAGCAGCAGGTCGAGGTAATGGATGCAGGCAGCAGTTGTTGGATAGCTCAGCAGCAGCAGGTCCATGTGATGGGTGCAGGCAGCAGTTGTTGGATAGCTCAGCAGCAGCAGGTAGAGGTGATAGGCGCAGGCAGCAGTGGCTGGAAGCAGTGAATGTGTGCTGCTGAAATTCACACATTTATAGGGCCCTGAGCTGATATCAGTGGCACACGTCCGCAGCAATTGGTTTTCCCGGGATGCCTCATTCAAAATGAGCCAATGACTGGCCCTGGTGTGGCGGTGCACGGCTTCCGCTATTTTTTTAAATCGCTTACGCGCCCCGCGTTACCTGTTTCCATTGGCTACATGTGCAAGGACCGTCACGGTCACACACCGGCAACCGCATATGCGCGCTACCGCGATGGTGCATCATTTGAAATTAATCACTCACTGGCGTCGCAATGGCGGAGCACGCATTCCGCGGGGGCGGGGCAGCCCAACACATACATTTGAATGTGCTAGTGGAAATGGCAGTTGGTACCCCCCCTTACTCCCACCGCCAGCCGGGTGCTGGCAGTGGGTGACCGCCCTGTAAATTGATGTCACCCTGGCATGGATGGCCCTGGCCGGTCCCCCACCGCCGGCCCTGGCCGGTCACCCACTGCCGGCCCTGGCCGGTTACCCACTGCCGGCCCTGGCCGGTCACCCACTGCCGGGTGCTGGCGGTGGGTGACCGCCCTGTAAATTGATGTCACCCTGGCATGGATGGCCCTGCCCGGTCACCCCCCGCCCGCCCTGGCCGGTCCCCCACGCCCTGGCCAGTCACCCACCGCCAGCCCTGGCCGGTCACCCACCGTCGGGTGCTGGCGGTGGGTGACAGGCCACGGCCGGTGTTGGGTGACCGGCCAGGGCCATCCATGCCATGGTGACATCAATTTACAGGGCGGTCACCCACCACCGGGTGCTGGCGGTGGGTGACCGGCCAGGGCCAGTCATTCCAGGGTGACATAAATTTACAGGGCGGTCACCCACCGCCAGCACCCGGCGGTGGGTGACCGGCCAGGGCTGGCGGTCTGCGGTGGGTGCTGCAATGTGACTGTAAGGGGGGGTACCAACTGCCATTTCCACTTGCACATTCAAATGTATGTGTTAGCCTGCCCCGCCCCCGTGGAATGCGTGCTCCGCCATTGCGATGCCAGTGAGTGATGATTTTCAAAAGATGCACCGTTGCGGTAGTGCACACATGCGTTTGGCGGGGTGTGACCGTGATGGTCCTTGACCATGCAGCAAATGTTATGCACAATTGCAGTATCAAGGATCATCTTCTGTGTTGGGGGAAGGCGCACCCGGATGGGGTGGGTACACACACTGCATGTCTCCGCACACATGTAATGTTCATAGTTGTACATGTGTATCTGGACATGTCCGGAATGCATCAAGAATCATTATGTCAAGTCAATGGCCCGTGTCCACATGAGTCATTCATGTCCATTTGTTGCATGTGTGGTCATACTATTGACCTTGCCAGTGGTTAACAAAGGCCAGTGATGTGAATCCAAGTTGCGTCAGATGTGCATGACTATGTGTTGACGTCTTGGTTTTGAGGTCACACGTTTCTATTTGTACACATCAACACAGTACATCAAGGCTGTGTACCCACATTCAGAAGCTGTTGCAAGTGTGTGGTTTGTGTGTGCAGGTAGCAATGATGGGGGTATACATGCATTCTGTGTAGGCGTATGTGTGTCACCTGTTGTATGCCAATGCATGTCATGTGAGGATGCCCAGCATTGTAGGTGGGGTCATGGGTGCATGAAGACAAGGAGGGTGCGTTCCATGTTCGTGTTGTGTGTGCACGTCCATGTGTGTCTGTGGGGACGCTTGTCCACACTTGGGCCCTCAGTCATGTGATGTTGGCTGTTCTTTAAACATGTGTGCACGTTACATCGGACATGTTTGCACACAGGATGTTGTTTGTGGGTGAACATTGTGTGTGTAGTTAGCTGTAGTGCCTTAGATTTCGGTCATGTCACACATACAATCAGTGTCTGCAACAAGTATTATTTGTATTGTGTTGTCAAGATGTGACAGTGTGGCACAGCTGTGCGGTGTTGGTCAATTGACATCTGCTCCCATCTACTCCCACACAGGAGGGCTCCAAATGTGCATCGACCATACACTGTGCTGGAGGACATGGTTGACGAGGAGGTGATCCGCAAATTCCGGCTTGACCGACGGAGATTACAGGACCTTGTGGCCCAATTGGCACCTCATCTGCAGCCACGCAGGCCATATCCAGGAGCTATTACACCCACAGCAAAGGTGATGGCGGCACTTCACTTCTTCGCAACAGGCACTTTCCAGTACACAGTTGGTCATGCCGGGGGGGATGTCCCAATCCATGTTCAGCATGGTACTGCGGGATGTGCTGAATGCCATGATGCATTACAAGGATGATTACATCCATTTCCCACGTCCGGCAGAGCTGGCTGCAGTGAAAGGTGACTTCTATGCCCTGGGCCAGATCCCACACGTAGTGGGTTCCATTGATGGCACACATATTGGTCTCATTCCACCCCAGGCACGTGAACCCTTCTATCGCAATCGGAAGTACTACCATTCTATCAACGTGCAAGTGGTGTGCCTGGCTGACAACATCATCTCCCATGTGTGTGCCAGATTTCCCGGGTCCGCAAATGACTCCCACATCCTGCGGAGCAGCATTGTCCCCCAACCGATGGCTAATCTGCGTCAAGAACGTGCGTGGCTTGTAGGTGAGTGTGCTGTGATGACTACTGTGTTGTATGTGTGCCATGCTGTTCCCACCAATCCTGGTACTGATGTATGTGTCTGTCATTCCCCCACCTAGGCGACTCTGCATACCCAAACCGCCCGTGGCTGCTGAGCCCCATACGGAATCCTACTACCCCTGGTGAAATGCGTTATAATGAGGCCCATGGGAGGACACGTCGGGTGGTGGAACGTACTTTTGGACTGCTGAAGTCTAGGTTTCGCTGCCTGGATAAAACCAGAGGGGTCCTGCCATACTCACCAGGCAAAGTATGCAAAATAGTGATTGCCTGCTGCATGCTCCACAACCTGGCCTTGCGCAATAATATTGAACTGATCATGGACCCTGCAGACCAACAGGTGTCTCCGCCTCCCATCCCACCCATGTCCACTGATGAGGATAGTGGGGAGGACGAAGGTGTGGACCAGAGGCGTCAGCTCATTGCTCGCTACTTTCCTTAAATGTGAGTAACTACCTCTTGTGCTGCTGGTCAATGCGTGATGTAGGTTTGCTGGTGATGTGTGGATGTGGTGTGTGTGTGAATGCTGCCTGTTCTGGTATGTTCTGTTCGTAAATGGGTGTGTGAGATGGTGTACATGCAATGCTCCCTGATGTGTGTCCTGTGATCCACTTAATTAGTGATGAGTGTGGTTTGTGGGATGTTGCAGTACGGTGTGGTGTGATGGGTGTGATTCAGTTTCCTGACCTGTGCTTGTTGTTCTCTCATTATCCCTAGGTCACTCCCACAGAGGCATGATTCTCAAGAACATTGATCCCTGCACATGGTAATGACAACTAATAAGACAAACCTGTGATTAAAACATGGAGGTCACACAGCATTGAGTGTTTACGTGGTGTTTATTTACAGGGTGTGGATTACTGTTAGTGCATATTTACAAATAGGTGTTGGGGGGAAGTGAGAGTTGAAGGTCATGGCAGATGAAAACACCTTGGGGACACCACATTGTGTGATGTACACCTAGTCCAACAGACGTGTGCCAATGCTTGTCATTGTGGGGCAAGATAGTTCGCAGGGTGAAAGGCAGGCACAAGGAAGGGTGAAGTCAGTGGTGGCCTCTCTTCGAGCGGGTGAATGGTGCATTGTCACTGCTCTCAGCTAGATCCAGCCTCGGACGGCCCCTCCGTGTTGGAGCCGGAGCGGAGCCAGCTGTGGGGGCAGGTTGTTCAGGTACGACCTCCCTGTCAGTGTCCTCAGGGGATGGTGGCGGTGGTGTTGGTGCCCTGTCCCGCTGGGCACTTGGGGGAGGGGGAGGTGGTGTGGCGCGGGATAACCATTCCCTCCAAAGAGCTGTTTGCTGCCCCATGAGGTCAACAATTTGGCCCATGCGGGTGTCCATGGACCGCAACAGCTGGCAGTTCTGTAGCGAGTCTTGGTGTGCCCGATCCGCCTGTGCCTGCGACCGCTCATAGGAGGCATCCAGGGTCTCGGTCCCAGGATGGGGTGGGTCTTGTTCCTGACCTCGCCTAGCACCTGCACTCCTGTTTGTGAGCTGTGGCCTCACCTGTGTCCTCCCCCGTCCACTCTCCCTGCTAGCCTGAGATGTCGAAGGCCCATCATTGGACGATGGGTTAGGCAGGGTGGCACAGGCAAGAGTGGTGGTGGTGGTGGTGGTGGTAGCTGCACAGCTCACAATGGCAGGTGTTGGTGTTGTGACACTGGCCAAGGTGGTGGAGGTAGGGATGTCCTGGGAGCCTGATGGCTCTGGGAGTGTGCTTGGGCCAGCATCGTCCTCTGCACCCAAGGTGTCCATGGGACCTTCACCAGAGAGTCCTGGCTGTGAGGGGGGCGACTGGTGCTGGCGGTTGCTGGTTTCGCCTGTCAAGTTGCGATCACCTGAGGGACAAGAATTTCAGAATCAATGCTGTGGACATGACAGGTTTTCTGTTGTTACATTACAAATTACTATGGAATCAGGACATGGTTGTTGGTGTCATCATGTTGGTGTGGTAGACAGTACTGGGCATTATGGTGGTGTGGAGGTGGGGAGACAATACTTGGATATGTGTGGTCCGGTCCTGCTATTGGATGGTGCCCCTGTGAGAATGGCTACCAACCTGTAGATTTGAAGGAGGAGATGCACTGGTCAGCAAATGGTGGGCGGACTCCATCTTGCTCTGGGATGAGACATGGGGGCCTGTTGGGAGTTGTAGTGCTGGTCTCTCACCCCCCACCCACCACCAACCTCCCTGTAGACATGGGGGCCTGTTGGGAGTTGTAGTGCTGGTCTCTCACCCCCCCACCCACCACCAACCTCCCTGTAGATATGGGGGCCTGTTGGGAGTTGTAGTGCTGGTCTCTCACCCCCCCCCACCCACCCACCACCAACCTCCCTGTAGACATGGGGGCCTGTTGGGAGTTGTAGTGCTGGTCTCTCACCCCCCACCCACCACCAACCTCCCTGTCGACATGGGGGCCTGTTGGGAGTTGTAGAGCTGGTCTCTCACCCCCCCCCCCCCCACCACCACCCTCCCTGTAGACATGGGGGCCTGTTGGGAGTTGTAGTGCTGGTCTCCCACCCCCCCCCACCCACCACCACCCTCCCTGTAGACATGGGGGCCAGTTGGGAGTTGTAGTGCTAGCTGCTTTGACAACATGCAAGCCTGTGAACGTAGGAGGCAACATTTGTGGTTGTTCATGGTGGGTGCATTTGAGGCCAGGACTTCACATTTGGGTGACTGTGTGGTCCACATGCATGGATTGGAGCCTGGGAGATGTGTCTTGGCAGTTGTGCAAGGCAGACCATGACAGTGTGATAGTGGTCATTGGTTTGTACTTACCAGCCTCAAGTCCCTCTTCTATTCCTTCCAGGCTCTCAGGGTGCAGTATGCCCAGCACCTTCTCCTCCCATTCGGCGAATGGTATAGGCTCCGGGGGAGTGCCGCCGCCAGTGTGTTGTGCCCGCAGGTGGTTCTTGGCCCTGATGCCTTTCACCCTTGCCTTGAGGTCGTGCCACCGCCTCTGGATCTCGTGTTTGGTGCGTGACACGGTCCCTGACGCATTCACTCTGGTCACTATCCTGTCCCACATGTTGGTTTTGGTTGCCAAGGTGGTCTGCTGGACTAGGGTACCGAACAGATGTGGTTCGACACGGATGATTTCATCCACCATGACCTTCAACTCACTGTCTGTGAACTTGGGGTTTTTCTTGGGTGCCATGGTGTGTGATGTGCAAGGTGTTGGTGTGGTGGGGTGGGGTGTGCAGGTGTGTGGTATGTAGGGATGGTGTTGTGGGGTTTGTGTGGTGGGTGTGTTGGTGTGCAGGTTGTATGTGTGTTTGTGTGTGTCTGCTGTTTGTGCTATTCTGCCTCTTCCTTGCAGCTATGCTGTGATGCAAAGGATTGTGGTAATGGGAGGGATTCATTTTATACTCTGTGTGGTTGTTGTGTCCCAATGGTTGTTGCCAGTCAGGTGTTCTGTGGGTGTGGTGACTTGGGTGCTTTTGTTTGTGCTTGGGGGGGGGGTGTCATTGGGGCGTGTAGTTGTTGGGGGTGGGTGTTTCAGGTGGGTGTGTGTCCTGTTTTTGGTGTTTTCTATTTACTTCCGTCCGCCATTTTAGAATCGGTTTGACGGCAGGGATGATGTTCGTTTGGTCCTTCCGCAGTCATGCTCCGTTTGTCGAAGCATTGTTTTCGCGGCGGTCGAGGGAGGTGGTGAGTTCCGTTGGGATGGCGGGGTTATCCTAATCGTGCGGCCGGACCCTCCGCAGGTATTGCGGCGGTTGGGCCTGTGTCTGCGGTCAATTAGTCCGCAGCAGAGGGTGTTTCTGTGGTACCGTCCACTTACGGCGGTCTTTGGTGTGATCCGTCCGCCGCAGACGGTGTTTAATGTGATCCGTCCGCCGCGGTCGGTGTTTGTTGACAGAAATATCATAATCGCAACCGCGGATTATCCGCGGTGCGGTCGGGAGTATTTTTACCGCGACCATGGCGGACGGAACACGTTTCCGTCCGCCATCCTAATAGGCCTCCTAGTCTTCAATCTATTGAACTTGAACGGTAAAAATAATCAGTAAAATACACTCAACTTCAATAGACTTGCAAAGCCCATAAAGAAAGCACCCACGAAACAGCACTAGAGAAAAAATGACCCTGACTTCATCCCTCACAGGTATCCCCATAATCACCACAATTGAGGTAACTGTGTAGCAATCTCCGTACCAACATTTTTAAAGAGTATATCAAAATCTTGGCCCATCCATATACTTTGCATTAAACCATGCTCTAAACAAAGCCAGCTATCCTCAAACACATCACCATACCCCAGCTCAAGTAAGCTCCTCGAGTTTTCCACCGGTCCTAATGGCACATCTGGCATCCATTAGAAAACCACTGTTGCCCAAGTCTAGTTAGTTCCAAAAACAATAATGGTCTACTTCATCAATTACATTAAGGCTTCACTACGTAATCGCATGCTCTCTGAATCTGGGACGAACCCTTCATAGCAGTCCCTGTAGGAGAGACAGGACTATGAATACTTCTAGACCTTTCAGAAGCCTTCAGTACAGTAGACAATGAGCTTGATTCTTGCGGATAGCATGAGCTTCAAATCCCAAGACCCTTTTTTGGATACCACATACACAGCACAATCAGACTGGTACCCTTTCTCTCAAACTCCCATTATGAACTGTACAATATATCACAAAGACATCTCCTCAGCGACGGCATAGTTCAACATACATCTCGGACTCTTCTTAAAATCACAGATCACCATGTCCTACTTGGGCTACTCCATGACGACTACTTTAAAGATACTCAAGTCTACACACATATCTGTATATGTATATATATATATGTATATATATATATATATATATTCACTGAAAAAACCATAGGTTATAGACCATATATAGTTAGGAATTAGCATTTAAAAAACCTTATTTTACTCACACAAAACCATTGAAATTCCATATATAGTTAGTTGCACTAACTATATATCGCGCACCCGCAATCCACTGCTGATGATGTCACATATTACATCATTCATGACATGGTCAGTGACATCACTGATGACATCACTGATGACATCTCAAATGACATCACTGATGACATCTCAAATGACATCACTGATGACATCACTGATGACAACATCCAGTGATTATGTGTTTCTGTAAAGTTTAAATATGTTTTACATATTGAAGAATGAGTGGATGTATAAGTGTCTGAATGAAGGTTTTAGTAGGTGCGTGATTGACTGTATGAGTGAGTGATTAAATGCGTCTTACTGAATGCACGGGTTAGTGACTAAACTGTCTAAAAGTGTGCATCAGTATGTCTGTTGTTGTGCAAGCTGCTGCATGTGTTGATCAGTAGCTATATAAGTAGCTATATGGGTTATTGATTGGTTGCACAAGTATTTGTATGGGAGACTGAGTGTGTGTATGGCTGGCTGGGAGGTGTGTGACTCTGTGCAGATCAATGTGTACTTGTATCAGTGATTCTATAAGAGAGTAACTATGTGTTAGTATATGTTTCAAAAATGTAAGGTGTTCTGTGTTTAACTGTATAGATGAGAAAATGGAAGTGTGATTGATTCTTTTCAGGACTGACTAGGTGTGTGAGTAACTCCATGGATGAGTGGCAGAGTGTGAGTGTCTGTATAGGTGTATGAGTGCATATGATAGTGTTGTAAAGATGAGTGATTGTATGTATGAATGATTGTATGAGTGAATGTGTGTGTAGACATAGGAATCAGTGAGTGCGTATGTAGTAACTAGTATTGGTGTGTCAATGGTTTCAAAAATGATACTCTCTATTTAACACTGGGTGTAACGGAGGTTATATTAGAGTGTGAGGAGATGCATTGTATTATCACATGAATGATATCATCAGTGATGTGATCATTGATGTCAAGTAAGATGTCATCAGTGATGTCATTTGAGATGTCATCAGTGATGTCATCAGTGATGTCACTGACCATGTCATGAATGATGTAATATGTGACATCATCAGCAGTGGATTGCGGGTGCGCGATATATAGTTAGTGCAACTAACTATATATGGAATTTCAATGGTTTTGTGTGAGTAAAATAAGGTTTTTTAAATGCTAATTCCTAACTATATATGGTCTATAACCTATGGTTTTTTCAGTGAATTTTCAAGGTTTTGTAAATGCTAATTCCTAACTATATATGGTCTATAACCTATGGTTTTTTCAGTGAATTTCATTGGTTTTTTAACAGCTAATATCTGTAGCTGCAAAATGTATTCTTCTTTAAATCCAAAAATATATTTTATATGTTTATTAATAACTTTTTTTTTTAATATTTTTTTTTCTTCGTTCCCGCTTCGCGAATCGGGAAGCTTCCCGTTAGCTGACCTTGATGCCGCGAAATAGACCGCGAGCCGGTAAACGTTTCTTTACCGCAACTGCCGCGTTAGAAAACAACATCGTGACGCGTCCCGTCCGCATGACGTTTCGCGTTGTCGCGTGATACGTCATATGACGTGCTACGTTAGCGAACTCGTACGCTTACCGAGTCGCAAAGCACAGGTTTCTGGAAGCAAACCGGGAGGCCCTGCAAAGCGCGTAACGTAAACACAGCAGGTCATGTGACTTGGTAATAACACTTTTCATTGGTTCATTTCACTTTCGGTTTCCTAATGATGTAAGACTAGGTCATATGATCTAAAATGAACACTTTTAATTGGTTGAGAACTATTTTTTTTCCCAAATGGTGAAAATCCCTCCTTCTTTCCTCACTCTGACTTTCATCATTGTGAGAGAAAGACCCTTTGTTACCAGTGAGCAATGGCTTCTTTACTAGCTTCAGCTGGTGCTTCCCCACCACCTCCACCACATCCAAGGAAGAGTGGACCACCTGCTAAAGTTATAATTCAGCAAGAAGAGGAACAGGACGACCTAGATAATCTCCCTATTATGGCCAGAAGATCTGTTGTACCGGAAGTAACGGGACCAGAGGGCAGGGAGATGGTGCCAAATATACAAACGAGATTTCGTGAAGTAAAACAAGTCTGCGTACATTGCAGTGGATTCATTTGCTACGGAGAAAGTAGCATCACTCTGATCAACAGAGCTATTGACAATCATGCTCATGTTTGTCCGAAACTCCCCAAACAATAAATTCTTTTTTTTGTTTTCTTGCTCCTGTTGAGCCCTTTACAATGAATCGTTTTCGTTGCCCCCTCCGAAAAAAAAACAAAAAAAATATAAAACTGTTCAGAAAAATTCAAAAAAAGTAAAAAAATGTTCAGAAAAATAATAAAAAAAATATAAAACAAAAACAATTTAAAAAAAAGTTCTTTTCAGAACTACCTCCCCGTTATTAAAAAATTGGTACAATATTTGCAACTGTGCCAACCTCTATTTCTCTTAGTTCGCTTCCCAGTTCGCTCCCCGGTACGCGAACCGGAAGCGAACCAAGAATTTTTTTTTTTTAAAAAGAACAGTAAGTATAAGGGAAGGAAACAGACAGTTATGTTAAAAGAAAGACAGCTATAGGGGAGTAAACTAGAGATACTATTACCCGTAATCCACTGCTGATGATGTCACATATTACATCATTCATGACATGCTCAGTGACATCATCAGCAGAGGATTGCGGGTAACAGTATCCCTAGTTTATTCCCTATAGCTGTGTTTCTTTTAACATAACTGTCTGTTTCCTTCCCTTATACTTACTGTTCTTTTAAAAAAAAAATTTTTAGATCAGTCAGAAACAGTGAAAGTAATGAAATATAAAAGACTACGTAGAATATGAGCACTGTATGCAACAACTTTGACACTTACAGAAGCCTCACCTTCTCCATGCCTCCTACACAGTTCTACATGTACATCATGAATGCAAACAGAACAGAATTAATTATACATGTTAAATGGTTTATTTTTGCTGTTTTCAGAATGTATCAAATTTCACTAAAACAGTGACTTGAAGGTATTCATCATATAACAGCGGGGAAAAAAAAACACAATCAAAATGATTGTGTTTAAAAAACCCATACAACATTACAAATCAGAATTCAGAACTCCTTAAAGTTAACTTACTCTCCATGACGGCCAAGGATGTCCTATGAACAGCTTACACTCTGTTGTGCTGTTATTACTTTCAACCCGCCACTTTCTGAAAGAAAACCTCCATCGTTTTCAAAAACATGTTACATACAATAAATGACTTCTTGCTCTCTACCACAAGATTCCACAAGGCCAAATCTTGTCAGAGCCATGTATAACTCTTGGAATTCTTGTTAGCCAATCCCGTCTTTTCGCATTTCCGCAACTTTCAGAATTAAAATGTTGAAGATCATTTACACAATCCTGGAGTAGTAATATCTTCCCCTTCTTGCTCAATCATGTTCTACATTTCCTATCACACTGATACTGCTTACTATGAAGCAGACTTACACTACCTTTATGACTAGTACAATTATTTAATTCTCTACATCACTTTTAATCACAAAGCAATGTAAAACAGTAGACAGCATTGCAGACTTACATTCCCTCTACTCCATGTTTTGATTCGCTGCTTCAATTAGCTTATAAAAAGAAATAGTTTTTCTGAACTCATTCAAAGTGCACGTATTTCTCAATAACGTCCAGTGTTATGGTAAAAAGTTATGTCTCTGTACTACACTTATCTTCAAGGCCAAATAGTGTAGGAGCCATGAGAACTTCTTGAAATTCCTCAGAGCACATCCCAAGATTCTTTCCCTAAAATTTTGGTTTTAAAAACACCAGGTAACAGTTTTTAAGGTCATATGGCAATTTTTTTTTGAAAATTAAAACAGAATCATTGCAGAATGACCAGCCATTTCTACACTTTAAATAAGCTGTATAATTCATGATGTTATTGAAGAACCATCATGATATATAATTGCTACAGTTACAAAAGTCCTTCCTGATATTGACAACTGTGAAGCCACAAAATTTTTAATTAAAGTTGTCAATTTTGTTCCATCAGGCCTACATCGTTGGAACATTAAAATGACATACTGGCCATATGTTCGTATAAATAATGTGGACATCATTTCAGATTTACATTGCCTACACTCCATATTGTGATCAGCTGCTTTTACTAGCTTATTAAAAGAGACTGATTTACTGTCTGGCAAAGTTAAATATATAAATCTTTCTGAGTCTACACTAGTACTACTTGATACCCTACAGTTCTCGCAGTCATGCTGCCATTGATAAGAAAGCCCAAACAGATGATCTACATCTACACCTTCAGCATACAATACATCAAGCATATACATTAAAAACTCCTGACAATCTTGCTGACTATTTTGAGAGAATTGTGTTTGGCCTGAACATCTGTCTAACAGATTTCGAATTTCAGACACACTTTCTATGTTTGTTCTATCAGTGCTACATTTCTCTAACACAGAATTTAACAAACTGCAAAATCTTTGATCAGAATTGACCACAATCTCTTCTTTTACATTTTGTAGAGAAAACAAAACATTAACCACTACATTAGCATAGCAGTTGACACCAGAACTGTTTTCAAATTGAAAACCAACAACATCTTCAACAGAATCCTTTTTGTTTCTGCTTATAATTTCAGGTTCATCGACTTTTCGTCTTTTTGCTACAACCTCCCCAGTATTGGTCACATTTCTTCGTTTCCGGCCTACCACACGTTTCTCAAACAAAGGATACTGAGGCAAATGTGGCGCATACTCTCTTCTCAACCTATTGTATTCCTTAACACAATCTAGATCCGCACAAATGTTTGTGACATCACACTCAATCAAGTACAATCCCGATAAAGTCCTAACTCGTGACAATGCCACATATGCCATACCCTCCTTGAACACAGAACTGCCAATATTCACCAATGCACAGTCTACACTTAAACCTTGCGATTTATGGATTGTCACCGCATATGCCAAGCAAACAGGAAACTGCTTACGACGAACATATAAGTCTTTTACAAGCAAAAATCTAGCAGAACAACGAGCAATTAGCTGTACTTCCTCAATGCCATCAAATTTAATTTTTAAAAATTCAATTCCATCTCTATTTCTGTATTTCACAAAATCAACAACATTACCCATTGATCCATTTACCAGACCTCTTTCAACATGTAAATTCCTTCTTAAAATTATACGGCAGTTCAAGCACACATTCAGAGTCTTTTCAAAACCCGCAGTTTTAGATATACTCTTCTCTAATGAATCCAATTTTGTTTTCAGATTCTCAGACAACATAATTGTTGATCCCATATGCTCTACTCTGTCAATAGCTTCCAATTTCACAATCTCTTGCTTTTCTAAATGCAACATTTTGTTGTTGAATTTGGCACATTCTGCAAGAGTTGGCATCAAACATATTCCAGATTTTTTCTCAGTAACTTTCTGAAAAATATTCTCAGGCACAACATCTTCGTCTGGATATAAATTTGTCAGTAATCGTGCATGTAAAGCTTCTTTCCCATGCTCGGTCACTTTTCCAATTCTAACATCTTGTAGAATAGTCTTGTAAACTTCATCCTTTGCCTGACGCATATTTTCATGCAGTTCAGCATAATTGAAGTTTAACCATATATTGACGTTGCCAATACTCCCTAAGCACTTCCTGGTATCTTCATGCGTGAGCATTTTGAACACAGGTTGCCCTTTCACTGGTGTCAGCTGCAGAAGATCTCCGAAAACAATGATGTGTTTGCCACCAAATAACACATCATACTCTGTTTTGAGAACTTCTTGCATTCTCAAATGCACAAAGGCAAGCATGACATTGGAAACCATGCTTACTTCGTCAATGATAAGAAGTTTCATTTTCCTCAAGACTCTTGAAACTTCAAAACAAGCATCTCCAGATAGCTTGTGATATTCTAATTTGTTGTCATGCTCCACTGGCAGCATCAGTAAACAATGTAAAGTAATCCCTTTAATGTTATGTGCTGCCAGTCCAGTTGGAGCGGTGACAACACAAGACAGCGATGACTCTGTCCTTTCCTGCAAATAACATGAAATTGCTTTAATAAGGAAACTTTTTCCAGTTCCCGCTTCTCCACTCACGTACAGTCGGACAGGCTTCAACGACGTACATGAGCACTCTTTCTTGTCATGACTTAATCCATGATCAATTTGCATGGTAAGTTCGTCATATATTTTCCTCTGCTCAACGTTGAGTTGTCTTTCCAACTCTTCTAAGTTAACCACATCCTCCTGAGCATGTGCCATGGCTCTTTCCACTTCATTCATAGCAGTGGCAGCTTCATTTTCGATAAGAGGTCCTCCTAGTGGATCCTGACTCAATGAAGCAGAACTCTGACTGTCCTGAGAACTGTCTCTGGCAATCTCGGCTGCAATCGTTGCTTCCTGCTCAATTTCCACATTCAACATTTCTACATATTTGGGAAAAGCAGGACATTCTATGGTCTCCTTGGCAGCATTGAATGAGTCTTCGTAACAAAGGAAATCTCCAAGCAGTTCCTCTTCTGCACGCCAAGGCTTAAAAAGTTGCAAAAGTGCTAAATAGAAAAACTCCTTTTTTTCAGGAGATTCGCCACTCAATTTTCGATGGTTTATCAAGTGGCATTTTCTTTGCTTGACCAGACATCCCTCACTTCCTATTACAGCATACACTCCTTTCTCAGTATCTTCTTTGATGTTCCTCTTGAATATGTAATTTTGCAGAACCTCATACAGACAAACATTCTCGAGGTGACTGCTTCGATTTGGATAATATGTATCCAACATGTTGCTCTTCAAAATGTCGGTACTGTTTGGCTCCTTTTCCGCCAAATACTCAATTTCCCGCACAGGTTTCAGAACTCGATTACGCGTTGCAGCAAGACCAACACTCGCCCAAACGATACTCCTGGACTTGGCATAGAGACTTGCTGAAGACAACCGGTCAGAACATTCGTAAGCTCCGATTTCTCGATGCGACAACATCTTCAGACTGAAACTGTACAACTTCTTGCTGAGGCTCTTTTCATGGGAAATGTCCTCCCACATATCCTTCAATTCTGTCTTCTCTTTTTTGGTGATGTAAGATGTCACATACCGAGCCACAGCCATACAGTTATCAGCCACAAACTGTATATCCATGTTAGCATTCCACATGGACAAAATCACCGGGTTGTAGTCGTTGATGTACTTAGACTCTTCGTTCCTCTTCAAATTGTATGTGTTTTTAGGTGATTTCTTCATCACATTATGTCGCAGCGAAGACATCAAACTGTTCACTCTTCCTTTAGAAATCACCGATCGTGGAAAGCCGAAACGACATTTGGTGTAGAACTTGTCTTTGTTCCGGAATTTACGACGACAGTACTTTCCACATCGATGGCTTTGGAAACGTAGAACTTTTTCTCTTAGGCTTTTTTTCTCCTTTGCGTTTGGAACAGCACACGTAGAATACTGTTCTATGAAACTCATCACTGAGTCGTCTGCATCCGTTCCAAATTTAGGTGCATCCTTGATCCACAGCAACATATGTATATGAGGAGCACCTCTTGCTTGGTACTCCTTCCTCCAGAAGAAATCCAACACCTCTCCAAGAGGTGGATTCTTCTTATTCATGATGAAAGACATCATACCTTCAAATCTATGATTGAAGTACCTACATACATTGACTGGATCCAAAGAGCACAGTTCTCCGGGTGTCTTGAATTCGATGTTTTCTACGTTAGCATTTGCCTCTCGTAGAAATTCAAGTAAGTCTTCCCAGCCATACTCAGCACAGCTCAAAGTGAGGAACCATGTGGGAGTTCCTAAGTTCCTCAGCATACATTTTAAATCACCATGACGACGGTACCAGTACTCATTAGTACCACGCTGACACGCCATGAGATTAATCAGGTGAGAATCCAAAATACTGTCTTGGACATTGACTTTATCCATAAAGTCACTTGCCGAGATGTTTTGCATGTGTATACCACTTTTCAAGATGTGGTTCACTGCATATGACAGTCCAGACAGATCGCTTTCAAACAGGAGATGAAACAAATAAGGAATGCATTGTCGAAACCTAGGATCTCCTGCATACAATCGCAAAGTCCGGTATTCAGAAGCAGGAATTTGATGAGGTCGCTCATCATATCTTCCTCCCTGACCTGTTGGAAAAAGCTGTGGGAAACACCGAGCTTCCAAACTTTCCTCCCAAACACTAATAGGACTCCCTTTCGCTTGTTTCATTTGAAACAACTCAATAGCATTCCCCATGACTTCCTTGGAATGCAAAGGATGAACACTATAATGTTCATATATTTCTTCACTAGTACAGGGTTCTACTTTCTCAATTTGACCAGCACACAAATCGCTATCCTCTTCCTCACTTACTTCCTCTTCTGCAACATATACATTTTTATAGTATTTATTATATTTTTTCAAATACAATGTTGCCCTTTTGACTTTCCTAACATCTACTAAATCTTGCCATATTTTCTTATTCTTTGTCGGAACCCCATTAACTAAGATAACAAGAGGTTCCTCTTCCACTTTTTCTACTCCAATTGTGTTAATGTTTTTCTTCAAATCTAGAGGCAAATAAACAACTCTTCCCTTTAATCCTCTCTGTAAATCTGATGGAGGCAATTTCCCTGTCTTTGGCTCCATTCTTACAATAGCCTGAAAGGGATGGATACTTTGAATCAAAATAGATTCATAAGTATTTAAATCCTTCAATTCAGAAGGAATCTCAACCAATTCCAGATTATTATGAACTGGTCTAGCAGGCATCTGGTTTTGATTTAATTTGTTACAACAATAAGTACACACACGTTGATCCAATCCCAAATCAAAACAATTTTCTACCATCAAGTATGTTGTAAAATCCTTCCATTCACTATTATTTTCCCTTTCACTTTTTCCATATAAATCCACTAACTTAGTCTGATTCTTATAATAAGTGCGTCGACAACACACACAAGTGAAATTTGGCCTCTCACTTGATTTCACCTCAAACGTCGCAATTTCCCTCTGGAAATTACCTGTACTGGAAACCTGTACACTATCTTCCACATTACTCTCTTCTTCTTGGTCAATTTCAACATTCTCCTCTTTACTTCCAAAGTAACAAAACTCAATTTCTTCACATATATTCTTCACATCTATTTCAGAACCATGCAAAAGAGCAGCGCATAATTGTTTAAGCATAATTGCTGGACTCTTAGCATAATACAACATTCTAACTAATTTACTCACTTTATTATGATGCACTGCTAGCATCCTGAAATGATGAAAAACACTCTGGCATACTCTCCTGGAAAGACAAGCCAGTGAATGACCATGCAAACCTATCACTTCTCTCACTCTGCAAGGATCTAATTCTTGCAACAACTTCATTTTCTGCTTCAAACTTTTCTTACTAAATGACCGTATAAAATCACAAAGCAAATTGATGGAATCCTGTCGTACACTGCAAATACTACTACACTTCCAGGTGTACACAGGACCCTTAGGACGTCTCCCTAAAACCTCATTACCTAACACCTCTTCTATCTCTGTTCTCACAAGTTTTTCTTTTTCAACTGGACAACCATCTTTCACTTCATAAGCTCGACCACTGGTGTCAACTGCATGCACCAAATCATTATCCTGGAAATAACTCTCCTCATTAAAAAATGCCTCAGAGCTTGAACTATGCATCCATTCTCCAGAAAAAACTTCACAAAAATTACTACGATTAACTATTCTCTTCCATCTACTATTTCTTTTGAAATCATAAATTACCTTGTTTAGCTTCCTAATTCTATTGATTGTCAAAATAAATAACTTACGTTTAATTTCAAATGCCTGATCAATAACTTTCTCAACTATTTTTTTTCTCTTATAAAAAACCACTTTCTGCTGACCTTTCTTAATATTTTTTAACAAATTCCCAATTATCCTGTTGCGGAACATTCGTTTACGAATATCCCTAAACTGTTGTTTCCTTCTACTTTCATGCATAGAGTTATCTCTTACTCTAGCAGTAACATTTCTCATTGGCCTTTCCTTACCATTTGAATTCTGTCTCCTTTTCTGGACTGAAACATTTTCTGTAGTAATATTTTTTTTACTACACATATTTCTTATGACTGTTTTTCGACTCTTACCCTGTGCTTTCTTGGTGACTTGACAAATCTTTTTGTTAGAGGACTGCTGCATTATTCCATGGTCCTGCTGTCTTTGACGTTTTGCAGTCTTTCTTACTCTTTCTTTGCTAGGCATCCTAAAATCTTGAAATAATCTGCAGTTGAATCTGTGGTAAAATATAATAAAAAATGTTATTAACCACTATTACCCAACAGTAAATTAATAACAGTCATCAAAAACTTAACACACTACTTAAGTATATAATATACTGAAGCCTATCTCCAATTTTTCACTGAACAGGACTCATCTCTTCTTAACCTTGGATAAACCTCACCTACTCTGTGTCCCCTGCACATAATTAAATGTAAAGGGGCAGATTTATATTAACTAGCACATCCCCAGGGATGCACCAGTTAACGTGCACCGCTGCTCTGCCACCCACGGTGTGCCGCATTTACAATGAGATAGGACAAAGCTACATCAAAACCCTGCGCCTGCTTGAAGCAGGCATAGATCATGACGCAGTTAGGCTGAAAGCTAAAGCAACAACTAAGTGTCGTGTGCAGAAGTTACAAAAAAGGAAAAATGGCGTTTAAACCAGTAATGAGACCATGCTAACGTAATACAGAGTAAAAATATCCAGGATCTACATCAGTTTGGGGTTCACGAACCTGGCAGGTACAAGGCACTGAGGCTTTCCACCGTGCATGTCTCATCCCAAAACATATGTGGTTTGTGAATGAAACAATTTCCCAGACCAAATGCTTTGGATTGGCTACTTCTAAAAAATTAAACACCCCTACTATCCCGGAGTTAGAGGAATATGATGGTTGGAGTAATTTTACTCGTTGTCTATTAAAGATTTACAGGCCCTACTCCGTAATTCTTCCTTTAACATTTCCAGTATAAATCCAAAAGGTTGACTGCTTTGGCAACGTGCCTTATCCACGGTTTAATAACGCTGCCTTTTGCTTTATATAAGTTTTCAAATTGTATGAAATATATACCAATAGGTCGTTATTAACCTTTAGGTAGTGGTTTTCTTCGTGAAGTCTGGTCGCTTCCATACACATACAGATTTTCAAAGATGATCAAGAACTTTATCTGAATGGAGAGGAATGCACTGAGACGCCAGATCTTTCACTAATGTGTAGGCACATACAGTTACACGGTTCATGCAACAAACACCGACCAAATATGGCTTGCGTGTTGCAAGGCACACCAGTTCCTGCTATCATCCCCACGTTCAAGTTCTTGGAAAATGGTAGTTATTTGATGCTCAATAATGAAGATTGTTCTGGGTTAATTAAAAGTATTCATTTTATCGTAACAGTAAATGAACGGGTTATTTGCTGCAGAAATGTTCTATTTCCTCCCACACATGAACATAGGGAGTTTTCAATCTGGCCACAAATACCAACCTTGGCAGCACATTTCAACGGCATGGCAAGAATAAGAGCTATTTTGTCTCAGAGAGAGGTGGCCTTGAGTTCGGCCCGTGAAACTTTCGTGCTTCACACAGCGAACACCCGTACAGAGGTGCAGACCCTTTTAAATACAGATTCGCCTTTCCATTTCAGCAAGATGGTTCGGACTATCTCTAACGCGTCCTCCACAAAGGGCCTGGCGCACTTTTTTAAAATTGTTACCAGTGGTCTCGTGACTTCATTTGAGAAAATCTTTGGAGTCATCCCTGCTTTCTTACATTCTATTTTTTCCACTCTGCTTCGTGGATTCCCATTTTTACTTGCATTACCAGCGGACGCTCTTGTGCTTTTTTACATTTTTAAATATGGATGTCCCTCCTGTGCAAGCTCCCGCCCTGCAGCTGCTGACACTGTTCCGCAATCGCATGCTAGAATATTATGGCACAATGCCGTTGGCGATATTAAGCACGGCATATGGATTATCTTTTCTATGCTGATGTGATTCCTTCAAATCTAAGACACTAAAGTATCGGCACGCCCTAAACCAACACAAAGAGACCTTCTTAGCAAATAATATATTATGTGTATTAGGGAGGGTGAGATATAAGCAGCCGCGGGCCGTGGAGGGAGTTACGGTGGGGCAGGGATGCGGGGAGGGGGAGGGGCAGGGTGGAGCCCTCTCCACCCTGCCCCTCCCCCTCCCCGCCTCCCTGCCCAACGTAACTCCCTCCACGGCCCGCGGCTGCTTATAAGTGTTGCTAACTCTTATTCATTTACAGCATGTTAACATACTGTCACCATTCGCTTTTTATGTACTATTGACTATGCTGGTAATTTTGCTACTGATAATATGTGTACTTGTATAATCTAAGATACTACGCCTGAGAAGACGGCATTAGTAAATAAACATTTCAAATACACATGTGTTCTTCTTAACTCCATGTTCTCGTTTCTAAGAAATATATAACGACCGACTGTTCATGAGTTCCACGTATCCTGAGGTACTATAAGTTCATATTCTGGATTGTCTAAACATTGAGAGTTTGTTATATCCAATGTGACACTGTACCTAGCTTGCTAAGGGGTTTTGATTACTAAGGTGAGTTTTGGGACACCCTAATTCGCCGAGGTTCCAATCCTCTGTCCACAGTTCTGTGTCAGAACAGAAACCCTGCGACAGGGGCACCCCTCAACCTTACTGGAGCTTCATCACACTTGCGATACAACTCCAGCAATGCGCCAACTTTACGGCACAAATACGTCACGCATCTCTGCTGTTTTTGCCCCATGATGCGCCGCATTGTAAATGCAGCACACCATAGGTGACGGAACAGCGGCACAGAATGACTAACACATCCCTGGTGATGCGCCAGTCATCATAAATCTATCCCTATGCTTCTTATCTTGTTAGAGATAAACCGCCATATGTATCATCAAAGTTTTTTGCATTTCCTAAATAGCGAACTTTAAGGAATAAATAGCGATTCTTTACCATTCCTAGTTTGCGATGACCTATTTGCTAATTACAAATTACCCATTCATTTCCATGCAGCAGGAGGCCCATAGGAATGAAGGTGCAATTTGCGATTAGCAATTACCTCATCGCAAATTACGAATTTTTCCGACGGTGCAGGGGTGTCTCAAGAACACCCTGCTGCACCCCTGAAAAAGAAATTTGGGGTCATATGGCGCACATAAATTTTGAAAACATTCCTTTACCTCAAAAACGATTTTCAACTCATAATTTGAAAACACTGCACATGGGGAAATGACTTAAAATGTCCTTAAGACACATAAAAGCATTTTTTGATTGCCTTTGCAGCATGTTTCAGTCACCTTTAACATGCCTATGTAACGGAAACATTCAAAATCTAAATTTGCCATGCACAGGTGGGAGCATATTTACAAGCAATTTGCTCCACAGACAAACTTCTTACATTGAAATGGGAAAAATAACATCAGAGACTCTCAATTACCTTATAAAGAAGCAGACACCATTATGTCCTTCTCATCAATATTAAAACCATTGCTTTTTCTCAAAAACGATTTACAAGTCATAATTTGAAAACACTCCACAGCTCCTATGCACATAAAAGCCCTGTCAGTACTAATACTTCACATTTTCTCCAATTACAATTTCTCAAAGAAACAAAATCTATTTGTGAAACACTTGAGACAAAGCAACATTTGAAAAACACAACTTTCTTCATAATTTTCTCCTTAAAGCACACTATTTTCTATCTAAATTAAAGAAATCTTTTCTCACCTTAGCAAATACTTTGAGTTTCAAAACAGTCTCAGAAACACACCAATTTGTCTTCAGCAGAGCAAAAGGTATGCACTCCAGAGTCTGCAGCTATCAAAAGCACAGAAATGCTGTAATTCCTCACACATATCTCTCATGTCACCCAATCAAAACCCTTCCCTCACTTTTTTTCAAAGCAAAACCCTTCCCCCCTCTGCCCCCTCTCTGCTTTTTCTGCATAGCAACCACCTCTTGCAAGACCTCTCACACAACAATGTTGCAATTGAACTCTGAACTCTCAGTGCACCTGCATATCCAGAGCATTCTTTCATTTAATGATTTTTTCTTCGCCACTCAAAATACATCTTTCAACGAACTCATCCATGCACACTAACTTTCTGTTTTCAGCAATCAAAATCCACCAATCACTCTTACTGCTTCATTAACACAGAAACTCCTCAGTTTTTTTCATTTTACACTCTCATTTTTTCAACTGCCATTTCATTGCCACACTTCATCTGACTGCAGCAGAACCTTCTCTCACCATGTTTTCTGTCTGGATTGTTGGACATAGTTACATATATTGGGCTCAAAGGTACGCTGAAAACAGGAATTTACCTAACCTCAATTTACAAGATGTGGAAATTAAGTGGTTTGGCCACAGAGGATTAAAATGTCACCAATTGATACCATTGGTGAAAACCTTTATGCATTTGCCAAAACCTGACCTGTTAATTGTGCACTGTGGAGGTAATGATTTGGGCACTTTGACTGGGGTAGGTCTGGAAATGCTTTTAAAGGACACCTTTGAGCAATTGATGGCACTTTTTCCTCAGACTGCCTTGGTATATTCAAATATATGCCAAAGACAGAAATGGAGGTGGTCGAACCAATTTTGTCCACAAATTGAGAAGTCGAGGAAGCATGTAAACAAATCTGTTTCAGCTTACATGAGAGACCATGGAATGGGCTCCCTGTACAACAATAACTTGCGTTACTACATGCAAGATATCTACAGAGGAGATGGAGTTCACTTCTCAGATGAGGGCAACAGAGTTTTCACTCTGAATTTAAGAATGTGCATTGGTACCTACTTATAAGTACCTAAATGTACCATAAACCCAAAAGCTCTTCTCAGAGCTACCCTACATCTGATCACTCACAATTATTATTTTACTCTAACTTTTTTCACTAATTTTCAAGAAAGTACGCTCCCCAGAACGCTTCCCGGTTCGCGAACCGGGCGCACTCCACGCAAAAAAACTAAAAAAACGGTATATTTTTTTTTGCCCTGCGAGACCCCTTCAAAGCCTCCACATCAAACCTAGGGGGTCAGGGACGATCTACTATGCCCCCTTATGGTCATTTGCCCCTTCGCTTTGGCCTCCTCTTGTCTCTCGATCCTACCGAGAGACAAGATGGCGGCCGCTACGGACTGTTTGGAATGTTTACAGACGCCGAAAAACCAATCAGCTTCGCAAACCTCCGTAACGCGAAAAGTACGCGAAGCGGAGCGCTGTTACAGATATATATCTTTTTTTGAACGTTAATTTCTCAAAATCCACTGGAGCACATATATTGAGACCTAGCAAAGGCACATCGGGCTACCAGTGCCTACAATTTTGCCAAGTTTCGTGCAAATCCATTCAGCCGTTCGATTATTATTATTTTTTTTTTTTTTTGCCCCGCGGGGCCCTTTTAAAACCTCCACATCAAACCTAGGGGGTCAGCGAGGATCTACTATTCCCCCTTATGGTCATTTGCCCCTTCGCTTTCGCCTCCTCTTGTCTCTCGATCCTACCGAGAGACAAGATGGCGGCCGCTACGGACTGTTTGGAATGTTGACAGACGCCGGAGAACCATAAACCACAAAGCTCCGTTGCGCGAAAAGTACGCGTCCTGGGACGCTGCCAGGTCCGCTGTTACAGATATATATCTTTTTTTAAACGTTAATTTCTCAAAATCCACTGGAGCACATATATTGAGACCTACAAAAGGCACATCGGGCTACCAGTCCCTACAATTTTGCCAAGTTTCGTGCAAATCCATTCAGCCGTTCGGGCTAAAAGTGAGGCCAACCGCCCTATGGAAATTAACATGGGAAAAACGCGTTTTGGGACCCCCTTTTTTCTCGGCCCCCCCTTGACGAACCCCCCCAAAATTTTCAGGGGCTGCTCAGAAACAAAATGTGCCATTTTCCTGAAAATTTCAGCCAATTCCGTCCACAAACGCCAAAGTTATTAGACATAGAATTTTCAAAAATCCCATAGAGAAAAAATCCTAACTATATATACCTACTGGCGACCGCCAGTAGGTAATATATATATATATATATATATATATATATATATATATATATAAACATCAAAAATCAGTACCAGGCACCTTTCTGAAACTCAATAAAAGTAGCCCGAAAAAAGTATCAAATGCACTGTAAACTTTGTGTAAACTCAAGCTCAGTTAATTCTCAGTCATTCACCTTAAATGAGTAGCTCAAATGTGTAAGTGTAACCCTTGAATGTAAAAAGTTTGCCAGAGCTCATATTTGATCTATGTTTAGGAGAACACACCACTATCTTTCTCTTCTCTACCACAACTTCCTTTTCACTGCCCCTTTGCCCAACTCCTTTGTCCTTGCCCCACACTTCATGACTCTACAAAAAACTCCAAAACATTGATCAGTTTTGAAAGACTTTAGAATCATGAACCAAATGTATATAGGGTTTTGCCATTTGCAAAAACTAAAACCCTTTTTCTTATTGTGAAAAAGTTAATTATTAATTGGAGTGGATTGTAGTCCACCGCAACTAAGTCACTAACTTGTAGGTCCAGTCAAAGGTTTCAGTATTTTAAACCGGAGCTCAATGCCTAATTTAAAGAAACTGCTTGCAGCGTTTAGAAGTCCAAAACCAGTTAAACAGTTAAACACAAAACACAATGAAAATCCCACACCAGTTTTGAATAATAGAGTAAAATGTAATAAACAAAATGACACCATAACAAAAACGGGACCAGGAGAACCAGAGATATGAAGTTGAGAAGATTGAAGGTAATAAGCAGCAAGAAAAAATAAAGCGCCAAAGATACTCGATGGCCATGATTGACCCTGTTCAAGGCACAATTTTGCGATGGAGCATGGGTCAGCTACATCAAGCAGGGTCATCCTAGTCGAAGAGTTAGCGTGGGCCTTAGTCTTTTAAATTGGATTCGAAATCCACCAGGGTTGCAGGATGCATTTGTGGAAATCCACTAAAAGTACGAAAACCGCTGGTTCTGCTCAAGCCAGTGGTTCCCAAACTTTTTTGACCTATGGCTCTCATGACCCATTGGCCATTGCCCGTGGCTTCCCACTTTCACTATGTTTGGAGGGTGGGGGATTGTAAGCCCGGCCTCTGGACCACTTGCATTTTTCTCCCTGAAAATAATTGGGATGAAGCTGATGAAGGTATTATAATCATATATGCAGGGTGTTTCGTATTACAAAGCTGGCGCCTCTAATCAAATATTCCTAGTTACACTTTTTTGCCCATGCCTTTTTTAAAGTACCCTCTCAAACTGTTTTATCCCACTTACAGTTCTAGATAGCACCCTATGCATGTAGGCCCATTGCCAAAATGTTTCAGCGATTGAAGAATATTTGCATGCACTTCCATTTCTGTCCATGTCATACGTGTCTCAGTGGGGAGACTTGCGATTTTTTAAACCGCATACAGCTTTATGTTTGCTTTCTTCTCCCTAAAATTGCTACCAAATCGATGCAAGCAAAATAATTTCTTCTTTTTAAACGTCCCTCTCTCTTGCTTCCAAACGTTGGCATTATGCTGCATATGGTGTTTTACTTCCCTGTACTCAAGGAGAGAGCAGGCCTGTCTGGAAATGTGTGTGTACTGAAAAAAGTATGTACCATATGTACCTATGCTTCAAGTACAAGTGTCAATACTTAATTATTCACTGCGCAAGCACTCCCCTTGTGAGAGGAGGAGTCACGTATTGTTGCCGCTGTTCCGCTGTTGCCGCGCTGTGAGTGCTGTGAGCACCTGTGAACACCTGTGAGCGGCTGCGAACGGCTGAGAACGACGGAGTCCGCTGAAACCGCGGCGAGCCACAGCGAGCCGTAGAGGCACAAGAGCTGTGGGAGCCACTACTCATGCATGTTGCATGTTGACCGGGTGGAAGAAGCCGCTGAGGCCGTGGATAACTGCTGAAAAGCCAGAAGCCGCGGCGAGCCGTAAGACCAGCAAGGGCTGCTACCCGTGCAGGGTGTCGAGTGCAAGAAGCCTTTAGCCTAGAGCAGCGTGCACAAGGGCGCTATGAGCAATTCAGTAGGCTGGCAGGCCGGCAGGCCGGTAGGCTGGTCTGTAATCGGTCTGTAATCAGAGGGGCACGACCTCAGTAGCAGCAATTAGGGCTGTTGCCTCCTGCGAGTCTGCGGTGAGTGTCGAACTGGGGGACATAACTGGACATAACTGGATACAACTGAATATAACTGTGGGGGGGTTCCTGTTGGTGTTGGTGAGCCGTGGGGGAGCTGCATTATGGTACATTAAGGTGGCAGCTGCAGTTACTGTGTGCACACAAAGTCGTTAGGAGGGGAGTCTTGCACCCTCCGACTGGTGTAATAATTTATTACTGATCATCATTGGTGTCACTTGGTGTCCTAGAGAGTTGTCAGCTGTCTCCTGCAGGAAACGTCAGGATCACTAGAACGCCGATCCGGACGGGTGGCTGCTGCAGTGGTTGCCCCAATAGTGAGCGGGAGTGAGCAGGAATAAGTAGGAACAAGCAAGAAAACAGGAACCTGCTCCGGCGGCTGCTGCGGGTTGTGGCCGCAGTGAGGCTACACCGCCGTCCCCCACCCCCCCGCCACATCCCCTGCTGCGGCGGAATAGGATTTGAAAAACAGGAACTTCTGGAGTAGTGTACCGTGTACGGCTTACTCCCGGGGTGCCAGACGGGGGTCGGCGTGCTGCCGAATCGCCCAGGTGCCGGGAGTAGCGGTGACGGTGTACGGGCTCCAAGAGGTACTCTGACCCCCGTCGCTTGATCAGTGAGGACTATTGAGGAAAATCTTTGAGGAGTGTGTAGTGGTAGTAGTGGTAGTTGTGCACTCTGTGGGATTGTCTATTTGGAAGCTGTTTCGCCCTCCCTGTAATTGGTGGTGAATTTCCCAAAACCTGCACGAATTCAAGATCTTGTGCATACAAACTCAAGAGAGTGAAGGAGGAGGAGGTCTATTGTGCGAAGTGGACTTTGTGTGTCTAACAACGATGATGAGGTCCGGTCGCCAGCGTGGGGGTACACAAAACTCTATACAAAACTCTAAGCAAACTCAAAAGCCAGAGGAGATAAGAGAGTCAACAGAAGCTCCTACGGAAGTATCAACCCGACTGAGCAGGGATAAGGATAACGGAGAACAGGAGGGAAACATGCTAATTAATAAAAGAAGTGCCTGTACAGAGGAGAATCTGTGCATCCCAGTCAAGGAAATAGCCTCTTCTGCCTTTCTTAGTAAAGACTCTTGTCATATGAGGTCTCCATGTGTGGCGCAGTCATCTATAAAGAGCTACTTCTTTAAGTACCATCAAACTCAGTTAGATAATCACAAGGACAATCACAAAAGGAAATCTTCTGAAAAGGAAGATCCCAGTGGGGGGGTTAGTGAATGCTCATTGTCCTCTCCTTTGCCTTCCCCGTTGTGTAAAAAAGAGAAAATAAGTAGCTCAGTTAGTGACCTGGCCCAACCGATGTTGCCTGAAAACTTGGATGTTGCAGTGGTTAATCAGGTTAGGAGGACAATGAGCGAAGAAGCCGTAACAGGTAAAGTATTGGCACCTAGCCCCGCACCCCCAACCCAACCTTTAATTATAGCAGGACTGTTACAGGCTCAAGCGCAAATTCATGTCTGTGACCCTGTATCTCAGGTGGCGATTCGGTTGGCCGATGAACTAGAAATTAGCAGTAAAGAGTCGGACTATAAGGGGGGGTCTAGGGTGTGTGATTTGTCTCCTTGTATGTCTAGGAACGAAAATAAGCATGATAATTTGTATGATCTAGGAGCAGAGGTTAGTACCGAAGTTGGAAAGTTAACTCTTAAGGCCGGACCCAGTGATCCAATTATTGTTACAAAGGACATTCTACCTAGCCCAATTATTTGTTCAGTTAAAGGTGACAATGTTAGTTTTTTTAACCCGGATCAGTCAAGTATAATAATGGAAAATAGCCTTAATATCAATATATCATCATTCGATCAAGGTGATGGCAGTTTTGATAAGATTACTAATACATATAAACAACGTAGCTTAGACCATATTGGGCAGTCTAAATCAGTGAATATATTGTCATTATCTAAAACAGAGGCTGACCCCCAGATATCCCCGGGTCACTCAAAAAGGAGTGAGCTTAGCACGGAGCAGGGTTTATGGGATTGCCTTTTACACACCATGGGCTCAATTACTAATGCGCTTAATTTCCATTCAGACAAATTGGATGTTCAGGTAGATATTTTGAACACACTAGCATCCCATGTGGCGGGTATTGATACCAAACTCTTGTATCTGACTAACTTGATTATGAAGGTGCAAGCAGATAAGGATAGTCCACTTATAACCTGTACCTGTGCACAGTTGATTGATAAGATCTCTGATTTGCCCTCAATAGTAAGTTCCATGGTGCAAGAAGTTAAACTGCTGTCGGATAGAAATGCGCAAGCTAGTAATGAAATTGTTGAACCATCAAATAATTTAAGCAGATTTATTAACGTCGATAAATTGCCACATGTAAAAGATGATAGCAACACACAAGTAACTGAGATCACTCATCCGAAAACCGAATGTGACAAAATTAATTATAGCTTGATAATGGAAGGTGTGACTAGTGATTTTTCAAGGTCAATCGATGATTCAAGTAGTACGAAATCGCCATGCTTAAAACAACGCCAAGATTCAAGTGGTCCATTGAAACCAACAAACCTTTCAAAAAGGGCTAGGAAAAGGTTAAGGAAAGCTCACAATAAGAAAGCACATGAATTAAAATCAGTTTATGGGAAAGTGAGTGATGATCCTAAATTTTTGAAAGTAAGGGAATCTAAAATGAAACCATATTTCCCGATTTTTGGGCCCAATAAGAGCTCTGGATTTAAGGTAAAGGTAAAACAAATAATGGAGTGTGGCGTTGAAAAACTAGGGGGCGTAGATCCCAAATTCAGTTCCGGCCTCATAGCCAAAGTTCCAATAATAATAAAAGAAAAAGCATCTGACCAATCGTTAAGTGTGGAAGTTAATAGTGTGCAATATAGTCATATTGAGAAACCAGTCGACTCTAATGGTCAAGTGGGTAGTATGAGGAATGAATTGGGGTCTGAATTAAGCTGGAAACCAAGCAGGGAAGCATGGGTAGATCAAGGTGCACAAAATAATATTGTTAATCAGAATTTAGTGAATCACATTTATCAGCAAGATGTTAATAGAGTCGATCAAGTGGTCCTCTGTGAGACACAAGAGAGATCAATAAAGGAAGTTAAAGAGGTCAATCTGCTGACAGAAAGGGTTCCGGTGATTGTTAAAGATAATTCACGCCCGCCAGTTATAATTGTGAAAGATAATATTGAGCATTTAAATTTGTCGACCGATATGTTGAAAGTAGCCTTCTGTCCCCAATACACTTCAAGAGGCCCACATGATATTTTAAATCGCGGCAACATCCTGAAACTATTACATGCTATTATAGATCTTAAAGATGTGGTAACAAGTGACCTAGAAGTTGTGGAGTTTAAGAAAGAAAGTGAAAATTGCGACAGGGAAATAACAGTTACAACATGGTTAAATGGGGAAATTGTTGATAAAATAATGGCGAACAGTAGCGTATTTGAGAAATGGGGCATTAAAATTTGGCGAGCCCAAGCTTCTTGCTACCCGATGTTGCTAATTCCAAATGAACCAACAGGGGATGATAAAAAATCAGCTACGGCTACAAAAAAATCTGATGATAAAAGAAGAACCATAGTAGAACAGGCTAGAGTTTTAAAAAATGCATCAGGCGCATCTAAGGAATTGAACTTAGCGTATGGCAGCAAGATAATGAGCAGCCAACCTGGTCTGCGAACTTGTGAGGAATTGAAGAAAGTCCCAGAGTTGGTAGATGATTGGAGTTGGCTCCCAGGAATTTTAACAAAACATAACTTTGAAACAAAGGATTGATGTATTCTAAATCCTTTGTCTCTTTGTTCCTGGAACACCAATGGCCTAAAATCATTAATTGAAGATCAATACGTAATTGATTTTTTGAAGGCTTTTAGTATATTAATGTTTCAGGAAACTTGGACTACGTCAAAAGAACCTTTTATAGGTTATGTTGAATATTGTAATGTTGCAATACGAGAAGCCAATTCAGGCCGTCCATGTGGTGGTCTTTCTATGTATATATCAACAAAACTAAAAGCCTCTCACTTTGAAATCGACCTTCATGTAAAATGGCTACAGTGTGTTAAACTAATAGTAAGTCACTCGATTATTCTAATTAATGTGTATTTAAGTTGCAAAAAGAAGGTTAGATCCACCCAAATTACACAGCTGTGGGGGATGGTAAAAACTTTATATTATGAGCACTTGGATTCAGTATTTATTATTTCAGGTGATTTTAATATGCACTTTGTTGCATCTAAAAAGCAGACTTTTGACTTTAAATGGTTAGCTCAATGGACAGATTATGAATTTAAAAAATATGATTTAAAGATCATGCGTGACCTTGATAATATCCCGACTTTTACCAAAGCAGATAGCTCCTCTGTGATAGACTATACCATAATGTCTGAGAAATTATATAAGTTAGTTAAAAGCTATGAGATTGCCCCAAGGATCGAAAGTGATCACAATCCACAAGTGATCAATTTTGATATTGATTTAGACTATTTACCAGAAACTAAAATTATGGTAAAAGCTCCAACATCCTTTAATATTAAAAGGTTAATATGGAATGGAAAAAATGAGGATAAAATGTTGAGAATGCTTGACTGTTTAATCAAGGATGCCCACGATGCTTATGATAAAGGTAAATCTATGGTTGACCTATGGACATATTTGTGTAACGATCTGATATCTAAATCCGCTAGAAATGAGCCCACCAACGGCATATTGCTAAAACCAAAGAAACCTGGATGGTATTCTTCCCACCTATTATATCAAAAAAGAAAGCTTAATAAAGAAATAAGATCACTGCACCGGAATAAAAACAGGCTGCCGCTTCAAATTGTATCGCTTAAAATTAGAGAGTTAAAACAGAGATACAAAAGGGAAATTTGGAGAGCTAAGCAAGCATTTTTTGAAACAACATGGGCAAAAGTCCATCATGCTTGTAAATCCAAGGATTTACGGTTATTCTGGAGCATAATTAATGACATTGATAACGGCAATAATAGAAGCAATAGTGCTAATGTTGATGAAGTGAGTTGGGTGAGCTTTTTCAATAAAAAAATAGATACCCATTGTCTAGATAATGATAAATGTTTTAATAAAAGTCTACTTGATATGTATAAAGTAATAGATAGAGAGACTGAGGGTTGTACCCCCCCTCCTCAATGTAGAGTGGATTTGGGGCGCTGGCCGCTCGATAAAGTAAAAAAAGCAATAAATAAGATTAGATCCAATGGAGCACCAGGTCCAAATGGTATCCCAAATGCAATATTTAAAGCTGATATAAGTAACTGGCCAGAGTTGCTAATGCTTCTGTTTAATGAAGTTCTTAAAACAGGTCTTATTCCGCTATCTTGGCATGGGAGTGTTATTCAACCTATATATAAGAGTGGCCCACAGGATAATGCGGCTAACTATCGTTTAATTACGCTTACTGATGTAGAGGCAAAATTGTTTGTTAGTTGCCTATTGGAAGAGCTAGAGGCTTGGGCCACAAAGGAAGATCTTATCCCTAATTTTCAAACTGGGTTTAGAAAGGGAGAATCTACCCATACCAATTTGATTTTATTAACATTATTAGGTGAGAGAGCTAAAACCAGGATGCAAAGATTATATGTATGTTTTATTGATCTAAAAGCCGCTTTTGACTCTGTGCCGCGAAATACTCTCTGGGGTAAGTTAAGGAATTGGGGTATTTCGGAATCTTTATTAAAGATGATCATACTTTTATACACAAATACCTGGGTGCAGATCAAAATTGGCGATGGAAAGCATATGACCCGTTGATTGGATACGAATGTGGGATTGAAACAAGGCTGTGTGTTGGCTCCTTGCCTTTTTAATCTTTTTATGGCCGACTTGCCTGCCCATTTTAAAAATAGTAACTCACATTCGCCTTTTATTCAAGGTCAAGAAATCAAATACCTGCAATATGCAGATGATACCATTTTATTGAGCCAAACAGAAATAGGGTTAAAAAGGTTAATTGACTCATTTAATGGCTATGTCACTCAAAATGGACTAACAATTAAAAAAATAATGACTATGGGAAAAGGGAAACAGAGGATGAAGGAGTGGAATATCAATGGCCTGGTAATTGAAAATGTGAAATCTTATAAATATCTAGGGATCACGTTTGATGACGGTTTGATATTTAGACAACATTTTAATAACCTTGAAGCCAGGGGCTGCTCTCTTGCATTTGCTTTCAGGAAATTAAGAGACAAATTATTATGCCTTAACTATGAACATCTGATGAAGGTGATGAGAGCAAAGTTAATTCCATCATTGGACTATTGCTCAGTCATCTTTCGGGGCAAAGACGCGAAAGTGCTCGATGACATAGAAATTCGAACTTATAAAGCTGTTTTTAAAATCCCTAAATATATAAGTCGAGCAAACATAAGATTGGAATTTGGATTGAAAAACCAAATTGTGGCGCGTCAATCAGCATTTCTGAAGTCCTTAATATCATTAGCCCGCTCGGAGGAAGGATCTTTAGCAAAGCTAAGTTGGCTTGAAATTTCAGGAGGGGAATACTCAAAAAACTGGCAGCTGTACTTAACTGAATGTTTAGGTAACTTTGATTGTCCTAACTTAGAAGATGAAATGAGGAGTAAAGTAGTTTTTAAAAAAGAAATGAATCAAATGGCCGCACTACTAACGATCATAGCTGACAAAGAAGAATTAAGGAAAAGAATTCATTTCTGGACAATTGCTAATTCCTTTGGTAAGCTGACGCCCCAACCCTATTTAGCATATCATTTAAAACCAAGGTTTAAGAATAAATTTATGCACTTGAGGTTGGGAAGATATCCGACTAAGGATGGCATACCGAAATGGGAGAACCAATGGTCATCGAGTATTTGCAGGCTTTGTGGGCAAAGTGATGAATCAATAATTCATATAGTAACTTTATGCCCAGCTTTGGCAGACGCTCGGAAGACCGTTCTAAAACCGATCTTTAATGAATTAGGAATTAGAACATGTAGACAAGCACTTACTACCTGTTTGAGTGGAGCGAATATTAAACTTACTTATCTTTTTGTTAAGTTTATCATCATTGCAGAGAATAAACTTAAAGGCTTAGAACGGGTAAACAATTATATTGCGAAATAAAATACGTAAGGAACATAATTTAACGAACATTATATGAATGCAAAGTGTTAAGCTAGCTTAAGGTTCTGGGAGTATATTTTAATGTAATTAGGCACATTGCACTTTATTATCGCGTGCACATGGAACACAGCTAAAATTCGTTTTTTTAACTACAACTGCCAACTTAAGTCACTTTATGTAAACACTGCTATAATAGTTCTTGGTGCAATTATAAGGCATTTTAGTAAGTTTTATTTATTTATTTATTGCATAATATATTACTGTTGTACTTTACGCTCGTCTGTACATGAAATACTGTAAAAAAATTGTATTTGTAATTGCATCTGTCAACACAAGTCATTTTAAAGTAAATGCTGCTATAATAGTTTTTGGGGCAAATCATAAGGCATTATAGTTGGTTTTAAGGATTTTAATTATTGTGCATTGTATGAACGTTTTGATGGAATGGTCAACTATCTACGTATTAATGGAGTATCACTTTATGATGCTAATAGCACTGTGTATAGTATATGCTTGGTTAATCCGGTTGTTTTATCTTTCCTTGTTTGTAATGATTTTGTTTAATCAACAAATAAATACTTTACTTACTTACAATACTTAATGTGTGTAATAGTCAGGCCAACTATACTTTCCTGTTAACTTGCATTGGTGTAAAATGCATTTGGAAAAAAAAAAAACTATTAACAAGTCTAACAAAATAAATCGGGCATCTTCAGCTCACTTTGAAAGCGTTTGAATGTGGGCATCTAGTTAAATATGGAGGTCATCCCCCTCAACATGCCATCAATTAAGTGCTTTGTTTACTATTTTAGGCATGTCAAATCATTGTTATTATGCATTTTAAGTCTAATAAGTTTAACTGAAGCCAAAAGATCCTTCAACATTAAATGCATTAAAGTGCTTGGTGAGCGGCTCCCCAGGCTAGGTTTGACGGCTCCCCAGGGAGCCACAGCGCACAGTTTGGGAACCACTGGCTCAAGCCATTGGTTTTGGCAGGAAAAGCTCAGAGCAGAAAAATTAACATTTAACGCCCAGCGAGCTCTCTTGTCGATCGGATACTTTTGGCGCCTTTGTCCAGTTAAGATTTTTTTCATTTAGACATAAGTCTCTTTTCAGAGCTGGGAATTCTCAAGCAGGGCAAGGCTGTAATCTTTATCCAACAAGGGGGTTCCATGAGGCGGGTTGTATTTTCGCTGCTAAAATGGTTTTACTTCTGCAGAGAAGCTTCAAGCAGAAGAATCCTGATTCTTCAGCCTAGCAAAATTGCACCATAGGCAGATTGGCTTGGGTGGTTGGTCCCAGTCATCCAGAGGTTTGAAGTCCAAAGAATTCGAACTCTTCACTTTTCAAGGGTGTTAGGAGAAGTCCAGCTTGACACAGCCAAGGGTCCCAGAACCTCAGAGACAGCTTGTAGGATTTAAGAATCACTTCAGCAGAGGCCACCAGCAGGGTCTAGTCCAGGGCAGTTGATACTACTCAGATTGGGCACTTCAGGGAAAATACCTCTTGCAGCTTGTTTCCCAGTAGCCACATAGGAGGCCAGCCAACTTCATTATCCTGGGTACAAGTGGGAGCAAGTCCAGCCGTTCAACTCTCCTCACAAGTCTCAAACAGCAGTTGCAGTCCTTCTTCTGTTCTTCAGCAGGTACAGGATGTGTTCTGAGAATGGGGCCTTGGGGTGCCACATTTATGATTGGCACTAGTGGTGGGGGTGACTCTTGGCTTCTCCCTAACAAGTGGGGTATACGTTTTACAAGGGAAAAACAATCTACTTTTGCAGCAGTTACAGTTTGCCCTACTGTAATCAATCCCACAGTGCACCTTTTTTTTAAAATAACTTTATTGGCATTTACATACAAGTGGGGTATACGTTTTACAAGGGTGAAAACAATCTACTTTTGCAGCAGTTACAGTTTGCCCTACTGTAATCAATCCCACAGTGCACCTTTTTTTTAAAAATAACTTTATTGGCATTTACATATATATCACATATTCTCATTTTTACCGGCAGATATTCAAGGTGTCATTTATTCCCCTGGTCTTCTTCTACATTCATAATACATAGATTGATCATATCATCTGTACCCTTCACCTTTATCGGTCTGTGCAAAATAAGGAAAAAGGACAATGCATAACACACATTCCCTCCCACTTATTTTTCCAGTCGAACATTTCTCATTTCTGTTCCCCATAGTCTCTACATGTATTTGCCAATTTGGGATCCCAATTAACACCCCCCTCCCCTCCCCCTTTTACCCCCAAAACAGAGTCGCCGCACCATATTCACCGTATGCATGTTTATTATATACTGGTTCTTAGCGATTGTATTGGGTCATGCCATTTCCCTTCCTGAATTTACCCCATTTGGTACAACATCTCTTACATTTGAGGAGGCCAGGTTTCCCATGCTTTGTTCCCCTGTGAGGTTCACCAGCATTTGGTGTCATGCTTGAAGATTGTCTTCTAACTTTTCGTCTTTACGGACCATCTTCATTCGTGTTTTTTCCGCCGTTGCCCACAACACCCTTCATCCACTCTCCTACCTTCGGGGGCCCAGGTCTAAGCCAGGCAATAATAATGCGTCTTCTTGCCAGCACCAATCCCAATGAGAGGAAACGTCTACTTATTTTTTTATGTTTTGGAGTAGGTAATAGGCCCAGTAGAACCTGTCGAATCTCTCTAGGCACTGCCCAGCCTGTGGCCCCCTTAAGGTGTGCTAGCATCCAATCCGAGTAGAGGGCCAGTGTGGGGTACAGCAAAACCATGTGAATGAAGTCCGCTGTCTGTGTTTTATATCTCAGGCATTCCGGGCTCCTGGTAGGGTAAATTATGTGTGTCGTGTTCGGGGTGAGGTAAGCCTGGTGCACAAGGTTGTATTGTAGGAGTTTGAATCGCGCATTGGAGCTGACCAAACAAACCTTCTCTTGTATACTCTCTCATTCCCTATTCAATAAAGACTCCTCCAGTATTCCATCCCATTTTTGCCTTAATGTCAAGGTTCCTCCCAGTAGTCCATCCCTTCACTGGTGTAACCAAAATTGAGGGGTCATCCCTGCAAGATACGAAGAGGGGACCCCTCCAGCCTCAATCAGGAGCTCCCTTGGCAGAGTACAGTGTCGAGGGGGCCCCCTGAAGCTTGGGGCCCCCCGCAATGCGGGGGCTGCAGGGCCTGTGTTACGCCCCTGCATACCTGAAGGCTCTATATAGGTGGGAGATTAGTCATGTATCCAGTGTCATATACAGCATTACCTTCAATATATTAGTACTTGCGGGTTCTGTTGAGAATCCTGGCCATGTTTCTAGAACTACACTGGAAATGTTCCCATATTCTAAAAATTGTCCTGGCCCCAGATCAAATGTCTCCACTGCTTCCCCTCGTGTTATGAACCTGCCATTGATGTATAAGTCTGCCAGCGTTTGACATCCTCCTTCCTTTCATCTTCTTACAGACATAGATTCCGCAATACGGGCAAATGGCTGCAGCGCCCAGATGGGCATATAAGGAGCATATGGAGCACACTGGACCACCCTTCAAACTGCATTTTCCCATGTCCCAGCTACCTGCCGTATTGTGTATGGAATCCGAGGGGAGACTCTCTTCCCAAGCATTAAGAGTTCTGGCACTATGTATCCATTGTACGTGCCTGCCAGAATATCTGTCTCCCAATTGTTGAGGGCATCGAACCAGTGTACTGCGTGCTTCAGCTGGGAGGCCATATAATACAATTCTATGCATGGAGCTTCCAACCCTCCTAGGATCCATGTCCTCTGTAACGTTGTTAGACTTACCGGATTACGTTTATTGGCCACAAATGATCTGTGAGCAACTGATCGAGCCTTCGGAAATAATCTCTTGGAATATTGTGAAGCGAATGTTGCAGAGTGTAAAGACACCTGGGCAGGATAATAATTTTTATTATTGCAATTCAACCCATAAGGGACAGTGGCAGGTCCTGCCAGAACCTTATGGAGCCAGGAAGCCCTTCTATCACTCTGGCAATGTTAAGAGCGAGGTATGTAGGGGGTGTGTTTGCGAGCCGCACCCCCAAGTATCTCGTCCCCTCATCCAACCACTGTAGTTCTTCTGTAGTGAGCTTGGACTGCTAACTGTCCAATGTGGAGAAGTTTGGATTTTCCTGTATTAATCCGGAGTTCAGATATTTCTCCGAACTACCTCACCTCTTCTAGCATTAGAGGTACTGAGTTTGTCGGTTTGCGTAGATAGATTGGGAATCGTCGGCATATCGAATACTATGTGGTTAGTTAAGCCCAATCTGATCCCCCAATCACCCAGTCCGCTAAGGTGGGCCACGCCAATGGCTCCATGGCCATCACAAATAGCAGCAGAGAAAGGGGGCATCCCTGCCGTGTGTCCCTACACAACTCAAACTGTCTGGACACTAAGCTCCCAAGTCTGGACCGCACCACAGGGGCTGCGTAAAGTAGTTTAACCCACTTAAAGAAACTCCCCCAGGCTCTAACCCCTTGGAGAACTTGCAACAAATAGAGCCATTCCACAGAATCGAAGCCTGTTGTATATATAGCAACGCCAAGGCGTAATCATCATCTTACAGATATAGGGCGTGCCAAACATGTGCTAACCTCCTTAAGTTATGTGAAGTGCTGCGCTTAGGTATAAACCCTGCCTGAGCTTGGTGGACAATATGAGGGATCCATGGGATAAGTCGCACAGGCAGAATCCCACTAAGTATTTTAACATCTTTATTAAGTAGTGAGATTGGCCTATAAGAGTTGGCTGCTAAGGAATCCCTGTCTGCTTTGGGTATCATGGCCACCAGAGCTTCCCTCACAGAGGGTAGGAATGTACCCCGCGCTAATGCCTCGTTGTAGTCCTCCAATAAGTGTTCAGCCAACTGGGGAGCGTATCTCTGATAAAACTCTGCATGTATCCCGTCAGCCCCTTGGCTTTTGACGGGGTTTAGCCGTTGGATGGCTGAGATGACCTCCTCACTGTATAGGGGCAAATAGTGCCTCCTCCGGATCCGCATCCAGCTGGGAGAGCGTAACCGAGTCTAGGAAGTCTTGGACCTTCTCAGGTGGTGCGAGAGGTTGCCGTGCATATACCTTTTCAAGGTGGTCTGCTAGTACCTCCGCTATCGCGGCTTGAGAGAACACCACGTTGCCGCCTTTATCCCTGAGATGAACGATGGGTGTGCTATTCATTTCCCGCTTAATCAGATGGGCCATCAGCACCCCGGCTTTGCCACCCTCCATGTGCAGTTGTTGTCAGTGAGTGAAATATATACGTTTTTCTAATCGATGTAGGTCTGTTAGCAGAGCCTCCCATGCCTCCCTCCATTCCCCCAACCTATGTGGGGATCCAGGAAGAGCTCTCTCCAGACTACCCAGCACTGCCTCCCATTTGGCTATGTCGGACTCCAACAGTCGACGTACCCCATATGATGTTTTTATATATTCCCCTAGAATAACTACTTTCATGGCTTCTCATTCAAGAGCTCGAGTCGAGGCAGATCTCCAGTTTGTTGCAAAGTATCGCTCTTGGGCCACCAACAATATGGCTGCAAACGGAGGGTTTGACAGGGCTTCAGTATGAATCCTCCACAGTGGTATGGCAGAACGGGTTCTCATCCCACTCAAGTTTAGCAATACAGGTGAGTGATCGGACAGGTACCTAGGGAGATAGGATATCACTCCTACCTCCAGTCCTAATTCAGCTGAAAATAACCAATAGTCTAAGCGATAGGAAGTTCCAGACGCAGGGGAAAAGCAGGAGTACTGTTGCGGTGTCTGGTTGCGCTGTCACCATATATCCAGCAACTGCATGCCACCAGGGCATCTCATAGTGACTCCATCATCTGAGGCTTAGTATGTGGCCTTGTGCTTCTCGGTCCACGGTACAATCCAAGATACAGTTAACATCCCCTGCCATATATGCAGTGTCGTGTGCAAAAGCGGCAAAAAGGTAAAATGGCGTTTAAACGTCTAATAAGCTTATGCTAACTTAACAATGTGCCCAACAGGGCCCAGCCCACACTACACTACGCTTACGACACCCAGCTGATACAATGCCTCACCAACCATCTGAAATTCAGAACGCTGAGAAAGCCCGCGCATTACAGCCTCTTTGCTGCAAGCTGCACAATTTAATTCTATTTTAAAAGCCCCGTTTTCGTCATATTGCTTTAATTTTATTTTTTACCTTTTGCCTTGATTTTAATAAGGCCACTCGCTGACTCGCACTGCTGCCACCTTACCCCCACTCTAATTTGTAGATCACCGCGTTTCTTCGCGGGTCCCTGCCCATTGCCTCGCTGTGGTGGCCATCTTGGGAGGGGGAACACTGCCGGCGGCGCGGTTAGCGCGATAGTCTCCAGGCGCTCGGCGTGCATAAAGGCAGGCGTCCTTCAGGTGAGCTCCCTTACCATCTGAAATTCAGAACGCTGAGAAAGCCCGCGCATTACAGCCTCTTTGCTGCAAGCTGCACAATTTAATTCTATTTTAAAAGCCCCGTTTTCGTCATATTGCTTTAATTTTATTTTTTACCTTTTGCCTTGATTTTAATAAGGCCACTTGCTGACTCGCACTGCTGCCACCTTACCCCCACTCTAATTTGTAGATCACCGCGTTTCTTCGCGGGTCCCTGCCCATTGCCTCGCTGTGGTGGCCATCTTGGGAGGGGGAACACTGCCGGCGGCGCGGTTAGCGCGATAGTCTCCAGGCGCTCGGCGTACATAAAGTCAGCCATGCTGACGCGCAGCGTCATCACGCAGCGTCATCGCCGGAATATCGCCGGAGTTTCGCCAGAGTCAAGCCCGTCCGGGCCCAGACGGGCATAGGGCATGTTACTCTGCTTAACACCTTTGCCCACATGGATTCTACACCCCGGTATCCTAGGGATACCCTGCTGTCTCTACGCACCCCCAGACATCCCAGCTGTAGCTATCAGTGGGTAGAAGGGACCCCTTATGATCAATGTTCTGTATGTGGCGCTAGCTACTCCTGTAAGGACCGGACTTCGCTGTCCATGGCTTTGCTTAATTGCAGGTCTGTACCTTGTCATGCAACGGAAATTAATACCCTGATGCTAGATCACAATTTTGACGTCTTGTTCCTTACGGAAACTTGGCTAGCTCCCTGCTCTGACCCAGATATTGTTACAGCCCTTCCTTCGGGATACTCTATGTACCATTTGTATAGGCCGAGTGGGAGGGGGGGAGGAGTGGCCATAATGTATAGAGATGAATATGTTTGCAAAGCGGAAGATTGTGCCATTAATAACTCGGAAGGCTGTCAGTTTTCCCTACGCTTATCTCCTACTATCTCTTTATCTGGCCTTCTCGTGTATCGGCCTCCCGCAACGCTAGGTAATTTGTTGATTCTTTCATCGAGGCAGTGATACCATTGGCTGCCGCATCCTCCAACTTTGTAGTCCTCGGGGACCTCAACCTACATTTTGATGATACCTTTGATGTAGTGGCGAGAGATCTACAAAGCATGCTGGCTACACTTGATCTCCATCTTGTGAATGTCGGTACTACCCACAACAGGGGCCATCAGTTGGATGTTGCTTTTGCCAACTTTGAGAATCTGCAAGCCCTCCAACCGCTGGCGCTCCCCTGGACGGACCATTATCTAGTCCCTCTTACATGGCAGCTCGGGAAGTGGAGAGATTCCGCCCCTAGACAGCATACAATGGAACGACTCTGGTCAAGGTTGCCAGTGGATAATTGGGTGACAGAGTTAGTAAGAACCCATCCCTCCCCTGTCACTGACCCCATTATTGCTGACCAGCATATAGGTAATTGGCTGACTAAATCCTTGGATTTATTTATTCCTAAAAAGAGAAGGCTTATTAGGGAAAGAAGAGTTGGCTCCGCTCCATGGCACACCCCAGAACTTAGGGGTCTCAGAACTCTATGCAAGAGGCTGGAACGTGCATGGAGGAGAAAACAGACGGAAGACTGTCGATTAGACTATAAGAGAGCGATGAGGAAATATAAAAACGCGCTGAAGGATGCCAAAAGGAGCTTCTTCAGCGATAGGATTGAGAAGGCAAGCAACTCATCAGGGGAATCCTTTAAAATTTTTAAGGAACTCCTGAAAGCCCCAGTCCCTCCAGTTGTGTACGACAACCCTCAGGAAAAATGCGAACAACTCGCAGACTTCTTTCATTCAAAAATTGAGAAGATCCTACTCTCGTTGCCGGCGACATCTCAGTCCCCTGAGTTGGACTCTAGCCCGGTATTATGCCCCGCCGAGCTGTCCTCCTTCGGCCCCTTTTCAGAGGAAGAGGTCAGGCAGGTGTTGAAAGGGATGAAGAGTTGGTCTCCCAGTGACCCAGTGCCCATGAAATATCTCAAACTAGTGGCAGATACTTTGTCCGCTCCACTTACCGACCTCATCAACCTTTCACTCTCCCAGGGCACAGTGCCCCAGAGGTGGAAAAAAGCGGTGGTAAAAGCATTACTGAAGAAACCAGCATTAGACTCTTCTAATTTGGCCAACTTTAGGCCTATTTCACTTCTGCCCGGCTTCTCCAAAGTCGCAGAAAAGTTGGTCAATCGCCAGCTTTCTTTCCATCTTGAGTCCCATCATCTGCTGGGAGACTCCCAAACGGGCTTCCGCCCCGGTCAGGGAACGGACACAGCCTTACTGGCAGTAGTGGAGGAAGCCAGGAGCATTCTAGATTCAGGAGGGTCAGTGGCAGTGATCCTCCTGGACCTGAGTGCTGCCTTTGACACCGTAAGCCATCAGGTGCTCCTCCAACGTCTGTCAGAGGTGGGTGTGACAGGGCTGGCCTTGAAATGGCTTGAATCCTTCCTTTCTAACCGTTGCTATCAAGTTTGGGAAGGGGTAGAGCAGTCGGCCTGGTTCCCTCTCCAATGTGGAGTCCCGCAGGGCTCTTCTTTGAGCCCTACTTTATTTAATACCTATATGACTCCACTTGAAAGAGTGGTCGCCCCCTCGGGAGTGAAGCTCATTAGCTATGCTGATGACACTCAGCTGGTAGTGGGGCTCACTCAGTTGGTGGAACAGCCAGAAGTCTTTCACGACTGTCTTGCTAACGTCCATCGTTGGATGTCCCATTCTGCCCTTAAGTTAAATGGGGAGAAAACTGAGCTGATGCTCATGGGAAAATCTAGTCCCTCAATAATTGCTAGCTGCTGGCCCCGGTCCTTGGGTGACCCTCCGCCTCCCAAGAAGGAGATCAAGACCCTGGGAATATGGTTGGAGGAAGATCTCTCCTTTAGGACCCATGCCAGGAAGACCGCAGGGGTGTGTTTCGGCTTGCTTCGGTCAGCTCGCAAGGTTCTACCACTGCTCCCTGATCCAGCTAGGAAGCTCTTGATTCGTGGCCTTATCTTATCGAGGCTTGACTATGAGAACGCGGTGTTTCTGGGGGCTCCCGAAGCAACGTTGAAAACCCTCCAACAGGTACAAAATGCAGCCGCTAGAGTATTGATGGACGTTCCCAGAAGACACTCAGCTGCCCCAGCCCTGAAAACGCTTCACTGGCTCCCCATTAGGGAACGGGTGAAATTTAAGGCGTTGTGTACGGCTCATAAAATCTTGCATGGCAAGGGCCCGCCCATTCTTGCTCCAATGGCACGCCCCTATAAGCCCTCTCGCCCACTGCGCTCGGATCAAAGACATCTCCTGCAGTCAACTAGAGTAAGGAGAGCTCGCTCTGGGGGTAGGCGCTTCTCAGTGCAAGTGGCTGCACTGTGGAACTCCCTTCCCTTTAAGATCCGTTCAGAGCCTAAGATCCTACCCTTTAGGAAACTTTTGAAGACCTATCTGTTTCCAGTGTAGTTGATTGTTTCGGTGCTTCTCTCTTGCTTCTGTACTGCGCCGGGATGCCCCTGGGTAACTGAGCGCATTATAAATTTCATAATAATAATAATAATAATAACGAACCCACTGTCCCCAAGAACAACTACCACGACGGGATGAAGGCTGTCGTCACATGGATGAAGGACAGCTGCCTCAAGCTAAATTAAGAGAAGACTAAAGTCCTCATCCTGGGCTCCACCACCTCCGCCTGGCATGACTCCTGGTGGCCCGCAGATCTTGGATCCCTCCCACACCCACAGACCACGCATGATACCTCTGCATCATCCTGGACTCCTCGCTCACCATGAACCGCCAGATCAACATAGTCTCATCATCCTGCTTCCACACGCCTCGCTAGCTCCAAAAGATATTCAAGTGGATTCCCATCAAGTCAAAAAAGACAGCCACCCACGCAGTCATCAGCAGCAGACTTGACTACAGTAACGCAATCTACACCGACATCACCTTGAAACTCCTCAAGAAACTGCAAAACATTCAGAACACCTACGCCAGACTCTTCCTCAATATCCCCCGCTGCAGCCACATCACTGGCCACCTGAGAGACCTCCATTGGCTTCCAGTCAACAAAAGAATTGCCTTCAAGCTCCTCACACACACCTACAAAGCCCTACACGACACGGGACCTGCGTACCTCAACCACAGCCTTGCATTCCACGCTCTCTGCAGAGACCTCCGCTCCACTAAACTGGTCCTGGCCACCGTTACACACATCTGCAAAACAACGGCTGGAGGAACATCCATCTCCTACCTTGCAACAAAGACCTGGAACACCCTGCGTCCCACCTCAGGCAATCACTGTCACTGCCTCAATTCAGGAAGGACCTCAAGAGCTGGCTTTTCAATTGAACCACAGTGCCTTCGACGGATCAGCAGATCCCCCTCATCCCAATGCCTTGAGACCCTTACGGGTGAGTAATTGCGCTTTACAAGTTACTTGATTGATTGATTGACTATAAGGAAGGACAAATGCAGCTTTGGTATACAACAATTGGAGGATTTGGGTCACATGATCTCACAGGAAGGCATCAAACCTAAACTTTCTTTGCTCACAGTTATTCGAGAAGCAGTTCCTCCCAAAGACAGGGATGTTCTGCCATAATTTTTGAGCCTAGCAGAATACTGTGCCCGATTTGTACATGGTTATACAAATTGTGGAATCCTTATATGCTCTGTTAAGGAAGGGGCAAGGTTTGCATGGTCTGACGAACTATCTCTGACCTTTGAGAGCGTTAAGGATCTGATTGAGGTGGGCCCTGCGTTACATCCTTTTCAGGACAGTTGCAACTGTTTAATTAATGCAGATGGTAGTTTGAATGGATTAAGAGTGGTCCTGGGACAATTTTGTCAGGCAGGTAACATACACCTTTGCATCTAGAATGCTGAAGACTGCAGAAACACACTACAGTACAATAGAATGCAAGGATCTTGCCTGCGTGTGGGACATCAACAAATTTAGCACTTACCTGTGGGGACGAGAATTCAAACCTCTTGTGCATTTATTAACTGGAAGTCATTTGGGAAAGGTCCTAGCGAGGCTAGTATGTCTTTTGTCTAAACTGCAGGAGTACCACTTCAATGCAAAGCATTTTCCAGGGGGGAAAAGAACTTCATGGTTGATTGCCTATCATGCATGGCTATGCTTGATGAGGACTCGGATGACAAGAATGACACAAAGTTTGAGGTGACAGCGGTGGATGCTGTAGAGGAATTTGCTCCGGTCACTGAGCAAGCTTGGCAGGAAGCTTTTGTAGAGGACTCTGTACTTAGTAAAATCAGGCAATTCATAGCAGAAGGCTGGCCTGAGGGCAGGAAATTGTCTGAGGAGTTAAAGTGTTTCTTACAGGTCGCTGATGAGCCGTCTGTCGTTAATGACATGATCATGAATTATTTAATCCACCGGGAAGCATAAGAAAGGACATTGTAATGGCTGCACACCGTGGGCACTTAGGTGCGGCCAAGGCATGTTAAATGTTTAAATTATACTATTGGTGGCTTTCCTTGAAGTCACAGGTTTTTATTGGATGTGTGTACTGAATGTCTAGTGGCTGACAAAAGATGGAAAGTAACACCTCTCCATCCTGTTCAGTTTCAGGAAAGACCATGGGACAAGCTTGGTATGGATTTTTCAGGGCTCTTTTCTACCTAGCAACATCAAGTTTTTCATTTTGCTAATAGATTATCATTCCAAGTAGCTGTCTCACATGTTTTGTGATGCTCCTAGTACTGGAAATGTCATCAGACTTCTAGAACAAGTGTTGGTAGTTGAGGGTTCACTCAGACCAAACGTTACAGACAACAGAACACACTTCTAGTCTCACAAGATGCGGACATTTATAGAACTTAATGATGTTCGTCATGAGAAAGTTGCTGTGTATTCTGCAACCTCGAACGGCTTGATGGAAAGGGCGAACAGAATAGTGAAAAAAGAATTTAAGACAGCACTATGGTCAAGGCAGGATGTGTAAGAATTAAAAATAAGATGTGGAGTTACAACGCTGCACTACATATTACCACAGATATTCGTCCTTTTACACTGTTGAGAGGGAGAAAGGTGCACATGAGTTTGTACCCTGAGTGGTTGCGGCGCAAGGCTATGTTGGAAGATGGAGAACCGGTGACCGCTTCAGTGAATGCCTCAGTGGGTGCTTTTGTACTGCAGAAACAAAATGCTATGTAGGAAAGAGCAGACGCATTTAAGAGTTTTAACAACATGGATATCCATGAAGGTGACTGGGTGCTGATAAAATAAGCATTTACAATGCAATGGTCTCGTCTTTGTTCAAGTTAGAGCTAGTGGCATTGCAAATTGCATTTTTTTCATGTTTTTTTTTTTAAAAAACATAAATAAATAGTATTGTCATTTACAATGGTAATATGTGAGCATTAGAGAGTAGTAGGGAGTATTAGCAGACACAGAGCCCCACACACACACACACACAGAGCCACACACACACGCACACACACACAGACAGCCCCCCCCACACACACACAGAGCCCCCCCACACACACACACACACACACAGACAGAGCCCAACACACACACAGAGCCCAACACACACACAGAGCCCAACACACACACACACAGAGAGCCCCACACACACACACACACAGAGCCACACACACAGAGAGCCATCACACACAGAGAGAGCCACACACACACACAGAGCCCAACACACACACACACAGAGCCCAATACACACACAGAGAGCCCCCCCCACACACACAGAGCCCCCCCCCACACACACACGCACAGCCCCACACACACACACAGAGCCCCCCACACACACACACAGATCCCCACACATGCACACACAGAGCCCCACACACGCACACACAGAGCCCCACACACAGAGCCCAGCACACACAGAGAGCCCCACACACACACACACAGAGCCACACACACACAGACAGCCCCCCACACACACACAGAGCCCAACACACACACACATACACACACACACAGAGCCCAACACACACACACACACACAGAGCCCAACACACACACACACAGCCCAACATACACAGAGAGCCCAACTCACACACAGAGAGCCCAACTCACACACAGAGAGCCCAACTCACACACAGAGAGCCCAACTCACACACAGAGAGCCCAACACACACACACACAGAGCCCAACACACACACACAGAGCCCAACACACACACACAGAGCCCAACACACACACACAGAGCCCAACACACACACACAGAGCCCAACACACACACACAGAGCCACACACACAGAGAGCCACTCACACACACACACAGAGCCACACACACACACAGAGCCCAACACACACACACAGAGCCCAATACACACACAGAGAGCCCAATACACACACAGAGAGCCCCCCCCCCCACACACACACAGAGCCCCACACACACACAGAGAGCCCCACACACACACAGAGAGCCCCAACACACACACACACACACAGAGCCCAACACACACACACACACAGAGCCCAACACATACACACACAGCCCAACACATACACACACAGCCCAACATACACAGAGAGCCCAACTCACACACAGAGAGCCCAACTCACACACACAGAGCCCAACACACACACACAGAGCCCAACACACACACACAGAGCCCAACACACACACAGAGAGCCCCAACACACACACACACACACACACACACACACACACACAGAGCCCCACACACACACACAGAGCCACACACACAGAGAGCCACTCACACACACACAGAGAGCCACACACACACACACACAGAGCACACACACACAGAGCCCAACACACATACACACAGAGCCCAATACACACACAGAGAGCCCAATACACACACAGAGAGCCCCCCCACACACATACACAGAGCCCCCCCCCCACACACACACACAGAGCCACACACACACACACAGAGCCCCCCACACACACACAGAGCCCCCACACACACAGAGCCCCCCCACACACACACAGAGCCCCACACACACACAGCCCCACACACACACAGAGCCCCCCCACACACACAGAGCCCCACACATGCACACACAGAGCCCCACTCACGCACACACAGAGCCCCACACACGCACACACAGAGCCCCACACACAGAGCCCAACACACACAGAGAGCCCCCCACACACACACACACACACACAGAGGCACACACAGAGCCACACACACACACAGCCACACACAGAGACACACACAGAGCCACACACACACAGAGCTACACACACACAGAGCCACACACACACACAGCCACATACACACAGAGCCACACACACACAGACCACACACACAGAGCCACACACACAGAGCCACACACAAAGTCACACACACAGAGCCACACACACACACAGCCACACACACACACAGAGCCACACACACACAGAGCCACACACACACAGAGCCACACACACACAGAGCCACACACACAGAGCCACACATACACAGAGCCACACACACAGAGCCACACACACACACAGAGCCACACACTCACACAGAGCCACACACTCACACAGAGCCACACACTCACACAGAGCCACACACTCACACAGAGCCACAAACTCACACAGAGCCACACACAAACACAGAGCCACACACAGAGAGCCACACACACACAGAGAGCCACACACAGAGCCACACACACACAGAGCCACACACACACAGAGCCACACACACACAGAGCCACACACACACACACAGAGCCACACACACACACACAGAGCCACATACACACACACAGAGCCACACACACACAGAGCCACACACACACACAGAGCCACACACACACAGAGCCACACACACACAGAGCCACACACACACACAGCCACACACACACAGAGCCACACACACACACACAGCCACACACACAGAGCCACACACACACAGAGCCACACTCACACACACAGAGCCACACACACACACACAGAGCCACACACACACACACAGAGCCACACACACACAGAGCCACACACACACAGCCACACACACACACAGAGCCACACACACACACAAGGCCACACACACACATAGCGCCACACACACACACACACACACAGCGCCACACACACACAGAGCGCCGAGTGCGAGGGTGAGGTGATGTGAGGGTCAGAGGGTGAGTGAGGGGGTGAGAGGGTGAGTGAGGGGGTGAGAGGGTGAGAGAGGGTGTGTGAGGGTGACCTAAAATGATTTATACAAAATTGTTAACTTAAATAATCCTCAAATAAATAAAACAAATCATCCTGGAAATGTTTCCAGTTTAATTTAACTTCCTGTCCTATAATTTATTCTTTAGCGGGACACTACGCAATTGTCCTATTTGCGAAATACCACCCTGCTTTCGTGGGCGCCCACGTAAGGACAGAGTCACTCAATGACTTTAATGCGTGGCTGAGCAGTCTTGTTCTCGCGAGAAGTGAGTAAACGTGTCTGTTGGACTGTCAGTTGAGATCGGCTGCGGAGTGTTCCTGATCCGTTCCTGCCAAATGTCTCACCTTAGCAGCGCGCCCATCAAAGTAACAGCGGCCCGAGACATGGCTGAAACAGATCCCAAAACCGTCCAGGACCTGACGGCGGTGGTGAGAAAGGCTCTTCGGCTCGGGAGTGGGGCACTGGAACGAGCGGGGACCCAGGGGAGGGGTTGAGGTATCGGCCGGGATTGCTATGGTTTCCGAGGCTCTACATCAACGCCGGCCTCCGAACATTCTGGGCATATTTAATATGAGACGGATTGTTGTTAATTGTGCTCTTCTTTCGTCCCGCCTATCATACAGTATACGTGCATCGTTGTTGTATATAGCGTTGTTTCTAAAAAAAAAACAATTTTCCTTACGGGGATCCTCGCTTTTTTTGGTAATGTAAGACGGACTGGTGGAGGGCTACTTGTCACTCGTGAAGGTATCCAGGTGGTGAACTTTAACCTCACATCGTTGTTTCATAGGTCTCTTTATACGACATCACGATGCATTAACGGAATTATGTTTTGTTTCTCATGCAAATTATTTGTGTTGGTGCCTGACAACCGCATACTTTATTTAGTTTATTCAGTCACTGCTTTCAATGAGTTGGTGCATCCGAGATGTTTTTTTCCCACATATCAATAATTCTGACAACGTGGGGGGCGGAGCTTGCTCGAATCGGAGATGGCCACTTAGCTCCCGGGCTCTGTCGAGCCGGCCAATTATTCTGAATTATCCTGCGTTCCCTCAGCCGCTGTTATCACGCTTAACAGCTGCGAGGGCTAATTAGGTCGGTCACCTGCTGTCCAACCGCGGAGGCTGCCGGACACGCACACAAGGAGATTTCCGGTGGGGCTGGTCGGAGGCGAAGAAGGCCGCTGAGCACCGGCCTCGCGCTGCTTGGAGCCCAGACGACGTGGCCGTGCGTGCGGCTGCAGCCGGATGGTGAGGCCGCGGCGGTCGCAACCTCCAACGAAAGCGGACATCGGGGTCGGGAAGTGGATGCAACCCTGCTGCTCCAGCCGTGGGAGCCTCACGATCCGGTGAGGAGCGGTGGATGGCGTCTGGTGGCTGCGAGCTGCTCTGCGTGACGATTTACCAAGATGGCGGGGATCGAGTGTAGTGTAAGGGGAGGAAGAGGATACAGGTAAGGGCTACAGCACGAGCTGCAGCACAGGATACGGACAAGAGATACCTACGGGCCCCGGCGTAAAGGATTATTTGGGGGCAGCAACGTTGATGCCAGACTTGATATGCCGGTGGTGAGCTGCAGGGCTGCCCCCCCCCCCTGCGGAGAGCAGCAACCTGCAGTTGACGCCCTCACTACGGAGGCAGGCCAACAACAGCATAGGGGTCCATGAAGGCGCCAAAATGCTGAGGACGACGGAGACGTGTAGGGGCATAACAGCGTGGCGCCAGCCTTTGTGGAATACACCGAGTGTGTTGGGCGCCGCGGCTCGGCTGGGTAGGCGACAGCGCTGGGATACCCCGGGGACACCTGGCACTTGATGGAGGGTGAGTGAGGAGCACTGACATGGTCTTGGCCCTTCAGCAATAAACTGGGGCTGCGCTGCCCACACGGTGAGATCTTGGGGACTGGCTGCAATCCTGCCGGTGCTGATATCTTCGGTCCTGGTGCTGCCTGTGGGGGCGGTCACTGGCGCCTCTGAGCCCCCCAGCGCTGCGGTGTGCGTGCATGATTGTTTGGCTAGTCCCGGGGTGAGACTGTCAGTTCGCAATTCCTGTGGCGCCGCTGAGTGCATCTGACCGCCACTATGGGGAAGACGGATCATGGGTAATCAAAACTGCCCTTCACGCAGACGCGATCTAAATCACAAGAAGAAGGCGCTGGGAGCGAGAGCGAACGCGTAGCGATGCCGTAAGCAGAGCAGGACCTAAAGAGTATGCTGAAATCTATGGATAAAGGGCTGCAGGACGGCATCACCTCTTTGGGAGTGAAAATTGATGCCCTACCGTATAGAATGGACATAATGGCTGAGAGGCTTGACAAGCACGCTGAGCGTATCGACATGTCGGAGAGAAGGATAATGGAGGTTGAAGAAGCGCAGACGACCATAGACAGGGACCACAAGCAATTGGGCAAGATCCTGCAGGTACTCCAGGACAAGACGGAGGATTTGGAAGCTCGCTCACGTCGCTGCAAAGTACGTATCCTTGGTCTGCCGGAGACTGCACAGACAGGTAGGATGGAGACATTCATTGAACGGATGCTGGTTTCCTTGCTTGGAGCGGAAGTCTTCTCCAACATGTTCATCATTGAGAGGGCACACCGGGCTTGCCCCCCGCCCGAAACCGGGAGCGCCACAGAGGCCGATAATAACTAAGTTCCTCAACTACAGGGACAGGGATGCGGCCTTAAGGGCGGCCAGATAAAACAGACACTGTTGTTTGAGGGGTCGGACATTGCACTATACCCTGATTTTACCGCGAAGGTCCAGGAGGCGGGGAAACACTTCGTCCCGATGAAAGCGCCAACTGCGGGAGCAAGGGCTGGACTACGCTATGCTGTACCCAGCTAAATTGAAAGTAACCAGGAATGACCAGACACACTTTTTCACAGAACCCAAGACTTTGCAGAAGGCGATCAAAGATTGGGCGAAGGAGCGGAGGACAACACCGGAACGAGATCTACTGGACGAAGCAGCGGGGGGCGGACTGGAGGAACAGGACTGAGGGCCGTTACACACAGTGCTTTCCCACGATGGTTGCAAGGTTTGGGGAACACATAAATGCCAGCGGGCGGGCTGGGAGGGGCGGTGGATATTGTGATTTCATTTGACTTTCCTGAATGGTTTATTGCCACCTCCGCCCACACGTGGTAACACCTAGCTGGTTATTTTTTCTTTTTGCATTGGGAGAGGGGGGGAGGAAGGTGGGTGGAGGGGGCTCAAGAGTAGGCTGTTTCGCAACCTAGTTGGGGGAGGTCCGCTGTGGGTGGGAACGTCAGGGGTTAGGGGGTTGGGAAGTTTAAGGTTTATGGCCATGAGGTGCGAGTTCAGATTTTTCGTACAATGCATACTGTGCAGTTGTTCACTGTGTGTAGGATGATGCATGATTTAGCTAGCTATGAGTGATATGCCTGAAGTAGTCTCTGGAAACAATGTGACGGGGAGCCTGAATGCCTTGACGTGGAATGTAAGGGGCCTGAACGACCATAGGAAACTTCAGAAGGTTCTGAATTATCTGGCTAGACACCACATTGACTTAGCTTTACTACAGGAAACACACCTCTCTGAGAACAGCTCTAGGTTACAGGCTAGGGGGCTGAGAGGGCAGATTAACGCCGCTGGCTTTACGACCCATGCCCGGGGGGTACTCACATGGGTCAACCCTAAGTCGGATTACTCCCTCAGTCAGGTGGCGGCTGACCCGGAAGGCAGATTTGTTATATCTAAACTGGCTGGGAAGGGACTGGAGGTATTGGTAGTTAACGTCTATGGGCCTAACTATGACAGCCCAGAGTTCTATGTACAATTAGCTGGAATTGCCCGGGAGACTCCCAGTCGGGCTGTGCTGTGGGGCGGAGATTTCAACATGATCAGATGCCCTGACTTGGACCGCTCTAGTGGCCCGGACAGATGCCCTGCAAAAGCTGCTAGGGAATTGGATAGGATACTTATCAGTGAGGACTTGGCGGATGTCTGGCGCAGTCTGCACCCAGAGCAGGGAGGGTACACTCATTATTCAGCCTTTCACAACATACACACGCGCATTGATTATTGGCTAACAACGCCGGGGATGCTGTCTCGGGTCCGCAAGTGCCAAGTACTGCCCCGCACCCTCTCCGATCAGTCACCTATCTTATTATGCTTTTTGTTGCCGCGGAGGGCCCCTCCCCCATTCACATGGAGATTTCCACCGTACGCGCTCCTAAAACCGGTCTTCCGGGAAGAGTTACACGAAGCAATTGAGACATACTTTGACACTAATATAGGCTCGGTGGATAGTTTTCAAACGGTCTGGGAGGCGTTTAAAGTCTATGTTAGAGGCGTAGCCATGAGTAAACATTCCGGAATACTACGCTCGATACGCCGGAGGCTTGCGAGCCTAGAGCGACAGTTGGCGGATTGTGAGGGCCGCCTTTTGACAGAGGATGCCGCAGACACAAGGGAAGAAATGAAGGGGCTGCTAGAAGAATATCAGGAAGAGGCGAGCGCAGAGGTTAGGCATCTGGGGAAGTACGCTATAGTGCGAACTTATGGGGAGCAAGACCGGCCGGGGAGGGTCCTGGCAAACATGGTGAAACAACAGAAGATGAGAGTGACGATTGCGGCAGTTAAATCAAAAGAAGGGTCACTTATCACGGAGGAAGAGGGGATAGCGAAACGGTTCCTAGAATACTACTCCGAATTATATGCGTCGTGTAGCAAGGAGGAGGTTATGGACTATTTGGAACATATTCAACTTCCGTTCCCCACGAACACGCAGCGGGAGTTTTTGATGCTTCCTTTAGAGCTCGATGAGATACGTGAAGCACTTGGTGGGATGAAGACGGGCAGAGCGCCAGACACTGATGGTTTAACAGTCGAGTTCTACAAAACATATTTAGACTACTGCTTCCACACCTCTCTGCATTCCTTACAGATATGATTGAGTCTGGGCAGATACCAAGGTCGATGAGGGAAGCGCTTATTGTAGCCATTCCCAAGCCTGATAAGCCTACTGATGAGTGCAGCGCTTACCGACTGTTGGACCTGGCCCTTTTGGCAGGTTCACCCCGAAACTTTTTGCTTTTTCCTAGCCTGTTTCTGGAACCTGGTGTTGGTGATTTTAGGCCTTTGCGCACTTTTTCACTGTGGTACAGTGTAAAGTGCGTGTGCTCTCTGTGTATGTGTGGTGAGTGACCTGCCCTCCCATATGAATGAATGGGGAATATGTATGCCCATGGTAGTTCCTGATGTGTGGGGAGTGCAGGGTCGAGTTTGGTATGTACGAACTCGTGATTGAATGCTGCGTAATGATGTATGCAGCATGAATGTGTCTATGGCGGAAGTGCCACTTTTAGAAGTTGGCATATTTGTGTAATTTGTGTCTGGCGTGTGATTGGCTGGGGAGCCTGGCCCAGGAGTGCCTGGGCCTGCTTGTGGATTGACTGTCTGGTTTGAGGGTGGCAGGGGCTGGGGAGCCCCAGGAGGTTGTCTGAGTCAGCCCGTGGATGAAAGGCTGCATCTGCTGCCAGGGAAGTGGGAGGAGATGGCACCTAGGAGTGAATAGGGCTGTGCCTGCCTGCCACAATGCTGGCTCCACCTCTTGCTGGGCGACTGTCGCCTATGCCCCTCACCCTGAAAGGAGTTCCCTATAAACAGTTCTAGCTGGTTCTCACACTGCCTGCACCCTTTAGACAAAGGATTTTACAGTATAAAAAAGGGCTGTGTCTCCTTACAATTTGTTCTTGTTTCTGACTTGAATCCTACCAGGGGCGTGCTGCTGCTTGGGCCCAGGGGAATCCCTGGGCCCTGCCCAGCCCCTGGATACCTGATGGACTTGTCCTGTGATGTCCTGCATTCCTTGGAGGACTTTGTGCCTGGACTTTTTGCTTCTTTAGCGCTAGGAGCGCTTTACTTTCACTGTTAAGCGCTGGGAGCGCTTTATTCCTGCTTTAAGCGCCTGTAAGAGCTTTATGGTTACTTCGGGACCTTGGTTGGTCCAATAGCGCTGGAGAGCACTTCGTTGGGGGCCCGATCGAGTACCCACCTCGTTTTATTATTTTAAAGAAGCCGGTGCCCACCCGGCATTTGCCTCCAATTCACCGCTGCTGCCCGGGGCTTGAAATCGCCAGAAGAACCGAAGAAGCCGCGCTCTAATTGGCGGGCTGCCGGAGGCTCGTCTTCTGAGCCGCGAGGTGATTGGGCCGCTGTTGGGGGCTCGGCGGGCCGCGCTGCCATGGGCTGCCCACCGGAAGGAGAGAGACGCGTCATCACCGGGGCTCCAGTGAGGGAGTGAGAGCCCCGGTCTGCCGAGTAGAGCCCGCGCTGGAAGGCCGGGTGCCACGAGAGAGAGAGAGGAGGTCGGGAGCCCACCCCGCCTCCTCGAGCCCAGGGAAGCCATGCTGTGTCCTTCCGGTCTCCCGTGAGGAGAGGGAGACCGGAGATGCCCGCCGCCGAGGGAGGGAGATCGGAGATGTCTGTGTGCCCGCCCGCCTGCCAGCGTGAAGAGACTGGCTCCAGAGACGGCAGCGCGACACTGCTGCCCTGCCTAGCGGAGACTGCTCCCTGCACCTGGAGAGCCCGGTAAGTGTGGGGCTCTCCGTAGTAGTGGTGCCGGGGGGGAGATGGAGTCAGAGCGGCCCCGTGTGCTCAGTGGGCCGCTCCAACATGGCGAGAGTTGGTCCCGTGGCTAGTAGGCCCGGGACTGTCCCACTTTAGGGAGATTTTGTCAGTGGGGCACATTATTGATTTAAGAGCCTGCGAGGCTCAGAGGGGCCTTACTTGTCTTTGAGCCTAGTGAAAGGCTCCGGGGGCATTTTTGTTTGGTTAAAGCCCAGAGAGGCTCCGCAGTGCCACAGTTGATTTACGAGCCCAGCGAGGCTCGAGGTGCCATTGTTTGCAGAGCCTGAGGGCTCCATGGGCCATATTTGTTTAAGAGCCTGTGTGGCTCCAACGTTTGGGGGCACGTGATATGCCCAGAGCCTGTGTGGCTCCAGCAGTGGGTGCAGTTTGCGCCTAAGGGTCAGTGAGGGCCCAGTCGCAGTTTTTTGATGATTTCCAGCTGCCCAGCAATTAGTGGGCAGCTGCACCATTTAGGACTTGGGATGTTCCCAGGTGCCCAGCAAGTAGTGGGCACCTGCACCGTTTAGGCCCCTGACTTTTGGACTACAGGGCGCCCTAGCCCCAACAAGGCCAGTTGGCCTAGGGACTGCCACAGGTAGTGGCTTATGTAAGGTTTTGCGCAATTGTGTGGTTTTTCCTTGCACCTCTGAATATTTTAGGCATCATGTGTTTTTGCACTATTGAGTTGTGTTTTCTTTCCTGGCACCTCTGAATGTTTTTTTACGCATCATGTGTCTTCCTGGATTTTACACCTCTGAATGTTTTATGCATCATGTGTTTTCTTTCCTTACACCTCTGAATGTTTTAGGCATCATGTGTTTTCTTTCCTTACACCTCTGAATGTTTTATGCATCATGTGTTTACCTTTTTCCCTACACCGCTGAATGTGTTTTTGATGCATCATGTGTAATGTGTTCTTGCTTCTACCCCTAAATGTATTTTATTCTTAGGTGGTTGTGTTTTGCCTAGTATAGTTTATACTAGAGAGGTTATGTGTCCATGCGTGATCTAGGCCTATGGTTATTAGTATTGCGTAGTTTGTACCTACCTTTACCAGTAGTTACTGGTTGTGATTTATAACTGTTATTTTGTGCTACAGTGATTTTATATCCTTTATTCTAATTTCTGACAGTATTTCTATTTCTAACAGTGTTGATTCTGGCAGTGGCCCATGTGGCCCTGTCCTGTAAATAATCCCTTATGAATATTGCCCGTGCCAGTTGGCCCAATGTACTTGTGTGATTTCTATCTGATGTGATTTTGACAATACAGAAGTTATTTTTATATAACCTTGTGTGGAGTTCCTTTTGTGGTGTGCCTTGGATGTTGTTGCTGTTGAGTGCTGGCGCAAATGCTTTACACATTGCCTCCGAGTTTAGCCTTACTGCTCGTGCCAAGCTACCAAGGGGGTGAGCAGGGGTTATCTTGGCGTGTGACTCCCATACCCTGACTAGAATGGTGGTTTCTGCTTGGCTTTGGCGTCAGCCTTAGCCTACCAGAAATAGCCAGTTCTAACATTGTTGGTCAGCGGTGCGGATTTGGACTTGTGTTTACGCAGTGCCACAGCGACAACTGGCTACATTACAAAACTCTGCATTTTTCAGATAGTCACATGTTTGGGATTATTGTTTATGATTTTGTTTTTCCTCAAGAGTGTCATTTTCAAATGGTGTTCCTGCGCTTTAAGTTTAGTGGCAGATGAGAAAATGACAGGGCGGGACGCCAGTAGAGGGGGAGGTTCCCATAGATTAGGAATCCCTTGCTGGGTCCAGTGGCCAATCCTGTTCCTGTCCCTGTGTGGGTAGATGGAAGAGAGGGAGTGTGGAGGAGAAATGGCTTGCTTGGGAGGGTGGTTATCCCCTGAGTGTAGTGTGTGTGTCTGGATTCCCCAGTATGGTAGGATCCAGTGGTGGCAGCTAAAATATGTCCAGTGCGTGAAGTCCCATTCCCAGTTCCCAGAGTATGGTGCCTGGTGCTCAGTAAGAGGGGTACAGGTTCAGAGTCAGGGGCAGTGAGGAACTGTCTCACCAGTCTGGAGGGGGAGTGTGCGGATGAGTGGTGTGTTGAACTGGAGGAGTTGGTGTGAGTTTTTTTTTTAAAGGAGCTTGCACAGGAGGTGTACCTCTAGTGGTGTGCAGGAGGTCCTGCAGAGGCACTGGATAAGAAGGTGGATTTCTGGTGGTGTGCTAGATGTCTTGCAGAGACATTAGGGAGTGATTCTAAAAGTAGTGGCTTGTGTATCTGATGATCCTGTGTAGGTGAAGAGGTTCATGTGTAGCCCAGCTAGGTGCCATTAGGATGGTAGGGGTGTAGGGGCTCACGTCCTGTCTCAGTGGAGGCGGAGTGAGTGTGGGACGGTGTGTCCCACGTTGGCCCGAAACCCTATCTCAGGGCCTGGAGGGTTCCCTAAGGGAGCGCCAGGTCAGGGGCCTAGGCTGTACATACAGGTCATTTGAGGAGGATCTTCCTGTGTCTAGAGGACGGGGAGTGTCTGTAACCAGAACTCCGGCGGTCTTGGTGTTGAGGGGTACCGCTCCTAAGTGGAGGGTGCAGAACTCTGGAAGGGGTGCAGAGGGACGGTGTACTTCTGACCCCGGTGCAACCTGAGAGTTTAGATCCTAGGTTGGGAGATTAGGAAACTTCCAGGTCAAGAAGGAATCTCTGCCAAGGTAGATCAGCTGAAGATACTGAGGGGGCTGCCCTTGCTGTGTGTGCTGGGGCTCACCAGCAGTTTGTTGTTTCCACTAAGGTAGAGGAAAGGGGACTTTGCTGTGTGCTGTGTCCCCCCCCCACCTGCTTGAAGAGGGACTGGGCTGTGTGCTTTGTACCTCAGAAGTGAAATAGTTTCCAGATCCCAGGTGGTAGACCAGTTGATGGAGTGAGGTCCTGATCTGGTGACAGAGTTGTGTTCCGGTGAGTGCTTCCCTGTGAGGGTGCGGAAACCCAGAAGTAGAGGTAGGGTAGGGCATTCTTGCCCGTGACCTCTGGTCAGCCTGTGGGTGTGGTCCCTAGGTTGAAGGATCAGTGGTAGTTGTAGCTACACTGAGAGGGAGAGTGGAGAATGGCTATTGTGTGCCAGGGGTTACTGCCCCCCACTCTGTGAAGTGGTTAGGACCTGTGACATTTGGATGGCCTAGGGCCTGGTCCTGGCCGTGGACGACTAGGGAGTGCCAGTGGGGTATCCTAGTTGAGACAGAGAGTTCTTGTTGGAGGAAACCATGTGGGTTCAGAGTGGCGAAAAACCGGAGGGTGTCCCTGCCGTGCGGGCCCGTGTCCGTGTTTTGTCGCCCAAAGCAAGGAAGCCCATCAGTGGAGTGATTGGTCTACCCTGCGTTTTGGCTGGAAGGGGGTTGTGTTGGCCTTTTTGGCAGGTTCACCCCGAAACTTTTTGCTTTTTCCTAGCCTGTTTCTGGAACCTGGTGTTGGTGATTTTAGGCCTTTGCGCACTTTTTCACTGTGGTACAGTGTAAAGTGCGTGTGCTCTCTGTGTATGTGTGGTGAGTGACCTGCCCTCCCATAGGAATGAATGGGGAATATGTATGCCCATGGTAGTTCCTGATGTGTGGGGAGTGCAGGGTCGAGTTTGGTATGTACGAACTCGTGAGATTGAATGCTGCGTAATGATGTATGCAGCATGAATGTGTCTAGTGCGGAAATGCCACTTTTAGAAGTTGGCATATTTGTGTAATTTGTGTCTGGCGTGTGATTGGCTGGTGAGCCTGGCCCAGGAGTGCCTGGGCCTGCTTGTGGATTGACTGTCTGGTTTGAGGGTGGCAGGGGCTGGGGAGCCCCAGGAGGTTGTCTGAGTCAGCCCGTGGATGAAAGGCTGCATCTGCTGCCAGGGAAGTGGGAGGAGATGGCACCTAGGAGTGAATAGGGCTGTGCCTGCCTGCCACAATGCTGGCTCCACCTCCTGCTGGGCGACTGTCGCCTATGCCCCTCACCCTGAAAGGAGTTCCATATAACCATTTCTAGCTGGTTCTCACACTGCCTGCACCCTTTAGACAAAGGATTTTACAGTATAAAAAGGGGCTGTGTCCCCTTACAATTTGTTCTTGTTTCTGACTTGAATCCTACCAGGGGCGTACTGCTGCTTGGGCCTAGGGGAATCCCTGGGCCCTGCCCAGCCCCTGGATACCTGATGGACTTGTCCTGTGATGTCCTGCATTCCTTGGAGGACTTTGTGCCTGGACTTTTTGCTTCTTTAGCGCTGGGAGCTCTTTACTTTCACTGTTAAGCGCTGGAAGCGCTTTATTCCTGCTTTAAGCGCCTGTGAGCGCTTTATGGTTACTTCGGGACCTTGGTTGGTCCTATAGCGCTGGAGAGCACTTTGTTGGGGGCCCGATCGAGTACCCACCTCGTTTTATTATTTTAAAGAAGCCGGTGCCCTCCCAGCATTTGCCTCCAATTCACCGCCGCTGCCCGGGGCTTGAAATCGCCAGAAGAACCGAAGAAGCCGCGCTCTAATTGGCGGGCTGCGGGAGGCTCGTCCTCTGAGCCGCGAGGTGATTGGGCCGCTGTTGGGGGCTCGGCTCGGTGGGCCGCGCTGCCATTGGCTGCCCACCGGAAGGAGAGAGACGCGTCATCACCGGGGCTCCAGTGAGGGAGTGAGAGCCCCGGTCTGCCGAGTAGAGCCCGCGCTGGAAGGCCGGGTGCCACGAGAGAGAGAGAGAGGAGGTCGGGAGCCCACCCCGCCTCCTCGAGCCCAGGGAGGCCATGCTGTGTCCTTCCGGTCTCCTGTGAGGAGAGGGAGACCGGAGATGCCTGCCGCCGAGGGAGATCGGAGATGTCTGTGTGCCCGCCCGCCTGCCAGCGTGAAGAGACCGGCTCCAGAGACGGCAGTGCGACACTGCTGCCCTGCCTAGCGGAGACTGCTCCCTGCACCTGGAGAGCCCGGTAAGTGTGGGGCTCTCCGTAGTAGTGGTGCCGGGGGGGAGATGGAGTCAGAGCGGCCCCGTGTGCTCAGTGGGCCGCTCTAACATGGCGAGAGTTGGTCCCGTGGCTAGTAGGCCCGGGACTGTCCCACTTTAGGGAGATTTTGTCAGTGGGGCACATTATTGATTTAAGAGCCTGCGAGGCTCAAAGGGGCCTTACTTGTCTTTGAGCCTAGTGAAAGGCTCCGGGGCCATTTTTGTTTGGTTAAAGCCCAGAGAGGCTCCGCAGTGCCACAGTTGATTTACAAGCCTAGCGAGGCTCGAGGTGCCATTGTTTGCAGAGCCTGAGGGCTCCATGGGCCATATTTGTTTAAGAGCCTGTGTGGCTCCAACGTTTGGGGGCACGTGATATGCCCAGAGCCTGTGTGGCTCCAGCAGTGGGTGCAGTTTGCGCCTAAGGGTCAGTGAGGGCCCTGTCGCAGTTTTTTGATGATTCCCAGCTGCCCAGCAATTAGTGGGCAGCTGCACCATTTAGGACTTGGGATGTTCCCAGGTGCCCAGCAAGTAGTGGGCACCTGCACCGTTTAGGCCCCTGACTTTTGGACCACAGGGCGCCCTAGCCCCAACAGCTAGTGGCTTATGTAAGGTTTTGCGCAATTGTGTGGTTTTTCCTTGCACCTCTGAATGTTTTAGGCATCATGTGTTTTTGCGCTATTGAGTTGTGTTTTCTTTCCTGGCACCTCTGAATGTTTTTAACGCATCATGTGTCTTCCTGGATTTTACACCTCTGAATGTTTTATGCATCATGTGTTTTCTTTCCTTACACCTCTGAATGTTTTATGCATCATGTATTTACCTTTTTCCCTACACCGCTGAATGTGTTTTTGATGCATCATGTGTAATGTGTTCTTGCTTCTACCCCTAAATGTATTTTATTCTTAGGTGGTTGTGTTTTGCCTAGTATAGTTTATACTAGAGAGGTTATGTGTCCATGCGTGATCTAGGCCTATGGTTATTAGTATTGCGTAGTGTGTACCTACCTTTACCAGTAGTTACTGGTTGTGATTTATAACTGTTATTTTGTGCTACAGTGATTTTATATCCTTTATTCTAATTTCTGACAGTATTTCTATTTCTAAAAGTGTTGATTTTGACAGTGGCCCATGTGTCCCTGTCCTGTAAATAATCCCTTATGAATATTGCCCGTGCCAGTTGGCCCAATGTACATGTGTGATTTCTATCTGATGTGATTTTGACAATACAGAAGTTATTTTTATTTAACCTTGTGTGGAGTTCCTTTTGTGGTGTGCCTTGGATGTTGTTGCTGTTGTGTGCTGGCGCAAATGCTTTACACATTGCCTCCGAGTTTAGCCTTACTGCTCGTGCCAAGCTACCAAGGGGGTGAGCAGGGGTTATCTTGGCGTGTGACTCCCATACCCTGACTAGAATGGTGGTTTATGCTTGGCTTTGGCGTCAGCCTTAGCCTACCAGAAATAGCCAGTTCTAACAACGATCATTGTCTCTCCTCAACAGAGACACACAAATATATGCTAAGGTCCTGGAGACCCATCTAGCCCTACTGGTTGCTCCAGAGCAAGCGGGGTTCGTTGCGGGCAGAAATCTCGCCTACAATTTACAGACAGTATTTGGGGCTATCCAGCATACGAGGCCGGATTCGAAGGCGATGGCGGTCTTCTTCGACTCTGAGGAATGGTCTTTAATGAGGGCGGTACTCGCAAGACTGGGGCTTGGCCCAATATTCTTGCAGATGATCTCGGTGCTATATAATGGCCCGTCTGCCCTCATCAGAATCGGCAGCAATATCACCGAACCTATCAAGATTCGAAGGGGTACCCTTGTCTCCCACACTGTACGCTTTGGTCGCGGAACCGCTGGCGTGCGCTATGCGCGAATATCACTCGCACCGGGGTCTCAACTTTCCCACCTACAAACTGGTAATAACAACGTATGCGGATGACACACTTCTTTACGTCCGGGAGCCTGAGACGAATCTAGCTCCGCTGTTACGAGAGGTGGTGCGGTTTGGGGCTCTCTCGGGATTGAAGGTGAACTGGGACAAGTCACTTGCGTTCCCTCTCACTGAAACCACAGAGCAATTTGAGATGGAATACCATTGCGGTGGACCACAGATTCCGTACGGTACCTGGGAATACGTCTGCACACTGATGCTGAAATGGTATTCCGCAAGAACTATGGCAGGGCTATAGATAGATTGGAAGATAACGTAGAAAAGTGAATCGGGCTGCCTCTCTCCCTCCTGGGAAGGATCTCAATATTGAAAATGATCATATTACCCAGGTTGCTGTTTCTGTTCACAAATATCCCGATGGTGCTCCCTAGGTGTTTTTTTTCGCGGCTTACGTCACTAATGATTAAACTGGCATGGGCCAGTAAACAGGCAAGAGTTCAGTGGAAGGTTCTGGTTCTACCGTACCAGCTAGGCGGCCTGGGCGCTCCTGACTTTGAATTATACTACCGTGTTGCACAGGGGGCACACCTGCATCAATGGGTGCACAATAGGGAGAAAGCACCATATATTAAGCTGGCAAGACTCTTTGCCGCCCCATTGCCGCTGCCGGCGGCCGCCTTTGACGCGGTGGACAGACGCACAGGATTGCTCGATTCTTTAAATTCACCCAGACATGCCTGGCATGCAATTTTGCACTACCATGCTGGGGTGCTATTATATGCACCACTGAGGCCCATCAAATGGATGGTAAGGCTGGCCCCGTGTAGAGACAAAGGCGTTATAGAGGCCATAAAAGCCCTAGATGTATGTACGGCGGGAGATATGTTCATCGGCGGGACCCTAAAAACAATGAATGATGTCGAAGCACAGGAGTTGCGACCTGCTGTGCTGCAGCGATTTCAATTCTATAGACTGAGAGAGGCGTGGCGCGAACAGCTTGGGGATGAACTGCAGGAACCCCCAGAACTGAAAGAGCTCACTTATGTCATTAATACGGAAGAGCCGAAAAAAATGGTATCCACTATCTATATGATAACTATGTCGGAACGGGCAGCTGGATATAACAAGGCGCGACTATATTGGCAACGTGACTTGGATACGCAAATAACTGACGAAACGTGGCGTTACTGTTGCTCCAACACGAGGTCCGTTTTCCTGAACGACAGACATAGGCTTGTGCACTTCAAGTTCCTCAACAGAGTTTACCACACACCGGAAAGGCTACACAGGTTTGGGCTTCGTGACAATGCAACTTGTGATTGATGCAATACATCAGACGCGGGGTTATTCACCTTGCTTGGGAATGCCCGGGTGCCCAGCTTTATTGGGGGACGGTGTTTCAGGAGCTGAGTAATGTCATACAGGGCGAGATAGTCCCATCACCGCTTCTAGCACTGCTAGGCTATTCAAAGCCATTACCTAAGGCGCAGCGCAGGATTGTAGACTTGGGGCTGCTATTGGCGAAAAGGCGGGTGGCGATGTGTTGGATGAGGGGGCCCCTCCCTAAGACAGAGCAGTGGCTGGGGGATTTAACACACTGTTGCACGCAATCAGAAAATTACAGTGAACTTCTACCCCCAAGGAGCAGGCCCAAGAACTTCTGGGAATTATTCTTTGATTACAGATGCAGACAAGAAGCGGAGAACACAGGGGGAGCAGAAGAGAATCCCGCGGGGGAGGAAGAGAGGGACACGGTGGCAGGCTGAGCAGGTTCCCCACCATAGACACAGAGTACATACATGCGACTCGTATCATAGTATGGGGCTCAACTCTAGCTGGCTAGGTATTAGTATAGATTACCAAAGGGCTTGTAGCACAGGGACACAAAATCTGCAGTAAAATCACGTGCCTGGCTGTGACTGTCGCTTTCGGCGGTTCCGGGGTTCTGAGATTTGCTTTTTGAAGTCTTCAATATAAAATGGCTACTAGCCCTGCCTTCTGAATTCTATGAAACTGAGAAACAAAGTGAAACCAATGATGCGTGTGGAATTGTGAAACTTGGAAGAAATGGAAACTAAAACTAGCGCCAATAGCACCATGAAACACACGTAACCAACACGTCAGCTCTGATGCAAGCGCTCGCCGTGCTCTGTAAGCCCCGTACTTTTCGGATTGAGGGGCGTGTTTTTCGAGGAGAGAAAGAAACTAAAAAAACACGTCCCTCGATCCGAAAAGGACGGGGCTTACAGCGAGACAATGATATCACAGAGACCTCTTCTCCAATGGCTGGCCGCCCTTTAGGGAGCCAGCCAATGGAGAAGAGAGGCGGGTTTAAACCTCGCTACTCTGGAGACATAAGATCTCGCAAGCGAGACTGCGCATGCGCAGCCTATGCTAGCCGAGACCTACAAACAGAGAATGGATATGAAGGGTCTGTCAAGACTTTCATCTCCTGTTCAAGTCACTAGAGTGAGCTAAGGATCAACTCCCCTCGGTCATAGAGGGTGGTGGAACAAGAGAGGTCTAGTTTATCTCTCTGACATGCAAGCGACAACCTTGATGAAATTATCTGAAGAAGAGTTGGATCAATGTGATTGGTCTGAGTGGTTGCAGAGCCCGCAGGAGGTGTCTGTTCCTCCTTTTTCATCAGGTTTGTCCTCAATGGGGTGTGATGAAACATCATGTCCAGGGGAGGTTGGTGTGAGGGATGCTGTCAGTACCACGGTCCTGAGAGATATGGGAAGTTGCAAAAGAAAGACACCTTGAAGGTTCAATGACTGTGTTCATTCTAAAATTGCTGTAAGATGTAATGAGCTTTTGAAATAGCTGGGAAAAGACATTGTGTAAAGTGGTGTATGCATGTTTGCTATCACCATGTGTTGTTATGAAACCACTTGAATGTTTCTTGCTTATTGTACTTCGCACTTAAGATACAACATAGGTTTTAAGTCTATGCATAGTTTTAGGTTTTATTTTAATTTTAGATTTCATTACTACAATATGTTGCCTGAAGTAAAAAAAGAATTAAAAAAGAGGGAAATGGTGTAGTTTTGAACCTACTCGCGGGGTAGTATTGTATGCCCTCATGGCATCTCTGTGCACGATGATGTTATGTTTGTGTTTAAGATGCATTCTATGTTCAAGAGTTGAATGGTATCTGCAAGGTCCTTTGCAACATTAGTCAGTTGCTGGATGCTCCTGGCTGTTGTATTGTACACCCTCGTGAACCTCGTTGTCAGATTCTGGATGTACCTCGCAGATACCATTCGACCACTGAACACAGAATGCCTCTTAAACACAAACACAGCATCCTGTGTACAGAGATCAACGCCGTCTCCTCCTTGTGCTTCAACACCCTCTGCATCCTTTGCAAGACCTTCAAGTGGATCCCCGCCGAATCCAGAAAGACAGTCACCCACGCACTAATTACCAGCAGACTGGACTACGGAAACGTCCTCTAGCCGGAATCAACAAATCCCTGATCCTGAAACTCCAGACCATCCAGAACACCGCCCACAGGCTCATCCTCGGCATCACACGATATGAACAAATCGCCCAGTCCCTACGACACCTCCACTGGCTCCCCATCGAGAAGAGTACCCTTGAAGCTACTCACTGACGCCTACAAATCCCTCCACAACACCGGACCCCAATACGTCAATGGAAGAGTCTCCTTCCACGCACCCAAGAGAAACCTCCGCTCCGCCGACCTCACCCTCGCCGAAACCTCGCGCATAGGCAGAGCCAGAACGGATGGAAGAGCCTACTCTCACTTCGCACGAACTTTCGCTCAACATCAGACGTTCCCCAACTCTGCACACTTTCAGGAAGAACCTCAAGACCTGGCTCTTCGGCTGAATCGGAGCTGCACAACCTCCACCCCCCCTCCTCCACAGTGCCTTGAGACCCTCAAGGGTGTTTAGCGAGCTTCACCATTCCCTCATTGATTTATTGAGAGATGGAACAAGGGTGTAAGATACTAAGCCACGACTGGATATTTGCTCTTACCCACTGCATGGAGGCAGAAAGAGTGTTCTACCAGGCAAGGGGCTGCCGAGGGAAGTTTTGCAGAATATGAGGAGCGTGGATGGAATTCTACAAACTGGAATAAGAGTCCTGACGGCCCCCAATACGCCTTTGGGGATGGGAGACATGCAAGTTGAGGAGCCAGACCATAAGACAGAAGAATTGAGTCATGAGGTCAAGTAGGGGGCGCACACTGAGAGAAATTACACTGATGGAAGAGGCAATACCTGTACTTGTAAAGTGTGGGACTTATCCCACACTATAATAGAGACTACAGGCCTTATTACAAAGTCCACCCGACACCGTTTCAGTGTTGGAACCGTCCGATCGTAGGTCAGCGCTTCCGACCTCTTAATTACAATGAAACCGCACATGGTGCGGTCGAAAACTCCCAGTTCTCTATAGGGAGCTGGAGCTGCGAGCGATTTCCACCCGCAGACAAGCTCCTACAGAGAAATGGGAGTTTGGGTAAATCCCTGCACCGTGTTGGAGGCACCATGACGGTACAGGGATTTACAGGGGTGCATCATAGGTGCCCCCAGGCTCCCAACCGGAGGCCGCAAAGGCATGCCAAAGTCGCTCTCCGACATGCTTTTCATGTCAATAAGCCCGACTTGAAAAGTTTGGGGGAAACAGACAAGGTAATCCCAACAGAAGAAACGCCGTCCTTAAGGGATTACGTACCGGTTCTGACAGGCTGATGGGCTCCTTGAGTCTGTCTGAAGCCAGCTGGAATGACCGGCTGATTTGACTTCCGACCGCCTACGTTGTAATTAGGTGGTCGGAAGTCAAACATTAGATGTCAGTCAGAAAGTCTCCAACTTGTGGTCGCAGACTTTCCATTCAACACCCAAATGAGGCCCTACAGGTCAATGGCGTATTGTTTTTGTACAACAGAAGGTGGTATGTTTTGAGTTGTTGAATAAAGCAATTAAAATGTATACAAAAAAATAACATTGGGGAAAATACTAATTTTTGGGTGAGGAAATAGCAGCACGTTTGTTCTTCTAAATCTTCTGCCACAAATTTTGGGGATAGTGCATTGGGGGGGTGCATTTACTATTTCATCTCCAGTCCCGCAAACACCTGGGAGAGTGCATGCTCTCATTCATTTCAGGGGGATGGATTACAACTGTAAAAATATTTTAGAGTTAGTATTCAGGCATTACACCTTACTCTATGCAAAATTATTCAACTTTAAAGATTTAGATTGAAAGCAAAACCAAGAACATGGCAGCTGAAGTTTCTCCACTTCTTCACCTGAAAAGGTCAGTTTAGGCCCACTTGCACGCAACACTTTTTTTAAATAATTCTTTTTACTAACAATTCAACAAAAGAAAGGCATCAGGTGACTTGGCCAATTACACATATGTCAATATACAGATCCATACTTCAAACAATACATACAAGATGGTGATCAAGGGATCACAGGGACTCCTGCGCCTCCTCTTCTTCCAGACAGATCGGGGGCGTACAGATGTAACCAAGGTAGCAATTCCACTCTGCCCAGACCGTATCCCACTTTTTGGGACAACCTCTGGAAACGTAGACCGACCTCTCCCTGAACATGCACCACTACATGTCCTCTGCCCATTTCCCAACCCGGGGTGGCTGTCTAGCTCCCCACAACTGAACAACGTTGTGCTCGGCTACCATGCATGCTAAAGTTACCCACTGTCTCTTTTACACACACACAGATCCGTGGGTTCCCAAACATTTAAAATACACCTACGAGCCTCTGGCCGTATCTCCAGCCCCAGGACGTCCCGTAGTCTATAATGGATCTACCCAATAGGTCTGCACCTCCCTACAGTGCCACAAAAATATGCATGAAAGTTCCAAGTTCTCCGCACCCCCTGCAACATTCCCCCCTCTCTGATCTACCCATACGAACCAGACGAGGCCCTGTGACATATGACCTGTGAAGAATCTTTAACTGCACTAATCTGAGCCTCATCTGTATTGCCACTACACGTGGAGAGGAGAATGCCTCCCGCCAATCCTCGTCTAACTCCATCCCATCTGCACTCCATTGATTGTGTCCTGATTAGCACCAGCGGGTCCTCCATATTATTGATGAGTTTTTTTATATATTAAGGAGATGGTCTTCTCTGGGAGAAGACCATCTAACACCCGGTCTTCAAGGGGGAAGCGTCAGGAAGGTGCGTGCCTCTGGGGATGAGCGTAAGTAATGCATGTCTGATCTGGAGAGAACGGAAGTGCTCCCTATCATGAAGGTGATATTGCTGCTTGAGGGAATCAATCGTGTGAACTGTGTCTTTCCCCCAGACGTCCTTGATCTGTGTAAACCCGATGAGCTCCCATTTGACGAACCCCTTGGACTTCCATAGGCTTCCTAGTCTCACCGAGCTCAATAATGGGGTGGCAAGTGTTAGTCTCCCCTCCCACCTGAGATATCTATTGGCCGCGTGCCACACCTATACTGCATGTGCCGTAGGACCTGCGAGGGTAAACCGGCCCGGTCTGGCATACAGTGCCCTGGTGAAATCAACCCCCCGGAACCTGCCAGCGGTCTGTAGCATACCCGGGGTCCACTCGGGCCCCGTATGTGACCGCCGCCAACTGGGAGGCCCAGTAATATTTCCGTAGGTCCGCCAACCCTATCCCCCATCATACCAGGGGAGGGTGAGCTTGGAGAAGGCTATACAGGGCTTACCATTCCAAAGAAGCTGCCTCTGGAGGGCCTCTATTTCCTTGAAATAGGACGCCGGTACGAGGTCCATAGCGTTCTGGAGCGTGTATAGGAATCGGGGAAGAGCCATCATCTTGAAGAGCACTGCTCTGCCCAGAAGGGAGAGTGGAAGTACCCGCCATCGCGCCATGTCTCCTTTAAATCGAGTCATAGGGGGACCCAAATTGTTAGCATAACGTAATTTCGGGTCAAGTGTGACATAGATACCGAGGTACCAAAACCCTATTGGTTCGATTTGTATCGGGGAGGTGTCTGGGATCACCGGCGGATCGCCTCAAAGGACAAAAAGCACTGATTTCGACCAGTTAATTTGCACACAACACTTAACTTCATAGAGGGTAGCAGAAAAAGGTGATTGAGATGTTCCTGAATTTGTCAATACTTGAATTAGTTCCCATCTCCTATATTCAGTTTGCCTTGACAGGTCCAGCTGCATCAGCACTTGCACTTTCTTGCCACTAATGACTTACAAGAGATTCTCAAAATACTTAAAGTGTTGAGTAGTAAGCAAAGCTGGCTAACACCTGATGGCTCTTTTCCATGCTTTGACCATACACATAGCTTGGCTCTCCACGTATTGATTGGAAATTCTACTGGAGATAAACACAGGTCTGACCTTCGTATTTCTTTCAATGAGGTTTTTTAGTGGTGTTCAGTAGCTAAATCAGGCCTACATTATAAGGCTGATGGGGGCAAGGTGGGGTTAAGTGGTGCTATTTGATCTGAACTTTTATTTCTGATTGTTTGATACCACAAAAGGGATTTACATCAACTGTTTCCTGAATAGAAAAACCTACCACTACCATTTTCTCCATCTATTTAGATAACAGGCCAGCTTCTCATGCCCCAAGAGACAAACTGTATGGAGCTAAAGATCTATGGTGGCCTAATGGATTTCCCTCATAAGGAAAGGATGGTGTGCTTAGTGAACTATGCTCTTACGAGCTGTCGAGTGGAGTGCATAAATACCCTCTTATGGCCTTCCAAGCAAAGCCAGCTCAGGAAGTTTATCCATACCTTGACCTTGGATCTGAAAGATGGCAAGAAATACTTTGTCCCAGAATCACAAAAAAAGAGGGCTAGACCACATGATGTGCAGGAGGGTATCAGAGTCCCAGCACATCCACCAGCAAGCATCAAAGTGAGCGGGATCAATGACTTGATTCCAGAAAAATATTAGTTTATACAGACTTTCCCTGCCTTGAGTAGGATGTGCAAAGTTATTGGTGTGGAGTAAGATTTCCTACCATTGTTTAGAATCCTGCGAGATGTTGAGATCGTTTTCCCATTGCGTTCGGAAGGATGCTTTGCATGTGGTGTTGGGGATTTGAGGTTCTAAAGATCTGGGAGACCAGACACTTGGTCAACGTAAGGTGTTGGAGGAATTTTTCAAAGGGTCTTAATGGTGCCAGCCTTTTTGGGAGGTAGTGCAACCCAATGCCCGATTTGGAAGTAGTGGAAGTGTTCAGATTCAGGGATCCTATAGTCGTGCTTGATAGCCTCTAAGGACTTCAGAGCACCATATGTGTTGAAATCTCTATGCCGGAAACCTTCAGACTTGAAAGTCACAAGTAGACATGCCAGGTGTGACATTTTTTGCATGCAGCAGAACCCCACACAGCGGGCATTGCCTGAGTAACGGGGGAGACGTACAATAACTGGTCTTGCATACTTTTGGAGACCCATGGTACTTCACCGAAAGGTCAAAAAGCCAGACTTTGGTCACTATAACACCACTGCTTATCTGTTTCTCCTTGAAACTGTTCAATCAAGTAGCGTAATTGTGAGGCTTGACAGTAGAGAGTGAGATTTGGAACCCCACAGCCTACTCTCCCTGGTATGTTGCATGCTTAACTTTGCGGCAAATCCTGATCGGCCACCCTTCCATACGTAATTTATAGAAATCGAAAGTAGGCGGGAGATGTCTTCTCTCCTAAGAGGAAGGGGCATGGCTTGGAATAAATATGGAATGTGAGGTAGCAAGGCATTTTGAGTGCAGATATGCGGCCTACCCAGGAAAGGGAAGGATTCCTCTGTGCTGCAATGAGCATCTGACCTCATGCATAAGAAGGTGGAAGTTAGTTTTTGTGCAGGTTTAAAGGTTAGGTGTCAATTGAATACCCAAATACTGAAGAGAGTCGGTCGACCAGCAAAATGGAATAACAGAGTTTAACATGTCGGCCAATACAGGCTCTCCCATTAGGACTAGACCCTCGGATTTAGTCACATTTACCTGGAGGCCTGCCACTCTTCAAAAATCCTCCAACAGAGAGGTAAGGGCCTGAAGTGAGTTTCTGAGCCCAGTGAGGTTAAGAAGGAGGTCATCCACAAAAGTAAACACTTTACAGGGTTTGCGGTAGAATGGGATACCATGCATTTGTGGGTGGTCTCTAATCTGAAGGAGGGGGTTCTAGGAAAATGTCAAACAGGAGTGGGGACCAGGGACACTCTTGCCACGTGCCCCTATGTATAGATATGGGGTTCAAAGCCTGGCCATTAACTCTGATACGACCTGTGGGAGCAGTATAAAGAGCTGAGATCCAGCCATGGAATCAGTCACACAGGCCAAACTTCTGCAAGACATCAAAGAGCATACCTCAAGCCACAGTATCAAACGTTTTTACTGCATCAAGGGATACGAGGATTGCCCCTCTACCCTTTTTCTTGGCTAAATTAATCAAGTGTAAGACACTTTTTGGTTTTGTCACTGGTAGCTCTGAGGACATAACCACTCTGGTGAAATGGATCAAGTCAGGAAGAACACCGGCCAATCTATTGGCCAGTAGTTTGGCCAAAAGGTTAAGGTCCAAGTTGCGCAAAGAGACTGAGTGATAGGAAGGGCAAACTGCCATATCCTTTCCGGTTCAGGGATCAATGCAATAGAGGCCTCAGTCAGGCTGTGGGTGGCACACTGGTTGCTGGTTAAATCAATAAAAAGAGCGATTAGGATGGAAAGAAAGTGAAGAGCAAATCTCTTGTGGAATAGTGCGGTAATTCCACCTGGTACTGGGGCTTTAGTAGGCTTAACTGGGTTACTGGCCCCCAGTACCTCTGTAGCAATAATAGGTTCATTGAGTTTTGCTGCAGATATTGTGGAGAAGCAAGGGAGAGGGGTGGAATCTAAATAGGTGCGCCTTGTGGCTCCAAAGTCTGATGTGCTGCATACAAAGAATGGAAGGCATGGAGTTTACTTTCAGTTGCAGTTTGTGAGGTGCCCTTGCTGTCTTTGATCTCCCCATTAAGTTTCCAAGTCTGTTATGACAGAAGTCGTTCCTTAACATGCTGCTCGGTTTGTTGCCACCCTCATTAAAACGATCCAGAGTCTGGTGAGGATGTAATTGTCCCTATTAAATTACAGTGTGTGGAGTTGAACTCTCACCGCAAGCACCTTCTGCCACAGTTTATTGGAGGAAGTGCACTTGTGCTGCTGTTTGAGGTCCATCAGCTCTTTAGCCAGGTTGGTGCTTTAAGTTCGTCCATTAGTTTGAGGAGTGCAGCTTCCTGTATAAAGGTTGACCAAATAACTGCCTTATGAGCATCCCGTACTACCTGTTTGTCCATTTCCCTCGTGTCATTGAGGTTAGATATTCCATGAGTGTCTCCCAAACCTCAGCTAGTACCACCGGATCCCAGAGGAGGGAAGCATTCAGCCATCAGAAGTGCCTGGGTGAAGTTCAATCCCAATGAAGAGCAATGGGTACAGGGCCATGATCTGAAAGATTCTAGACTAGGTCAGCCTGCAAGAGAGAGTGCTTGAATCTTGTTTCTAAAAAGAGAACATCAATTTGGGCTTAAGTGCGAATGTGAAAGGGTGTTGTTTGTACCATGCATCTGTTAGGCTTAGGTCAGTGAGCCATGCTTGTACCTCAGGAGATTACGTGGGGGTCCCACCATGATGCCGCTATGATTTATCTTGTGTTGTACTGAGGGCCATATTAAAGTCTCCTCCAATTAACAAAGGGCCCACGCGAGGGCCATAATGTTCTGCAATGTACCCTTATGAATGAATCTTGGTCTGAGTTAGGGCATAGACAGAAGCTATATAGACTGGCTGGGTGTCCCAAAAGCCATTGACCATCACCCACCAGCCATTTTTATCCGCTTTAGGATTCTGTTAAGTGAAACATGTGAGTGTAGCAATAAGAATCGCCACTCCCATTTTTTTAAGCATGAAGATCTATGGTATTGGAGTGAGAACTTAAGTACATGTAGTCAACGTGCATCCGCCCTCAAGAAATGGGATTTCCTGAGGTAGGCAGACCGCAGCACCGATCGAGTATATTTCTCCCAAGATACCCAGTCACTGGGAGGTTTAATGAGGCTTGAAATTTTATATGTCAAAACCTTTATCGTTGGAGGATCAGTTATCATTGAAGAGTGATAGTGTTGGCAAATGTGCTATTCTCTTCCCAGGCCTAGACCTGAAGTGTAGCGGTAGTGGAGGGTGATCTCCTGAGCCTACCCTCCAACTTTCACCCCTAATCCCAAATGTGTAGAACAAAATTATGTATAAAACAAAGAGAGAGAATGAAAGAAAACAAACTACCCTCATTAAAATCTGATATTATTCTCTATTCTCTACAATGGAAAGGGTCAGAGTGTGGCTCATAGCTATGTAGACAACGGTACAATCCCTGGTACCCCACCCCGTCTGAAGAGAAATCAAAAAGGTGATGCAGGACCAACAGAGAAAGGTTGACATGGATTGATGGGAACTACCATTACTTACCTGCCGCCACCGCCGAGAGTCACACCACGCCAGCAGTCCAGTCAAGGAAGCCGCCCACCACCGAGAGTCACACCGGGTACAGCAAACCGCGCCGCCGCTCCGGGAGGACCACAACTCCCGGCAGGCACCGCGGCGGCGCGACGGAGTGACGCGGAACGCGCCAGTAGGGCGCAGGGCGCAGCGACAGCCCGATAAAGGGAGAAGGAGACCGGCAAAGCGGGGGGAACTACCATTACTTACCTGCCGCCACCGCCGAGAGTCACACCACGCCAGCAGTCCAGTCAAGGAAGCCGCCCACCACCGAGAGTCACACCGGGTACAGCAAACCGCGCCGCCGCTCCGGGAGGACCACAACTCCCGGCAGGCACCGCGGCGGCGCGACGGAGTGACGCGGAACGCGCCAGCAGGGCGCAGGGCGCAGCGACAGCCCGATAAAGGGAGAAGGAGACCGGCAAAGCGGGGGGAACTACCATTACTTACCTGCCGCCACCGCCGAGAGTCACACCACGCCAGCAGTCCAGTCAAGGAAGCCGCCCACCACCGAGAGTCACACCGGGTACAGCAAACCGCGCCGCCGCTCCGGGAGGACCACAACTCCCGGCAGGCACCGCGGCGGCGCGACGGAGTGACGCGGAACGCGCCAGCAGGGCGCAGGGCGCAGCGACAGCCCGATAAAGGGAGAAGGAGACCGGCAAAGCGGGGGGGAACTACCATTACTTACCTGCCGCCACCGCCGAGAGTCACACCACGCCAGCAGTCCAGTCAAGGAAGCCGCCCACCACCGAGAGTCACACCGGGTACAGCAAACCGCGCCGCCGCTCCGGGAGGACCACAACTCCCGGCAGGCACCGCGGCGGCGCGACGGAGTGACGCGGAACGCGCCAGCAGGGCGCAGGGCGCAGCGACAGCCTGATAAAGGGAGAAGGAGACCGGCAAAGCGGGGGGAACTACCATTACTTACCTGCCGCCACCGCCGAGAGTCACACCACGCCAGCAGTCCAGTCAAGGAAGCCGCCCACCACCGAGAGTCACACCGGGTACAGCAAACCGCGCCGCCGCTCCGGGAGGACCACAACTCCCGGCAGGCACCGCGGCGGCGCGACGGAGTGACGCGGAACGCGCCAGCAGGGCGCAGGGCGCAGCGACAGCCCGATAAAGGGAGAAGGAGACCGGCAAAGCGGGGGGAACTACCATTACTTACCTGCCGCCACCGCCGAGAGTCACACCACGCCAGCAGTCCAGTCAAGGAAGCCGCCCACCACCGAGAGTCACACCGGGTACAGCAAACCGCGCCGCCGCTCCGGGAGGACCACAACTCCCGGCAGGCACCGCGGCGGCGCGACGGAGTGACGCGGAACGCGCCAGCAGGGCGCAGGGCGCAGCGACAGCCCGATAAAGGGAGAAGGAGACCCGCGTCGCGGGACGCGAGCGGGACGCCCGGGGCGAAGCCCGGGCAAAGGGCGGGCCCTCTTAGGCCCTCAGAGGCCCGAGGAGCCTGGCCTGTGCCAGACACCCTGCCCGGTTGCAAGTAGCCAAAGGACATCGAGACTGCATAACTGTAAGTTGGCTAATTCCTGCTGTAACATACCATTGTGAGCCCCTGAGTTCCTGTTGTACTGAGATTGGTACTGGATATTGGCCATAAGCATTTTCTGCTGTACAGTGGGCTATTTTTCGGGCTTGCCATGACCCACCCACAGACCAGAAGCATGGCAGCCGCTGGGGCAAAAAAACTAACTGGTACCTTAGATGATTTTATAGTACGCACAAATGCCCTTATTGATGAAGGGATCATACTGATGGATAGAAGGGTGTCTCAAGACTTAGCTATGGCAAAGCGTTCCTCTCTGGGCCATATTGCACTAGCTTGCACACCTAATAATGTATCCGCTCCAAAAACACTTGTAATGGTACATAAGGACCAGGGTTGTTACTTACCAGCCTCGCAGGAAGGTCTGGAGGCAACCCCAAATCTCTCCTTGTTGCTGGAAAATGGCCCGGCTGCAACCGAGAATGAAACTACAGCTAGTACCCTAATTGAAAGGGGGAGGAAGGAGGGGGCAATCCCTAAACAAAAGCCCATTAAAACGACCACTCAAAAAGGGAAAAACCCCCAGATTAGTAAAACCCATGACCCAACTCAGTTGGTTCCGATTCCGCTGAATGTGAGCACCAACCTAGATGCTCACTCCAATATTAATGATACTGCAGGTGGGCCCCGGGCAAGTGTGGGTATAACACGAAGTCTGCCAGAGGAAACCATCTTGGATAGTAGCTTGGAGGGGATCTTGGAACTAAGTGGGGTAGTTGACAATCAAGCTGGAGGGGGTGAGGACAGTAGTAGCCTAAGCATGGTTAATAATGATATCTTTGCTATGCTAAAAACTCTCTTAGAACCTATAGAGGTTAGGCTACGATGTCTGGAAAAAATACTAACTAACATCCATAAAGATATTAGTGCCCCTAGCTTCGACTCGAACAATAAAGTTCCACAAAATAAACAAACTATGAACAAACCACCCATAGCTGCTAAAAGCGATGTTACCACTAATCCACCTCCAAAACCCACCACTAATCCACCCCCAAAACCCACACTAACATCTAAAAACCCAACCACAGCTGACAAAGTAGTGCCACCCACACAAACTCCCAAGGATAAAGTTAATGCTGAAAAAAGGGAGACACGTAGAAACATACATCTACCACCAGAAGCCTCTCCATATGTTGTGGTCCTTACTGGAGTCCCCCAACCTGATAATAAATCAAATGAAAATAATGGGGGACTTGTAAATAAAACAATACATTGGTTAAATGATAATTACCCTCTCCCACCAGCCTTTAAAAGTAACATCCTTATGGTCGAAAGGGCTCCTTGGGTGGGGTATAATAATAATAAAAAAAGGACACACGGTGATTGCGTGGTGATAACATTTGAGAATCCTCGCACCGCAGAATTTATTACATCGAGGCCCCCAAGAAATTATGGTTTGTCTATTGTGGCTAGGTCACTATCCTACTTTTACCCTAAGGGTGAACAACCGGATAATAGGTGGAGCTGGACCAGGGACAAACGACACCATGGTGGTAATACTGGTCAGGCTTTTGATAATAACTACCACAACACACAGTGGAATGGGAGGCATGAAGATGGTTGGAACACTGTGAAACACAAAGGGAGGCCTCCTTATTTTTATCCACAAGGTTGTGACCCTGAATGGACAGGCAATCTGCAATTTCCTTCATTTTTTCCGTGTTATAACCGGTTTGATTGCTTGGAAGCAGTGGACTGACTCCCCAAGAACAAGGAAGATGTCCGGCTGTTTAACAATCCTGTGGGCTTGGGTTCTATAAGTTGTCTAGGGTCTGAGGAAACCCCAGAAATACAGGTGGGGGATGAGTCTATACAAGGGAGCCTGGTCAGAAGTCTAGGGGATACCCTAGATATTTCACCTGTAGGAAAAGATTACTGTAAGGTGCTCTTTTGGAACGTGGCTGGGTTAAAACAAAAGATTACCAATCCAACCTGGGATGAGGCCATTACCAACGTGGGAATATTAGCCCTTCAAGAAACTTGGGCCACCACGCCGATACATCTTAATGGCTACAAAACTTACTTTACCCCGGCGGTGGGTGGAGTACACGGGAGACCTAAGGGGGGGTTGATTGTATACATATCTAATCTCCTAGTATACGATAAAATTTCTTTTTCCCCTGGATCTAGTTACTATCAAAAAATAGTGATACATACAAGGAAGGGTCCAAAGGTGGTTCTTTTTAATTTTTACAATAACTGTTCAGATAGCATGATTAAGGACGTACTTGACACACTAACTTCAGAAATGCAAGACGAACTTGATAAGAGCAAGAGGGCTGAAGTTATGTTATTATGGGGGGGTGATTTTAATTGCACTCTCTGCAAAAAGGGCCAAAAGGGTATCTGTGGTTTAATGCTGGAACAAGATGTCAATTTGACGCATTTTGAACATACCCTACTAGGCGACTCACTAAATGAGATGATTTTTAATTTTAACTTTGGGTTTTCAAATGAGTTAGCACATCATACAACGACATTTGCCCCAACTTTTGTTGGGCGGGGTGCCTCATCTATTATTGATTTTAGTTTATGTACATTTAGCTCCGCGAGCAGATTGATCAGAGCAAACATCATGGACTTACCACTGAGTGATCATCTGCCACAAGTATTAATAATGGAGAACCTATTTGCTGTAGTCGATACTAGAGAATGTCCGAACCAAATGGTCCAGGACGTGAGGTTGGGTGCCCAAAATGGCTACAACCTTAAATGGAGCAGACTGGTCCCGGATGATTTCCAGCATAAAATATTGAGTAAATGCATGAGTAGTTTCTTGATCTGTCTAGATGAACACGCAGAGAACCGTGATATAATAACACATTTTAATATCATCTCTAGTATAATTAAGGAAGCTTTGCGGGTTGAAAGGAAAAATTCCCTAAAGTCCAATAGGAAATGGTTTGATAGGAATTGCACTAGAGCCTTGACAAAGCTTAGACATGCAATTCATAAAAGACCACGGGACGTAATCCTAATTAGAATTGCAAGGAAGGTCTATAATTCAGCATTGAAGGACAGGAAGGCCTCGATAAAAAGGGAGGCTTGGGACAACCTATGCGCTGCCTCAAAATCAAAGGATCCGGCTGCTTTTTGGAGGGTCATTAATACCCCCCTTTTACATGAACAAAAAGCACGCATGGAAATTGCCATCTCAGAAGATGAGTGGGTGGCTCATTTTTCCTCCCTTTATAAGGTTGTGGAACTAACCCCTGAAACAGACCAGGATGCGGGGTTGCTAAATTTAGATACATCCAGAACTTTAATTGTAACCCTTCCTGAAGTTACAGCAAGCTTGAAGGCGACTAAGGGGGGCAAGGCAGCAGGACCAGACGGTATTCCAGCCGACCTCTATAAGGCTAACATCGAACTATGGGGGCCACTGTTGGTTCAGCTCTTCAATGCCGCTCTGGTAAATAGCCCAATTCCTACCTGGTTTACATCGGTAATAGTCCCAATCTTTAAGAAAGGGGACAGGCTAAATTGTACTTGCTATAGGCCAATTTCCTTATTGGACTCCTCTATAAAAATTTTGGGGAGAGTGATTTTAGCTAAATTGCAAAGCTGGGCGGAGGATAATGGGGTGTTAAGCGATTTCCAATTTGGGTTCCAAAAGGGTTTAGGGACCATAGAGCAAGGTTTGAACCTTTTCACCTTGCAACAGAAGTATATAAAGGTTAAAAAACAACGTCTATACCTCACTTTTGTTGATTTAACATCAGCTTTTGACTGTGTGTCACACACTAAATTATGGTCAATTATGGCCGAATTGGGGGTAGACAACGCCATTATATGCTTCCTGAGAGAGCTTTATTCTGGGGCCACTGCTAGTGTCAGATACGGGAATAATGGCGAATGCAGCAGACAATTTGGGATTGGTCGGGGTGTGCGCCAAGGGTGCGTCTTAGCCCCCTTTCTATTTTTGTTATATATAAATGGAATGGAGAAGCACCTCGTACAGGAGGGCAGAGACATGCCTATGGTGAGAGGTAGGCCTGTCCCTGCACTGATGTACGCTGATGATGCTGTTTTGATGGCACGCACACCAATGGCTTTACAAACTTTGGTTACAGCCTTTAACACTTTTATGCTTGGTTTAGATTTGAAAATCAATTGTTCTAAAACTTTATCAATGTATTGTGGGTCCAGAACAAGCAAGCACGTGAAGCCAATTTTTATAAACTCCAATCCCCTAGAAAGGACCCCTACCTTCCCATATCTGGGGATATTGTTCCATGAAAGTGGCTCATGGACTACAGCAATTCATGCTAGATCTTTGTTATTTTCTAAGACCATTATGGCCCTAAAATGCTTTATGAAAAAATTAGGTAAAAAACCCATAAAGGAGATTTTAACTGTTTATAATGCAACCTGTATATCTGTAGCTACCTATGGTGCAGGATTATGGGGGTATTCAAATATCAGTGCGATTCAGATCTTGGAAAACAAGTTTCTATGCCACATTCTGTCCGTACCCCAAAGTACTGCAACGATGATATGCCATGCTGAATTGGGAACACCTTATGTTACCGATACCATTAAAATTCAGCCAGTCCTCCTTTGGCATAGGGTTTGGACAAATGATGAATGTGTTGTCAATCGGGCTATTTTAGAGGATATTATGGCATTGGACAATATCAGTGATTTTAAATGGTTAGGCTACGTCAGAAACTTTCTTGAAAAAATAAGTTGCCTCCAATACTTTGAGGACCCACAATCAATGGAACATATACCTAGAAGAGATTTGAAAAATCTGTGTATGGCGTACCTCAAGGAAAAGAGACACATAGAAGAGGCGAGAAAAAAGACTGTTTCTATCCACCAGGACATTCTATGTGGAGAAAAATTGCAGCCATATCTTTCATTGTACATGTCCAATCATGAACGTTATCTTTTGACCCGTTTTAGATTGAATATTGTCTTTAGGACATTATCGTTCCCCGTGATGAATTGTTGGTCGAAGGATTTATGTCTTTGTCCATGCGATGATGTATCCCAACAATCCGATATACACATATTATTCTTTTGTAAATTTTATACTCTTCCTCGAAAGAAACTTATCATCCCTATCCTCAAGGATTTAAAAGTATATAGATGCCGCCTAGCATTCACAGAGTGCCAGAAAATGGAAACTGTTTTTATGGTTGCCTCAATTGCAGAATTTTTAAAATTAGTTTTTAAGTGCCGTAAATCAATTCAAACAGATTGATCGTTTTTATTGTATTCATGAATTCAATTCTGTTGTTTTTCTTTTCTTTTTCGTGATTTTTAAAAAGTTCATTCTACCTCTTGTAAATTGTACCTTTCATGCTACTTTCATGGTTATCTTGTTTTTTAACCGAATAAAGTATTTTTGAATCTTGAATCTTGACATGGATTGATAAAAGGGGAGCTTCACCGAAAAGATCCATCACTTAGTCACTGTCCTGGGAATAAGCAGCAGAGCGACATAGGTGTTCCCAGATCTGAACCTCCCTTGTTTTTATTTCTTCGAGGCTGGGCCTGTTCCACCTTGATCATTTGGGAAGTGTGCTCCACTCAGACTCTGGGACCTCTGCATTCCTCACACTCTAGGAGCACCATCCTACACAGTCTCCTCAGGCAGATCCAGGATCTGCTTTGCTTCTGTGAGTGAGGTATTTGTATGTGTTAATTCCTCTTATGGAAAGAAGATGACAATGGGTGTTATGAGTGATGAGAAAGTGCGTACATGTTGTTTACTCAGCTCAGAAAATTTATATGCAGGTAGTACAGAGGAGTGCTTCCCTTACTAGGATCAATATGAAAATTGGTCAGCCAAGTTGACCTTGATGGGAGAAAGGACAATTGCTTGTTCATGTATTGCTTAGTAGGAATGCATTGTCTTGAGGATACCACAGGTGGAAATAATGCTTGCCTAAATCCTTGTAGGGGATGTGGTGTGTTTGAAACACATCATACAGATTTGTGAGCCAATGTGTTAATCCTATAAGAGAACTACAATTACTTATTCAGATGTAACGACGTAGGAATGCATTGAGGTGAGGGCAACCAGTTTGGTGCCACCTTTTGAAGCAAATTTTGCTTGCTCTGACAAATATCATAGAGGTAGTGTAGTGGGGTGCTCTCTTTATTAGGATCAATGTGAGCCAATATGGTCTCATGGGAGAAAGGATGGGTATTTATTTGCCTATAGCTCAGTATGACTGCATTGGCTGGTGGGTGGCACAGTGGACACATGTTCTGGTAGAAACATTGCTTGGCTCAGGCTAAATCCTTGTGCATCTTGTAGGGGTGTGTGGCATGTTGGAAAAACTAAATACATAGCTGTGAGCCAATGTAATTTTCCTATAGGAGAACTGAAATTATGCAAAATTGCATAGGAATATATTGAGGTGAGGGCACTACATTTGGTGCCATCTGTTGTGACAAGTATTGCTCTGCTCAGACAATTTTAATACAAGTACTATAAAAGGATGCTCCCTTTATTATAATCTGAAAATTGATGAGCCAATTTGATCTTGATGAAGGAAAGGATGGTTACTTATTCATCTATAATGTAAAGGGAATGCATTGGCTTCAAAGTGGCACAACGGGCGCTAGAGTAAACATTGGATGGCTCAGGCTAATTCTTATGGAGCTTTTAGGGGGGTGGTGTGTGTTTGAAAAACAGCATACATATTTGTGAGTCATTCATTTTTTTTCATTTAAAATCTTTGTTTGATCTATTAGAAAAAGATCATAAAAGCACAAATGCATCATGTCAAATCATTAAAAAGACCATAAAACAATTTACAATCATAAAATGTTTGGGTAACCTTTACAGTAATTCAAGTCAATGTGTTTTCCTATAACTGAACTACAATTACTTTTTCGGATGTCAGTCCACAGTAATGCTTTGATGTGGGGGCACCAGTTTGGTGCCACATATTGAGGCAAATTTTGCCCAGCTCAGGCAATTTACATACAGGTAGTGTAGAGGGATGCTCTATTTATTAGGATCAGAATGAAAATCAGTGAGCCAAGTTGATCTTCATGGGAGAAAGGATGGCTATTTATTTGCCTAGAACACCATAAGAATGCATTGGCTGGGGGGTGGCACAGCAGACCCATGCCTTGGATGGAAACGTTGCTTGACTCAGGCTAAATCCTTATAGACCTTGTAGAGGGTTATGGAATCTTTGAGATACAAAAAACATATTTGTGAACCAATGTGATTTTCCTATAATAGGTTCGCAATAATTTATTTGGGCATAATGCATAGGAATAAATTGAGGTAAGGGCACCCTATTAAGTGCCATCTGTTGTTACAAATTCTGTTTAACAATTTGCATAGAGGTAATATAGAGGGATGTTCCATTTATTACAATCAATATTAAGATTTGTTAATCCAGTTGATCTTGATGGGAGAAAGAATAGTTACTTATTTGTTTATAACTCTATAGGAATGTTGTGACTTGAGGGTGGCACAGTCGGCGCAGGTGGGAACATTGCTTGGCTCAGTCCAAGTCGTTATAGAGCTTGTAGGGGATGTGGTGTGCTTGGAATATTTGTGGGTCAATGTATATTTCCTACAGGAAAAGTATGAGTACTTATTTGGAGATAACTGCTCAGGGTTGCATTGAGATCAGTGCGACCCATATGGCGATCCCAAATTATGATCGGCTAGACAATTTACTTACAGGTATTGTAAAGGGGTAGTCCATTTCTTAAGATAAATATAATTTTGAGGGTGGTAAAGTAGTCCCATGTTTTGGTGGAAAGGTTGTTTGTGGAAGACTAAATCCTAATAGACGCAATAGTGGTATGTGTTGTGATGGAAAGAAAATGTATTCATATTATGGCAATGCAAAGTCTGATAAAATAAAGTTTGCTGAACTGTGTAGGTGGTATTTTATATAAAATGTTGCCTGTAAATAAAATGCTGGCCGATTAAGAGGCTAACTTCAACTTGTGCATAACATGTTGGCCGAATAAGAAGCTAACTTTAGCCTGCTGCTCATCTGTTTTTTGTTTAAAATGGATTGTGTGTGTTGTTATTGGAATGTTGTTTTGTTGGATTGGGGGAGATATGTAATATGCAACCCGTGTGGTGGGGAGAATATGAAGAGTGATGGAATACACAATGTGAAGCATGGTAATCCATCTTCATGTGGAATGTATGAGGTGGTTTGAAGATGGATGTTGACTTAAGACTGTGGGGTCTGTCTCCTTTTTTGTGGCCTATACGCTTTGCACTTATGAACCTTGATACAATAAAGAACCTGAAAAATGCATTGTGTCTGGGCTGCTTTATTACAATTGTTTTGAGTGATTTAAACTCTAAATGAGATCGTTTAAAAATCTAAATGATAATTTTCTATTGTCCTTCTTGCTGCATTAACAGTGTTTATAACCTTTTGCTTAAAATATCTAATCCAATATGAATAATTCTGCGCATTGGAATAATATATTCAGCAGTGTAGACGTAGGACTGAGGTTATCTAGGTCTCTACTGACTATATTAGACTTAAGGTTTGCCAGCTAGCTCAGAGGTCACTAGAAACTTTCTCGAATAAACGAGGAGGAGTTTAACCTCCCTGGATAGACAAGAAGGGATTCGCTTCTGACAACCATAAAACATGACAACTTTGCTCTCCCTGAATAAGAGTGTATCTCTAGAGTTGTGTGAAAACAATAGACAGCTATTTCACTCAGTCAAATGTGCGTACTTAGTTTCACCAGAATGCAGAGAAAAGAGAGACGGGCGTTTTCAATAAAAGGTGTTATTTATTGAGCAGTCTTCTTCCTCATACAAGAGAAATGAATTGCCACGATTGTAATACTCATGGTAAAGTGCGTACAGTAAAAGGAGGATTATAAAATAATACTGTAAAAGCATGGATATGGTTTCTTAGCCATATGATACTTTAAAATAGATAAAATATATACATACATATATACATTGACTAATCGTACTCAACTGGTGCTTCTAAATACGCCTACCCCGGTGTACCTGACCTAAGCCTAATACGTGGGAAGGAGTAAGTAAGTAGCAGTTTAAGTTAAGTTGGTTTTGCCAAGTACCTGACTCAAGAATTCTCTGTAAGGGTTTAGTCAGTTCCGTACCTGGGTAATAGAAAGCAGGAGGTCTTGTATCTCTTTCTCAGGACTCGATATCCCAGTAACCCGCAAAGGTATCTGGAAACACCGGAGCTGGATTTCTCGGCAGGAGAAAAGACAGCGTCTCTCTCAGTGCGTCAAGGAGGAGGGGCAGCGTCCGTGGGCTCTCGCATCAGCTGGGCTCTCAGGCAAGTAGCTTGGCTGCTCTGCTCCAGAGTCACCACCGTGTGTTTGTTTAAGGCAACGTTGGTATATTTATACCTGAAAGGTGCCTGGGTTTGACGTAAGGTTGGACATAAGACGTCAATAAAGATGTCACTAAGAACTGGCCGTTCTTACAGTGCTTTACAGGAGTTCTAGGACGAAATCAAAACAAAAGCAAGGGGGATTTCCCAGGTTGCTGGAGGCTTGGTTTTGTTTAGAGAACTCGGTGTGCTTACTAGGGGGCTGGAGAAGTAGCCTTGCTTAATGTGACAGTATGTGCTACGACTGAATTATGGATATGATTATTATGCCGTTGTATGGATATTATTGATTATAACCGGACAAGGGCATAAATTAGGAATATCGATTCAGGTTCCTAGATAAAACACTACACCCACTCCACGAATTAATGTCCATCATTACTAAAACTTAAGCAATAGTAAACATAAAAGGTGCATGTGTATACCAACCCACCCCAAAATACATTTTTGCATTTGATATGGTGTATGCGAAATACATGAAAATGATTATAGGTACTGTACACTTTTCAAGCAGTGTAATCATTCATTAAAAAGGATGCATATATATATCGGCATGAATGATTTGCGAAATTTACACATGAAATGGCTCTCAATACAGAAAAAAGGGTTGAGACTATTCCATCACATATAAATACTGTTGCTGTAAATGTGCTAGAGGCTGACGTGATATATTATCTTTAGAGTGCCTAAAATAGAAGCTCTGTTCTCTAAGAATAGTTCTACTTCAAGCAGAGTACATGTGCCAGGGAAAAGGTAAATATTTTGGAATCGGGAAAAAAATAAATAATAATTTCGCTTTCAGGGGAGAGAGAAAAAATATAGTTCCAAATATGTTCAGTAGCTTTTGTTTATCAAAGCCGAAGGCCGAATTCAGAGTTCAGGGAACGCTGTGTACTAGTTTGCTTAAAAGTTATTCTTTCTGTTCAGGGGAAAACATCATTTCAGACAGACTTTCAAAAAAGTGGTTTACCGCTTCAGGTGAAAGTTCGACCAAGTTGGAAAATGCCGCAACAGTGCAGTCGTGAGCATGATTGCTATCATCGATGACAGGATCAGCAGTGCTCACAGAAGGTCGTACCTGGGTGATGTTGCTCTCATCTCGTACTTCACTACCCTTTAATCGCAGTGGTGAAGTCTCAACGAATGCCGTCATCAGGATTGGTAACCGCTGGGGACAACACGATGCATGAGCCGTTACCGGACTTAGCAAAGTATCTGTATCCAATGGTACTGCTGATTGTAGTGTAAGACAGACGTCCAACACGCATTCTTCTCCGCATAGCATACGTCGAAGCACAGGTAAGATACAATTCTGCCAGATGCGTCTGAATGAAAGAAACCAGGTCATATTCAGATCTGTTAGCCGGGCTAATCCAAGGACTTTAGTTATGCGGTCCCGATAGCGTATAGCTAGGATCGTTTCTTCCATCATTGCTGGAGTCTTGTCTGCGTTTTGGCTTGCCATAACGAAGCAGAAGTATCAAAAATAAAATGCCTGCTACGAGTCCCAACAGGAGTGGTAGGCCGCCAAATACAGAATGAACAAAATTAGGAAAAATGCCCAGAACTGTTGTGAAGGGTGTTAACAGTCCCGAAAAATTGTCTTAAATACATGTGGGATACCGCCAGTATCAGACATATTTAGGATTTGGCTTAACATTTCTGCGAAATGTAGGGGGCAATTTGCTGATAAAAGGTTATGTATCTCTGCAGTTGTCCTTGCGACTTGCAGATCATACGTTTCTTTTGATGACGTCAAGGGCACAGTTGTCTGTAAAAGAACAGACTTCATTCTGCTTAAAGTATCAATTCGAATAGAAGAGATATTCAAAAATGGCCAAATATTTGCCTCCCTGTCTGGAGTGCTGTTTGGAAACAATACTTGCATACAGCAAGTGACCATGGAACTAACGCTAACTAGATAAGCTTTTCCTGGCACCATGCCACAACATCTGTGGTCCACTATTAGAATATAGCACCCGTTAGAAAGCCGTCTAAAGAATGGCTCTATTCGAGTTGCAGGTGTGCCATGCTGGTGACATGAAAGGTTATTTGAAGTCCCCTCACAGGCCCCATGCAGGTTAATACCTTGACACAGAAGTATACCACTTAGTGATCTTTTACAATTATTACCACTGAGAAATACATTCTGTTCCTTTTCACTATAACGTGTGTGTGTAAGGTAATTTCCATGATGACTTAATGTACCCTTTACCCAACCTTTCATACTGGCCTGCTGGTATATATTCTTGACAGAATTTAAATTTGAAAGTTGTTATCGGAATAGTTATTATTCCGTGTATTATCCATTCAATGACAGGTCGTTCTGACATTGTCAATGGTAATCTCTCAAGTTTTTCAATGCTCAGAATTGTATATTCCGCTCCTTTCTGTGCCAAGCTGAATTGTGTATCAGTAGGGTTAAAGATAGAGAATAATGACGTTGTGTTGATTAAACGCCAAGGCACGTAGCCTGAACGCAGATTTTGTAACGTCCAGCCTAGCTGTACAATAGAACGTAATTGGGACTGACCATGTTGTAACATTAGCAAGTCCTGCTCTATTATATCTATAGCAGATCATACAATACTGACCAGTGAATATATTCTGGAAGACAGAGTCATTAACCCATTGTCCACAACAGAAAGTGATTTTTCCAAATTAATACGGTCAATTTCCCGTATTTTTTCTGCTGTTTCAATTTGCGTTTCTTTCCAAGCTTCGTTGTAAGCTGCATATATACCGGGCGCTATGAAACGTTTTTGACGCTGTTTGCGTGGTCCCATTATGAAATCACGCAAGTCAGCACCGTCTTTAAGTAAAGTCAAGTGTTGCTTAATTTCTGCCAGTGTGGATTTCTGTAGCCATTCGAGGCAGAGTTTTCCTACACTGTATGTTGTAACTATCCCTGGATGTTGTCTCTGGGAGTATCTAGGGTCTGGCCTGGTCAATTTGAACCCCTGTATTTTGTTCAGGAATCTATCTTGACAGTTATTTGTGTCTGTGGGCCAGATCAACCATTTTTCCCAATCAGGATGTGTTCTGTTTTGGTTAAAAATATGGGATACGTCTATCTCAACATCTGTTCCCACTGATTATAATTTAAAACATTTCTAGGTTGAGCAGATTTATGCAAATAATGATGTGCAAAATGGTTGTAGCAGTACATTTCTTCATAATTAGATGAACCCTGCAAGTAATCATGTTCTGTAAATTTTGCTGACATTACTAAATCTGACATCATATCATTAATACTTTCAAAGTCCCAATCATCAGAGAATGTGCTCGGTTTTACAAAGTCACTCAATGAAATCTTAAACTGGTGTGGATACTTCAAGAGCTCGACCGGGCCATAAATATCGTAATCTGTTTTGTCCCAAGCTACCCCACCGGGTATTGGATTGGCTGTGACATTCACGGATGATAGTTCTCTTTTCTCGATGTGAGATGACTTGTGTGGCTTTAGGACCAAGGTGATGTTCTGACTTGCTGTGTCCATTGTACTATATTTTCCCTCAATGAATTTTTCTCAAACAAAGAACCATGATGAGCCAAAGCAGGAGGAAAGGGTACACCTAACACAATCCAAAATTCAATCCATGGAGAAATCAGATAGGTTTCTTTGAGTTGATGAAAGAGTTCTGTTACTTTGTTTTTAAAAGATTTCGTTGTTGGCTGTTCTTCAGGCTCGCTTGGATCCTCAGAAAAGTCATCGAAATTGACGAAGTGGCCAGATGCAGTTCTATCAATTGTTGGAATCGCTTCAGGATTTTTATTTGCTTTTGGAATTTTCTTTGTTTCATTAGCATAGTCTGTGGCTACATCGTTGTAGACAGGTGTTTCTTGATGAACTGTTTCAATTTGGGCTTCAAGAGGCACAAGTTCCATGGCATTATTGCATAGTCCCTTTTTAATCACTGCAGGTTTATCAAATGTGATTAGTCTCTCAGTTTGAACCTCTTGGATTGTAGCAAGATTTGGTCTTCTGCTATTTCTTGGGAGTCCACAGGGCCTACTACTTATTATTGGCCACATGATTGTGGTTTTACCAGGTCGATTGATACAACTCGGTTCTCCTTTTTACCAGCAAGGGGCGGTAGTACAACTGATCTTGTTCCGTTGACAGCTAAGACAGGTACTGCTTTTCTGTAAGAAGGCCCAAATTCCTTCTTCACCGCGATCTTCTCTCTGACCAGATCCCCAATCTTTGGAATCCAGACAGGCCTTGCTGGGACAGGTGGTTTCTCTTCAGTGGCTGTTGGCTGCTGTTTTAGCTTTACGTTGCTCCGGTCTTTTCTTGTTTCATTTAAGTCCTGTAAAAAAGCCAAACGATCTTTGATATCAAAGCATTTTTCTTCTACCACTGAAGTCTGACTATCAAGGTCCTGAATGTGCATTCTAGTCCCGAACAATAGTTCATACAAACTGAAACCTTTTAGAGAATTTCTTGGCAGTTTGTTAAGACTACGTTGGACACTTGTTAAATGTTGGACCCACCCATCACCCGTACCTAATACCCTCGCCGTTATAGATTGCTTTATGTCTCGGTTTTTTCTTTCCACAATCCCGTTTCCCTCAGGATGGAAGGGACAAGAGTACCGCAATGCAATGCCCATGCTGGTCATGGCCTCCTTATAAGCTCGAGAGCTAAAAGCAGGACCATGGTCAGAATGTAGCATGCCAATTGCGTATGTGCCGATATAGACTCGCAAATCTTCTATAACAGTTCTGGCGTCAGCCGAGCCCTGGGGCCACATCCAAATGAATCTCGTACAGGAATCCACTGCTACCATGATATATTTATAATTGTCATCCCTTTGTAGGGGACCACAGTGGTCCAAGTAAACACGTGCTAAGGGTTTATCTGAGATTAGAAGGGGCGTCTGTTCTAGTCGTTTCGCTGTTGATACTTTCATTCTTTGACATATTTCACATTCTAGAACATACTTCCTAGTTTGTTTTCTCATGCGTGGCCACCAATATCTCTGATTTAATAACGATACTGTGGCGGAAACACCAGCGTGTGCAGAAGCGAGCCCTTCGTGTGTCGCTGTAATTAGTCCTAACCTGTGTTCCATGTTTGGAATTGCCCTATCCCCCACTCCAGGGATTCGAGCAAATGGAACATTATTTGCATCAGTTATGTATGAGTACTTTACTGGAAAGCCTTTTGGGAGTGATATTATATCATCTTTTACCGTAGCACTGACAGCTTGCAATATATCGCTGTCTATTTTTGTTTTTGACCGGGTGATGGCAGCTACGGAAGCCGTTTGCACAGCTGCCTTCGTCGCCTCATCAGCCAATGAATTCCCCGCAACGTGAACGCCATCACGTTGATGACTCAGTGTATGGATCGCGTGAGTCTTTTGTAGTTCTTTCTGTAAAAGAACTACTTGTTCCCAAAGCGTTTTATGCTTGATTGTGCCACCTTTTGCGTCTTTGAAACCGTTTTGAACCCAGTTCTGCAAGTATTCATTATAAGACTGGACGCAGTAATATGAATCGCACACTATTAGTGTGGGGAATTCGCGATCGGTATTTTCAAGCGCCATCTTAAATGCTAGTAGTTCAGCTCGCTGAGCTGTACAATCTCCTAGAGATTGTGTTTTAGTGACAAGTGGTCTAAATTTTCCTTCGTGCCAACGACCTTTAACAATCGCGCACGCAGCACTGTAAGCCTGCTTACCCCCAACTGCGGGTTGTGCTGATCCGTCTGTATATATTATACAGATGTAGTGCTCTAGAGGCAGGATTTCGGTCGGCAGAGGACATTCATATTCATATTGTAGAAATTCTTGTGTTTTCAAATTAGGATCAAAATCGTAAACTACGTCTGTTGCAACAAGAGAATTAACCCATTGGATCCATCTCGGATGTAGCGCTTTACTATTCGGAAAGCTTGCCTTTGTTACCGCTTCTAGGGCTGGTACTGGTGTAACGATTATTATTCGTTTACCTTGTGCTAGAGTTCTTTCTGTTGCTACAGCAGTCTGAACCGCAGTTAGAATTTTTTCCGTTGAACTAAATTTCATTTCAGCTTTTGTGTACAAATGTGATTTGTATGCTATTGGTACCTTTTCTCCCTCATTAGAGGTCAGGTACGTGAATCTGCATCTTCCTGGGATGACTCGGATTACAAGGTTGCGCGTATTATCGCGAGTTTGCGATTTTGTTTTTGCTAACATGTCTGTTTGCAATGATCTCAAAATTTCTGTGTGTTTTTGAGTCCAATTGATTGGTTTAAAATCTGGTTTCATTAATTCATAGAGAGGTTTAACCCTCTCTGCATAATTTAGAATGTATGTTCTTCCGAAATTTAGGAAACCTAGTATTGATTGTAAGTTCCTCAGCGTTTTTGGTGCTTGGAGTACAGCACACTTCTCTAAGAAATTGTCTGCTAGGCTCTTGCCTTCACTTGATAATTCATATAATAAAAATAGGACAGTTAGATGGACAATTCGTGACTTTTTAAAGTTGAATTTGTAACCCTCTGATGCGACCCCAAGTATTATGGTGTTCACTCTTTTCAAGTGAGTATCCAAGTCATCATCTGTTAGATAGATGTCATCGACATAGGATAATGCCTCATCATCATACATTTGTAGTAACTCTGTTACTCTTGCTGAGAATAATCCTGGGCTATTCTTGAACCCCTGTGGGAGTCGACAGAAATTTTTCTGGGAGCCCATTATTGAGAAAGCGGTCAAATACCTGCTTTCAGGTGCAATGGTTTGACAAAAGAATCAATTAGAGATTTATTTTTTGCGCACAATGTTATTCATTAGTGCTGCACTGTGTGAGTTTTGTACTGCAAATGTCTTGCTACATGAGTTAAGGTGTCTATAGTCCAAAACTAGACGATATGAATCGTCTGGCTTGGAGACAGGAAACAAAGGATTGTTCATTTGTGAGGTGCATGTTTCAATCACCCCCTGGTATTCAAGTTGATCTACGATCTCCCTGACCTGTTTTTTTAGCTTCTTGCTTAATTGGGTACTGCCTTTGTGCAGTTGGTTGACATTTTAATTGGATTTTGTGAGGAGGAGAGTCCTCATCCCATCCTACATGATTTTTATATAATGCAGGAGCTTGGGCTACTGCCCACTTTCTTGCAAGTGTATATTTTTTATGAATTGGAATGTGATTTGAGAAGGCAGGCATAATCATTTCTTCGCCATGAGGGCACTCCCTGACACACTCTGGTGGCCAGTCCTTTTCAGCTAAAAGGATGTCATAGCCTTTGGAAAGGTTATCCCAAAATAAACCCCTTACTTTCCTAGTCTTATCTCCCTCTATACATAATGTTATCTCGTATATTTTATGAGGTTTGCTAACTCTGCTGTCTGCAGTTTCCACTTGAATGTATTCATTCGTGTCCACTGACTCCAGATGATTCCTCAGGATCTTGCGAGCTATGGTCACTTCTGCTGCGCTGTCTAGCACTGTCTGGGCCCACTCTCCGTTTTTCAGCTGTGTCCTCAGTATCCTCGGCATGTTTGACTATTTTAATGCTGGCTACCTTCTTTCTTGGAAATTGTAATTTTTTACTTTGATGAGCAGGTTCTTTGTCTTTGGACTTGACTTGCTCTTCCCTTTGTTCTGACTGTCCTCTTCTTTCCGATTTCTGCGAGGAAGTCTGAAAAGATCGAGAGGGACGTGTATCAATATCTTGATATCTATCAGGTTTCTTTAGATAATCCCTATTTCTAAGGTTGCATCTTTTCTCAGAGGGCTCCCTCTGGGGAGACTTGTGTCCTTGTTCCGGAGATCTTTCTCTCCGCCGAGGAGACCTTCCCCTGGACTGGAATCTTTTTTCTTTGGGAGTGGATTGTTTATTTCCATCCCAGCTCTTTTTTGGAGTGTTTAGATTATTTTTAATAAATATTTTTTCAGGATTTTCAGTTAGTTGGGTTTTTACTGGTTTCCCACCCAAACTATCTCTTCCTAGTTCTTCATAGGATTTTTCTATGATTCTGGCAAGTTCAAATGGCTGCTCTGCTATATTTGTTTCTTTCAATTTCTGGCGGATCGCCACAGATGCTGCTTCCCCTTTTATGTTGGCTAATAATATAGCCGAGACCTGCTTGAAATCTTTTAGTAATTTCATACCCCGAGTTTAAAGCAGGTTCTGGACCGTATTCATTTTGAATCTGTCTTAGCACATCGGGTATTACCGCCATGGATGGAACACCATGTGTTTTTGTGTATATGGAAGCAAAGACTGTGCCCCAAGTGTCACAGTCCTCCACATGTGGTGCGATCCCCATTGGAAGGCAGATAGTCAGAATTCTGTGTTTCTCAGTAGGGGTAGTATCCGGAAATACTGCCTCTATGTGAGTGATTTTTTGTGCTAACCAGAATGGAATTTGTTCCCGTTTTATTGGTACTTTACCCAGACATGATTGTATGTTCTGTGGTGTAATTTTGTTTATGTTCCCCTGATGAGGGGTCAGCTGTGGAATGTTAATAGCTGGTTGGACTGTTAAAGTCCGCATTACATATTGGACTAATTGTTAATGAATTTTAATCAGTTGTTTTAGCTGTGCTAAAAGTTCTGGTATTGACATTTTTTTAATGTCTGGATGTGGTGTGTAGCTGGCTAGAACCGGCCATGTTGCTCCTGGTCTACCTAGTGGACCGAGCCTGGTGATGTGATTATTATGTTTTAGGGCGCCTATAAACCAGAGCAGGTGCTCTTGGTATTTTAAAGGGATTTCCACCTCCTCGAAAGGAGTGTATTCATCCGGAGGTTCCTCTATTTTGTAATAGTGGAATTCGTGTGTGACAGCATTTGCTGCTGGAAAGTTTATCCATGAATAGAATACCTCTGTCTGCCGATATTCATGTGCCTCAATTACGAATACGACTATACCACCTCTCGATGTTAGTCCATTCTCTATAAGTTTAAGTGTTATAGTTTTTCTTATGTTGACCGGAATGAGTATTGCATTCGGGTCGGTCTGCAGGAGACTAGTGTCATCCGCTAGGAGTCGAGCTGCTATTCTAGCTGCCTCCCTTTCGTCTTCACTTTCTGACATTTTTACTGACAGAAAGGTTTTTGTTGCAGATCAAGTTTCAAGGAAACAAAGATTAGGTGCACAATATTTTTGGAACACTGTATCCTTCAACGTTGACTAAACCAAAAACTATACATAGAAATCTCTTCCTACCAAGTTCCGGCGGATTTTTAACCTTTTACCCACTCCAGACGTCTTTTGGAGTATTTACGAAGAAAAAGGGTCTGTGTGAAAAAGCACGACTGAGTTACTCTAACGTCTTGCGTTAGATTTATCGCCTTACCAAACGTTGGGCGCCATGTAGTGTAGTTCCTATATTCCCAATAGGCTCTGCGCATTGGAATAATATATTCAGCAGTGTAGACGTAGGACTGAGGTTATCTAGGTCTCTACTGACTATATTAGACTTAAGGTTTGCCAGCTAGCTCAGAGGTCACTAGAAACTTTCTCGAATAAACGAGGAGGAGTTTAACCTCCCTGGATAGACAAGAAGGGATTAGCTTCTGACAACCACAAAACATGACAACTTTGCTCTCCCTGAATAAGAGGGTATCTCTAGAGTCGTGTGAAAACAATAGACAGCTATTTCACTCAGTCAAATGTGCGTACTTAGTTTCACCAGAATGCAGAGAAAAGAGAGACGGGCGTTTTCAATAAAAGGTGTTATTTATTGAGCAGTCTTCTTCCTCATACAAGAGAAATGAATTGCCACGATTGTAATACTCATGGTAAAGTAAAGTGCGTACCGTAAAAGGAGTATTATAAAATAATACTGTAAAAGCATTGATATAGTTTCTTAGCCATATGATACTTTAAAATAGATAAAATATATACATACATATATACATTGACTAATCGTACTCAACTGGTGCTTCTAAATACGCCTACCCCGGTGTACCTGACCTAAGCCTAATACGTGGGAAGGAGTAAGTAAGTAGCAGTTTAAGTTAAGTTTGTTTTGCCAAGAATCTGACTCAAGAATTCTCTGTAAGGGTTTAGTCAGTTCCGTACCTGGGTAATAGAAAGCAGGAGGTCTTGTATCTCTTTCTCAGGACTCGATATCCCAGTAACCCGCGAAGGTATCTGGAAACACCGGAGCTGGATTTCTCGGCAGGAGAAAAGACAGCGTCTCTCTCAGTGCGTCAAGGAGGAGGGGCAGCGTCCGTGGGCTCTCGCATCAGCTGGGCTCTCGGGCAAGTAGATAGCTGCTCTGCTCCAGAATCACCACCGTGTGTTTGCTTAAGGCAACGTTGGTATATTTATACCTGAAAGGTGCCTGGGTTTGACGTAAGGTTATTATTATTATTATTATTATGAGTTCTTATATAGCGCTCGATTACCCGTAGGCATCTCGGCGCTTGCCTTGGGAACCCGTCCTGGCCTTATCCTTGTGAGATACCCGTACTGGGCATCCCCAAGGTGAAAGCCAGGCATCCCGCCGCGCGGGGGCCGTAGTGGAGATTAAGCAAGCTGATGCCCAGAGCTGCAGAGTGTGAACCCGTAATTCGAGTAGGCACCGAAACGAGAATTATCGAGTCCGTGGATATTTGGGCTCAAGACCCTGCCGCATCGGGAATTGAACCCTGGTCCCGGGTCTGACTTCTGCTTCAGGGTCTACCTCCTCTAACCAGTGAGCCACACTTCTCCACTTATGTCCACAGGTTGGACATAAGACGTCAATAAAGATGTCACTAAGAACTGGCCGTTCTTACAGTGCTTTACAGGAGTTCTAGGACGAAATCAAAACAAAAGCAAGGGGGATTTCCCAGGTTGCTGGAGGCTTGGTTTTGTTTAGAGAACTCGGTGTGCTTACTAGGGGGCTGGAGAAGTAGCCTTGCTTAATGTGACAGCATGTGCTACGACTGAATTATGGATATGATTATTATGCCGTTGTATGGATATTATTGATTATAACCGGACAAGGGCATAAATTAGGAATATCGATTCAGGTTCCTAGATAAAACACTACACTCTAGGGGACTGCCTATTACAGGATCAAATGGGGCCTGTTGCGTTTTAACACTATGTTTGTTGTCTGCACCCATTTAAGAAGGGAGGGCAAAAAACACATGGTGTCACATGTCAAAAGTATCACAAAGAGTACCTTCCACACCATTAAAACATAGTGTTGCATCTTTAAATACCTTGGATACCAAAAAACAACTACAAGCTATGATCACACTTGTAACCTTCAAGAATTGCCATTGCAACAGTCTATGCCTTGGAGCACCCAGATTCCTCATATGCAAAATACAATTATTTAAAATGCTGCTGCAAGACTGATTCTCCGTCGTCATCTAGGAGAACCATCACTTCAGCCTTGCCATCATTCCACTGGCTATCTATAACTAGAAGAGGAATGTGCCTCCCAAGGAAAAGACCACTATACCTTTAAGTTAAATTAAAGCAATACAAACAAAACCGGGCACTGCTCTCCGGGTTTGCAACATAGATCATCATATCCTCTTACCATAAGAAATCATTAGGAGGCATTGTTTTCTCAGTAAAAGCCGCCAAGCTTCGGAACTCAATATCAGCCAAGGTTTGGAGCATTTAGGAGTGCATGCAATTGAGAAGACAAATCAAAAAAATGACTTTTCCAAGATAACTACATCATCCCATAGCCCTGGGCTAGAACATTGAAAGATAATCACACCTTCAAGTAAAATATACACTCTACAACATATATGGAACAGGCCAATAAATACACATATTTGCAGATAAGTTAAGAAGGGCTGACCTATGGGTAGCCTAGGTATTATATAGTAATGTCAATTCATATTTAACCCTTCTGACTCACACTAATACTAATAGCGTGACACTCAGCGTTCGGCAAGCAATTGTAGGCCAATGCTCCTACACTCACATAAGAAATATCTGCTGAGGGTCTTGTCCATCATCATCAAAAGTCTTTATTTCGGTGTTACAGTACCATAAAAGAAGTAAGCACAATAATCTTATATGACAATAAACGGGATAAAAAGGTACTATAAAATACTCCCTATAAAGGCTCTTGGAATTTTAAAACGGATGTACATCCACAATTATCTTAGCACAAAAATACGAATACATAAAAGATGCAAGCTAGATAAATTTCAGTATTTGAGTGCTTTGTCCTATCAAAAGCAAAGCTAAAGTGCTAGTGCCAATGTAACTTTGGTTTTTACATCAGTTTTACAAATATACAACCCAATTACACAACAACTTCCATTTTAAAACTCATGCCCCAAACTACCGGTAGAAGAATAAAAGTTTAAAATAGTAGTTTAAAAACCAATTATTTACAAATCCAAAGTGCCAGAGCAAAAGACACGCCCGATTGGTCTGATCGTTTAGATTTCAATATATTTAATTTACACCAAACGGGTGAGTAGATAGAGCCCTCCTTCTTGTCGCCCAAAATTGACCCAGAAATATTGCTGTTGCACAAGCATAAAGTGGTCTCACATCTGACTTTAAAATGTGTAGGGCATCTTTATGGCTATGTGTCCAGTGTTGTCGACATACCGGAGTTAGCCATTTCCTTCTAGGTCTGGTATAGGCAGCACAAGCAAAGAATACATGGCCTGTCGTTTCATTAAGGCAAGGACAAGAGGACAGCCCTTATGTTGTGATGTATTTGTCAGCCAAGTATTTGTAAAAGCATTAAGAGGTAGGCAGCCGTATCTAAACTGAACTTTTATGTGAAATCAAGATATCAGATATCAGTGAACACATCAGTTAAGGAGCCATGGCGCATTTTCAAGAAATTGGTCTGTTCTACCCATGCCCAAAACTGAGATTTTCGTATGTCCCTGGAGTATGTGGGTGGATGACCTTCTAGCTCCTTAGGCACACCTATGTCTGCCCAGATGGCGTTTATGTATTTAAACCACATGATTTTGTGATTTACGTCCAAGGCTGAAACTTCTGTATAAGCGGCAGCATAGGACATCAGTTCTCGGGATGTAACCATTCTATGCCAGAAGAGCAACGGACGCATACTCGCCTGGTCATTGATAGACTTGATACCCATCTCAAGTTTCAAGGGAAGGAGAAAAAAAAAAAAAAAAAAGGAGGGGAGTGCTCTGTGGAAGTGATACCAGGCTCCTAAGAAACTTCTTTTCTATTGTTGAGAGGATGTTAACATTTGTAGTTCCCCAAAGTTCTGCCCCATAGAGCACACTACTCACTACCTTGCAGCTATACAACTTAAGTACGGGGGCTACAGGCCTGGTGTAGGAAAGGCAGTGCTCCCGTCGCAAGGCCCCAGTTAACTGGGAACATTTCAGGGCCGCCCTCTCTAGGTGTTTCTTCCATACCATTTCCTCAGACAGCTTAATTCCCAGGTAATCAAAGGAACTCACTCTTTCAAGCGTAACATTATCAAGGACCAAGTTACCTTTTAAGGATTTGTGGGGATTTAGCATCATCAACTTTGTTTTAGTGGTGTTGATGACCAAACCCCTCTCATCACAAAAAGTCTTAAAACAATTTAGAAGTTTTTGTAAGCCCATGGGAGTTTTAGACACCAGGAGGGTATCGTCTGCAAACAACAAAGTAGCTATTTTGTGGTTTGCCAACGAGGGAGCATCGGCGGGAGTAGAACACAAAAGGTCGGCCACCTGATTTACGTAAAGGAAAAAGAGGGTGGGGGCCAGGACACACCCTTGACGTACCCCCTGCCTGATCTTAAATGGCTCCGTGTTTTGGCCCTGGTCCCCCACCTTACACAGGCAAAATTTTCCTCATGTAGCCTGATAAGTGGTTCTAAAAATTCCAAGGCATGCCCATGCCCGAAGGACCTGCCTGGGGACTAGGTCGAAAGCTGTTTTAAGGTCGATAAAGGCAAGATATAAACTGCCTTTCCCCAACACAACTACCTTCTAATACAGTAGAACCAGGCGAAACGCCTGGTCAATGGTGCTGGTCTTCCGCCGAAAGCCCGCCTGGAGAGGAGAAAGGATGTCGTTCTCCTTCATCCAGGTCTGGATTTTATTGAGGAGCGAGTGGCAGAAGACCTTCTGGGCACAGTCTAACAAGCTAATTGGACAGTAGTTGGGAGGCTTCGACCTGTCCCCCTTCTTAAAAATGGGTATTACTTCTGCCCCCTTCCAGGTGTCCGGGATGCTCTCCCCGCCAGTAATGTCATTGGCCAGTCTCATAAAATAGGTTGTCCTGTGTTTCCTGTCAGCACGAAAAAGGTCTCCAGGGATGCCATCGGGACCAGGAGCTTTTGCTGGAATAATGGCATCAAGGGAGCACATTATTTCCTCCCTAGTAAACGTGAGTGTGCATGGAGAAAGACCTATATCGTGGAGCATCTGGGAACTATCGACAAAGGGACCACTAGAATATAACTCACTAAAATTCTTATGCCATTCAGCAGCTGGTCTATTATTTGCCAAGGGAGGTGTACGTTCTAAATTGCTTTTGGACACCAGGGTCCAAAACATCCGACCATCAGGATGCCCAATGGCCTCTCCTAGCTCCTCTCATCTCCTCTCATCCCATTCTTTTTTTGCTTTACCCTGCACCTGTTTATAATCCTTCCTAGCTTTACGGATACTGGCTGGCTCTTTGTTCTTATTAGCAACAGTCAGTCTCCCTCTCAGGGTCCTGCACTCTTAATTAAACCATGAGTATCTTCCCAAAGGTCTTCCCTGAGATGACCTGGTCTTATTAATCGAGGCATGGAAAAAACAGGCCAAACGATAAAACAATTTCCTGTGGATAGTACTACAACTGCTCTGTTTAGACAAGTCCGTGGTCACTAATGTTAAAGTCCCTAAATGATCAACTAGACTGCATCCTTGATCAATTTGATCTTTGATTCATCCGCCAATACCACAGGCCATTTAAGTCTTTGCTTGTGGAAATTAAAATCTTAGTGCTTACTGGTGTCGGAAACTCTCCCAACACCACCCCAGGGATTATAAATGGACAGAATAAGGGGATTGTGGTCACTGTCACACGATGGAATTATGGCCATATCCTGTACCAATGGCCAGAGTGTCAGATCCACTAGTAAATAGTCGATCCTGCTTGACCCGTTTGGTCCAACAAAGGTCATGCCTCCTTCTCTGTCTGAAGTTGTTCTGCCATTTATGGCCCTTAACCTATATTCTAGGGATATCCCATTTAGCTGAAGGGAAGCTTGCGGAGTGATCGGAGTGAGTTCCAGTGGGGGTACCCTCCAAAGTTTATCCTCCTCATTCACATCGTTGGCCTCTGCCCAATCGAGTGGTTCGAAAGTTACATTGAAATCCCCACCAAATATTAATGAGTAACTATCAAGCTTGGCTTCCAATAAGTTGTCCCAAACCTGAAGGGTTGGAGAACTACCACCTCAGGTACTCCTGGCGTATACATTATATGTCGGCCATCCCCCCCTTGCCATTGTTTATCCTAATCTCAAGGACATCTGGACTGTTCGTAACAACCTCCTTGGCATCACAATTTAATGTAAGACTTACAAAGACGAGCAGCCCTCCTGAAGGCCTACCATGTTTTGATGGTGTTGCGGGTCGATGGAAGGTCATGAAGCCTGGAATAAACGTGGGGGTCAAGCCCCAGGTTTCTTGGAGTAAGCAAATCTCAGTCTGTGAGATGAGCTCATGCCAATGCGGGTGGTCAAGCTTCCCCCTTACACTATGGTCTTGTCCATATCCAAGCACTGCATCAGTGCATAAGTCAGCCATCACCAACTGAATAGGGATGGAATAGATGAGGAGATCTGCCATATACTGCTGGCCAATCAGAGGACTCTCCCCTGCTGGTCCCAACTACCTACATACTATGACAGCTTCTTTACATCTCACAATGATATTCACACATGGGATGATCAAGGTTTAATTGGGATCACAATTAGGCCGGGCACCATAAAAATAAGTGGCCCACATTCGCGTATTGCGCCTTATAATAAAACACTGCTTCACTCAGTGTTTAAGTATTATGAAAAGAGGGGGGGGCGATTCTCTAAGAGACTTTTTTTTTAACTTCACTAAGATAAAAAAAATGGAAATGGTGCCCGGATTCTTTGTGCACAGATTAGTTCATAGTGGTAAACCACAACTCAATACAAGTGAGGGCATTGCTGCTCAGGCCCCTGCCCCTGCTCAATCTGTATACATTAATGGGCCTGCCCAAAGGCAGACTGGAAATGGCACCTCCACTGCATTGGTAAAGAGGTAAATAGAGGCACATCTGCCTCATGAAAGGTTGATGGTGGCATCTGAATAGCACAGACACACAGCCCAAATCAGACCACAGATGTCCCACAGCTGCAGATCAGATACCAGCCCATCGCCCATGTGCCCTACCAAGCCGACCCTGGTGATAGTACCAAACTCAATACCAGCACATATCCCCACTACGTCTCTCTTCTATCATACCTGCTCAGGACCATAAACTATGAAACTAAATATCAGGTTGGAAAACTCAGTGCAGTAAACAGCTAAATAAGATATGATCATATGACTACCAAAAAGGGACCTGCAGAGCTGCTCAAAGCTTCCAGCTTATTGAAACCACAAACGTCACATCTAGCTCTCACAGCCCATCATCCACCACATTCCAAAGCTATGCTTCCCATAACCACACCTCGGTGGTCATCAGACACGTCATGAAGTCACTTCTTCCCACACTAAAACAGAAGAAAGACAGCACCCTTTCAAACAGACGGCCTACACAACGTAACTTGTAGACAAGGGGTTAGGTGCTATCGGGCTATTGAGCGCTTATATAAATGCAGCATTAAAATAGCTCTTCAATCTGTGGGGCACGGCATTCTTAAGAAGGGGAGGGGGCACTGAAAGTGTGTTTGTTGCACAATTTCCTATAAGCACCATCGCTCATTGACGCAACTGTCAGGGCAGCAGAACACAACTGGTCTCACCTCCAAGCACATAGGCGGTCTGAAAAGGTCCGTGGCAGCATTCATTCCTCGTCGCTGCCCTCACGCGTGTATCACTGCCACTGGCTGCTAATTATAGTCTTATGCTGATTTTACGGAGACGTTGACTTCGCTTCACACAGGACCAAAGCATGGTGAGCGAGATACCCCCATTCACTGCCTGTCACCCCGTCCCGTGGCTACACATCTTCAGTCAGTGCAATGCTATCAGCATCCACTGCTTTCAATGCTGAACGCGGAAATACACGTCCCAGAATGCCCCCTGCGTAAGGTTTAAAAGACATGGCTAGCTATAAAGTCCTCGTGGATCACTCTGAAAGCACTCTTGAACTTATTTTATCGCATCAACTTTTATATTTAACGTTTTGGCCCAGTGGTTTAAAGCGTGCAAAATTGTCTCTTGAGGTAATACTCCAAACCTTCCATGTACATTAATAACACTATACTGGGCTACATACCATACCTGTACCGTGTATAAGTACGGTAAATGAGCCTGTGAGTGTCATCTAGCAACTACCATTCCTAAACGTTTGGTCCACTAAACATTTTACTTAATATTTGTTCACACGACAATCATTTGCCAGGTACGACAGAGGGGTGACGTTGGGTTCCACAAACTTTGGGGGCGGAGGGCTCCCTAAAACTTTGTTCAGGGTGGCGCAACATAAAAAAGGAAGATATTTTCTTTGGAATACCATTTGATGATATTTATAGCAATATCACGTTGTATAAAAGAGCCCGGTAAAGACAATAAAACAACACCAGGGGGCAGCAGAGTACAGTTAACTGTATAATACTGAATCCTCATTATAGTGTGAACGGCATGATTAGTTCCGAGATAAAAAAAGGTTGCCTAAAAGATACACGTAGGGCTTTAAGTGGGACGGGCCTTGCCTTATCTCAGCACCTGCCTTTCTAAAAAGCATGTGCTGAGACGGGTCCCTATCGGGCTCTCCATTTTTGCCATCACCCTCTTTGAAAAAAAATCTAAACTTTGCAGAAGTACCACCCTTCACTGCCGTTGATGTCATTTAAGAGATTCGTTACAGTTCTTTCACAGTCTCACCATTTCAGAACTGAAGCACTTTCAATATTTTATACTATGAAGTTATTCATGTTATGCAACTAATACCCATTAACAAAGCCAATAGTACTGGCTTGCTGTAAGTGCAATGTTACTTGCTTTATTATATAACAGGATGCAAAGACAGAAGTAGCAAAATACCAGTTGGGCGGGACACTTAGCTAAGCATAGCTTTCAGTTTAGGTGCTTTTAAGCCACACCCTTAATTACAACGGTCATCCCTCTTTGAGAGCCCCTCCATTTTTTCATCCCACTTCAAGCCCTGTATACACGTTTAATGAAGTACTATGCAACACAATTATGATTATTTTCGAATTTCCTACTGGGAATTCCTTTCAGATTGCGAAAATGTCAGACTTCAATTAGCAGGGACAGGTATTCGTACCAGAGGGTGGGGTGAAAGAGAGAATCCTCGGAAAACACCATACCGTTTGTAATATACCCATTCAAAAGAAAACTGCTTCTACTTTCGTCTGTCATTCCCCGATACTCTATATTTTGTTCCTTTTCTTCAATGTCATATTTAATTGCGACAGTTTGTTTTATGTTTATTATGTGTACTTATGTTTGGTGGTTTGGTTTGGAGTTTACAGTCGTGAGACGAAATCTTATTTCACGAGGTGCATTTTCATTCTTGTACTTCACAGAGGTCACAGCTGTATTTAAACTGAAGAACATTTAAGTACATTAACCTCATTATTGTTAATACTCTTACCCGGAGTTTGTGCCGGAGTTTGTACTGATTGATCTTTAGCCGCTTGCAGAGCCCGGGACCACGAGGATCAGAAGCTCTTTCACCACACTCACCTGGGCTTGAAGCTGGACCCGCCCACCCTCAGCGCTATTTTACGGCTCGCAGCCGGAATTTGTGCTGGTTGATCTTTTGTATGTATGTATGTATCGCATACTTTTATAGCGCAGACTGTCACCCAAAGGGTATCCTGGCGCTTTGCCTCTACCTGACTTTTGCGCAGTCATAGAGGATTACACCACCCTGGGAAAGAGGTAGGACTTCAGCCCTTTTTGAAAGGAGGGAAGTTCATTCAGACTCCTCAAAGATAGGGGAAGGGAGTTCCAAAGCTTGGCGGCGGTAAAACTAAAGGAACGGCCGCCCATCCGTACCCTCTGAATTTTAGGAACTGCCACCAAACATGCAGAGGAAGATCGCAGAGGTCTAGCCGGTGAGTACCAGGAAAACAGCTCCTGACGCATGATAGGCCCCTGCCCATGAACACTATACAAGACGCCTTAAAACAAATGCGCTGATGGACCAGTAGCCAATGGAGATCTTTTAGCGCTAAAGAAGAAGAGGCTGAGCACATCCGAGAGAGGGCAAGCTTAGCTGCCATATTCTGTATGCGCTGCAGCTTCCTGATCAAGGTGCTTGGGGCGCCCAGGAGTAGTGCGTTACAGTAGTCAAGCCTACTGAGAATGATACTGCGCACTACCTCTGGTCTAACTGGTGCCGGAAGCAAGGGGAGAATTTTACGCAGTGTGCGAAGCAGCATCATACATGTGGCAATGGTCTTATTTACAAAGCATCAAGCTGAAGATTTGGGCCAAACATAGCGCCCAAATTACGATCAGCATCTGCTGCCGCAACTGTGCCCAGGGATGAGGCAGGCCAGAATCCCGTTGGTAGGGGGCGAGGGGTACGATCAGTAGAGCAATACAGCACCTCTGTTTTGGATCCATTGAACTCGAGTGAGTTATGTCTCAACCAGTCCACCGTGGCTGTCATACAGCGATGGAAAGTTTCCTTAGACACGGCATCTCTGCCTTCAAAGGAAAAGATAAGCTGTGTATCGTCGGCGTAGTTGATCACCGAAATGCCGAAGATTTTAATCAGCCTGATCAGAGGACAGAGGTACAAATTAAATAGAATCGGACTGATTGCAGACCCCTGAGGCACACCTTGTCCCACCTTACGAATACCAGATGGAAAAGGCGGCAAAGCCACCATCTGGTGCCTGTTATGAAGGTAGGAGACTAGCCAGTCTTGGGCCAAACCAGCTACCCCAATCGAATCCAGTCTGCTGATTAATGTGGCGTGGTTGACCGTGTCGAACGCGGCAGACATGTCAAGCAGCACTAAAAAGGCTGCCCGACCCGTGTCGAACCGCGAACGAAGATCGTCCAGGACAACCACCAACGCGGACTCCGTGCCATGATCTGGCCGGAAGCCAAATTGGGCCACATCTAGACAAGTATTAGTCTATAAAAAACTGGCCAAGGAGTTAGTGACCAATTTCTCCATGATCTTGACGGGGAAAGGAAGCAGCGAGATAGGCCTGTAGTTCGCAGAGCAGGTAGGCTCCAGCGTAGCCTTCTTCAAAAGAGGGGAGACCACTGCAAGTTTCCAACTTTCTGGAACAGTGGCGGTGCTAAATGACTGGCGGCAGATGGAATAAAGAGGGGGGAAGAGCTCCTCATGGAACAGTTTCCAGAACTTATGGGGTAGCGGGTCCAACGGAGGACACACTATTGGCCAGAGTGCAAAAATCCTCGTATGAGGGAAAGGTGAAAGTATCCAGCAGTGAGGTCTCTGTAACTTCCCCAGGAGCGCTAGCAGTGTACCCAGGCGCAAGCTCTAACAAAGGCTGGGTACAGGAGGTGCTCGGGTCAGAGAGACCACTCAGAATGTTGGCAATCTTGTCCTCAAAAGCAGAGGCCAGAGAATCACACAAGGTCTGGGAGGCCGGGATATTGTATCGGGATATTGTTAGTGGCACATGACGGATGGGAAAGATCATTAACAATTTTAAACAGTGTCTGTGATTTATGAGCTGCCTGGGCCAACATATCCTCCAGATACTTGGCTTTGGCACACTTGATCTGTGTTTTATAGCGCAGGAGTACCTGTTTGAACCGGACTCTGTCTGACTCAAGATAGTGCTTCCTCCAGGTTCTTTCCGCCTGTCTGCACTGCAGTTTCAGCTGCAGGAGATCGTTGGAGTACCATGGGGTGGCGTGTTTAGGCCTATCCTTTGCTTTACACAGAGTAGCCATTCTATCCAGAGATTAAGTAATCAGTTTGCAGAGGCTCGAATAGCTCTCCTCCACTCCTTCCCCCCCGGCCGAAACCACCCGGTAGAAGAGTAGGTAATGTGGGATTTTTCGAGAGTCTAGACCACTGCCTACTGAGTTTAATGGTACCTGAACTACTATCTCCAGAGGGGTCAACTGGGAGGAGTAAAGAGAAATGAATAAGTGAATGATCAGTCCAGCCCTGAGAGACTATGTCCCTGATCTTAACCTGGGTATCATTCGCAAAGACCAAGTCTAGAATGTGACCCTTCAGGTGAGTTTGGGAAAACACCAGCTGCTGAAGATGGATATTATTATAGGCCTGGCATAAATCTCTGCCGCTTGCAGAGCCCGGGGATCACGAGGACCAGGAGCACTTTCACCACCCTCACCTGGGCTTGAAGCTAGACCCGCCCACCCTCAGCGCTATTTTACGGCTCGCGGCCCCCGCTTTGCGGGACGCGCGCAGGCGTGCGCCGGGCGGAGCCTGGGCCAAGGGCTGGCCCGTTGTAGCGCGGACCGGGCCGCCCCTCTAACGTCTCACAGTTGGCATATTGAAGGTTTCTTCATTATCTTGTAAGTACCCAGTGTCAACTTAACTTGTTTTGAGAAAATGTCTGGGCGTGAAGGTCGGGGTAAGAAAGTGACGACGGGAGGGTATGTTGCCGGGACGCTAGATAAATTCATTACAAGGGCAACGTCTGTCTTGGAACATGAAATAATTCGAAATGAGCGTCGGCTCTCTCAGGACCTAGCATTTGCTAAAAGATCTTCGTTGGGGGCCCTAGCAAACACTCGTACACCGGAGCATTTACATCAAAGGATTGTCACTGAAGGGCCCTCGAGTGGAACTAATATCCAGTCAGACCAAGAATTGGGGAAACTACCTTCAATTGGAGAGCTGTCACAACCGGCAGTATTGACTGATGATTTATTGACAACTCCCGATATCAATATAGTAGCATGTGGCTCTGAAGACCCTAATACTTCACAGCTACGCGGGCGTTTTGAAGGGGCTATCCCTAAAAGGAAGTGAGCGGGTGCAGCTACGCGGGGTAGAAAGTCCAAGTTCCCAAAGCTTAGCAACAATAAGGATCCTGTTATCCTGGAACCTAATGTCACAGAAAGCGGGCAGGAGATCCCACCAACAATAATTATCTCCAATGGGGTAAATAATTAACACACATTACCTCTAGCTGAAGACCCATTCTTGATGAAATTGGGTGCTCTTTTTACAGTCATCACTGCAGCCCCTTGAGGGGAGACTATTATTAATTTAGCAGAGGTTATCAAAAATTGAAGAATCATCTATGGCGAGTATTGACTATATAACGGACAAAAAGGCAAACTCTGGTCAAGTATGAGCAAAGAATGCCCCAGAGAGGTTTGTGCCCACAATCTCTACATTGCCATCTAATTGTCCCTCTACTCTTTTGAATAGTTCAACTCATCTATCCCTTATTGATTGCTCAGACGATCTCTTGACCACGGTTAGCAATAATAAAACTATACAACAGTTGGGAGGAGAAGAGCGGAGAACACCAGGAGATTGCTAACTGGGAAACCTATTGCTGATGAACTGAAGTCCAATTTACCACATATTGATTTACCCCCGGAAAGCGCACCCTATGTAGTTGTTCTGACTGGGGTACCTAAACTAGACACTAATGGATCTGAATCATACATTGAATTAAAATGTATCCATTGGTTGAACAATAATAGACCTCTTCGCAAAAATGTGCAATGCCAAATCTTATTTGCTAGAAGAGTGGGATGGGTGGGACGCAGACCCAAAGAAGTGGAGGGGGATTGTATTGTTATCAACTTTAAGGACAGAAGGGTGGTCGAACATGTATGTATGTATGGGTTTTTCTAAAAATGTCCGATCGACAATTCAACCCCTGGACTAAAGTTACTTTTATCCTCCTCCTATTCGTAGCTTGAATCGAGGCCACTATGGTTATAATAGCGGATGGCAAGCTCTACATGTTACCTAGAGTTATAGAGAAGATGTGGTTGGAAACCAGCATTTGTTGGGTTTCCCAGTAAGTAATAGGTTTAGTGCACTAGACCAGGTAGATTGACTGCCATCTATTTGTCTATCTCCAACTGTAACATCAAAGTGGTAGAGAGTCATAATTAAAGGAAGGACCCCTGGGGGAAGAAACAAGACCTTTTAACAACTAAGGTAATAGGGTCTAATAAAAATGGAAGAATACCTATAGTTGATTCTGAGGTAGAGGTTGGGATTCAAGTGTTAATGAATGATATATCAATCGTACCTAGTGAAGTTATATCATCCTCTGAAGTTGTATCCCCTTCCCGTCCCCGCACTGATAATTTAAGTTTATTGGATCTAGGCTTATTGGAGAGTGTAGTGTCTGAGGTAAAAGTTGGGAGTGGCTTAGAGGGTCCTAATGAAGGCTTAAAAATGTTGTCGTGGAATATTGCGGGCCTTACGGCCAAATTGGATTTGCCGAATTGGGGAGACTTCATTGACTCCCATGGGATTTGCCTCTTTCAAGAGCCTTGGGCCCTAAGACCTATTCATAGGGTGGGATTTGCGACATATTCCGAGCCAGCTGTCAAGGGCCCCAGAGGCAGACCATCGGGATGTTTGTGTATATGGGTGGGAATCCACCTTGGATGTGTGGTGAAAAGAGTTGATACTCATTCCCCAGACATAACTTATATTCTCTTGACCCACAAAAATGCACAAAAACTGGCACTATCAATATCTATTCTCGGCCAGTTCAGTACGGTGGTACATCCCCGACATTGGATTCCCTGGCAAGCCTTTTGAACTCTTTAACGGGTGATGTGGCCCTTTTGATTGGTGGGGACTTCAATTGTCATTATGAACCCCCTCAATGGACTTATGAAATCCATTACTGCTGACGAGGATGCAATTTGGTCAATTCCGCTCCCAAATACATACGAGGTAAAGGGGTGGACCCCACTAGTCCTTCAAATGACTTCGCTCACACTAACCTCTTCTATAAGGGCTTGTAATGGGCGATTTCCGAGTGATAACCCTGGGTTTCCAACCTTTGAAAGATTAGGACAGGTATCAGCAATTGATTATTTTTTAATTAGTGTAGAAATATGGCATAAAGTGGTAGATTTTAAGGTCGTGCAGCGCACTGAAAGCGACCATAATCCACTGATCATCATGCTAGATTTCCAATTGAGTGACATAGACCAAGGTTTTTTAACCCCACCTCTAAGTGATCTTAGAGTAGTCAATGGTGGGAGGCATATTTGCTGGGCCACAATTATTCAATCCCCAGACACAATGGCAAGAATGTATAATAGCATTATTCCCTTGATAGAAAAGGCAAGTATTGTCTTTGATAATACTTTTGATAGTGGCTTTGGGGACGACCTGGGAAAAATCCACTAGGAAATGGTTGTAACGCTGGCGGATTTTTTCTATAGTAGCAGGTCAACCAAATGCAAACCTTGTGGTGAAAAAAACCCGTGGTTTAGTAGGGGATGCAGGGTAGCTAAGCGAACTCTCAAATCATCCCTCAAGGGGGGCGATCGTTTACGTATTAAGGCAGCAAGGGCAGATTTAAAAATATTCTTTTTAATGCAAAATCAGAATGGGAAGCAGATAGATGGCAGGCCATTAAGTCTGCCCTCGATGTAAAAAATGCAAGGGCTTTCTGGAACTTGGTTCACACAGGGAAGCCAGAGGGCAAGACCACTACTGAACCAAGAATTTGTGAGGAAGCCTGGCGTCTATATTTTAAAGAACTTTATTCAATTTTACCAAATGAACAAAGTGAGCTGCCGGTATGCCTCTAAACTGCAGATCCCACATGGTGTATACCACCGGGCACAGGGGCTGAGGTGCAATCAGCCTTAGTTAAGCTCCAATTGAACAAAGCGCCAGGATTAGACAGGATTTCCGGAGACCTGTATAGAAGTGAACAGGAGGTGTGGGTTCCCTATTTACAATTATTATTTAATGCAATTCTTCAGGTACTTCAAACCCCCTGCACTTGGGCTGGGGCTGAGATCATCCCCATTTATAAAAAGGGGTCACCCATGGAACCGGCCAATTATAGGCCAATTAGCCTCATCGATGTATCTCAAAAATCTATGCAAGGGTTGGATTAGTGACCATGATATTTTGACCCTGTTACAAGCAGGCTTTAGGGCCAAAACTTCCACTATAGATCAGCTATTCAGGCTCCAGTTAATTTACTGGAAGCATGTAGTTTTGGAAGGAGTGAGCTTTGTGGACTTGAAATCAGCATTTGATATGGTGGACCGTAACCAGCTGTGGAGTATTTTGCTGGCTATGGGGGTTCCACCATATCTATGCTTTCAGCTTAAACGACTCCACGAAGGCACCTTTGCTAAAGGAAGGCATGGCAAGAACGGACAATTGACGGCCCCGTTTCCTGTTGGGAAGGGGGTCAGGCAGGGTTGTGTGCTTGCGCCGACCCTCTTTTCCCTCTTCCTAAATGGGTTGATAGATGATTTACTTGCCATTAAGGATATAGACCCCCCGAAATTGGCTCATCGCAGATTCCCCACATTAATGTTTGCGGATGATACCCTGCTGCTTTCCAAGTCAGCTATGGGTATGCAGCGTGTTTTAAATTAATTTGGCCACTTTTGCAAAAAAAGGAATCTCGTGGTCAACATTAACAAAACAAAATACATGGTCTTTAATGCTTATTCTACTAATTGCCCTCATCCGATGATGGAAAATGGTCCCCTGGAAAGGGTACCTATCTTTGATTATTTGGGTCTCTCGTTGACTGATAAAATGGGGTGGGGCCCTCAGATGAACAAGGCCAACTTAAAATTAACCCAGGCTGTTGGGGGAATTTTAAAAGTCCAGAAGAGTTGTGTTTTAAAAAACATAAGCCCACCACTGGAAGTATATAAGGTTCAAGCTAGGTCAGCATCCCTATATGGGGAGGAATTGTGGGGGCATAGGTCTCATAATGCCCTCACATTAACTGTAAACAACTTTGTTAGACAAATTCTGACCCTGCTAAAAAATACACCGCTAGTCCCGCTAAGGATGGACTTAAACATTATCCCTGTTGCGGATCTCATTTCAAGAAGTTGTTCCTTCAATTCAGATATGGAACTCTGCCGCTACATGCGACTACTAATAGGTGGCGACAGAGGCGCAACTAGAGCCACATTTCGGGGGGGGGCTAAGAAAAAATTTCGGGGGGTCTGAACTTTAATCAGTAGGCAGAGTGGAGCGCAGAGTCATGCTGCAGGGGCTCTTACAAGGGCTGAAACAATAACAATGCCTAATTAACATTCAAATGGTCTTTAAACGACCTGTGAAACGTTCGGGTGCGGCTGTGTGTGTGCCCGGGATCTGTCTCATCCTGGGCTGCCACACACGACGGGGGGGGGGCTGAAGCCCGGTGAGTTCAATGGGTGTTGCGCGCCTGGGTGGCGAGAGCTCCCAATCGCCCGTATCCTGGTTGCCTTGCAGAGGAAGAATCGTTAATTCATGTTATGTTCTTCTGCGCGGCATATAAACAGGCTAGGCTTAATCCAATTTTGTAGGAACCTGGGCATTAGGAATTACCTAGATTTTTTTAGGATCCTTAAAACTGATACTGACCCGGTTTATGTGGTTGCAATATCAAAGTTTTTGTTTTCTTTGTGGTTAACCCGCAGGAATTTGTTAACATTGGAGGAGACTACAAGTAATGAATAGCACCCCCTCTTTTGTTATACCTGGTACTATGATTAACCTTGGGAGTTTTTTATCCTGGGTTGTCGTGGAGGGAGATTTGGTGGTATGCACCTAGGGATCGGGACATGAGGGCGGCTTCTTTTTAGAGTTTTTAGAGTTTTATGAATCTGTACATTTAAATTATATTCTTATAGTGTGTTTTAAAACTATGAAATCCCATAATGACGATTGTAAAATAATGGTATTCATTTATTCTGCCGAAACGCCAATGAACATTATGATGATTCTCGAAGTTACCTTTGACCTGTATCAATATTGGTCGTAAATTGAATACTCTTTTATGGCTATAAACAGCCGCAATAACGTTTTTTTGAATTGAATTGTTATTACAAACTTCTGATTGTTAACTTAACACGTTTACATTAATTACATTGCAGATTATCATTTGGGAAAAAACCTTACATTCTGCAGAGAAGGGTTTATTTATTTCACTTATTTGTTGCGCCTCTTGGGAGCGTCAGGATAGGCAAGGTGATTTCTGGTAACATTGTTCGAGAGCAATTAGCATCCAGTCTTGTGCATAGGGTAGTCATGTTTCCAAAAGGAAAATAGGCCATTTGTTGTAGTTTTAAGAGTGTGCAAAGGCCTGGACATGATACGAAATAGGCCTATACACGAAATCGTATGTATTCATTTGTGACTTTTCTGTTTGTATTTACTTTATTTATTAGTCAGGGATCGTTAATGCAGCTCTAGAACACATATACAAGAGGTTTCTATTTATATTTGCCATTTGAAGTATGTACAGATAAGGGCTAAAAATACCAGCTTCAGATGATTTTGCTTATTTTTGTACCTGCCTCGACATTAAAATACCGGAGGTGCCGGAAGAAAACCGGTCTGGTGGTAACCCCACTTGTGCAAGGAGTACATCCCCATCTAGTATGCCTAAATGCTGATACGCAGCTATCAATAGGTACACAGGTGCCGTGTCACAAGGGCCCAGGGGTGTTGGCGGCCCACTGGATCTAAATTTTGGCTGACTTTTTCTATCCAACCACATTTTGCTTGTGCTTCATCAGGGCCCATTGCACCCTCCACCCCATGGACCATAGCTGAGGCTACTCCACCAGCCGTCAATTCATTTATGAACCATCTCCTGCTCTACCGAACCCATGGGTCCCACTACTGCTGCAGACCACCCTCCCGTCCGCCAAATTCTGAGTATGCACGCTTAACCCTTTGTTGCTTCTTTGCTCTTGGACACCTCCACTGTACTTGTATCCAACAACCCCCATTACACCACTCCCTTATACCTCTCCAAGATGAAAAGTTATTCACCAAGCTAAACTAGCATCGAGCATACACATAGAGTAGGCAGCAGTATGCAAAGTTCATTATATGTGGGAAATATCCAATGACTATTGCACCCCATGTGCTTTCTCTTCTCTGTTACTGAAGTTTGCAAACAAATTTTCAATGTATGAAAGCCAAAATGATTGGTAGTGCCAATGCTCTTTACATGAGGCATATTGGCATGCATGCAATGTGAAGATGTGGGTTTTACATGTATCCTTCCAAAGTATATATCTGTATCTATAACAGATGTTTGCTTTGCAAACACTGCAATGTGGTGTCTTTTGTTCAAAGCAAAAGGACAAATTCATCCTGTAAGAAGGAAATCTCTACTTTCTCTGCAATTACGCGTATCTGGCATTTCCTTCTAGTCTCAGCTCCTTCGTGTTGCTTAGAGAGCACACACTCAGTCGATTCAGGTATGAGCTTCTTTTCTCGGTGCTGGAATTGAGTAGAAACCACATGATTCCTGTTCCGCAGCGACTGACGCGCAACTGGATCATGGGCTGGCCCCAGCAAATAGTTCTGAAAGAGTCAGACTGGTGCAGCAGATAGTAGGGGGTGGAGGGGTCAGTGTTAGAGCAAAAGACTGGCGGGGAGGGACATGTCATCCCTGTCAAATGAGGTCTAGACAACAAATGCCTCATTTCACAGACAATAAGACATTTAGTTTGTCTGAATTATGTCCTGGATGGAAGCAGGTGTGGAAATCAATCCAACCATAAATAGATGCTCAGCCTCTCCCCTTAGATTCTTACCCTATCAGGGGAGTCAAAGAAACACTCAGTATGTCACCATGCACCATACTTAAGTCGTCTGTGTTTTGTGGGATTTGCAAGTATGTGTCTGTACATGCAATAGTAAATTACCTAGTGAACATTAAGGAAGTTCTATAATTCTATTTAGGACGTGGAGGCAAGGATTTACCAATTTCTTTGAACTTATTAGTGCATCTAATCTACACCTAAGAAAACAATATTCTATGTTACTACAGCTCCTAGACTGCACATAACAAAAGTAAGTTTACTTTACAATATAGCATCATTACTTCAAAGCACATTTATAAACATTTCAACCCATAAAATATATCATTCTAAGAAAATACCTAAATGCATATTTAGCATTATGCCTCATTGGGTTTGGTCATCAAACATATATATCTGTCAAGTGGGATAATCCTGGTCTCCCTGCCATTAATAGAATTTAATTTTTTTATTGATGTTCACTAGGAACTTTTATAGTCTATGTCAGGACCAAAGGTGAGGATTATGGTAGTGTGGAGCCTATATACTCGTTAAAGGTGGCCACTCCTTCTGATGGCTTGAAATAGAATTGACTGATATACAGTCAGATGACCAGTCTGCAGTCATCCTGATATCCTCCAATTGAGCATCCAGCAAAAACGCATTGGATGCTGTAGCACCCCTAGTGCAAAATCTAGATGTGTCTACTCCGCTTCCTGCATTACCCATCTGGCTTTGTCTAGAAAGACACAGCCTTGAAAGGCAAATTGCAATTGATTAACTGCTGGAGGTTATCTGCCATGGCTTTGTAAACCTTAATGCATTTGATCACACACAGTTTGAGGGATTCTGGGTACTAAATCACTCTGGTATTCGACTTTGTCATTCTGGAAATTGAGAATGTGACTCTATGCAGGTTGAACATTCTCCCTGAATAATCTAGGGCTTTAAGTCCAAAACTCTTTTACATGAAATTAAACAATCTACCTGATAACACCTTTATGGATAGATACTTGTTATGTTGCCAAGAGAAAAACAAGATTAATACCTGGTTGACATCCTACAGATGAGAGTACTTCCGCATCAAGTGTACATATAGTCGCACCCCTATGAGTAACCTGCATGCTAACGGATGTTCGCCCACAGTCACACCATCTATGCACATGTGGCATACTGAAAGGGCCCATCGAAAGGTATTTACTGACTTTTAAGATTAGCCTTCCATGATCATTAATTATAGGAAATTTCAAATATGGACATGGTCTGACCCCATGGGACACAAACCCTGTTCCACTTACCAAATATCCAACATCCCAAAGCTGATTTGTATTGCTTGACCGTGCTGTCTGACCAGGCTTTCTTGATGAGGTCTTGAGTGTGTCAGAAAGGCCCGGGAGTGTCCAACGTTCCCTGTAAACCTCCATACCATAAACTGAAAAGTGCCTTCCAGGGATAGTTCATGGTACTCCGTTTTTATATTCATCAGAATGTTCTGAAGGTGGCGAAGATAGGTCTGTGAATCTCAAGAAATATCCATAAGAACTGGAAATGATACTTTCAACTTCCAGATCGGTGTCAGAATGAAGTCTCGTTGCTTGGGTTGCTACATGCATAACCACAGCAAATGCGGGTAAGACAAAGTTGTTCCCCACTGACCACACTGCATGCCTTGAAAATTCTCCTCACCATCTTGCAACAGCAAACTCGTCTTTAGCAGGGCATACCTTTTTGGGTTATCCTTGTCCTGTGAGTCGTGTGGACAACTGGACCGATCAAGCAGCACAGCTGTGTGACTGCTAAATGATTAGGAAAATCAAAGGGCAAGACAGTTTGCCTTTCCTTTGAAAAAGATGGACAGGCTTATGTTTCCTTGACATTGCAGGTTGTCATTCAACTTGCACTCTGAACGAAGATGCAGAAGCCAGGCAATTCAGAAGACCAATTGTGTTTCTAAACATTTTTTTACTTGGGGGTGAAGTCCAGATGATCCTTGCACCCATGGTGGTCCCTTCACTTATTTAGATTAGCATATCTCAAACCCCCCACAATGGTTTACTCCAGCCTCCCTCACCCATATGGGAAGCAAATGTAGTGTGCCAAGATTTGTTTTGTGGCTCTATGAAACCCAAAGAAACTTCAGGGTGGAGCTTCTCTTAACAACTACAATGTCATGGAAGCCTCTCTTGTCTGAGAGGATTATACAATCAGGGATCTGTCTGGATCATCATTTCTACCAGAGGGAAAATAGGTAATAAAAAAACAAATACTGGCTAAGTGCTGAAATCTAAACTTGTTTTCAGAAAAAGTGATGTTGTGGTAAATGCTTACACCAACAACTTCACTCACAGCTGCTTCCTGCTTCTTAGTACTGCATATCATGTTCGCACTCACATGTGCCTTGTCCAGTTGATGTCAACTGATGAGTGGAACTTCAATGTCAGTCATGTCAATAACAAGAAATTTATGGTGCAATGGTGTTATGAGAGGCAAGGAAGGGCACACATGGATCAAGTTACCCTTTGCTCATTCCCTACATGTGCCTCTCTTCGGTCATGCATACTGCCATGGGGAGATGCAGGCTTGACCAGCAGACTTTAGGGTCAATTTTTTTTATTGTGGTTTTCATTGAGAATTATGCTCCTTATAAAACTCTAAAGTTAAAGCTAATAGGCCAATGGCATGGCTGACACCCTCTACCAGGCATTCCTTTTTACCCTACAGCATTTTGCATGCTGAGATTTTTAAGCGCATACTTACACTGTTAGAAGCATAACTATAAGCCCCAAAGTGTAGATATTATATGCAGCAATGGGCTGTAGTCTAAAATAGCCATGACTGAAAAGAGGAGTCACATCATATGAGGCCACATATCAGCTATATAATCTCTGCACCATCGCCTCAAGAAGACCAGTTGATCTCAAAGCGTCCATCTGAGATCTGCTTTTCTAAAGGTCTTTTGGGGCAGGGTTGCTGCAAATACTTCAGGCGTTTTAAGACACCGGTGCAGTTGTACTAAATGCAAATGCTGAAAAAGTGTAACCAAACACATAGCTACATTTGGCCCCTTTTTTGTCTTCATTTTTTCATACAGATTTTTCTCTTCCATGGGGTATCTCTCTCCACACAGCATAAATGAATTTTCACACAGGGTCTTATTTAAAGTTTGGCGGATGAAATACTCCATTATAAACGTGACTAATATCTTGTCTGCCTTTATAAATTATAAATTATATAAATTATATATATTATGAATTATAAATGCGACAACAAATAATGCCCTAGTAAAAAGGCAGACAGGATATCCGTCACATTGCGAAGGAGTAATCTATCCCTCCACTGAGCCTGCATGACTTGTGACTGTATATTCTGCATGGAGCACTCATGCCTGTAATAATAGTCACTGTGAGTGCTGGAGGAAGCACCATACAGCTTCTGCCTCTATATCACTGTCATGATATGCAGCGAATTGTCAGCACTGCAGTCGTCTGTCAGGAGCATCTCCAATAGGCACACTTATATCAGAGCCAGCCACATGTCAATATTTCAGTTTGCAGGCTGTCATTCATATGCCATGGTCAACAGTGACTGATGATTGGAATAAGTGGGCGCACTTAGTCACTTGTTAACATCTGAAAGCATGGGGAGTTGTGGCAGAATGAGTCGTCTGTCAGTGTTGCATCTCAATAGCACGTTCATAGATCTGATTGTGTCTCGGCACTACTGTGATAAAAAGGAACTTGACAGAAAAAGCAGAATAGCAGGGGTGTATGTAAGGTGCACTACCCTACGGGCTTTCATTACACAATTGATAGACAATAGATACTCACTGCTACCACATTTAGTTAGCTGCCTTGAAAGGGATGAGGGAACGCATCGAAACTCATGCAAGAACTTTGACAAGTTAAAAATGTGTGTGTATATATTGTACATCTACTGTACCTAAACAAGGCTAGCTGATAACCTGTGGGTTTAATAGCTTTATTAAGTTACTCGACCTGTAGAGCTAGTGGCACTTTGTTGATTTTTCAAATACTGTCCTGTAACAGAGCATATGTTTCTGCTGCTTCCGGGTCCACTTTCAAAATGTTATATCTAGGAAGCCGATGATCCAACCTGGAGGCACATGTGGTAAGGGCCACATACTATTATGAGTGTCTGAAATACTCCAGAGTGTACCTTCCAAGCACTGGCACCCTGAAATAGATGCAACTTCTAATTTGTAGCTGTGTTCTGATGTCCAGGCATCCGCCGTCACTGCCACCTGGTTGTTTAGAGAGAAGTGGCAAAAGTCCTTGACCATTTCGGTAAGGAAACAGGGACGGATCCGCCAAGTTGATTTATATAAAGCTGAAATGGTGTCCATCTTGAGAAGGACATAAAATGTTGCTTTTCTTGCGTCCAACATTTAATGGCAAAGGATTCCACCAGAAGTTGCAGGCAGTTTATATGTAATCCTAGTTCCTCTTCTGATCATTCTCTGCATGTAGACAAGTCTCCTCATCTGGTTCCCCAGCATGATCTGCTGGCATCCAATTCAATGGCCAGATCTGGTGTCGTACCAAAGGTCACCCTGCTGTTCCATGCTTGCATGTGCTGAAGCAACTAGTGGATTTCTTCTCAGGCTTTGTCTGTTAGCTCCGCCAATTGGGAATAGCTTAATCCTCTTCTTAGGTGAGCAACTTTCACTGGTTGCATTGCCCGATAGTGTAGCAGTCCTGGAAATATGGCCTGAATGTATGAGTTGCAAGAGTCCCACCTAGCAAGTTAACTTTTGCAAGAATACACTGGGTCTAGTCAGGGCTTGTCTTAGAACTTTTTGTCCATCATTTTTGAGTTTGGCAGTCTGAGTCCTGCTCTGATCGAGTCAACTACAAAACCTTGAAACTGAATTGACCGTGTAGGAGCGGGCTCTGATTTCTTGTGATTGATCACCAAGTAAAGGTCCTGCAATAGAGTGTCAGTCAAATGGAGATGCATGTAATAGAGTGACAGCCAAACAAAGATGTTCTGCAAGCCTCAGAACCTTTGTGAAGCACCAGTGTTGACGACGATCTGATAGTTAGAGATGCAACCTTGTAGGTCTTCTCTCTACACTGGTACTGTAAAAATCTATGATGTGGTTGTAAATTTGGTATTGCTAGGTATGTGTCTTTTAGATCCAGTTGCAACATCCAATCTCCCTGTCTGAGAATATTTATTTATTTATTTGAGAGTTTAATATAGCGCTGGCAATACGATTTAAAGTGATAGTATAGACAGAAGGATTCATAGTTGACGTTGTATAACAAGAAGCAGTAAAAACAGTGTAACATAATATATGTATCTCAAAATTTAACAAATAATCCAAGATTGTCCATCTGAGTCTTAATGATAGATTAAACGCTGAATTGGGTCATACACCGTGTCCCAGAATAGATGAATCCCCTCCATTCTGAAATGCTGGAAGACCACCCATTCGTCAAATTCTTTGAAATTGATTGATAGGCGGAATTCTTTGTTCTTTTTCTGGACTATGAAAATTTTGCTAAGTGGACAGAGGTGAAAGTCTTATGAACAGCAACAGGCCATAAAAGCGCCATTATCATGACCTGTCCAAGTTTTGCCTACGATAATGTCATTCTTCATTGCAATGTATGATGCATGATAATCTGAAATCACTTTCCGTACATGCTGTATGTTGAGCAAAGTTTTAATATAAAGAATTTATCATTTTGGTTTTTTAATGTTGATAATGAACCTACGGAGATCTGTTACAGTTAAACAACAACTTCCTTGCAATGTACCACCACCCCTTGATCTGTAACTCTGGAGTTTTCTTTTGAAAATATGAGGGGCTTTGGCCTCTGCTACTGCCACTGCCACAGCTTTGGCTAGCAGTAGTCCAATTGAGAACTTTTGATGGCTTGGATTACCCAAGCATCTTTGGTAAACTTACGCCACTAGTGGAAATGCAGTGCTAACCTCTCCCCAGTACCCTTATCGAGGAAGAACAGATGAGACTTATTAGAGTATCCACTGCCTGCAGTGTTGCAGCCTGTAATGGAATCGCTGTAGCCATGTCCTCTTTTTGATACTCGGAACAGGAAGAACCGGAACAGGAAGAACCCTCCAAATCGGGCATGGTCCTGCCATTTTCTATGGTGGTGTGGTAGGCCTCTTTGTAGGCCTTGGGATAGGAAACAATCAGCTGAGTACCCTTGTCCTAACCTAGCCCTTCCAAAAACCTTTAGGCACATGATTTTTTTGTTGTTGAGGCCTGCACCTTTTCTAGACAATTGAAGGCAGGTACATACTTTTCAAGCATCTTCAGAAACGGCCCACCGAACAGGTGACTTTCCCCTATGAGGCCCACCTCAGAAGCGGCAAAGTCACCCAACTTGGATTAACTTTGATCAGCAAGGACTTGTGTCTCTCTGTGGAATGGGTTGGTGCAGTGAGCTAAAAAACGGTGATGGATCAAGCCCTGATCATTTGACTGGGTATGAGTGTTCTGCTTAATTCAGATGCTCTGTCCATCACCACCCCCTTTTCTGAATCGTTTTGGCCACCACAAGCGTGGATGGGTATGCTCAGATGTGAGTCCCTTGCTCACTGCACCATCAGGATTCAAGCAAGCCGGGCCGAAGACTGCTGTAATGCCAGAAACCGGTCCCCGGAAGCTTGTTTCCTTTCCAGTAAAGAATTGGCTTGGTAGTTTGGTCTGCCCTGTTCCTATGATGCACTGGGCCAGGGACAGACTAATTTGCATGTAGCCAGGTTCTGAACTGGGATGGTGCAGTGAGCTAAAAAACGGTGATGGATCAAGCCCTGATCTTTTGACTGGGTATGAGTGTTCTGCTTAATTCAGATGCTCTGTCCATCACCACCCCCTTTTCTGAATCATCTCTGTGGAAATGGCGCAGTTGACATTGCCCAATAGAATGCCTGCACATTGTGTCCAACCTGACAGGATCGCTGGCGAAATAAGCAAACCGAATTAGCTTGCCTCATATGCCATGTCTAAGGTCTTCGTAAGGGGACCTGTCCCATCTAGAACTATATCCAGGTAGGCCAACCATGATCTGTCAATACCCTTCTTATGGTCCTTTACAAATTTGCTTGGAACATAGCCATTTTATTGTAAATTTCTGGATTTGCAGCCACCTTTTCCTCCAAGGTTGGAGGGATCCATTCTGCTTTCAATCTAGATATATACTCCGAAGCGTGGTATTATGTATAGGTGTAAGACACCTCTGGGTAGATTCACACAATTTAATCTGGGTTCTGTCTATTTATATAACGGCGCTGCAGGGTGTGGAGAACCACCAAACTCCACAGATCCAAGCCGGAGCTCTGTAATAAATATAATTCACTCCCCAGCACACGTCAGCTTTCAAAATGGTTTCCCTATTGTCACTCAGAACAAACCACTACTTTTTCATCACACAATATACATTTTAAACATTTAGTCTTTTTCCTTTTCAATGTTTATTCTTGTAGTCTTGCACATCAGTTCTCAACAGCCACAATGGGTTTCTGGTCTGAACGGCGTGTCAAAAGTGTTGCCAAGTTCCATGTAAAGTTTCCTTTCAAAAACAGTATTCCGGTGTCTCAGTTCACATATTTCCAATTCCTCACGCCGCCTGTGTCGTCAACCGAGTCCAGACCAGAAACCCATTGTGGTCCGGAATTATCACCACTTATCAAAGATTATTTATTTGGAGAATCTAGCCTTGATGAAGTCGCAGGACTACACCCCTTAAGCGACGAAACACGTGTTGGCCTTGGCTGTTGAGAACTGATGTGCAATACTACAAGAATAAACCTTGAAAAGTAGAAAAACGAAATGTTTACAATTTATATTGTGTGATAAAAAAGTTGTGGTTTGTTAGGAGTGACAATAGGGAAATCATTTTGAAAGCTGACGTGTGCTGGGGAGTGAATTATATGCTTTCAAGCTAGGCCTGACTTCTTGATCTAAGGGTTTTCTGATATAGGTGGCCACGTATCGCGCAATCCTGTTCTCTGCAGTTCAACTTGAGGATCTTTGTCCTCTGGAGTCCAAGCTGAGGATCTGTGGTGATAAATATTCTCAGAATCCAACATATCTATTGGTGCTTTCAAGTGTTGGTCCTTCACTTTCCTGTCCTTTAGGATCAGAGGATGGGTGCTATGGTCCACCAGTGGCAGCATCATCATCACAGTCCCCAGGCGATTGCAATCCCAATTCATCACCATCCTGGGGGAGGAAGGGGTCATGGTAGCTAGAAGTACAAGTAGAGGGTTTATGTACCATATGGTTTCCTTTCTTGTTTGCTCTTGGACCAGGCTGAGAAAGACGTTTTAAGCCCATCACAAGAGTAGTCCCTACTGAGGTCCTCTTTTTGCATTTCTCCTTGACCTTGATGTGATTCTGGCTTTCTGGGCATCGGGTTCATCAGTTTTGAGGGTTGGAACTTGATCTTCCTTCCTGGGCAGGGGCGTAACACAGGCCCCCGCAGCCCTGTGTTGCAGGGGGGGGGGGGCGTGCTCAATGGGCCCCCTCATTTCATAAAGGAGAATCACAGATTGAGATTCCTCTTGCGCAGGACATCGGCGGCCCCCTCAGTGGAAGGGAGACGTGTCTTCTGTTCCGGGATTCCAGGGGTTAAAAGTGGGCGGTCGGAGTTCAGGCTGGGCGAGGTGCACTCAGCATTGCTCGGTAGTGCGCCATTTCTACGCCAGAACACTGGGAAAGCCTGGTGCCATTGGGCAACGAAGAAACCTGCAGGATATCCGGAAGACTCGTGCAGAATTCAGGGATTTGGCAACAAGGGCATCATGTTCTGAACAGTTACATAACCCAGTTAAACTAAGCACACAATTCTACAAGTAGTGTTTGATTATTTGCCTGATGACATGGACCAGAGGTGTGGTCGCCCAGTCGTTAACCAGCTGGCCATTTCAAAACTATAATTCCTGAAGACTTCTGAGGAGTGAAAACAAGTGAGGTCACTGGCAGAACGAGCAAGCCCTTGTAAACAGGGCTGCTGTAAATATGTACAGGATTTTATCAGTGCTTCTTAGCAGGGCTGCTGTATATTTAACACACTGTACCAGCACTTCTCACCAGATAACTTCTGACCAGGGCTGGTGCTCCTGTAATAGACAGTACAAGCTCTTCTTAGCAGGGTTGCTGTACTGATAATAGCACCAGCACTACTCAAAAGGAGTGCTGTGCCATTAATGGGCAGATCCAGCACTTCTCTGCAGCAGCAAGTCTAGTACAGGACTGCACTAGCGGTCCTCAGCACACAGGACCACTACACCATGAATGGGGAGGACCAGCACTTCTTAGCAGGGCTGCTGTATATATAAGGCACTGTACCAGCACTTTTCTCCAGGGCTGGTGCTCCAGTAATGGACAGTACCAGTGCTTCTTTGCAGGGCTGCTGTGCTGATGATAGCACCAGCACTACTTAACACGGGTGCTGTACCATTAATGGGCAGTACCAGCACTTCTCAGCAGCAGCAACTCTAGTACAGCACTATCAGTCCTCCACACACAGTACGGCTACACCGTGTATGGGCAGGACCAGCACTTCTCAGCAGTGCTGCTGCATATTTAACACACTGTACCAGCACTTCTCACCAGGGGCTGGTGCTCCTGTAATAGACAGTACCAGCACTTCTCAGCAGGGCTGCTGTATATTTAGCACACTGTACCAGCACTTCTAAGCAGGGCTGGTGCTCCAGTAATGGACAGTACCAGTGCTTCTTAGCAGGGTGACTGTACTGATGATAGCACCAGCACTTCTCAGCAGGGCTGCTGTATATTTAACACACTGTACCAGCACTTCGCACCAGGGCTGATGCTTCAGTAATGGACAATACGCTCTCTTCTTAGCGGGGCTGCTTTACTGATGATTGACAGCACCAGCACTACTCAGCAGGGGTGCTGTACAAGTAATGGGCAGTACCAGCACGTTTCTGCAGCAGCAACTCTACTACAGCACTAGCAGTCCTCCACCTACAGGACGGCTAAACCGCGAATGGGCAGGACCAGCACTTCTCACAAGGGCTGCTGTATATTTAACACACTGTACCAGGGCGTAACACAGGCCCCCGCAATCCCCACGTTGCGGGGGGGGGCACGCTCCAGAGTCCCCTCACTTCATCAAGGAGAATTGAAACATGCCCGGCCTCTTAATAAATTAAATAGTGCACTGCACACGGCACGAACGCACGGGCCCCGAGGGTCAGGAGAGAGGCTTGCCTGAGCCTCTCTCTCATTATAATTAAATGGTTCGCAAGTTACAGCAGCGCAGTGCGCACAAGCGGGCCCTGGCTAGGCATCTGCCCTGCTCTGACCTCTGAGCCTCTTCATTCAGGAATAGGTGCAAGGGCGCGGGCCCGGTGAGCCTCTGCTGCAGCTCTTTAGAATATATTAAATAAATGGTGGGGGCAGGTGCGCGCGACGCGCAGTTGTCTCTGCAACGTGTCTGTGCAGTACGCGGTCTCGGGGCGGGTGACCAATGAATGAACTGCCTTGCTGGCCCCTGATTGAATTTATTGTGTGCAATGTGGGCAAGCGTAACTAAAAGTGCGTCCCGCTCGCGCCTACCTCTGAAGAGTGAAGCTGCAGCTTGCAGGCCAGGGCCAGGACCGCCCAGTCATCAGGTCAGGCAGCCTAGGCAGGAGTGGTCCGTGGGTGGTGGAGTCTCAGTGGGTGGCGGTGGGGATTCGGATGCGACGTTAATTTGGAATGAGGGGGCCATCATGTTGGGGCCCGGGCGAGACTAAAAGGAAAACATTGGGTATCTGTCAGATATGGTTCTAAGGTAAAACAGTGCGATGGGTGGGGAGGTGTAGGAGTGCAGTGAGTAAGAGAGAAGATGATCTGGGGGGGTCCGCAGGTGAACTGAGTGTAGAGGGCAAAACCTCAGTGAGGGTGCTGTCGAGTGGGGGAGTGGGGGAGTGGCATAATGTGCGTAGCAAGATGCTGTGCAGGGAGTGCGCAGGGTAGTGGGCCGCTTGGATAAGAAATGCAGTATGGATGAATGTAAACATCATAGTGCTGGTGTTATTTATAGGCTGATGTTCCCGCCGGAACGTGGGGACCCAATTACTCCTCTCGCATGATAGCACATGGCATGTCTTTTCTCTTCTTTGATACCACAGCTTCCGGGGCCCTGGCGCATCTGGGCAGTGGGGGGGTAGGGGGAGCACTAGTGGGGCTACATAGAAGGCTGGGGAATGAGCTCATGGTATAGAATTGCTGGCCGCAGCAGAGACTTGTCAGCGGCCTCCCAATTATTTGTGCCCCGAGGTGCAGCTGGGGGTTGAGGGCCGGGGGTATTGAGTGGGGGGATGCAGAGGTGAGACCGGGTAATAGTCTGTTGCATAAGGAAGAGAGATTAGAATGGAGAGTGTGGCGATACGAAGCAACGGTGAAGAGTAAGAGAAGAAAGTGGGAGACACATCAGAAACAGAGAAGGAAAAGCTGAGATATAAGTAAGTGAGAGGGGAAAAAACAGACCAGTGAGAGAGATCCGAAGAAAGGAAAAATGGAAGGAGAGACGTGGAGACTGACAGAGAATAAGATTGAGAGGAGTGAGGTGAGGTCAGTGATGGGTGAACAAGTAGAATGAAAGGAGAAAGGAGTGACGAAGATCGAGGAGAGAAACAAGGGGGAGATGCAAGTGTAAGCAACCTTATTTAAAAATGCTGCAATAGCTTTGGAAGAAGAGGGATGGGAGCACACTGCTTCACCTCCCGGCACACAGGGGCGAACTGTGCTGGGAGCTGAAGCAGTGTGCTCCCATCCCCCTTCTTTTTAAAAAGGCTCCCTTGAGCCACTGAGCTGACGAGCTCTTGGAGATGCACCTGTGCGCCAGGGAGAGGTACAAAGACCTGAGAGGATTGTGGCAGCTTTCTCAGCAAACCCCAGATGAATGTTGTTTTATCTCTACTGATGAAGGATAAAATCCAGAAACACGTGTCTAGAGATTAACAGCACTAACCTAAACCACCTTTGGCGAAACACTCTGCAAAATTTCAAGTAGAACTGCATTTACCAGGATGCAAAGGGGCGAACTATGCTGGGAGGTGAAGCAGTGTGCTCCCACCCCCCTTCTGTTTAAAAAGGCTCCCTTGAGCCACTGAGCTGACGAGCTCTTGGAGATGCGCCTGTGCGCCAGGGAGAGGTACAGAGACCTGAGAGGATTGTGGTAGCTTTCTCAGCAAACCCCAGATGAATTTTGTTTTATCTCTACTGATGAAGGATAAAATCCAGAAACACATGTGTCTAGAGATTAACAGTACTAACCTGTACCAACTTTGGTGAAACACTCTGCACAATTTCAAGTAAGCTGTTAAATTGAACAGCATTTACCAGGATGCAAAGGGGCGAACTGTGCTGGGAGGTGAAGCAATGTGCTCCCATCCCCCTTCTGTTTAAAAAGGCTCCCTTGAGCCACTGAGCTGACAAGCTCTTGGAGATGCACTTGTGCGCCAGGGAGAGGTACAGAGACCTGAGAGGACTGTGGCAGCTTTCTCAGCAAACCCCAGATGAATATTGTTTTATCTCTACTGATGAAGGATAAAATCCAGAAACACATGTGTCTAGAGATTAACAGCACTAACCTGCACCAACTTTGGTGAAACACAATGCAAAATTTCAAGTAAGCATTTAAATTGAACTGCATTTACCAGGATGCAAAGGGGCGAACTGTGCTGGGAGGTGAAGCAGTGTGCTCCCATCCCCCTTCCACACAACACATTGTGGTTTACTCCTATCCAAGATGAACAATAGCAGAGGAGCCCCCGATGCCTCTGACCTTTCCCTCCACACAAATACTGTCTCGGATTCTCACAAGCAGGAGTGCTCACTCTCCCGCCCCCTCTCCTAGGCCCAGCACTTTCACTTTCCATATTATTATATGGATTGATACTATTTATCAGACATGGGGTTTGACTTCCTTTTGCCTTGCACCAGAGAATCTGGCAAACGAAGCAGACAGAACCAGCAGCAACCCAGTCTATACTGCACCTGCTGCATCCTCTGCTTGGGTGGCTCCCCTCCCCAAATTGTGACACTGCCTAGGCCCAGCACATGCCAGAGGTGCAACTGTAGGGCAGGGAGGCCACACACTCGAAATCGGTGAAACCGCGTCATCAGATGAAAGCTGTGTAAGGCTGTTCATGTTTTAAAGCGGAAAGCATGGACGCCAATGCTAAAAAATGCCAAGGATAGTGAAAGTGACATCCGACGCCCTCTGACAGTGTTGTTTCACAGTGTTGACACGCATTCCTAGACACTGTGGCTGACCCTCAACAGCCCCTATTTCTGCTGGTGAGTGCAGATAGGCATCATTTGAGTAAACTGCTTTGTTTATTTTGCTGCTGAGCTTGTTATTGTTTTGCCGGTCACTTAAATACTTGTGCCTTAATGTACAAACTAAAGGGGCATACTTTGTCGACTTGTTTAATATTCATGCTGCTAAACTTGTTTTCGTTTTTACCACTAGCGTTGAAATATTTGCACCTTTATGTACAAATAAAAGGAGCATTGTTTGACTGGACGGGTTTGTTTATGTCGCTAAATTGTTATTACTTTACCAGGCACTTTGAAATATTTATGCCTTCATGCACAAATAAAAGAGGAATTAGTCTGTCTAAATAGGTTTTATTTATGTATGCTGGTGCTTGCTGTTCTTTTTGTTTTACCAGTCAGTTTGAAATGTTTGCACCTTCATGCACAAACCAAGAGGCATTGATTGACTAAAGTGGTTTGATTTTTGTATGCTGCTGCATGCTGCACTTGTTACTGTTTTGCTAGTCACTTTGAAATATTTGGGCCTTCAAAAAGGGAAATGTTAATTTAAACTGGTTTGATTAAAATATGGTGCTGTAGTTGTTGTTTACCAGTTTCTTTTAAATATATGTGCCTTTATGCACACACCAAACGGGGAGTAATTTGACTAACCTGGCCTCATTTTTGCATAATGCTGGACTTGTTCTTAACATGCACGTTGAAAGTATTTTCACCTTGATGCAAGAAGAAAGTCGATTGTTTTACAAAACATGCTTGATTTATGTATATTGCTGGACTGGTGAATGCTTTATTATGCACTTTGAAAGTATTTGCACTTTTTCTGTTGCTTTACCAACTACAAATTGTATAGATTGTCATAGGTACTTGCTGATATGGTTTGTTTTTATTCTACATGCAGTGTCATTTATGGTGTTGCTTGCACTTGTCTAATATGTGTGCCTTAAATCTTGTATTTATCATTGTTTACACTACAGAAATGATAAATTAAAACAAACATCTGCATCAATGTTCTAAAGCATCCAAACAGTTTTCTTCCTCAGCCTTCTTTACCTGCCTGTTTTGCAATTCTTACTAATAAAGACATGATGGTAGAAATTGAAACTGCTTCCTCAGTTCACGTTATCATGCATGACACTTGACAGTCGCTAGTGTGTGGCATGGAGATAATTCAGCAGTCTATTTCTCTTGACTTTCGCAAGATACTGAGTTATATCTTTTGTACTTCTCATGTATTTTGTCAGTCGAGTTTTTATGGAACTGCAGGTTTGGGTTTGTCTTTCAAACTTTCAATGTATTACCCATTAATGTCAATTCTATTTCAGGTCCGTCATAGTTATTCTTCAGCCAGAGGCAGTTCCTGAGACAATAGGATCGCTCCTTGGCATTTTTCTGATTGCTGCCTCAGTTAAATAAACTGCTTTTGACAGTATTGTTACAAATGGCATAGCTTGTATGTTTAGAGTATTTCCCATTTTCTCATTAGAACATAGAGAAAGACAATATAGAGGCATTTCATTTAAATGTTGGAGGCTTCAAATCAAAATATACTAGATATCTGGGTGGTAGGGTAAAGTGGTAGGTGGTGGGCCGGGCCGCGGGGGTGGGGGGCCTACATGTGCTTTGCAGGGGAGCCCCCTCAAGTTTTGTTATGCCACTGTTCCTGGGGAGGGGCCCTGGTAGAGCCATAGCCCAAGTTATACATTTCTTCCCATAGGGGGCCAGGGCACTGGTCACCGACCTTTGAATGAGTCATCCACCTCATCAGCAATACTGTCATCCTAAGGAATGAAATCCCTGACTTCCTCCTCATAACTATATTCTGCCTGTTGTATGATGGAGGGATAGGGGTGTGGGGCAGAAAGCTCAAGCACCCATTAACCACAAGGGCCAAGGAGAGTAGGTGCTTATTAGCACAAGGGACCCTGGTAATACCCTTTAATCTCCTGATAAGTGCTGTGAAGGTTGCCAACTGAGTAAGGAGGAGGGGCGCAGTGACCAATGGCCTTAAGCACTGTAAAAAGCCTACGTAGTTTGTCCAAGTGAAGCTCCTTACTTACCCCAGACTGGGGTGTTTAGGTCAGGCAGATCATTATTTAGGGCAGAAACAGACCCACCAGCACTGCAAAACTAACCTGATGCACATGTCTCATCACAATAAAAGACCTGCAAAGGATACCTATAGTGCTGTGGTGATGTGTGCACTAAAAATCAAAGCAGAGCATCCGATAACAGTATTTTATGGCTATTCTCCTCGCAACCTCATACTCGTGTGACCTGTAACTTAAAGAGCAAAAGGTGCACGCGTGAGCAATCAAGGAACAATAATCCAATCATTACAAATAAAAGATAAACATTGTTATACATATTTTTTTAATTGAGTAAAAGGAAAGGACAACTTATCTAATGAGGGAACATCGAAGAAAGAGTATAGAAGGCCAGACATGAAGGAATACATACAGGAATATGGACTGCTATTGGTTGTGGACTACTCTTTCCCCCATGCCTCCAAGGAAATGTAGTGTGTTGTTGTTTTGATGAGGAATGATGTGTTAATTAAAATAATTAAAGTGAAGTAAGAGAAAGCTCAATCCTCGCCTTTGGTCCAGAAACTGAATTACACTAACCATAACCTGTAAAGTTCTTAAAAGGTGCTGCAGAAGTAGCATTAAAAGATAAAATACATATTGGTAGCCTCTGGTCTTGAAATGAAATCTCTTTATGCAGAGCTCCTATGTTTTTCCATCTCATTTATGACTCGCTTTTCCAGTTGTTGTTTTTTACATAGCTTTCTGTAGTGCTCTTTATCCCACTATAATTTCAGGACTACAATTGTCAGACTACAAAGCAAAAACCTGAGCTTGATAAGCTACCCAGGCATGCAAACGGGAAACTTGAGAACTATGTATGAAGAGTTTATTTCTAGTCATCACAAAGCCATTTCATCAACATTAGAATAAGGAAACTGTGAGGGCTAACCTACAAGATCTTAACCTATGCCTTGTAGGTTACATAGTGCTGTTGCCATGACTGCACCTTATACTCTGTAGAATCTCTGCAATAAAATCATTTGCCCACTCAGCCATCTTTTACAGAATATACCTGCACCCAACATGCCACGCAGAATGCTCTGCAGCAGGCACATTCAAGCTACTTTCTTATGATTAAAGTCTATCATTAGAAAAGGAATTGTGAAGGCTCCAGAGCAGCCTGCATGGCTCCCAAATACTGGTACTTAATCTGATGTCAGCACTCCTCAGTGCTCTCAGCTAGAGAGGCTACGGAGCGGCAAAGTTACCAGGAACTGTGTTATGGGAAAACAGATCAGCCTCCAGTGCAAATACAAGTCTGAGGGGTGCTCATGTGTCTGTAAAACACAGGAGCACACCACTCGCAGGCTGACCCAATGCAAACACCAGTCACCACATGTAGCAGCAGTAACAAAGTATTGGTCTGCTCCATCAGTGAGGCCTCCACTGGCAGGCATAGTGAGGAGAGAGGTGGGGGTGTAGGGATCCTACACACTCGGTCTGAAGCCTTGGGACAGTCCCCACTTCAAATATCAAAAGGTCATCAATGACCAACAAGGGGTAGTGAGAGGAATAATGAGGGCTGCTTAGTATTTTCCCTAATCATCTGTACAATGGCAATAAAGTACGGTAGGCCTTTAACAAATATGGGGCATTGTCCCATCTGCCACAATTATTATGCCTGGAAATACTCACATTACAGATTTGAAGAATGCAATAAAAAAGAATATTTGAACCTCACCCACACACGGAGGCATGCTTTATCTTAGGGTCCAGTACTCACCCAAACCAATATCATAGGTGATCTTGCCAGGAGCTCTTTTTAGGTCTCGCCTGTCGATGCGCATGCGCATCGAGCAAGCGAGACTATGGTGGCTTATCCACTCTTTATCCAACTTGCAAGGAATCGTGGCGATTCCTTGCAGTGCACGAGAAATTTAAGCTCAATGCGCATGCGCATTGAGCTTAAAAGCGCGTGCACATGCCCCCAGCCGCCTGCCTTGCCTACTCTCCCAGCTGGTGCCGCTCCACCCCCTGCGGCATCAAAGGCTTTCACGGCCGGCCGGCCATGCTTTCAGTTTCACGACCGGCCGGCCGTGTGAAGTACATTTCAAAGCCCGCTCTCCCTGCTCCGCCCCCTGCTCCGGCCGAGACGCATTTCTCCTCCCTCCTCCCCCCTCCTGGGTCAGGTTACCCTGCTTTCTCCTTCGCTTTTTTTTCACGCTCATGCTTATGATTTCTTTATTGTATCTTGTGCTTCTCCGCCCATCTAATGGTTGTTAGTGCGCTTTACGTTTGAACAGCCATAGAAAATGAGATTTCTTATATAATAAATATTTAACTTGCATACAAATGGGAGTGCTTTAGTGGGAGAGCGTGACAATTGTTCGTAGGGATCATTTGAAGATAGGGAGGTGCGTCATTTCCTGTGGAAAACGCGGAAGAGACTTTTCACAGTTGAATGGAAGGGGTGAAGGTAAAGTGTGTTATAAGAGGCATTATAGCATGTACACATTTTGTTTGGCCGTCTCATTGAAGTAACACGCATGCAATGCACTCTATACTATTTTAAGCTCATGCAATAAAATAAGCTCTTGAATTAGTACTTGGAAAATATTTCAGTACATAGACTTATGACACGTGCATTGCGACTAGGCTCATTTCAGTAATATACGTGTGTTCCAATTGTGAAATGACATCCAGAATTGATATTCTATTTATCACACCAAGCCACCCTGTGCTTAATCAAATCGCTCCCTGTATTATATCAGAACGCAATTGATAACGTGTTTTTAAATATAAGCCCCTTTTCCATCTTTGTTTTGTTTTTGTTTTGCCAAGTAAGCATAGGCATTCCAGCGCCTATCGAATAACGTTTCGAGGCACAAAGGTTCTCACAGTAATGCTTTTCACCACTTTTATTGTGACACTTTATTATCGCCAGGTCATTATTAATAATTAAAGGATAGGCGATTACACACGATCCTTACTTATCGTATGCATAAGCAAATGCATATTATTTTTGGTAAATGCGGGTTTCACCAAATTCAAATGCCTACGCAGCGCCAAATGAGTTTGAGCGATAAAGGCGACACTAGAAAGGGAGCCGGGAGCAGAGGAAACTGTCCTGTAGCATTTGTACTTGCATAATTTTACTCAAAAGACCATACCCTTTAATTATTTACATTTTTCTCCAGCCACATACAATAAAATATATATTTTGTGAAGAACTTCTTAATCCTCTAGTGTGGTTTCCTGATTTTTTTTACTTGTTTTTTATTAAATCCGCCTCCACTGTATCAGGGGTTTCACGATTAGTGCTGGAAAATCAGATTTAATGGCGCTGAAAAAATGTAGATTAATCGTGCTGGAGCAGCGGTTTAATCGAACGCCCTCTTTGTTTATAGCATCCAGGGTAAGCTGGCAGCCTCATTGGGAAGCATGCCTGCCCCTCTCTTTGAAGTGTTTTTTGTACAGCAGCGCATTGAGGCGGCGCAGGCGCTCTACACGTGACCTATGACATAACACGCGGTAAAGCTTCTCAAAAGCACATCAGGGGTTAAATGTTAAATTTAAAAGAGGACCCTAGACACATATTCTCTCTTCCATCCTACAGAGGAGCCCAAGCGCCTATCTTACAACTTTTCGAGGCTTCGAGGCACAAATGGGTCTCACACCAATGCTTTTCGACGCTTTTAGTGCAACATTTTAATATGGCCAGGTTGTTTTTTTTAATATTTTAAGAACAGAAACATACATGGGATCGTTACTTTGTTACCTTTTTTTTATTTAGCTGGGACTGAGGGGGGGGGGTGAGAATGTGATTTCGGACAATATATGAAAACACTTCCCACTGCCCCCGCCATTAACTAAAATATGAAATGGTTATTCAGCAGTCTTTGGAAATTCCTGGAGGCAGAACAAGTGTTTGCACTTGAAGGGTGTGGTTGGCTTCTCGGATTGCAATAATGTCCAATTGTCTTGAAAGAGCTTGGCAATTCAAATCACACCTGTACTAAAATGCAAGGCACTTAGCTGCCCTCCTTCCAAAATATCAGATATACACATACATTGTATTTTTTTTCTGTTTGGTGCATTTCTTATCTGCAAAGGACACTCTGTAAACAGAAAGCATCTCCAAATGTGCCCTCCATAGCAATACATATTATTATTATTATTATTATTATTATTATTATTTCTCACACCCTCACTCACCCTCACACACACTCAAGCAACGTCACACACCCGAAGCCTCACACCCCCTCACTCACACTCACCCTCACACCCCCTAACCCGCACACCGCCTAACGCTCACACCCCTAACGCTCACACCCCCTAACAATCACCCCCTAACCCTCACCCCCTAACCCTCACCCCCTAACCCTCACCCCCTCACTCTCACCCCACACCCTCACCCCCTCACCCCTCACCCTCACCCCTCACCCCCTCACCCTCACCCCCTCACCCTCCACCCTCACTCACCCTCAACCCCTCACCCTCACACCCTCAACCCTTCGCCCTCAACCTCTCACTCACCCTCACTCACCCTCAACACCTCAGCCTCACCCTCACTCACCCTCAACCCCTCACACTCACTCACCCTCACCCTCACTCACCCTCAACTCCTCACCCTCACTCACCCTCACTCACCCACACTCACCCACACTCACCCACACTCACCCTCCCTCAACCCCTCACCCCCACTCACCCTCAACCCCTCACCCTCACCCTCAAACCTTCACCCTCAACCCCTCACTCACCCTCACTCTCACTCACCCTCACTCAGCCTCAACTACTCTCACTCACCCTCAACCCCTCACCCTAAATCACCCTCACACTCACTCACCCTCAACACCTCACTCACCCTCACCCTCACTCACCCTCACCCTCACTCACCCTCAACACCTCACCCTCAACCTCAACCCCTCACCCTCACTCACCCTCACCCTCACCCTCACTCACCCTCACTCACCCTCACTCTCACTCACCCTCAACCCCTCACCCTCACTCACCCTCACCCCCTCACCCTCCCTCACCCACCCTCACCCACCCTCAACCCCTCACCCTCACACAGTGCAATAGGTCTCAGACCATTTCAGTTACAGCTTTAAGAAATGTTTATGGCTTTTTTTATTTGTAATTCTTTAGCATTGGCTACAGGAAACAAAAATGCTAAACATTTACAAAAAAAAACCATAAACAATTCTAAAAGCACTAACTCTAATGGTGCGAGACCTATTGCATTTCCAATGCTTGTTTTGTATTATTACTGGGAGATGCCTGACCACACAGTGCAGGGCTTCTTAGGTGCCAGGATGGAAATAACTGTCTACACAGTGATGTTGATGATTAAGTACCAGTGCCAAAGATTGGGGAGAAAAATTGGCCTAACGGCTAAGGCGCTCAACCTCCGACCTGGGGATCTGGGTTTGAGTCTCGGTAACGACGCCAAAAAACTCCTGTGATTCTGGGCAAATCACTTAATCTCCCTGTGCCTAAAATGAAAGTGTGTCCTCATGTAACATAACTGGTGCTATGTAAAGCGCTCTGATACCTGATTCGGTTCGGGTCTAGTTCGCGCTATATAAAACTCTGCAACAAAAAAAAAAGATTTGTGGCAGGTAAATTATTGTTTATTATCAACTCTATAATGCTAAGTAAAACAAAAAAACCACAAGAATGTTTAGGAGCATCAGCGTCTTCCTCTCCTAGTTTACATTTTGCTTCTGATGCAAACAAAGACATAGAGCTAAATCAGCAACTCATACCTGCATGCTAACATCACTTGGAACTCTCTACATACATACAGACAATGTCAGAACCCAGCCAACTCTTTCTCAGCCGAGAAACAACTAAAAACCAATGTATTCTGCCTGAATTCATTTTCTTTGCCCCATTAACCCGTGCTTCTGAACAGATTATCAATGAGCCACAATCTATCAATTACCTACTGTATGCATAAATCGAACACCCTGCTGGTACTTTCATAGCTTGTTCCTCCACTTCCTCCCATATTTCTCCAACACCTCTCTTCACTTCCCACCTGTTTATTTTCGCACAATAATTCTATTCTGGTTTATCACTGCTTTTGCAAAGCGCCTAACTGTCCACAGAGCTAATGCACTTCATAAGTAAGCTAAAATAAATGTATATTTCAAAGAATTAGTAACAGTGATTCAGGCAAACAGCGGTGCAGTAACATCAGGCAAACACAGGGCTGGATAACTCAGCAGTGAACCATTTTTCCATCTTGTCGGTGACCGTGCTTGAGAGAGCTAATGTTTACTAGAATTTGAATGGGCATTTCTAGAGGGCGACTGTCACTCCAAAAGGAGCATCCTGGTGATATGCGGAAGATAGTCAGGGTAAACAAGAACAACCACTATATAAGTGAAGAGCAAAGTTTGTCTGCGGATCTAAAGATCCAGGTCTTCAAAGCCTTTCTGAACTGGCTTTCTATTTTCATCAACCTTAAATGAATAGGCATAAGGTTCCAGGCTCTGGTTCCCAATACTGCCACAGATTTTCCTACCTTGGTTTTGCACCTAAACCAAGGTGGCTTGAGAAGATTTGCAGATAAGGATCTCAGTGTCCTATCAGTAGTGTAGGGGGTGAACCTGGCCGAGAGATATGTAGGCTCTAGGTTCTTGGATGCTCTGAAGGTGATTAAAAGTACCTTGAATAAGATTCTCTTAAGCATAGGTAGCCAGTGGAGTATTTTTAAGGGCTGCTGAGGTGGAAGATCTGCGTGGTAGTTTTAGCACTAAAAAATTCTACCGCATGCTGTACCACTTGTAATCTCTTGAGTGCATGTTTATTTGCTCCAGCGAGTAGGCTGTTGCAGTAGTCTAATCATGACAGGATACGTGACACTGCAACTGTCTTCCTCGCAGGACGTGGAATGAAGTCAAAGCGTTTTTTGAGCATTTTGATTACGTTGAATCATGTCCCTGCCATCGTCAGGGTGTGAAGTCGAACGGAGAGTGAGGAATTGAATTTCACTCCCAGATTTTTTGCTACTTCAACTGTGTTTGGGGGTGCTGATGCATCTTACAGCCACCACATACTTGGCTTGAAGGGATTGTCCTTTCCTATCAGTAGGATCGCAGTTTTTTTTCTGTGTTGCAATTGAGATGGTTAAGCTTCATCCAATGGATGACTTCTGTCAGGCATAAATTTAAATTAAGTTCTGTCTTATTGGAGTCTTTGTCCAAGTATAAGATCAATTGCGTGTCATCAGCGTATGATGTTACTTCAATGCCAAAAGAGGTTATCAGTGAGATGAGGGGGACTGTATATATGTTGAACAACAGAGGGCTAAGAGAAGATCCCTGTAAGACTCTGGATGTAATGGGACGTTCGGAAGAGAGGAACGTTCCTAGAGCTAATGATTGCCTGCGATTAATAAGGAAGGATATAATCCAGGCTAACGCTGTGTTGGAAATGCTGCTGTTTTTTAACCGAATTAGAAGGATGATATGTGAGATGGTGTCAAAAGCTGCTGACACATCAAGTAAAATCAGCACCACCTTCCTGGCTTTATCTAAAGTTGATTTTAATGTGTCAACTATTTACACCAGCATAGATTCCGTTGAGTGTTTAGGGCGGAAACCTGATTGACGAGGATGTAGGATCTTAGCAATTTCGAGAAAATTGGATAGTTCTCTGTTGACAAGTCTTTCTATGATTTTGGCCAATGTAGGTAGTAATGATATAGGTCGAAGGTTTGAGAGGATCGATGAGTCACTATTCTGTTTTTTTTCCCAATGGTTTAACTATGGCCAATTTTCATTCATCAGCGACTGTCCCTGTTGCTATGGAAGAATTGACTATCTTGTTAATCACAGGATTAACAGGATCTATAATTTTGAGTAGGGCCATGGGTGGGTAGGCATCAAGAGGGGTGCTGATTTGTAGGCAGTTATTGCTTCATGTGTCTGCTCTAGTAAGAATATTCCATAGGCCTGAAATGAAGGTCCAATGTGAGTAGGGTCAGGCTCTAAGTCCAAGTGCTGAGTAGGAATTGAGGAAAAATCTTTTTGAATATTTTGGATTTTTTTCTTTTTAAAAAACGAAATCTGTGACGGAGGAATTTCCCTACTTAATGTTTTTGGGTTGGTGAAGGACTTTATAATCGAGAAAATTGTTTTCTGGTCATGGTTCACTTCTAATATATTCTTCGAGAAGTATTCTTTTTTGTCGATTTAATATGCTTATGGTATTTTTCCTGCTTGATTTAAAGAGGTTTAGGTCTGCTGGGCTGTAGGCTCTGCTCCACTACGTTCCAGTTGTTTACACTGGAGATGTAGTTCTGCTAGAAGAGGCTTGGAGCCCGCCCACTGGTTACCATTCACTTGATTTCAATGTCACTCTAATTTAGTGCCTCCTAATCGCCTAGTGCATACCAGCTTCAATTCCTCTTCTTTCGTCTGGAGCATAGACCAAGTACTGATTGCTTCATCTTAATTAGTTTCCTTCTCCTGCTCGCCCTGTAATTGAGATACTATTTTTCTTTCTTCTCCTCCCATCCTTGTTGCTTCTTCCCTTCCCATCCTCTGTTGTCTGTGTTGCTTCTTCCCCTCTCACCGCCACCACGGCTGTAGTGCTCCTTTACTCTCCCTACCCACTTTTCCGTGTTCCTCCCACCCCATCCACCTGTTGTCCGTGATACTTCTTACACCCCCCCACCAAAGGAAGAAAAAAAAAAGTACTGACATGGCCAGCTTTGGCAGCGTCTTAGTGCTTTTTTTGGCTTTTATGTTTTTTAGCTCTCCATTGCCCCTTCCCTCCCACCCTTCCTCCCGTTGTCTGTGTTGTTCATCAGCCATGAGGGGGCAAAAAAAGGCAACAACAGGGATAGAGTTTTTTTAATAACACTTTTCACATGCTTCAAGTCCTCCTCTGTGTTGGGGTTTAATGTGGGGGTCTGTTATCGTACTGCTGCTTCACAGCTTCCGTCTGACGTAAGTAACTCAGTTTCCAAACCAGTAGTTTAGAGTGGAAAGAATGCACAGGCTTGCTCTTTAAAGAGAATGAGCAACAGTATTGCAATAGTTTGATAAATAAACATGCACTGAATAAAAAATGTCTGCTGTTGTTATTTCGTCACATATTTCTAATTGCAACGGCCTGGCGTACCACCTTATAATTCCATGCAGTTGGACACAATTGAGGGCAAAAAAAACATTAGGTTACTTTTATTATTTGCATAGCTGTCAATCAAGCCCTTTTCAACCAGCCCAACTTTTTAAACTAGAGCACACTGAACTGTATGAAGAAACTCATTAATCAGCCAGGTACCTAAATATAAAGTGTATTTTTAAGTGCCACCGTGAAGTGCCAGTGGGAAAATAAAGCGAATAACAGTTTGAAGTTTCAAACGTAGGTTCGGTTTGTATATTGATGTGCGGCTGTCTGTTGATCCGATCAAACCTGCCCCCCTTCTGTTTTGTATAGCGCAGACTCCACCCTAAGGTATTGTGGCGCTTTACATTTACCAGGGCATTTTTGCTATGCACTGGGAGATTAAGTGATGTCACCAGAATCACAGGATATTGAGCTAATGCCGAGACTCACTCGAACGTGGTTCCCCAGGTCCACAGTCAGTAGCTCTGGTCGTTAGGCCACATCATCTCCCCAGTCCTTTGTAGATGAGCAATCTACAGCAGCAGATGCCTCTCAGAGCCCCAGAACAACATACATGCCATGCCAACCCTCCTGATTCAGGCGGGAGACTACCGATTTCAAAGCTAGTCTCCTACCTCCCGATTCCTCTGCCGGCTTCACTGACAGGGACTGGTCCTGTGTGACTCGGAGTATGCAGTGCCATGACCTGCAACTACGGGCTAGTGAAGAACCTTTTTTAGCACGCTCTCTACCTGCCATGGAGTTTTCTCAATACAACTGATATGTAAGAAAAAAAAACGTCTATTTGCATTTCTAATATCCTAACCCTGCAGCAGCACACTTGTGATTCAGGCCTCCATAGAAGTCAATGGAGGAAATACAATTTCCATATGTTATGTAATGTAATGAGGTGCTTATATAGCCCCTATCACCCGACTGGTATCCTGGCGCTTAAAAAAGAGAGACCCCACCAGAAGTGATACAGGAAGGGAGAAAAAGAGAGGATATCAGAAGGAAAAATACTCCAGCCTATATATATATTTTTTTTTTGGTAATCTCTCACTTTTCTCTTCTAAAACGTTGACATATATGGAATAAGCAGTACCGCATATAACAGAACAGAGGCTGCGACAGGAACTACACACTGCGAACGAACACGCTGGGGGGCAGAAGAAAGATGATAAGCAAAGACTGCACAAGGGGGCGCTTGTAGATCTGACCTGAACTTTGTCGCAAGGAGCGTTGAGGTCATCATGATTCGGGTGCCTTGGGAAGTGACTTTTTAAATGAATTCTCTGCGACTCCACGAAGCCAACCACAGTTTGGGTCTTGTCAAAGATTCGAGAGAAGTTAGAAAGGCGCCCGAGTCTGTTTTGGTGCTTAGCGGCCATATTTGAATGTTCGTTATTACACTTATTTGAAACCAGAAATGCGCACAAACTGATTATGTTAGTTGCTTTGTAATAGTGGATCAACTAAAATTGGTAATATATGTGTCAGTGTTTTTTAAAGGCATTATTTAGTGCTTAACATCCTGAAAAATAATGCTAATAACACCATAGTATTACAAACGCTACGTCTTCAGTACATTTCGTTCAGATAGAAAGACCGAGAATATCGAATACCATTGACCTAGCCGTAACATAGGTCGTTTGAGTTTAAAAACCAAAAATGCACCTGGTCTGTCCATGCAGCCGACTAGCGCCAGGGCTATTTGAACTAAATACAACCCAATAGAAATCGACAAGGGGCAAAAGGACAAAATAGCCTAAACGCTGTAAGCGGACGCGCCATCTTTTCAAAGTGTGTTGGAAAACACGATTTTCCTTGTTTTCAACGATCATGAGACTAGATACAAGTCTCAATGATTAATACATGCTGCCACGTAATATGCCCTTTTCCTTTATTGTTAATTTAGACACCAGCTGAATTCAGCAAAACTGCATTCGAGATCACGGATGAATGGATTGACGTGGTTCAATGGGTGAATGACTAGACGGTGCAGGGAAGGTTGAATGGTTGAATACATTTGCGAGAACAATACTGAATGTACTAATTAAAATACATGAATGGATGATTTTAATGCAGTTGTGTGAGATAAAAAATTATTTGTTGCCAGGTGGATGGATTAATGATTGTGTGATTTTAGAAAATACTGGTTAGTCAAGGCCTAAATTCATTAATATAATATATATATATATATATATATATATATATATATATATTTTTTTTTTTTTAAGTAGCGCAGTGTTGAATAATTACTTGGCTTTAAGGCCCATTCAGATTTCAGCGATTTATGAAAGAACGGACGAATGTGTGCATGTAAGAATGAATTAAATGATACATGATTTTAAGTATATGTGAGAAAAACACAAACGTTATGGGTGGAATGTGTGCAAATAGTCTCATCCACTGGCCATTGCTCTTTCAAGTCCATCATTTTGCACCCATGATGCCACTGTGGACAATGACGAGCTATATCCATATCAGTCTTCCTCAACTGGAGGAGACCAGCACGAACTGCCAAGACAGGGCCTGCTGAACGGGAACACAAGCAACTACAGAAAGGTTTCAATCAACTTAAGTCTTGCGGTTGAGGTATGGTTTAAGTCCTCCGGTACAGGGAGAACCAGTCCCGCTGGTTCCTGCATAGCTGCCCAGTTTACCAGGTCCATCTGTGATGTGCTGCTTCAGTCCAGGATCATTCCTTTTACTCCTGTTTTATAATGAAACAAACAACACTACAAGTCCCAGATTTCAAAGAAAAACATGGCACAGCACATCACGCATGGACCTGGGAGACTTGGACCCAAAATACTGAAAGCACAGTCAGGGCTGCAACTGACATTTTGTTGAAGGCCCAGTCAGGGCTATAAATACTGAACAGTCAGCCTGGATGAGGCCTGCAACTGTTTGTTGTGGAGGACCCGCATTGGGGCTGCACCTAAAAATGATCCTGTTGGGACCTCACCCCTTCAGAGCTACTGATTGCCCATTCCACAGGCTGAGTTGTGCCATCCAAGCTGCTGCAGCCAGATGCTCAATCTTATCTTCAGAGGATCCAGCACAGCCACTGCCAGAGGAAGGTTGTTCAGACACATTGCTGAACGCACCCGCACCCAGTTTCAATGAATTCCAACAATAACACATTTGTACTACAACCTAAACACTTCAATAACCAAATACAGGTCAGTGATTCTGCTTCCCACTGCATACTTTTCTGTTTCCCTTCTTGTGCTTTCTAGCTTCTCTAGTCTTTTCCTCTCCAGGTCCCAGAGCCTTATCTCTATGGATGAAGCTCTGATTTTCAGCACCTGGCTAACAGCTTTCACCTGTCTCTTTCCCTGCACCCGTGTTCTTCCCCTGAGATACCACCTATATAATCCCCTTGAGCTCAGTCTTCAGCGTTTTGCATCCGTCCTTCTGTTGAAACAGCATGAACCTTGCTGCTCTACATGAAGGACTGTCCCTGTGTGCTTGCTCCTTCTGTTCCTTGATTACCCAGATCCTGTATTGATGGTATAATTCCTCTGTCCCTTTTGCTGTTCTCCTTAGCCATTGAACCAAAGTTATTTACTCTTGATTTCCTTGTTCTAATTTGCATTTTACCTGCCTTGCTCTCCATATATTTCCTTCCTAGTTTCCTATGTATATCTTTGTCAAAACTCCTTTTAGATGGCCTGGGGCCACGCAGAAGCTACTGGGCAGAACTGTGGTGGTTGAGGCCTTTTACTCTTGATGTCTCGGGGCTCAACCTACTATGGATCCTGAGCAACTGGGCTAAGTACTTTTTCTGCACTCTCAGCGGTAGCTGTGGTCAAGAAGTCTAGGCTCCCTTAGGGGCATGTAGAAGATGACTCATAACAATAGACAGTGTGAGCAACAGCTCAATTTCCAGTCCAATATTCGCTTTTATATAAAAAAAGAGGTATTTTCATTCCTAACTCTACACATGTGATGAAGCAAGGTGAATAACAAGATTTTGTTAAAACTTGTGAAGTTAATCTCCCATAACCGTAATTAAATTAATAAGCTTGTGATAAAATTACTAATCAACTTAGTTTAAGAATACATTCATCAATACACATGGGATAAACTAATGTGCTTTATGTTGCAAACGCAAAGAAAAAAATAATAAACTAACCTTGTCTATTGTCTTTGTCAGTATTAAATGCGGCTGTTTAGCTAATGACATGTGCTTATTCTGTGTGCTTATGTTATGTCTTTTCTGTGACAAAAGCTCAAGGAGTTCGTGCATTTCTTAAAGGAGAAGTAAATATAATGCTGCCTGATTGTGCTTCTGCTAGGTAACATAATTAACAGGATTAATTAGTAAAGGGGGTGGGTAACAGAATGGGTCTCAATTCTTTAATTAATCGATGTCTTGTGTTTGTTTAACCCCTTCAATGCTTGTGACGGAACCGTTCCGTCATCAGTCACGGCTGAGCTGTGCTGATGACGGAACGGTTCCGTCACGACCACACCCTGTTCTGGAATGTCCAGCACAGGGGCGGAATCGGCGCCACACAGAAGCGGTTAATAATAGTTTCCAAAGTGAGGCCTAAAGGTGGTTCAGAAAACATGGCTGACAGAGCTGCAGACGCAAAAGCTTGTCCAGAGTGAAGTCTTTGCACATGCGTAGCTGTGAAGATTTTTACTGCATTGTCATCGTTAATTGAAAAAGCAGTTCTTTGGTTGAGTTGAACGTGCTCATGAAGAAAAGGCTCAAGGACAGAAACTCAAAGTGTCTGCCAAGGCTAGGAAGTAAATGTACAAAACTCGAGGAAAAGTAACTTGCTTGAGGAAGCTGAAAGATGTGGAAGTGAAAGACAATAGGGCTTACGTGAAGCCTGGACTTGGTCAAGAATCGGAGATGACCTAATATACTTTATCATGGACTAACACAGGACAGCCAATGAAAAGCTCGGATTTGCTTTAAAGAATGTAAAATGTAGAAAGTTTAGCTAGAAAGAAAGGTATAAAACCTGACACCATGAGCAAGAAAAAAGGTTCGCTGCTGGCATGCTGTTAATCTCTTCTTTCCGATTCCTGAATGATGTGGCATGCTGTTGGACTTTTGGCGCATGTAAGGACAGCAGACTTTAATTGATTTTTCCTTTCTAGGTGAAGTGAGAAATAAACAGGGAAATAGATTTAGGGAATGAAAACTGTTATTCTGCTAATAATTCATGTTTCTGAGCTTGCTTTGAAAATGTCAGTTTATTAATTCATTTCTTTATTTTAATGCTGCTTTCTTATTTGTTTATAAAATAAAATTTTTAAAATGTAAATGCTATTTTTCTTTATGAAAAATAAAGTTAAGAAAATTAGATTTGAAAAGACAAGCTGGTCTTGAAGGATTCAAAATTATTCTAGCGGGCTATACTCACCAATAGCCCATATGCTTTTATTTGTAATAATAATTCAGTCGGCAATGGAGAAGGTTCAATCGTTTATTCATCAAATACAAGCCCTGGCAGGGGAGCCTCAGTCTACACGACCCTCGGAGGTGCGCAGAGGAGACTGATTACATGTTCAAAATACAAAGCATATATACGTTTCATGCGTTCAAGATGACACCCTACAAGGAAAGATACAACTTGTCAGTAAGCCAAGAGGAATACCCATATAAGGCATAATTGATTGCTAGTAGCCTAGGCCTAAGCTATTCCGGGGGCAGGTCAGTAAGGTGCCTCCCTGTCTATCTGTAGCCCGGGGAGTACAAGAACGGGCTCTGCTAGAATGTGCGCATCCCACAAGAAGGGCAGATGTGACCTTGGGTTTCCTTGAGCTACCAGCTAAAAACTATAGTAGGCAGCTTGGCTGCCAATGTGGTTTCGAGCAAAAATCGTAATCACGTGGTTTCAGGGAAACATCACTTGCACATAGAGAAACAAAACAAAATGGCTCTGGTTATACCATTAGGAGCAAACAAGTCAAAAGTGAATAATTGGTTAATAGGCGATCATAGTGAACTTTAATTACATGATTATATAATTACGAGGTTATATTGAAAATATTAGGCCAATAATGCGTGTTATCAAATTTAGATCCCACCAGACGGCCCTTTTGGCCTACTATAGCATACGTGGCTTGAAGGCTGCGGGCGTGCACCAGCACTGCCGATGATGTTTTAATCTTTATTTCAGCTGACTACTAGCTGACTGCTCTTAAATAATTTGTCATTGTTATATTTTGTGTTATGTTATTCTGCGCCCGCTCCACTCATTGACTCACGGTAACTTACTTACCTCATTTTCTCCGCTCTCGACCCCGGTCCGCCCCGGCAGTGTGCCGTTTGCACGGAGGGTCCCTGCACGAGCGCCACTTCCGGGTCTGCACCACTTCCGCCCTGCCTCTCTACCGTGCAGGTGAGCGGTCTAGTGGTTGCAGGGTCCCTGGCTATATTTTGCTTCCAATTCGGCCCCGCAGGTTGACATACGTGGCTTGAAGGCTGCGGGCGTGCACCAGCGCTGCCGATGATGTTTTAATCTTTATTTCAGCTGACTACTAGCTGACTGCTTTTAAATAATTTGTCATTGTTATATTTTGTGTTATGTTATTCTGCGCCCGCTCCACTCATTGACTCACGGTAACTTACTTACCTCATTTTCTCCGCTCTCGACCCCGGTCCGCCCCGGCAGTGTGCCATTTGCGCGGAGGGTCCCTGCACGAGCACCACTTCCGGGTCTGCACCACTTCCGCCCTGCCTCTCTACCGTGCAGGTGAGCGGTCTAGTGGTTGCAGGGTCCCTGGCTATATTTTGCTTCCAATTCGGCCCCGCAGGTTGACATACGGTGCTTGAAGGCTGCGGGCGTGCACCAGCGCTGCCGATAATGTTTTAATCTTTATTTCAGCTGACTACTAGCTGACTGCTTTTAAATAATTTGTCATTGTTATATTTTGTGTTATGTTATTCTGCGCCCGCTCCACTCATTGACTCACGGTAACTTACTTACCTCATTTTCTCCGCTCTCGACCCCGGTCCGCCCCGGCAGTGTGCCGTTTGCGCGGAGGGTCCCTGCACGAGCGCCACTTCCGGGTCTGCACCACTTCCGCCCTGCCTCTCTACCGTGCAGGTGAGCGGTCTAGTGGTTGCAGGGTCCCTGGCTATATTTTGCTTCCAATTCGGCCCCGCAGGTTGACATACGTGGCTTGAAGGCTTCGGGCGTGCACCAGCGCTGCCGATGATGTTTTAATCTTTATTTCAGCTGACTACTAGCTGACTGCTTTTAAATAATTTGTCATTGTTATATTTTGTGTTATGTTATTCTGCGCCCGCTCCACTCATTGACTCACGGTAACTTACTTACCTCATTTTCTCCGCTCTCGACCCCGGTCCGCCCCGGCAGTGTGCCGTTTGCGCGGAGGGTCCCTGCACGAGCGCCACTTCCGGGTCTGCACCACTTCCGCCCTGCCTCTCTACCGTGCAGGTGAGCGGTCTAGTGGTTCACATTAGTCAGTATAAATGGTGACCTGGAGGAAGCGCAGCGGACGAGCCCAGCTGGAGCGCACACTTCGCGCCGATGTCGCGCTTAAGTCGAGCCCGTCTGCGCCCGTCCGCGGCCGACCGAGGCCAGGGGCCATGCATGCTGTCTGTCGCATTACCTACTCCTCTTACGATCTTCGCTCTCTCTATTGTTGCGCCCCCCTTGCTCCTCACATAGCTGCCGCTGCGCAGAACTCTGGCATACTATCCTTCCCAACATCTAACACCCTCCTGGCTTCTTCTCTCTCTGTCATTCCTCTTCCCCACATTGCCGCACGCACTTCTATCCGTACCAGCTCTCCTGGCGCCCGTTCCATTTCGATAGTCTATCTTAACACCCGTTCTCTCCCTAAACATCAGCTCGAAGTATTTCAATTCCTAGATGGTGGCAACACTGACATCTTGCTCCTCGCAGAAACTGGCTCCATGCGGATTCTTCTCCTGACATCTTGGCCGCTATACCTACGGGTTTCTATATCCTCCAATCTAACAGGCCCTCTGGCAGACCGGGCGGTGGAGTTGCCGCCATCATCCGCTCTAATTTACAATTCACTTCCCTAATAACCACCCCTATATCAAACTCTGACATACTCACGCTGAAATTCACGTCTCCCAAACACTCTTTCATCTGCGTCTTAGTTTACCGTCCCCCTGTCAACATGCCCTCTTTCCCCTCCTTGTTTGGAGATCTCATCTCCCAGATGGCCATCAACTCTGCCAGGGTCTTGGTCATCGGCGATTTCAATTACTGGCCACATGATCCCCACAAATCCACTCCCTCAGTTGAATTCACTGACCTACTACTTGGTCTTAATTTCTCCCAACATATTTTTGTTGCTACTCATAATAGGGGCCATACCCTTGACCAGGTATGGACATCCAACCTGGATATTTCCCCTCCCCTGGTCTACCCCTGCACCTGGTCCGACCATTTCTTTATTTCTTTCTCTCTGAAACTCTCAGTGCCTATTCGTCCCCCTTTAGTTTCCAATTTTTTGGCCCGTAACTGGAAGCATGCCGATGCTTCCCTTTTCCACTTGACCCTTGCCTCCACTCTCCCCCCTGACCACTCTGATCTGAACTCTCGAGCGGCCTCACTCGACCAATGGCTGTCTCAAGCCAGTGATGTGGTGGCCGCTGTCAAAACAATTAAATCTAAACGTTCACACGACGCTCAGCGTTGGTTTTCTGATCAACTGAAAGCTGATAAACTCCTCCTCAGACAGGCTGAGCGTCGCTGGAGGCGAAATTATGACCCTCCGCTAAAGGTTATTTACTCTGATCTACTAAAAGCTTACAAAAAATCTATTATATTGGCCAAGTCCCTTCATTACTCCCAGAAAATTATTAGTGCTGCATCAAAAACAAAAGACATTTTTTCCATCGTGGCTGAACTCTCCCTCCCTGATCGCGTTACGCCTCAGCCTCAACCCTCGCAGCCTTTGTGCGACTCTCTAAATCTATTTTTTATTGATAAAATCTCCACGATTAAAAACAACATCCCTCCCACTACCATGCCCCAGGTCAGCGTCCTTCCTTCCCCTAACCCCCAGTCCTGCATGAATTCCCTCCTATCTCCCTGGACACTTTTTTTTTGATACTTCAGGCTGTTGGCTCTGGTTCCCCCCACGATTGCTGTCCGCCCCAAATCCTTAGAGATGCCTTCATGGCCTGTCCTGGTCCCCCTCTTGACCTGCTAAATCGTTCACTCTCTACAGGCTCTGTCCCTGATGCCTTCAAAAGGGCAGTGGTTGTACCCATTTTAAAAAAACCCGGTTCTGATCCTGCGGTCTTGGGTAACTACCGACCTATCTCCCTTCTCCCCTATTTGGGGAAGGTCTTGGAGACCTGTGTCACCCGTTGCCTGAGTGCCTTCATCGAGGAAACTCATTTCCTGGATGACCAACAGGCAGGTTTCAGACCGGCCCACTCCACGGAGGCAGGGTGGTGGCGGTCATGGATGCGCTGAGACAGGGGGCCGATCAGAACTTGGCCCAGGCCCTGGTGTTATTAGATCTCTCGGCCGCCTTTGACACGGTCGATCATGACATACTGATCGACCGTGTCAGAAACGCGGGCATCTTGGGCCCGGCCCGTCTTGGATTGTGTCCTTCCTCCAACACCGCTCCCAATCGGTTCAACTGTCCACCTGCTCTGCTCCCCAAATCTCACTCTCTTGTGGTGTTCCCCAGGGTTCTGCCTTGTCCCCCCTTTTGTTTAATCTTTATATGCAGCCCCTCCTCGCCTCCCTTCACCATTCCTCTGTTACCATCTTTAATTACGCAGATGATCTGCAACTCATTTTTCCCATTGACCCCTCACCTCTCTCTTGCTCCAACTTTCAATCAACTATGCTTACCATCTATGAGTGGATGAACTTCAGTCTGCTGAAGCTCAACCCCAGCAAGACAGAGTTGGTCTTGGTCGGTGGGCCTTCGCACCCATGGACTCCCAACTTCTGGCCCCCTGCCCTTGGCCCCCCTCCCAACCCAGTGAACTCTGTGAAGAGCCTAGGAGTCATCATTTCCAGCGACTTGTCGATGCGGCCACATATCACCGCTGTTACCTCGGCCTGCTTCTATCACCTTCGCAGAATCGGGAAGATACGAAAGTTCCTATCATCAGAGGCTCTCACCCTTGTTATCATGGCCCTGGTTACCTCACGTATAGACTATGCCAACTGTCTATACGTGGGGATTCCTGCATACCACCTCCACCGACTTCAATTGGTGCAAAACCATGCAGCCAGATTGATCTTCCAACAGCCTAAATACCAACATGCCACGCCGATGCTGAAAAAACTTCACTGGCTTCCGGTCGCGCAACGCTGCATTTTTAAAATGGGTTGCACTGTTTTCAAATCTTTATCTGCTTCTGCCCCTGTCTTTATTTCCCTCAGCCTACACCCCACGTCCCTTCCCGACACCTCAGATCCTCTGCCCACAACCTCCTGATCATTCCCAGGTTCAAACGTAAGAAACACGGTGGTGCCTGTTTTTCTTTTCTCGCCCCATTCACTTGGAACTCTTTTCCTCTCTCAATCCGGCTCACACCTGTCTACACCATTTTCCGTAAACTCTTGAAAACTCATCTGTTCCATCTGGCCTATGACTAGCTGCCTCCATTCCCCTGTGTCTTCTTCCACTTGTCTTGAGCGCCAAGAAACCAATTGGTGAATGAGCGCGGTACCAAATCCCTTTAACATAACATTTAACATAACATATAGCCAATATAACTAGATTCACTCTACGAAACTCCTTCATCGATCTGCATGAGGTCTGACACCTCCTTTTGGATCATCTGCTTTTCGGCTCTTGCTTGACGAGAAAAGTTCAAAGCAGATGTTATCCTTGCTGCACAGAATGAGCAGCAGGCCGGGCCACATTGGAGACACAGGCAACACGTAAATATTACTCCAAAAGCTCCAGCAAGCTTCCAACCCCAAGTAGCTAAAAGACCCCAAAACCAACTGCTAAGGGACCAGGTGCCGTTATCCACATGTGCTTCGCTGGCTAGTCGGTGTAGTTTTTGTGTAGCAAGATGAATGGTAGGGGCTGAGTCAGGAATAAACACACAGCAAGAGCTGCCGATCACACGACAGGCTCCTCCCCTATCTGCGAGGATGACGTCAAGAACCATCCGGTTCTGGAGCGAAACAAGCCTCGTCGCCTGAAGCTCCACAGTAATGTTAGTTAAGATCCCAGTGGTGGTCTGGACCACGTTCTCAACTATTCGGGACAAGCGTCTTATACTGCGGCTATTGAATATAGGTCCCCAAAAGGGGGTGAGACCCTTGGCAAAATCCTCGAATTGCTGCAGGGAGGTATCTGTTTGATCAGTACTGTCGGTGTCAAAGCTCCTAATATTTCGGCTAACCACTACCCCTTTTTGAACTAACTGATGAGTTCTGTGATAATCGGGCAGAGCAATATACACAGGAGGGTAGAGGAACGAGAGATAGCAACTTCCTGCCCATCCCCGTGGGAGCCACGTGTATGCATTCTCACCACATACGAAATATACATCTGGTGGAGTAATCAAAGGTGGGGTACTATATACCTGTAGAGCATGGGTACTCACAAACTTTCTCTCGGGGGCCAAATTTACAGTGTGGTTTGTGGCCGAGGGCCGCACCGGTGGGGGCGGGGTCAGTAGGGGAGGGGGCGGGGCTCGAGCAGCAAAAAAAACTGGTACCATGAGGTTGATAACTGGTCCCTGCAGCAGACGCCTTCGTCCACTGAGCCACCAGACCTCCCTCGCTCTCCCTCTGTCTGCCTCTGTCTCTCTCCCTCGCTCTCCCACGCTCTCCCTTGCTCTCCCTCGTTCTCCCTTTGTCTCCCTCCCTCGCTCTCCCTCTGTCTGCCTCCCTCGCTCTCCCTCGATCGCCCTCGTTCTCCCTCGGTCTCCTTCCCTCGCTCTCCCTCGTTCTCCCTCTGTCTGCCTCTGTCTTCCTCCCTCGCTCTTCTCGTTCTCCCTTTGTCTCCCTCCCTCGCTCTCCCTCGCTCTGCCTCTGTCTCCCTCCCTCGCTCTCCCTCTCCCTCGCCCTCCCTTGCTCTCCTTCCCACTCCCTCACTCTGAGGTCTGCCTCCCTCACTCTGTCTCCCTCCCTCACGCTGTCTCCCTCCCTCTGTCTGCCTCCCTCGCTCTCCCTCCCTCGCTCTCCCTCCCTTGCCCTCGTTCTCCCTCGGTCTCCTTCCCTCGCTCTCCCTCGCTCTCCTTCTGTCTGCCTCTGTCTTCCTCCCTCGCTCTCCCTTTGTCTCCCTCCCTCGCTCTCCCTCGCTCTGCCTCTGTCTCCCTGCCTCGCTCTCCCTCTCCCTCGCACTCCGTTGCTCTCCTTCCCACTCCCTCACTCCGAGGTCTGCCTCCCTCACTCTGTCTCCCTCCCTCACTCTGTCTCCTCCCTCTGTCTGCCTCCCTCGCTCTCCCTCCCTCGCTCGCCCTCGTTCTCCCTCTGTCTCCTTCCCTCGCTCTCCCTCTGTCTGCCTCTGTCTTCCTCCCTCGCTCTCCCTTGTTCTCCCTTTGTCTCCCTCCCTTGCTCTCCCTCGCTCTGCCTCTGTCTCCCTCCCTCGCTCTCCCTCTCCCTCGCTCTCCCTTGCTCTCCTTCCCACTCCCTCACTCTGGGTCTGCCTCCCTCCCTCTGTCTCCCTCCCTCACTCTGTCTCCCTCCCTCTGTCTGCCTCCCTCGCTCTCCCTCCCTCGCTCTTCCTCTGTCTGCCTCTGTCTCCCTCCCTCGCTCTCCCTCTCCCTCGCACTCCGTTGCTCTCCTTCCCACTCCCTCACTCTGGGTCTGCCTCCCTCCCTCTGTCTCCCTCCCTTGCTCTGTCTCCCTCCCTCGCTCTCCATCGCTCTCCCTCACTCTCCCTCTCCCTCGCTCTCCCTCTGTCTGCCTCTGTCTTCCTCCAACCGCTCTCCCTCGTTCTCCCTTTGTCTCCCTCCCTCGCTCTTCCTCTCCCTCGCTCTCCCTTGCTCTCCTTCCCACTCCCTCACTCTGAGGTCTGCCTCCTCACTCTGTCTCCCTCCCTCACTCTGTCTCCCTCCCTTGCTCTGTCTCCCTCCCTCGCTCTCCCTCTGTCTCCCTCTGTCTGCCTCTGTCTCTCTCCCCCTCATCCTCCCTCCCTCTCCCTCTGCCTCCGCGGGCGCTGGCTTGGATCTCCCGAACGTGAACAAGAGAGAGGACAGTATGCCTGGTGAAAGACCCTGGGTCGAGGGCAGCCCCGATAACAAACGTGCTTCAGTGCTGGGACTGGGTGTAATCTCGAGGTTTGGTGGGGGGGCCTTTGAACATTAGATAACACAAGCACAAGATTCAAACTATTGGACAGCGCCCAGAGGTGAGGAATTAATCTCCTGGACACCCTGTCAGACTCAGGGCCTGAATATTTGAAGTGGGCACAAGGAAACTGCATGGCTGGAGTGCATGGAAGTACATTAGTTAGAGCCAGTGCATTTTGGCCCATTGCCGCCGACGTGAAAACCCGGCTCACATGATTCGGAGGTGCGGTTGATGGGTAGAACAAAGGGACTGCTGTCTGGAATAGCAGACAACCAAGAGACTCGGTTAGCACGGGCTGGCAAGTGGGAAGTCATTGTGACGACACATGCAACATCAAGGACCTGGGGAAACATCAGTAAGTGGTCAGTTAACATCCCGGTCGGTATGGGGAGGAGTGGATTACATATAACATGCCAGATACTGAACTGAGCTGCACGTTATACAGCAATGGGGTTAACCCGAAATAGGCCACTGGACCCGGGTAAGTTAGTAGTACCAATAGGTAATGTCACAGTGGACAACAGTCAGAGATACATTCAAGAAAATAATTATCCCTTGGTATATTCAAAAATTGAACACCACCGCTTCATTTCATCCTGCCTGTGAGTGCTTGGGCTAAGACAGCTTCCGGGCACACACATACACAGCCGCACCCGAGCACTTAACAGGTCTTTAAAAGACCATTCACATGTTAAAGAGGTTTTGTTCACCTCTTAGGCCCCTGCAGCTCCACGGAATCGCCCGGCCCCGGCCCCCACAGAGCAGCAGAGTCTCTTGACTCGCGCTGCTGCAGGGGTGTTTGCTGACAGTCTTTTAAAAAATATATATTTAAACACGGGTACGATGTTTGGACGGTCCGCGGGCCGCCAGGGAAGGCTTGCCGGGCCGCCAGCGGCCCGCGGGCCGTACTATGAGTACCCCTGCTGTAGAGTGTAGGTATAATTACATCTGCTCTTTCCTACCTTAACATGGCCTCGTCCTTGTATGCAGAAGGGAGAGGTAGTATTGATAATGGGGATCGGCAATGCTTTATCATTCGTAACATTTCGTTCTTTAAAATGCTGGAAATACATAGTGTCATTAAAAAGTTCAAAATCCTGCATTTCCTCCATTAACCACGTAATATTCTTATAATCTGTATATACATTCATGCAAGCATTGGGGTCCAAAGAGCCCTCTCCGCCATTTCCTTCTGCGTCAAATCCTTGATGTTGTTCTATATACTTCAAAATGGCCTCATAATCTTTTTCAGTATATATCTTTGGTTCGGCTACATAATGCGAATACATTAAAGACAGTAATTGGAACCAGGCTTCACAGCTAGCTAAATAAGACATTGGTAAGGAGATGAATAGTTCATGCTGATGCATCACTGAGGGAAGTAACCCACATACCCAACAATTCGTTTTATTTGTGGTGCTGTGAGTCTGATGCAACATTTCAATAAAAGCGTTTTTCATATAGGTTTCTCTATGTCTTGCCTTATGAGGGGGCAAAGAATAGAAGATATGCTCTTCCGGGGCAACAGTAGTTCCTAACAGCTTCTGTACAGGATGCTGAAACTCTAAGTATACAAATACACACATCATAATTACTGTAATGATAACAATAAAAGCAACAAATGCCACCTTCACTCTGGTGAAAACAAATGCATATTATCCACATATCGCCGAGGGGCTAGTGGCCTTTCATCCTCCATTTCAAATCGAGCGAAAGGAAACATACTCTCTATAAGTCCATATCTAACTCGGTCCCACTCTATAAGTCCAAAAACTATCTTTGTATCCACAAAGCACGCACGCCACCAGAGGGGTTCTTCTTCCCTGTGTCCGTTTAGAGCCTCACAGGCAGACTCTTGTCATCCATCAAAAGAAAAAGACGGCAAACAACTTCCTTCGTCCTGTAGAACAACCGCAGCCCTCAACTCAGTCTTTCTTTATGAACAGAGCTACTTAGCACAGTGTTCCAAGCTCTCAACGGGTTCAGTCCAGTGTCTCGCTCAGTACCCCAGTGTGTGTCTATCCGATGTTTCTCAACTCAAGTCTTTCCCTAACAAGAATCTGGGGTACTGCGCTGTTTTCGGGGCCGCAGGTCGTATTTACAGCGACCAGGTTGCTCCTGGTCAGAAAACAACTCGGTTTCAAGGGCATCAGATGCATTCGAACCCTGTGATGCACCAGAAACAACGGCCTCCGCTGATTGAGCCGCCGCCCTGTCACCTGAGGGTAACGCTTCACTTGGCTGTTCCTCTTCTCGGGCTTCTGAAAAAGGTACAAGGTTCTGAAGCGACTCTCCTTCTTGGCTTGGGATTCCTTCGTGGTTTTGCAAATCAAAGGGCAAAGGGAGTGGGAGGCGCTTCAAATGGCTGACATGGATCCAATGCTTGCGCCCATGCACCTTCACGGCCGACCTTGTGGCAAGTATGATTTGGTAGGGTTCGGACCATTTCGGTTCCAAACTCGATTTCCGTTGATAGTTCTTCACCAGAACCCACTGGCCTGGTTCCAACCGATGTCCAGGACCCTCTGGTAGCGGCCGCAATGTCTCGGATACCTGTTGATGAATAGAATGCAGATCTTTAGTCAAGGCATACAAATAGTCTGTCATCAAAGGATAATCAATATCTCTAAAGGACCTGGGCCTAGGGACTCCCCACACATTGGCAGGACGGCCAAAGATTACCTAGTAGGGTGATAACCCCGTTCTTGTGTGTGGTGTTGTTCTCAGAGACAATAATGCTAAAGGGAGGGCATCGGGCCATCTTAATCCGGTACTAGCACAAATTTTGGCCATCTTCAGTTTCAATGTACCATTATATTTTTCGACTAGACTAGCTGACTGGGAATGCCTGGCTGCATGAAATTTCTGCCTAATTTGTAAACCATCACAAACACTCTGAACCAGCAAGGAGTTAAAATGTGTCCCGTTATCAGACCAGATAATCCGGGGCAAACAGTATCGGGGGAAATATTCTTTAACCAAAGCTTTGGCAGTTGCAACTGCAGTGGCTTCCTTGGTGGGGTAGGCTTCAACCCATTTACTGAAAGCGCAAACCACCACCAATACATATTTCAAATTGTTCACTCTCTCCATTTGTATGTAATCAAATTGTATAACTTCAAATGGCAAAGATGGCGGTGCAAAATTTCCACTCAGGACAGATTCTCTTCCCCCTGAGTTGTAACGCAAACACACAGGGCAATACTTAACCACATGTACTGCAGTTTTGGGAATATTTGGGTTATTCCAGACTGGGTCTAATACTGCACAAATACCTTTTGCTCCTATGTGTGCTGGACCATGAGCCATGGTCACTACAGCATATACCAATGCATTAGGAAGTAACCAACGCTGCTTCTCAGTTCGATCTATCCAACATTCATTCTTGTCCAGTTGTCCCACTTCCTGTTCCCATCTTTGTGCCTCGTCTATGGTAGCTTCTTTCTGTAACTCTTTTACGCTTTCAATGGTATTGTCAAACACAGATGTTTCCGCCACCCACCGGGCTGAAGCACTAGGAAACATGGGAGTCATCTTAGTTTGTGCTGTTTCCTTAGCTACTGAGTCAGCATAAGCATTTCCCTTTCCCGTAGAATCAATGACTTTCTTATGAGCACTGCATTTGATGATGGCAACTTTATCTGGTAGTGTCAAGGCAAATAACAACCGGTCAATTAAAGGACCATGCTGAATTTTCTGGCCATGCGTGGTAAAGAAACCCCTTTCCCTCCACAGCCTCCCAAAACTATGGGCAACGCCGAAGGCGTACTGGCTGTCTGTGTAAATATTTACTCTCAGGCCTTTACTGATTTCACATGCTTGTAACAAAGCTATTAGTTCAGCTGCCTGGGCTGAGTGATGTGAGATCCTAGCGGTTTCCACCACCGTTTTTAGGGTCGTAATAGCATACGCATCTGTGACAGTACCATCTGGCAATTTAAAACAAGAACCATCAACATATAACTCTCCTTGGGGCTCTGGTAAAGGGGTGTCGGTAAGATCTACACACCCTTTTGTTTCCTCTTCAGTTCTAAATATACAATCATGGATATCATCCTTTTTATCATTGGAAGGGAGAGGCAATAATGTTGCTGGATTCAATGTAGCACATCTTTTAATTGTAATGTGGGGTGCGAACAATGTTAGTTCGTATCCTGTTAAACGAGCACTCGTAAGGTGCTGGGTCTTAGTTCTATTTAACAGGATATCCACAGCATGCGGTACCATGACTGTGAGCTCTGTATTCAAAACTATACCTTCTGATTGCCGGATGGCCACCGCTACCGCCGCAGTGGCCCTCAGCCAACTGGGAAGGGCTTGTGCGACCATGTCTAGTACTGATGAAAAGAAAGCACAGGGTCTCTGTTTTCCGCCAAAACCCTGTGTTAATACTGAAAGGGAACAACCGTCCACCTCGTGCACATAAAGTGAAAAAGGCTTCCGGTAATCCGGGGTACCCAAGACAGGTGCAGAACACAAAGCAGATTTCAAAGAGTCAAAGGCTTCTTGAGATTCATCCGTCCAGGGTAGGGGTTCCTGCACATCTTTGGTAGTCAAATACAACAAGGGTTTAGAGAGGAGTGAATAATTAGGAATCCATGGGCGACAGTAAGAGGTTATGCCAAGAAAAGCACGGACATCACGTTGGGTACGAGGTACAGACATGTTAGTAATTACATATATTCGTTCTGGTGTTAGTCGTCTCCCCGCCTTCGACAGTACGGGGCCAAGGTAGGTCACTTCCTGTCGACAATATTGAAATTTGGAGAGGGAGACTTTATTTCCTTTATCAGCCAAATGATGTAACAATTTCACAGTCGCTTCTTTGCAGCCTTCTTCTGTATCGGAGGCCACCAAAATATCATCCACATACTGGATAATCGCATTACCTGCAGGCAAAATTAATTCATCCAGGACTGCCTTCAAAGCCTGGCTATATATGCTGGGACTTTCTGTATAGCCTTGGGGTGCACGCGTAAATCTAAAGCTTCGGCCTCCTAATGAGAATCCGAAGATATGCCTGCTATCAGGATGAATTGGAATGCTAAAGAAAGCATTTTTTAAGTCTATGACAGAAAAATATTGTGCCGTAGGGGGAATCATGGTGAGAATTGCGGTAATATCTGGTACCACTGGATATTGAGGGACTACTATTTTATTGACAGCTCGAAGGTCAATCACAAAACGATTTGCAGTCTTATAATCAGGGGCGCCATCAATTGGTGTCTTCTTCAGAATCGGCAAAATTGGACTCTTACAAACGTTAGCAGCTGTTTCTTCCACTACCCCCTTGTCAATGAGGTCACGAATGATATGCAACAAGGCCTGTTCACCTTCTGGTGAGATCTTATACTGAGGAATGCGTTGCATCTGTGCATTTTGCTTCAACGTTATTGACACAGGGGCTATTCTTAACAGACCAACATCGGTGTCCCCTGTCGCCCATAGTGTCCGAGGAATGGTAGAGAATTCAGGGGGCAAAGTCTCATTTTTAGCAAAGTATTGAGTCTCTTTCACAGGTGGTTTCTGCATTGTCAGAAAAACACCATCAGGGGAGCAATAAATATGTGCATGTAATCTCTTCAAGATGTCTAACCCTAAGAGGTTTTCACCACAATTAGAAGTTAGAAGAAAGGGTGTATGCATGGAGATGGGACCTATCATAAAAGGCAGAGGTTTTGAAACGGGGCTCACTACCGATATTCCAGAGAATCCTACTGATACATTATTTTGGCCGGACAGAGCTGCCCCTGGGACCAGTGTATGGGCGACTGAACTACTCATCGCCCCAGTATCCACTAAAAACTTTCCCGATGTACCCAACAGTTCTCCTTTTACATAAGGTACCTCTTGGTCAACTGGTACTGTAATATGGCCCCCGCTCTGTCCATGGCTGTCTCATGCATAATCCCGTTCATCATACCTGTCATCCTGATAAGTCTCGCTGTAGTATTGTCTGTTCTGAGGGTCATCAAAATGATTCTTACGAGAACCCTCATGTTGTGACTCCTCCCTTCTCATGCTATTGCGATCTATATTCCCTCGACCCCTTCCTCGTCCTCTACTAGGTCTGTTCCTTGCCAACAACAGAGGGCAATCCGCCCTCCAATGTCCTTCCTCTTTACAATTGGAACATTGGTTTATCCCAATATTCGGAGGGCCTCCTCTACCTCTTCCTATCATCTGGCCTCTCTGAAAGGAACCTCACACTCCCCATCCTGAATTGTGCCCTCTACTGACTTGCTGCAGTAGTACTCTAGTTTTTAGATCCTTAGTCTTTTTCTCTGATTTTTCCTTACTCTCATTTTCACGATGTTCATAATATTGGGCCATGCTAAGGATAACAGATGGTGCAGCTGTAGTCCACGTGCTTTCAGCTAATTGGAGACGGGACATAACCTCCGGGAGCAAATTTGTGACAAATCTATTTATAAATAATCGAATTCCTCCCTCTGTAGAGAGGTCCTGTCCACTAAAATCTATGAAAACTTTCTCAAACCGAGTAAAGAAATCAGACACACTTTCATCCTTTTTCTGTTTACACGCTGTTAATTTATCCCAATCTACTTTCCTAGGAGGGAGAAGAGTATTCATGTATGTAACAATTGTATCTGGTACTGCTAATATTTCATCCCGGGGTTTTTCACCTGGCTTTCGTTCCTTATCCCAATTTTTTAATTGATCCCATGTTCCTCCTAATTCGGGGACATGGTTGGTATCATGTATCTGTCTCCAAATATCCACCGGAATCAGGAGACCAAAAAATAGCTCGATATCAGCTATAGTCATGATGGCAGATTTGGCGGCTTTGGTCAATTCTTTATAATAAGCTGTAGGATTTTTACGGGGTTCAGGGAGCTGGGCTTTTAACGTAAGGACCTCACTTCGTTTCCAAGGGGTGTAGACCCATTGTTCCTGAAGTCTTGCGTCCACTCGTGCTCTTGTGACATTGCCCCCGTTATCCCTTATTTCAGGTAGTTCCGGGAAGAAAAGAGGATGCACCTCTCTCATGGGGTGCTGCGCTCCCCATTCGGCACTCTTTCGGTGCATCCGTTCCCGATAATGCAAAAGCGTCGTCACATTCTGATATACTTCCTCAATTTGGAGATGGAATTTATGAGCATGATCCCTGATGTCATGCTGTATTTGAGGAGGCAATCCTTCCTCAAAACACTGTTCCCATAATGAAATCAATCGGATTGCCATGCTCTCTAGAGCCAGCTGCTGTGCAACGGGTTCAAAATCCTTCATGGTACTCCAAATATCCTCAAAAAGTATAAATAGGATTCCGCATCCACTGGGATGCCTGAATTATAATAGCTCTCCTCTCCTCCTGTCCCAACAGCGACTGAGTGAAAGCTCGTTGATCACTCAAGTCAGACAACGGTCGTTTGGGGGTGGCACCCGGACTAATTGCATTTCGGAGATCTAAAGTAGTCTGAGTCGGAGGGGAGAGAAACACAGGGTGCAAGGGAGAAGGGACAGCTGCGTCCGGCTGAAGGGATATTAAGGGTGAGGTAGTTGGTCGAAGAGAAGGAGGGGAAAACGGAACATCATGTCCCGATCTGCCAACGGGGGCCGTGGCGACCACCCCTATCTGTGGTTTGGCGGCCGAAACGGCTCCCGTCTGATCAACTCGTAACACAGGTGCGGCTGGATACAAGCCTTGCGGGGCGTAAGGAGGAGGTGGTCGGGCTTCCAGAAATTCTTCTAATTCATCTCCTGTCTCTGGACTAGCACATAGCTTTTATCGGTCTCCAACCGAAACTGCCTATCCATCTGTTCAATATTTTTTTCCACCTTTTCCTTATCATATGCCACTGCTTTCTGAGTGACTATCTGACCTGATTTCACCCTCCCCAGCTTCTCCTCTCGAATTCGTCGTCTTTTTGCTTCCTTCAACCATAAGTTCAAGGAATCAAACATCGACTGACGGCTTTTCTTCATAAATAATTTATTCTGTATATAATTAATCTTTTTCTCATCAAAAGACCCCGTAAGAGGCCATTGTAAATCCGAATTATCTTTAGTATACTTGTTCCAAAGGGTATTAAACAAAATCGGTTGTAGACCATGTTTGACATACATATCGAAACTGGGACTGCCCTCAGGAGGGGCCGGCTGTCTTTCTTCAAGCCGTGTACCTCGCCGACAATAGCACCCGAAACATATTTTACTAAAACAAGACATTATGATGATTCTTACACGTTTTGTCTACACAAAATCACAAAACACATGCCCATTTGGACGCGTCCCTTTTCACCGGTCACTCATACACTCTTCATTCAATCGTCACAATAAAGTGCTGTAAAACATTGCAAGACAAATACTTCTCGGAACCTATTCTATGCAAATGAAGTCTTCAAATACGAACAGAGCCCGTCGACTCTTGTTCGGGGAATCGATTCAAAAGAATTCCAGACCAACAAAATCTCACCAAAGGGAACAGTCGTCAGACTGTTCTGAGAGCACCTGATAGGCGAACCACGAACTCTCTCACAGGCCATCCCATGGTCATGTTCTGGTTGGGCCGGGCATCTGGGCACGTCTCCGGAACCCTAGCTTACCCAGTTGCTCCCAGGGCTTTCCCGGAGAGAATTCGGCTGAGCGAGCAACGCCGTACTCTGCTAAGGCATCAGATGTAGTCTCAATTATTCACCAAACAAGTCTGTGGGGTCTCTACCCGTGCAGCCCCTTTGCCGCAACGATAGATCCCCAGATTCCCTCGTGGTCTGGCTTCCCCGGCCACCTTCAAACAAAGACAGTTAACTGTTATCCAAAAAAGAAACACTTCCTCTGAGTGATCCTTATCCAATCCAATCACAAATATCACTCACCTGGTGCACTCAGGTCGATTGCGAATTCTCCACTGCCGACACCTAGACAGACCGACACAGTCTGTTCTTCTCTCGGGTTAAGCCCGTAGGACTCCGGCGTAAAGTCTTCAGTAGCTGGGAGGGATACTGGGCTCGAGAGTGGAACGGCTTGTTTTCATACCACAAACGGGTGTCTCAAATCAGGATCCTCTTTCTGTCCACCCACTCGGCCAGAACTCCTCCTTGTCCCGTCACCCCTGTTTACAGGAGGGGACGACCCTATCGCGGAGTCCCGGCGGAGTCGCCAACTGAAGGATTCAAAATTATTCTAGCGGGCTATACTCACCAATAGCCCATATGCTTTTATTTGTAATAATAATTCAGTCGGCAATGGAGAAGGTTCAATCGTTTATTCATCAAATACAAGCCCTGGCAGGGGAGCCTCAGTCTACACGACCCTCGGAGGTGCACAGAGGAGACTGATTACATGTTCAAAATACAAAGCATATATACGTTTCATGCGTTCAAGATGACACCCTACAAGGAAAGATACAACTTGTCAGTAAGCCAAGAGGAATACCCATATAAGGCATAATTGATTGCTAGTAGCCTAGGCCTAAGCTATTCCGGGGGCAGGTCAGTAAGGTGCCTCCCTGTCTATCCGTAGCCCGGGGAGTACAAGAATGGACTCTGCTAGAATGTGCGCATCCCACAAGAAGGGCAGATGTGACCTTGGGTTTCCTTGAGCTACCAGCTAACAACTATAGTAGGCAGCTTGGCAGCGTAATCACGTGGTTTCAGGGAAACAGCACTTGCACATAGAGAAACGAAACAAAATGGCTCTGGTTATACCAATAGGAGCAAACAAGTCAAAAGTGAATCATTGGTTAATAGTCGATCATAGTGAACTTTAATTACATGATTATATAATTACGAGGTTATATTGAATATATTAGGCCAATAATGCGTTTTATCAAATTTAGATCCCAACAGTCTAGTTTCCATCAGTTGATCCAATCGCCTTAAGAGGTCTGACTAATAATAATAATAAGTGTTTTAAAACCATGGTGAAAATAAATAAACTGCAGTTGTATATAATAATGTAAATAATATGTAAGTAGTTATTATTAATCATACCACCTGATTCAGTTGCTCAAAAATTGTCTTCTTGGTGTTATGGGCCTTTATATGTGTTTCATGATTAATGGTGAGTATTGAGGTGATAGGTAGCGTTTTTGAGACAGTTTTTTCAAACAGAGCGCTGGATCAATTTCTTGGTAGCAGAGTTACGGTTTCTATGGTAACTAGCATGTTACATGGTAATATATAGGACTGATGTCTAAAACATGTTACGTTTGTTTAGTTGTTATATGTAGTCGAAAGGTTTTTTCCAGCAGTGTGAAAATTCCGGGTTTGTTCCGGCATGAGATGTGTGACAGGTGAAGTTACACAGTGCATTTGTTCTGTTTCAAAATAGTGGTATCGCCATATATCACAAGTGTTGTGGTCGTACAGCACAAGTTTAGGGATTTTAGGTGTGTAAGGTAAAATGCATAGTGAGGATTGTCTATGAAATTGTAGCTTTCGAGTATAGGGAAATATGTCCTGATTTAAAATTCACTGTGAAAAGAGTAGTAGAATTTATCTAAGCTTGAGTGAAGGGTAAGGAAGCGTCGTCTATCTTACTGGCAAGTGAGGATTTCTATTAGTGGGTTAAAGTCCTACTAAAGATTTATGTATGCATGGTTAGGGATTTTTCTGTATGAATGTGCGTAAATGAATTCGTAATGTACGATCGAGTGAAACTCTGAATTGCCTCTAAGGAGGTGTAAAATATCTCTGTATGTGCATTTAGAGAGAAACAAGTTCGTTTTTACCTGCTAGAAGGGTAAAGTAGCCTTACTTTATCAACGAATTTAAATATTCTGTGAAAATAGCGTCCTCTATTTCACGTGAAAAGAATACTTAAATGATTGGAAAGCTATCACTTTATTTTAGTGAAACAGACAAATGGTTTGTTTTTTGTGGAGTTATCAACTGAATTCAATTGAAAGATTTGTAAATATGGCGCTTTGAAATTTTTTTTGTAAAGAAGGTGTTAGTTTAAGGAGTGAGTGACAGAGTAGCTGCAGCGGTATCATACATCACAAGTGTCGTGCTGTGATTGGCTAACATACGTCACAGTATTCGCGCACAGATTGGTTCATGTGACTAAGGCAAGCTTACAGCTGATTGGCTCATCCTGAAAAACAGTAATTCTATTGGTTTAGCAAAATAGGGACGAAGCTTAACTGGATTGGTTTGTTGGTAAGTTTCACGCACAGATTGGTTGGTGTTGTGGAATAACAAGGAAGTTGTTACGATCTTTACCGAAGTAAGGGAAATTGTTTAAAAACATGGATTACTATTACATGAAGGAGAAAAAGAAGCTTTCATGGTTTCAGAAATTGAAAAACAAAATTAAACCTGTCAAGAAAATTTTAACACGGGGTGGAAGATTACTTCATAAGTACAAAACACCTGCAGTGTATATGTTGGGTGAATATGGTTATCATACTTGTCTTTGGATTGAGAATTGGATGAAGTATACTAAAAATGATGGTATATTAGCATGGCCGGAAGATGGATCATTTAACATAGCGGTTTTGAAAAATTTAAGAGAAAAAATGATGAAACTTGTACCAAAGCCTAGACCTACTCAATTTGAAGCTCTAGTTGAATGGCAAGATGAAATGTTTGAATTACAACAAGAGAGTAGAGGAATATCAAGGAGAACAGGATTAGGTCTTAATAGAGAAACACATGAGGATAGAATGCGTCGATGGAGAAGTGCAGACATGTGTGACGGCTTGTACCCAGTGAGACTAATTGATGAGGTAACTGGACAAAAGAGTGCCCAAAAGAAAAAGAAAAATAGTGAAGAAAGTAATTCAGAAGATGCGGTATTAGAAGAAATTTATACTAGAAAACCGCCACCTTATCAACCAGTTTGTTCATGGACTTCTCCAAGTGCCCCTCCAAGAGAAATTATTGATGAGACATCTCCTAATACAAATCAGAATCATAGAAAAACACCTGAAAGAGTGGAAACAAGGTGTAATTCAAATATATCAGGAGAAAATAGAAATTATACTGAATCCCCAGTTCAAAGAAATGGAAAAAGAACAGAAAGGTATGAGGAATTACCAAATACCTCAGAATATAATCGTTCTATCAATGAATTAATACAACAGTCAACTAAAAGCATGGAAGCAGTAACAGTACCTGTAACGATTGGACCTGTTCTTCCGGTATTTGATCAAAAAGAAATTAGGCATTCAGATTTAACTGTTCCATTAAATTCAGAAATACAGAAAGTGACTGAAAATTTTTATTCAGATTTGTCTGAAATACATCGAGAGAAAATAATGATGCCTGACTTAACTTTTAATCAAAGTTTGTCAAGTAAAATTCCATCTGGTGCAGAATCTGACTCTGGAACTCCGGAAAAGAGTTTGAGTAAAATAGATTTAACACAAACCCCAGAATGTAAATTACTTGATGTTGCCAAATTGAAAGCAGATTTAGAGGAATTAATAATTGGAACGATTGGAACTGACAGTTTGAAGGCATATCAGGATGATGAATTATTATTTATTTGCAAAAGCATAACATGGAAAACGAAAAATAAATATGATCAATTAGAGGATATGGCTGTTGAATTAGAAGTAGATTTAAGTAAGCAGAAGAATTTGCAGAAAACTTATAGGGTGGATTTTTCTGAAAAAAGATATTGAAAATATGACTACCACAGGAAGAATCATTCATATAAAAGACTTAATTGTGAATGAGATAATGGGGTGAATTAAGTAAATGGAGAGTGAAATGGACAAAGAAAAGAGATGAAGACAGAACAAGTTTAGCTTTTCTTATCAGAGAAAAAAAAGAAGACGTAATAAATGAATTTTCAATGAGAGAAATACCGGGAGGAGGGTATGTGCATGTCCCATGGACAAGACAAGACATTTTAATGTTTACAAATGATTTTCCTCGATTAAGAGAAAAACCTGTAGAATGGTATCGACAGGTAGACAGATTTGTGAAAGTTTTAAAAGTTTTGTGGATTGATCTTGATGGATTCTTTGACATAGTTGTCCCATCAGATCTTTGGGCAGAATGTAAAATTACTATAAATTGGCCTAGGGAAGAATACCCTCGACATAAAGTAACCGGTGCTCCTTCACCAGAGGTAATGAGAAAGTACGAACAGGTAATTGTGTTTTTGAAAAACAAGATTCCCCCAAAAGAGATAGATTGGGTTAAAATAGGTAGAACAACCCAAGAGCCAAAAGAATCAGTATATTTATTTTATGAAAGATTATTGCTGGTATTTAAACAATACAGTGGTTATGAAAATTTAAGTGAAAAAGACATGAGCCATTTTATATACAGATTTGTATATAGCTTGAGACCTGAAATTACTGAAATGGTAAGAACTGGAAAAGTTGGTTGGCAATCACACACAGTAGATGATATATTGAGAAAAGCAAAATACTGTAGTGATGAAATAGATGCTAAACAAAAGAAGTTAAAAGAAAGGCTATGTGGGCACAGGTAAAAGTGGCTGAACAATAAATAGCAACTTTAGGAAATAAAAATGTTGATCAGAATCAAGGGAAATTTAAAGGTAATTATAATAAACCAAAATTGATGGGAAATATAGAAGAGTTGAAACAGAAACTCCCATGTTTTAATTGTGGCGAAATTGGACACTGGAAGTGTGAATGCAAGAATCCGCCTAGAAATTATTTTAAAAATGTATCATTAAATCCACAGATGCTACAGCGACAGGTAGTGATTCAGCAAAGTCAGTTACCACAACCACCACTTCCAAACTGTGCAAATATGCAGAGATACAGTGCAGAAACAGGATTCAGCGGAGGTGAACAGGTAAACAGATCGCCAAGAGTGAATGTGTCGAATGTGTCTCAACAATATTGGTTGAAAGAAGATGAAGACAGTGAATCTTAAGAATACTTCTGACGGTGCCTGAGAGAGGAGGAAGTGTGTGCTTGGAGCCACTCTTGAGGTAGATCAATCTGGTCCATTTGTAAATGGTAAAGTGAATGATGTAGAAATTACTTTCCTAGTGGATACCGGTGCTACCCGTTCTACTGTTAGATCAGTGGAAATAGAAAACCTTCCTCTCTCTGGAGATAAAATCCAAGTAGTAGGTGTAGCTAATCAGCAAATAAAAACAGATTTAACTGAACCAGTTGAAGTTGAAATAGGTACATTTAAAGACATGCATGGATTTGTAGTTTGTGATAGCAGTCCTGTAAATCTATTAGGTAGGGATGTACTGTGTAAAATGAATTGTAAAATATATTGCTCACGGATGGTATAGAGCTTCAAACTCCAGAAGAAGATGGGCTTTACAAATTAACAATGTCAATGGTTGAGGCAGAAGAAAGTAAATTATTTCCTGTGTTTGATAAGAATAATCTACCTGAAGAATTTACAGTGAATGTAAAAATTTGGGATTTCACTGGAGATTAAATGGGTTTAATGAAAAATGTAGATCCAGTAAAAATATCAGTAAAACAAGGAGCAGATTATCCAAACATTCCTCAGTATAAAATGAAAGCAGAAGTGATTGAAGGGGTAACTCCTGTAATAGACAAATTCATAAAACATGGTGTTCTAAAAGAAATTGAGAGTAGTCCATGTAATTCACCGATTATGGGAATTAAAAAGCCAAATGGAACTTTCAGGATTGTTCAAGACCTGAGAAAGATTAATAAAATTGTTGTTCCATGTTGCCCAGTTGTACCAAATCCAGCGGTAATTTTATATCAGTTTCCGCATGATGCAGAATGGTATACGGTTATTGATTTGTGTAATGCATTCTTTACTGTTCCATTGTATCCAGAAAGCCAACAACTTTTTGCGTTCCGGTTCAAAGAGCGTATTTTAGCATGGCGTAGAATCCCTCAAGGGTACACCGAAAGTCCATCTATTTTTAATCAATTGCTAAAGAAATCATTGGAAAATCTAGATTTACCTGGAAAATCTAAGTTAGCGCAGTATATTGATGACCTTCTTGTGGCTGCAAAAACAAGAGATAATTGTGTAACAGATACCATTACTCTTTTAAATCATCTGTCAGATGAGGGACATAAAGTATCTCCTGCAAAATTACAGTTTTGCAAACAAGAAGTAAAATATCTTGGTCACAGAATTGCAAAGGGAGTCAGACAAGTGACAACAGAAAGAATAAAAATGATTCAAGCAATGCAACCTCCAAAAACACAGAGACAGGTTAGAATGTTTCTAGGAATGGTAGGTTATTGTCGTCAATGGATTCGTGGATTTTCAGTAATTGCAAAGCCACTGCAGAGACTGACAAAAGCAGACATAAAAGACCCGATTAGCCTAACAGAAACTGAATTAGAAGCTTTTGAACAGTTGAAGAAAAAGTTGTGTGAAGCTCCAGCATTAGGAATGCCTGATTATGAAAAAGAATTTGAGCTGTATTGCAGTGAAAGAGAAGGATGTGCATTATCAGTTCTGATTCAAAGACATGGAAGACTGAGAAAGCCAATAGCATATTTATTTCTCAGCTGTTCTTGACCCTGTTGCAAAAGCATTACCAGGTTGCTTAAAAGCAGTAGCTGCAACAAGTGTAAGTTTGGAACAAAGTGAAGGAATAATAATGGGATTTCCTGTAAAAGTATATGTACCACACTCAGTTGATATTCTTCTCACAAGAAGCAGAACACAACATTTGACAAATAATAGGTTAACAAAATATGAAAAGGTTATCCTTGGCTCGGACAATGTTTCAATTCCAAGATGTGTGAATTTAAATCCTTCCACATTATTACCTGACACTACTGAAACAGAAATCAGGGATGAGATGAGGTTGATCATGAATGCCTGGATGTATTAGAATATTGCACTAAACCAAGACAGGATATAAAAGATGTCCCATTAGCTGAATCAGATTATGTTTTGTTTGTTGATGGTTTATGCTTAAGAACAGATGAAGGTGTTCTCAGTGCAGCATATTTGGTATGTACAGTTGCAGATGTAATTGAAGCTTCCTGTCTCAAAGGAATTCGTTCAGCTCAAGTAGCAGAATTAATTGCTTTGATTCGCGCATGTGAATTGGGAAAAGAGTTAAAAATTACCATAGTGACTGATAGTCAATATGGTTATGGTGTAGTCCATGACTATGGCCAGCTCTGGTCTCAAAGAGGTTATTTAACTTCTGCATGATCACCAATAAGAAATGCACAGTTGATCAAAAGATTGATTGATGGAATTCAGCTACCAGGAAAAATTGCAGTAGTAAAGTGCACAGCACATAAAAAAGGTGAGGATTACATAACAAAAGGAAACTCATATGCTGACTCAATAGCAAAATTCTGTGCAAAACAAAATGTGTCAATTAATCGGGAAAAAGAAAATGAACATGTTTTGAACTCACTTATGTTAACATCTGTAGTTGAGACTTGGCAGGGAGTAAAACAGTTGCAAGATGAGGCAAATGATGAGGAGAAAAATACATGGTTAAAAGCAGGGTGCAGACAAAGAGAAGAAGATGAGGTTTGGGTGTACAAAGATGACAGACCAGTAATGCCAGACAGTATGATTTCTGACATGGAACGCATGTACCATGGTCCAGGACATATTGGTAGAGATTCAATGATTAGATTATTCAGACAAACATGGTACATTCCAAAAATCAGAATAATTGCAGAGTCCCTTTGTCAAAGGTGTCTTTATCTGTCAACAGATTAACCCAAATAGAAAAACTGTTGTGAGCATGGGAACAATAGGACGGGAGGGTGGTCCATTTACCAGAATACAGCTTGACTTCATTGACATGCCACCTCACAACAAACTCAGATATGTCTTGGTGATAATCTGTTTGTTTTCAAGATGGGTAGAAGCATTCCCAACACGCCGCAATGATTCAATTACTGTGGCAAAATTGCTTTTGAGAGAAATCATACCAAGGTATGGATTTCCAGTGACGGTCGAGACAGATCGTGGCACACATTTTGAAAACAGATTGCTAAAATTGATTTGTGAAGCACTGGATATAAAGCAAAAATTACATTGTGCTTACAGACCAGAAGCATCAGGTGTTGTTGAGCAAGTGAATGGTAAAATAAAAAACAGAATAGCAAAGATGTGTTTAGCAACAGGAATTAAGTGGACGGATGCACTTCCACTTGTTTTGATGTCTTTGAGAAGCATTCCAGATAGAAAAACAGGATTGAGCCCTCATCCAATACTAATGGGTAGGGTCATAAGGTGAGCATTTGTTCCAGTTGATAAACTGTTGAGCATTAATGATAGCATCATTATGGATTACTGCAAAAATCTATCTGATGTGGTGACGTCTGTGTTCCATCAGGTGGGAACTGAAGTAATTACAAAAGAGAAAGAACAAGCTCATGATCTGTTACCAGGAGACTGGGTAAGGACAAAAGTACATCGAAGAAGAAACTGCCTAGTACCAAGGTGGCAGAAGGCAAGACAGGTGATATTAGTCACAACAAATGCAGTAAAGTGTAGGGGATTGAAGAGATGGATTCATGCTAGTCACACCATACGTGTGCCAGCACCTGAGAATCCTGATGAAGGTGAAACAACAGCTGATTCAGATTCAGAAGAAGAACCTGAAAGAAATCCAGATCCTGAAGATCGACAAGAAAGTCGATATCTGGAAAATTCAAATATGAATGAAGCATTGAATGAAGAAAATGAAGAAATTGTGAGTCAAGATTCTGAAGAAAATGAAAATGATGAAGATCTGCTAGATCAAGAAGCAGAAAAGGAAACTGAACAAGAAGTGATTCAAGATCAAGATCAGGAGAGTATTGAAAAGCAGATTGTAAGCTCTGGAAGCAGGAACGAAAATTCTGAAACTGGTGAATTGGAAGTAATTGAGGAAGAAGAAGAAGAAGAAGAAATTCCAAGTACCAGCTATAAGGAAGATATTCCTAACAGAGTGAAACTGCCGAGTGAAGAAGTACCTGAATCTAAAGAAGAATCTGATACAATAAAACGGATTATTAATGAATCAGCTGATAACACAGAAAGTGAAACAGGTGAAAGTGGAGATGAATCGAAAGTGAAAAGATCAAGGAAAAGAGCTTGGAGAGTGGAGTATAATTTAGAGGAACCAAAAAGGAAAATAACAAGAAAGGGAGATAATTGGCCAAATGAAAACAAAGGCCTAAAATTTAAATTAGTGAATAAAGCAAAAGAACAGGTGAATGAAATCACAAGTCAAAAGGAAGAAAACTCAAATAAGAAAAAAACAAGCAGGAAAGAAAATAGAAGTGATAAACAAAAGAGGAAAAAGAGTAATAAAGCCAAATCAGAAGTATAAATCACCTGAGTGGACCTATATTATAATTCCACCAGTAGTAGAAGTAAATAGTAGTCAAAGAAATTTTGATGATGCAAGTGATAATGATTGATTTCATTAAGTGACACAAGGTTGAAGAAATTGTGTTAGGTGGAAAACACATTGATGTATGACATAAGGTCGAAGAAAAGCTGTTAGAAAATAAAACTATCTGTAAAAAAAAAAAAGAGGGGAGTATATTTAGTAATTTTTCATTTTTTTTAGGCTCTTGTTTGAAAGAAAAGATGCCTTATATTAATAATAATTCGAGATGCTCAATTGCTCAAAAGATGTTGCAAATTGTCTTCAATATGTGTAATCTTGATAATTTTAGTTTGGTTAATTTTAGCTGTCATTTTTCCTTTTGGAATAGATAAAGAGATGTATAAAACTAACATGACTAGTAAAGTTGTGGTTAATCATGATAAAGTTGATTAGACTGATAAAATTATTGTACATAAACCAGAGATTCATCAAGATAGATCTGTGGGAGATTTTTCTAGTAATACCTTTTCAAGACTTTTATCTGAATATGTTAAGGTGATGGATGCAAAAGACTGCTACATTTGTGTGAAGTTACCTACTTCTGTGTCTGAAGGTGTTACATATAATATGCTTCCTCTTACTTATGGCATAACATGTAGTGTAATAGCTAGTTTGTTTTATCAAACTGAACGTTTGGAATATTATTATTCAGATTTTGATGAGATTTTTGCAAATTTAAAAGTTGAAGATAGCTTGAATAAAGTGAAATATGCTAAACAGATGAGGTAATTTTTCCTAGTAACTAGTGAACTTACTTATGAGTATGCTTTTAGAAATAATTTAACATGTAAATTGAGAAGAGAAGAAAAGACGTTCTTAAAAATGGTGGAAGAGAGTAGGGCAATTTATAAACGAAATGAGATGATGAAACATACTAAGTCAAAATTTTGGCAGATGGAAGATGAAAAGCTTAATGGTAGAAATGAAAATGTTGCAATTCATATAGATAAACCTGTTAGTGGAAAATTCTGTATAAGAAGAGATAATACTTTGTTTGATAATTATTTTGTTGGTGCAAGCCAATGTGAAGACACTTATCGTATTATAGGGTGTTGGGGATTTAAAGGAGGCAAAGATCCAATTTTTCCTGGAATTTATTTTGTTTGTGGGAATAAAGCTTATTACAATCTCCCAGACCACTGGTATGGGACATGTTATGTAGGTTTAGTTTTTCCAAAAAGTTTTCATATAGATAGAAATGCAAAAGGTTCATTTGAAATTAGCAATCATCTGAATAGATTTAGAAGGGAAAGCTTTACAGAAATAATGGGAGATATATTTGGTGCAATAATACCTATGGTAGGAATAACCCTGAATGCAAACAAAATCAGAAAAATGTCTACAATTATTGATAGATTGTCAACTGATACTGCAAGTGGATTTCAATTAGTGAATACAGAGCGTATTGCTATGAGAACTATGGTGATGCAAAATCGTCTTGCTCGTGACATTTTACTGGCAAAAGAGGGTGGAGTCTGTGGAATTTTGCATGTTCAACATTGTTGTACTTACATACCTGACAAAAGTCAGAATATAGAAATGTATATAAAAAACATTACTGAATTACATAATGAAGTTGAACCTTTAGAAGACGAAAGTTTTTCAGAACGTTTAAGTAAAAGAGTTGCAGCAATTAAACACTGGTTTCAAGAAATTGGTAATTCAATTATAGGTAAAATAGTTTTTCCTTTAATAGTCATAGCTATAGTGATACTTTTGTTAAAAATTAGTTGCATGATACACAAGAGAAGAAAATATGTAATAGAAAAGAAAAGAATTTGCAAACTAAGAAAAGAAAAAGAAATAGAATTAGAAGAGTTTCGGAGAACTCAATATGAAAAATGCAGAAAAACAGATGAATCTAAAGTTTAGAAATACTAATATTAAGAAAGTCCAAAACATTTTCAAGGGTTGAAAATTTATAAATTTTGGGTATTATTTGGTGATTTAGAAATCACCAGATGAGGGAGTTGATGAAGCAAGGTGAAGAACAAGATTTTGTTCAAACTTGTGAAGTTAATCTCCCATAACCGTAATTAAATTAATAAGCTTGTGGTGAAATTACTAATCAACTTAGTTTAAGAATACATTCATCAATACACGTGGGATAAACTAATGTGCTTTATGTTGCAAACGCAAAGAAAAAAATAATAAACTAACCTTGTCTATTGTCTTTGTCAGTATTAAATGCGGCTGTTTAACTAATGGCATGTGCTTATTCTGTGTGCTTATGTTATGTCTTTTCTGTGACAAAAGCTCAAGGAGTTCGTGCAGTTCTTAAAGGAGAAGTAAATATAATGCTGCCTGATTGTGCTTCTGCTAGGTAACATAATTAGCAGGATTAATTAGTAAAGGGGGTGGGTAACAGAATGGGTCTCAATTCTTTAATTAATTGATGTCTTGTGTTTGTTTAATAATAGTTTCCAAAGTGAGGCCTAAAGGTGGTTCAGAAAACATGGCTGACAGAGCTGCAGACGCAAAAGCTTGTCCAGAGTGAAGTCTTTGCACATGTGTAGCTGTGAAGATTTTTACTGCATTGTCATCGTCAATTGAAAAAGCAGTTCTTTGGTTTAGTTGAACGTGCTCATGAAGAAAAGGCTCAAGGACAGAAACTCAAAGTGTCTGCCAAGGCTAGGAAGTAAATGTACAAAACTCGAGGAAAAGTAACTTTCTTAAGGAAGCTGAAAGATGTGGAAGTGAAAGACAATAGGGCTTATGTGAAGCCTGGACTTGGTCAAGAATCGGAGATGACCTAATATACTTTATCAGGGACTGACACAGGACAGCCAATGAAAAGCTCGGATTTGCTTTAAAGAATGTAAAATGTAGAAAGTTTAGCTAGAAAGAAAGGTATAAAAGTAAACCTGACACCATGAGCAGGAAAAAAGGTTCGTTGCTGGCATGCTGTTACTCTCTTCTTTCCGATTCCTGAATGATGTGACATGCTGTTGGACTTTTGGCGCACGTAAGGACAGCCGACTTTAATTGATTTTTCCTTTCTAGGTGAAGTGAGAAATAGACAGGGAAATAGATTTAGGGAATGGAAACTGTTATTCTGCTAATAATTCATGTTTCTGAGCTTGCTTTGAAAATATCAGTTTATTAATTCATTTCTTTATTTTAATGCTGCTTTCTTATTTGTTTATTAAATAAAGATTTTAAAATGTAAATGCTATTTTTCTTTATGAAAAATATAGTTAATAAAATTAGATTTGAAAAGACAAGCTGGTCTTGTTTATTCATGGTCTAGTTTCCATCAGTTGATCCAATCGCCTTAAGAGGTCTGACTAATAATAATACGTGTTTTAAAACCATGGTGAAAATAAATAAACTGCAGTTGTATATAATAATGTAAATAATATGTATGTAGTTATTATTAATCATAGCACCTGATACAGTTGCTCACAAATTGTCTCATTGGTGTTATGGGCCTTTATATGTGTTTCATGATTAATGGTGAGTATTGAGGTGATAGGTAGCGTTTTTGAGACAGTTTTTTCAAACAGAGGGCTGGATCACATGCAACAGTATATGACATTCAAAAGCAATAACACAATCCCTCTTGAGGTTGGGCCTCTACCCGTTTTCAGGCAAATCCCTGACCCAGCCTTCTTTGTGTAATGTGTTTGGGGTTATTGCCCATTCACTGGTGGCCGCATCTAGGGAATTGAACTGTTAGGCCATACTCAGGAGTACTCCCTTTTACTTTTTAGAAATTACTCAAAAGTGTCTATGGTACCACAGCACCGTTAGCATCAATCTCCCTGGGACTCCAAAGGCCTGGTTCCAGTCTTACCTGCTCCAGCGGTATGGCAGTATTCAGCAGTGCAGTGAGTGCCTTCTCCTCAGGCTAATTCTGTACAGTGAAGTCAGGCCACTTGCAAGAGACATGACAGCACCCTGTGGTGCAGTCTCTCTTTATCGAACAGCCCTGCTGGTCTGTTCCAGTGTTTGGAGCTGCTCCCGCTCGGCAGAATAAAGGTAAGTTGCTCTTTCTCTTTGCAGGGGGTTGCTGGTGTGCTACTCTGGCTCCCTAACCGGAACTACAACAAGGATTAGTGTTTGACAGGAATAGGCCTGTATATAGGACGAGGATATTAAACCTCTTCTAAGGAAGTTCCTTCCCTTTGGTCTATACTGTTCCTCATTACATATTTCTGATTCACAGGAATTGTTTGTTTGATTCATAATCATATATTGGGTGTGGATATGTTATTTAATCTACGAATCTCTTAAACACTTTCTGAAATGTGTTATTTTAGTCTGGGTGAGGAATAAAAATACATTTATAACCCCTTTGTGGGTTTCCTACAACTTCTTTTTGAATGTTGTGATATTGGCTTGTGTCTTCAGTGCATTTTAATTAATTTTTGTTTTGATCATAAGAGAATCAGAAAGTCTCTTGGCTGTCTTGATTAGAAAAAGCCAGTACCCCATGCATTTCGAAGCTATGAGGGACCATTTTTTCAAAACTACTGGTCTTCAAGGAAGATCCTGGGCTCGTTAGTTATGAAAAACAACACAGGGGTGCAGCATTACCCCTCCAATATTCTGTCATGTTTGCCCCATGTAAGACGGCTTTGACCTAGTTTTTTTAACAGAGCGCTTCCTAGTCCTCTAATTGTGATGAAGTTTAGATAAAAGAAGTGTCCCTAATCAAACTAAAGGCCTTATAAATGTTATAAAGGATATTTGTCCAATGTACTTATTTTCAAGAAAATATCTTATTGATAACTCTCATGGGCTATCACTGCTGAACCACTAGTTCTTGCTCATTTAAACCTGGTCTCGCTCATTTAAGCCTGATGAATACCAACTATGAACTAATCATATTTTAAGTGTCTGACTACAGTGGGTGTCTCCACCCATAATGATCATGACAACATGATATCCTTTAACTAAGGCAAGCTGAATGACAGAGAGTGTTTGTATGCACTTCCCTACATGTGCAATGTTTATTTGCAGTGTCTGCATGTTTTGTCACAATGGAAATACTATCTTCTTGCAGTTTTCTTCACGTCAGAGGTGCATGTACAATTAAGATATTTTTATCTATTACCCTTATAATCCTTTAGGTTTCGTCAATTGAGATCTTTTGATGCAGTAAAATGTGAAAGTATTTCCCTAGTAGGGCACCTTATGCATAAGCACATATAGAAGGTGAGTAGATGTTGGGATGGAAAGTCCCTCGCACGGTAATGGATGCGTACACCTGCTGTGAGAGTCCCAGCAGTAGTGATATCTGGACCCTTGGTAACAACTTGTTGGTCATGAGTTAACACAGATACTGGGTGTACATAATGACTTTGGCCTGTTTCATGGATTGCAGTCTTGCTAAGACAAGGAAGGGGCACCGTAAGTACAACCCTTGGGTGGTGAAAGGCGACTAGCTTGTCCTGGAATTAAGTAGGATGTGCTTGGTGATGGCAGCATACCGTGTTGTTAGTAATAGTGATCAGTAGTCTGTACAGGTCTTTTTACCCAGTTCACTGGAGTGGTGACTTCTAGTGCACTCGTGTAAAGTTCAACTGGTGTGTGCTTACCCCACCCTTGGACTGCATTGGGTTGTATACAGTGGTGGACAGCACCCATGGATGCGTGTGTGTGCTAGAATGTATGTGTGGCTGTGAAGTGGTACAGTACATGAGAGTCAGTGCACATGGTTGCCTATGCTCACTGGGGTGTATGTGGGCCTGTGGAAGGATACAGTACATGAGACAGAGCGCTCGAGGTTGCCTGTGTGATCCGGGGTGCATATGTGCCTGTGAAGGGAAGAATACATGGAAGTCTGTGGGTTCCATTTATAGGAGACCCAGGACTTACTGGAGAAGCTTACAGAGGCAGATGCCCCCCCCCCCAACAGATTTATGGATTGCTGCATTCCTGAGAACTGGCAGGGACACACATACTGGAGGAAGGAAGAGACAAGTTCTGCAGTACACTTCAAAAGGTCTCTTTTGATTCATAAGAGATGTCACTGGTCAAAGGGGACTGGGCACATCTCAAGAAGAAGATGGGTGTTATAAGGGCATCATAAAGAGTAGGGATGGTGGCCTTTGTAATCCTTTGATACACATATCACTGAGGCTGACATCCATGTGTGGTCCTCTGGTCACTCCCATTGCTTGCGTTTGGGGATCAGATTTGGAGACACTCTTGCTGTGATAGATTGCTTTCTGGAAGAAGAACAAGACAAAGGAATGGAGACTTCAAAGTGGGCAACTACCAAAACATAAAACGCCGAAGACAGAGGCCCTAAATCATATTTGTGTCTGGAAAAAGATTATAAAAAGGCGAGCTTGAGACTCCATGTTGTTAAACTGAATTTTACATCAGCGTGGGCAAGGTCAGCACAACATCTGCCTGTTGTGAGCAGGACTGGGGACTGAGGTTCTGCTTGTCTTTCATGCTGGGTGTGAAGACATCACCCAGGATGTCGTGCCCTGGACATAGGGCACTAGGACCCTGAACTACGAGTGGTGGGAGGGGGCAAGAAACCGGATACCAGTTCTGGTCAACACACACACGCACACACAGACACACAGGAACTGACCAAGGAGCAGGACGTGAATGAGCGAGCTGCAAAGAAGCGAAATAAAGATACCTGATTGCAACCCTTGGTCTGTGTCGTGATTTGGGCGTGCAGACACGACAACTGGCGACGAAGGTGCCAAAGAAGCACACGTGTGCCCGGTGCCCGGTAAAGAAGGAAAATCGAAGCCAGGAGCCCACACTGGTTCGAGTGCGCGGAAAGAAGTCAAGGCGCGGAGCCCACCCCGGCCGCAACAGGACCAGTGAAGCACGCGAAGCGACAATCGCCTGGCAGCACTGGGAAGCCGGTAAGAAGCCCCGACATCGTAGAATGAAAACCTCAAGCGCGAAAAACTGAAAGAAATCTTGCGAAAGTGAGAGCAGCCATTTTGGAGTCAGGCTGGTTGGCCAATCAGTGCCCCGGAAGACCCAGCAGCCATTTTGAGGTCAGACGAAGTCCGGATTGGCCCCGAAATCGCGCGAGATTTCGGTGGCCATTTTGAAGTCAGGCAATTTTGACCAATAGGGAGCTAGAGAGGCCCGGCGGCCATTTTAGGGCTAGAAAATAAAAAGCTAAATGAATACAAGTGCCAATAAGAGCACAGGAAAAAGCACAAGCAAATGCAAATGAAAGCAAGAAGAAATTAAAGAAGGAAAGGGGAGAGAAAACAAAGTTGCAAAATATCCAGCTAGAAAACAAAGTTAACTAAAAAGAAGCAAAGAATAGAGAAGAAAAGGGCAACAAGCAAGTAATATCCGAGGAAGTATCAAAGAGGAGCTGCAGGCCCGAAGATGACTGAACAAAGGAGTGAGAAACAGAGCGCCCAATACCGCAGACCTCTCCCATTCAACTTATCAGAACCGCAAGTAGGAATAAGATGGGAGCGATGGATTAGAAAATTAGAATGGATCTGTTTCTAAATCTGGTAGGCGATGAAGTAGACAACCTACTAGTAACACTACCAGCAGAAGAGACGTCGACGTACAATGGGCTAATAAAGTGTCTCTCAAGCAAATTCGATCCACAAAAAAAACATTGACTTTGAGAGATACACTTTCACAATAGCATTTCAGCACACGGATGAATTGCTCGATGATTTCGCGACAAGGCTGCGCAAGCTGGTGACACTGTGAATTCGACAACTTTGACAATGTACAAGCGATTCGCCTGCACATCATTGAAGGATGTTGTGACACGGAATTCCGTGCGAGGATGCTGAAGGAACCAACCTCGCTGGAGAAAATCTTGTCGTTGACAAGGGCCGAGGCAAGGGCAACGGTGCAAGTCAATCAATCACGGCATTTGTAAAGCGCGCTACTCACCCGGGTGGGTCTGAAGGCGCTGGGGGAGGGGTAAGTTACTGCTCGAACAGCCAGGTCTTGAGCTGTTTCCTGAATGAGAGATGGTCTTGGGTTCGCCGAAGGTGGGTGGGGAGGGAGCTCCAAGTCTTGGCTGCCAGGTAGGAGAAGGATCTTCCTCCGGCGGTGGCTCTGCGGATGCGTGGTACGGTGGCGAGTGCGTGGCTGGTCGATCGTAGCTGGCGGGTGGGCGTGTAGAAGGTCATGCGGTCGTTGAGGTACTTGGGGCCCAGGTTGTGGAGAGCCTTGTGTGCGTGGGTGAGGAGTCTGAACGTGATTCTTTTGCTGACGGGGAGCCAGTGCAGGTCTCTCAGGTGTCCGGTGATGTGGCTGTGTCGGCGGATGTCGAGGATGAGTCGTGCGGAGGCGTTCTGGATGCGTTGGAGTCTTTTTTGAAGTTTGGCTGTGGTTCCGGCGTAGAGGGTGTTCCCGTAGTCTAGTCGGCTGGTGACGAGTGCCTGGGTGACGGTCTTCCTGGTTTCCGTGGGGACCCATCTGAAGATCTTGCAGAGCATTCGCAGGGTGTTGAAGCACGAGGACGAGACGGCGTTGACTTGTCTGGTCATTGACAGGGAGGAGTCCAGGATGAAGCCCAGGTTTCGTGCATGGTCTGTTGGTTTGGGAGCGGTGCCCAGGGCCGGGGGCTACCAGGAGTCGTCCCAGGCGGAGGACTTCCGTCTTGTCTGAGTTCAGTTTAAGGCGGCTGTTTCTCATCCAGTCAGCGACGTCTTTCATCCCTTTGTGTAGGTTGGCTCTGGCGGTGGTGGGGTCTTTGGTGAGGGAGAGGATGAGCTGGGTGTCGTCGGCGTAGGAGATGATGTTGAGGTTGTGCTGGCGTGCGATGGCTGCGAGGGGGCTCATATAGACGTTGAAGAGGGTTGGGCTGAGTGAAGATCCTTGTGGTACACCGCAGATGACTTCGGTGGCCTCGGATCTGAACGGAGGGAGGCGGACTCTCTGGGTTCTTCCGGTGAGGAACGAGATGATCCACTCCAGCGCTTTCTCTCGGATTCCAACGTTGCTGAGGCGCTTCACTAGGGTGCGGTGGCAGACGGTGTCGAATGCTGCAGAGAGGTCCAGGAGGATGAGGGCCGCTGTTTCCCCGTTGTCGATCAGGGTTCTGATGTCGTCGGTGGCTGCGATTAGGGCGGTCTCGGTGCTGTGGTTGGCCCGAAACCCGGACTGCGAGGGGTCGAGGGATCCGTTCGTCTCGAGGAAGGCGGCAAGCTTTTTGTTGACGGTCTTCTCGATGACTTTGGCCGGAAAAGGAAGGAGCGAGATGGGACGGTAGTTCTTGAGGTCGGTGGGGTCCGCCGTTGGTTTCTTCAGGAGGGCGGTCAGCTCGGCGTGCTTCCAGCTCTCCGGGAAGGTGGCGGTGTGGAAGGAGGAGTTGATGGTGTCTCGGAGATGGGGTGCGATGGTGTCGTCGGCTTTGTTGAAGACGTGGTGTGGGCACGGGTCGGTTGGTGATCCGGAGTGGATGGAGTTCATCGTGCGGGTGGTGTCTTCGGTGCTGATCGGGGTCCAGTTGCAGAGGGTGGTGGTGGCGGGTGCTGGTTCGGTGGTAGGGTGCGTGGTCAGTGCGTCAAAGCTGTTGCAGAGGTCTTGCGAGGGAGTGATGTCGTTGTTTCCGGCGCTGGGGTTGGAGAACTCTTTGACGATGCTGAAGAGTTCCTTGCTGTCGTGGGTGTTGTTGTCCAGTCGTTCTTTGAGTGCCGTCTTCTTGGTGGCGCGGATCAGCTGATGGTGTTTGCGGATGGCGTGCTTGAGGGCGGTCCTGTTGTCTGTGGTGTGGTCAAGCCGCCAGGCTTTCTCGAGGGTGCGGCAGTTCTTCTTGGATTCCTTGAGTTCGTCGGTGAACCAGGGGGTTTTCTTGCTGCCGGGTCTGCTGGGAGGGTTCTTTAGTGGTGCGAGGTCATCGGCGCAGGCAGTCAGCAGATGGAGCGGGGCAAGGAACGGCGAATAGAACAAGCACACCGCATGGCGGAGACCAACCGCACAAACACCTGGAAGAAAGGGTACAATGAACAGGTGGCAAGGAAGCAA